>NC_071593.1:1396092-2094139 GCF_024509145.1 Vidua macroura | reverse complement strand
CGCCCTTCCTTCCGCCCTTCCTTCCTTCCGCCCTTCCTTCCGCCCTTCCTTCCGCCCTTCCTTCCGCCCTTCCTTCCTTCCTTCCGCCCTTCCTTCCGCCCTTCCTTCCGCCCTTCCTTCCTTCCTTCCTTCCGCCCTTCCTTCCTTCCTTCCGCCCTTCCTTCCTTCCTTCCGCCCTTCCTTCCGCCCTTCCTTCCTTCCGCCTTTCCTTCCGCCCTTCCATCCATCCAAGGGTTTCCCCCCCAGGACCCTTTGGGGCTGATCCAGGTGCCCCAGGCATCCCCCAGGTCATTTTTTTTTGGGAAAAAGATGCGCATCACACCCAGAAATCCAAAAACAAAGTGGATTTTGGAGCTCCCGGGATTCCTGCATGGACTGGGTTGGTCCTCCCTCTTCCTGTGCCTGAGGTCATGCCTCTGCAGAAGGAGTTCAGAAGTAAAAATCCCACAAAATCAGTACTGATGATCCCTTCCCGGTTCCTCCGTGCAGGAATCGATGGAAGGAGCGGAGATCGCCCGGAGCCGACAGCTGGGAGGGAGGGGGGATCGATGGCTCCTCATTTGTCACCAATCAAAAGTCTGGGATAATTGGATTTCCTGCAAGTGGAGAAATAAATCAGGGAATTCGTCACCTGGGTCCAGGGTCACCCCTGCTCCAGGGCCACCGGGGCTTGGGAAAACCTGCTTGGAATTGATGGGAAACCCAGTGGGGTCTTCCAAAACAAAACCCTCCAACTTTCCTGGATGGAATGAATGATTTTCCCTCTTTTTCCCATCCCAATCTGTGGGTCTCCCACTAAAGCTGGAAAAAGAGGAGTTTTTAGGGAGGATTGGGGTGTTTTGGGTGGGAAAATTCCTTCCCGGGGTTGTTTTTGGGAGCAGGAGCACCTCTGATAACCCCCTGCTGTTCTTCCAGGATGGGATTTTTTGGGATCTCCAATATCCCCTTGCTGTTATTCCAGGATTTTCTAGGATCTCCAAAACCCCCTTGCTGTTACTTCAGGATTTTTTGGGATCTCTAAAAACCCCTTGCTGTTATTCCAGGATGGGATTTTTTGGGGATCTCTAATAACACCTTGCAGTTACTCTGGGATGGGATTTTCCTGGATCTCGGATGAGCTGGAAAGGATCTTGTTTTCCCCTTCCCAGCTAGGGAAACTGAGGCATGGAAAGGCCTGAAACCATGGAGTGCTTTCAGATGGACAGGGACATTTCCCATAGGTCGTTGTTCCAACCCAGACTTGAGCACTTCCAGGGACAGGGAGCAGCTCCCAGCTCCTTCCTGCTCTGTTAATTATTCCAGCTGGGATTAACTCCAGCCGGGATTAACACCCCGAGCCGTGGCTTCCCAGAATTGGCTGCCTTTGCCATAATCCCCATCCCAACGGAGCTGGAACAGCGGGAAAACCCTCAGCAGCTGTTGGCAAATCCACCCTGAGCCACTGACTGAGCTCTGCCAGGGTTTTGGGATTTTTTCCCCAATTTTCCAATCCCTCAGCTCCAGTTTGGGGCTCTAAAACGGAGCACCAGGTACAATAATTCCATTTTTTACTCTGGGATTGCATTCCTGGGATGGATTTTGTATGGCAACACCATCTGGGGATAAAATCCTTTATTCCAGGTGAGGTTTTCCATAATCCCATTGCCCAGGGGCGGCATTCAGAGGATGCAGCTTCCTGGGAAAGTCCAGGAGCATCCAGCTGGAGGGAATCTCTTCCTTGTTGGGATGCAGAGCTGAGCCGCTGGAAAAGGAGGGCTGGGAATTTGCTGGTGTGGGGAAAAATCCCGTTTCCAATCTTTTTCAGTGCGGGATTAGGATACAGCCTCTCCTTCTCCTGCCACACTTAATTCGGGATTAATTCCGCATCTGCACATGGAGATCAGATCCCGCTGTGGTTTCCGTGGAGCTGCTTGATTAAAAACCAGGGAAAAGCAAAGCGGGGGGAATTTTTAGCCCTGGGACACCTGGACATTCCGGCTTGGAGTGTTAATCCAGGTTAATCCAGGTGCTGAGGAGGCACCATGCTCTGCTGGAAGGATTTTAGGGAATGTTAAAGCATTCCGGAGGCATTCCATTGGATTTGGTGGTCGGTGGTCGCTCCTGCTTGGCAAAATTGGGATTGTAGGAAAATTCCCCATCTGGGGAGCTTGGGGTTTGCTGGGGAAAGACAAAAATCCATGGAAATGGTTTGGAGAGTGATCCATGGGGCAGCTGGGGTGAGCTGGAAAAAATGGGGGAAAAGAAGGAAAAGTTGGGATTTTTTTACAGTTCTCAGGTTTCATTGGGATCTGCCGGAAAAAGGAGGGAGGAACTCCCTCCTGGGATTTACCAGCAGGAGGGAATTCCTGCCCTGCGGCCCAGACTGGGGGTGGAAGCACTTCTGGTGGAGAACTCTGAGGAAAATCCAGCTGATGTGGAGGAAACCCACGGGCGAGCAGGAAATCCTGCAGGAACGGGGTTTGTTCATAGGGAAAAAGGAAAATTTGGGATGAGAGGTGGCACCTCCACCTGTTGGGCCTCGTTTGGCCAAAATCTGTTGGTTTCACCCTATGGAATGGGAATGAAATCAGGGAGCGACCAATTCGGGGATTCTGCCTTAATTAGCTTTGGGGGTTGATTGGCAGACAGGAATCAGCCCTGATTTGCATATTTGCATAGATGCAAATGAGGGCCACGATCTCCATTTATCAAACAAGGCGTCTCAGACCCAGCCTGGCCCTGCGGAATTTTTGGCTCCATTTTGGCTCCTGCAGCTGTTCCAACATCTGGGAAGAGACCAGGAGGTGCCGGCGGAGCCATCGCTCCAAATTAGGGATGGCGCCAGGTTTTTGAGGGAATTTGGCTCTGCTGGATTCACCTTCCCACCTTTCCCGAGATGAGGCATCGTTTTGGATTCTGAAAGTGCCCAAAATGATCCAAACGAAATGAAAAATCTGGAAAAATCCTTAGATGATGAGGAAATGGGGCTAAAGGAACAGGAGAAATGACAGCGGAATGATGACAAACATCCGGCTCTTCCAAAATCCTGATCCAACAACCCACCAGGAGCTCTTCCCAAAATCCCAACCCATTGACCCATCCCAAGATCTTCCCAAAATCCCAATCCATTGACCCATCCCAAGATCTTCCCAAAATCCCAAACCAATGACCCATCCTGAGCTCTTCCTGAAATTCCAACCCCACAACCCCTTCCAAGCTCATCCCAAAATCCCCTCGGCCCATCCCAAGCCGCCTCTTTGAGCAGCTGTGGGAGCTCCAGAGGGATGTCCAACGTTTTATTTTATTTTATTTTATTTTATTTTATTTTATTTTATGGGAATATCAGTGGGATGAAAATGTGGAGATAAAATGTTCCCCCCTCCAGCACCGCCAGGAGGCCAAGCGATTTTATGGAAATGTTGGAAGTGGAAAGAGGGGGAAAAGTTATAAATAAAACTTCCCAGCGCTTCGGTAAATGCTCCTAAACATCCTTCCCATCCGGAGATAAATATTCCATGTGTGATTTACGGCCCTGCATTCCCAGGCTGTGCGGGTGGGGGGATAAAATCCCATAAATCACCGGGAATATCAATGCAGCCACCGCATTCCTGCTGATAAGCGACGTGGGCCGGGAAAATCCATCTTTTCTGTGCTGGCTGCGCTTTGACGGAGTTGATTTAAGGAGTTTTGGGATTGGGAGGGGTTTCCCAAGCCTTGGAAGGGTCTTGGATCCTTCTTTGTGTGTTTCACGGAGAGGGATTCGCTTCCGGGTAGGGGTTCAGTTTTAGGGGTGTTGGAATTTTGTCCCGAACAGAAGATAATTCCCATCCATCCCAGGGAAATACTTCCCAAATCTGACTGGTCCTGTTTTTCCGATGGATGTTGCTTCCCTCCAATCCTGTTTTTCTTGTGTTCACCCCCAAATCCTCGCTTTTCCAGCATCCCTGGTTTTGTTCCATCTATCCCGAGGGCATACTTCCCAAATCCAACTGACCCTGATTTTCTGGTGGCGTGTGCTTCCCTCCAACCCTGCTTTTCCTGCGTTCATCCTGAAATCCTCACTTTTCCAGCATCCCTGATTTTGTAGCCACTGGATTTATCTCCCAGGATGGGTGAGATGCAGCCCTTAGATCCACCATGGAATTACATCTCTGAGCATCCAGGAAATCCCCGGATTTTTGGGATGAGGGACCCCCTGAACATCCAAACGATGATCCCAAAGCCATTCCAGGGTTTGTAGCAGGGCCTGGTCTTCCTCCAGCCAAAGCCGTCACGGTTTTCCCTCCAAACATCCATCTTTTTCCTGGAACGCCGCATTCCCTGTGGATTTGTGCCGGAGATGTCGAACAAGCACGAAATCGACGCCGCGAGCCGAAGCCAGGCCGGGAATGGGCTCCCTCATCCTGTGCTCCAATGAGCCGGAACAGCTCCGAGGAGCTTGGGAAAAGCCGGATGAAGACGTTCGAAGATTTATTCCAGCCCGTGCCCAAGCCATGAAGCTGATTCCGACAGGTCAATCCCACCCGGATTTGTTTGTCAGGAGGCGTGCGGCAAAGGTGGAGAATGCTGGGGTTTTCCTGGGATTTATTGGGCATGGAGAGAGCTGGACTTGAGTCGTTGTTGGAAGGAAACTGGACAGGGAAAGGTGGAAATGTGGGAAGGAGGAGATGGAAAGAGGATGGATATTGGAATTGGAGAGATGGGACATGGCAGCACCGGGAGGTTCCCAAATCCCAAATTTCCCATGGCCTTTCCACTCCCAATTGCCCAAACTCTCCCTTTCCATCCGAAATCCTTTATTGTGCTGAGGTTGTGCCGATGGGGATGAAAATCCCATGGAGCCGGAATGTCTGGAATGTTTCTAGCCCAGCAGGATCCATTTGGATCTCATTCCTCATTTTTCTTCTGCCTCTGGAGCCGCTGGAATCTCGGAGCCAATCCCACCCCTCCAGAACATAAAAGTGACACCGGAGCTCATCGTGAGGAGAAAAACAGCCCAAAAATGGATTTTCCCAGAAGATCCATCAACATCGATGCTTGGGAAGCCCTCAGGTGGTGGTGGAGATGCTTCCCATGGACACAAGGATACTGGGAATCACGGCACAGAGCAAATCAGGAATTCATCCTTTTTCTTTGGGCTGGGATATTTTGGGATGTCTTTTCTTTGGGATATTTTGCTTAGGAGGAATCTGAGATTTAAGGAAAAAGGGAAGCTGGGCAGTGGTTAAAAATTCCATCTCGATGGGATTTAGGTGTTGAAATCCTTGGAAGCTGGGTTTGGGGGTTGGTTTCATCCATATTTTATCAATATGGGGAATCATGGAATGGGTTGGATTGGAGGGACCTTAAATCCCATCCCAGGGATCCCAGGGCAAGGACACCTTCCCCTATCCCAGGATGCTCCAAGCCCAGCCAGGCCTCAGACACTTCCAGGGATGGAGCAGCCTCGGCTTCTCCGGGCCGAATTGATCCATAAAATTCCATCATTTTGCAATTCCGACAAGGTTTGCTCACGGAATGTGACCGGAAACCGCCGCTGGGACCTGGCTTGAAGTGATTCCTTCACTTCATCTTCATTTGAAAGGGGCTGAGAGGCCAAAGAGGCCACGCTCAATCCATGGATCGATCCAAAGGATTGATCCAAACCATTGATTCCCATCACAAAGAGGCTCGGGACACATCCATGGGATCCGTCAGGTTCTGCATCCCATTAACTGGAGAAAAATGGACCCAAAGCATGGGCTGGACATCCCCCTGCTCATCCCATACATTTTCTCCCAATCCCTAAAAATTTAGGAGCTGGTTTGGTCCAGCAGCCCCGCCTAAGGAATAATTCCAGATCCAGCTGCGGAATCGTTCCCACCCACTTATGGAAATGAGGGAGGGAAGCGGCGCCTAATGAGATGTTTGTGAGGGAAGAGGAATTTTAATTACCGGCTCTTAATTGTCTGCTCGGCCTGTTAATATCCCATTTTCCCGGGATTAATGCCATTCGCTCCCTGCCAGCCGGGCTCCTCCTCGCCTGGGGGTGACGCCAACTTTCCCGGGTTTATTTTAGGGAATATGCCCGTTTTCCAAAAGCCAGGATGACTTTTGGGAAGGCAGTGGAGGGCTTGGGGAGCTTTAACCCCGCCGGCACTGAGCTGGTGGATTTTTGGGAAGCAAAGCTGAAGATCCAAGGAAAACTCAGCACAAGGCTCCCCCAGTCCATTTTTCCCACTTCCCAAAGGCCCATTTTCCTTGGAAGTGTGGCGCCGACTCCGGCTGTCACGTCCCATTCCCTGGCTGGTGTTAAACCCGTGCCAGACACTTATTCCCGTTTAAATGAGAAATAAAACCCCGGCGCAGCTTTCCAGGAGGAAAAGCTCCGGATTCAGCAAATTCCTCCTCTCCAGATGGGGCCAGCTGGGAATTCTTTGCCCTTGGAGCCCTCCCGGGTTAACAATGAGAGGCAGCATCATATTCCGACTGCAAATTGTCCTGGAATGTCATAAATAAGGCATGGCCGGAGCTGGGAAGGGAGCGGGAAGGAATTTGCTGCATTCCCAGGAACAACTGGAGCTGCTGAATTTTTCATGGACAAGATGTTGCGAAGCGCCGCCGGTCGGGGCGCATTCGGTTCTTGTGGATCCGGGGGTTCCGTCCCCGCATCCGCCGTGGCCGCGGACATTCCGGGGTCGGGAATTTGCAGGGGCACTCCCAGCTTTTTCCAGGGGGGTTTGCTCCCCTTTAGATCCCTCCAAAAGGGTCAAAATGTCTCCTGCTCTCCTTAAATCCCGGGAATTGCGGGATATCCGCCGGTTAAGGGAGTGCTGGGGTCCATTTTCCTGTTCCCTCCTCGTTTTCCCATCCCATGCTGGCCCCAGCTTGGAAAAGGGAGGTGGAGGAATGGGAGGGAATTATGGATAAGCCCCGTTAATCACTGGCTAATTAAAATGATGAGGTGTTTGTGTTGTCACGGGCTCCTCGAGGATGCTGGGGGCGTTCCAGAGGGGGATGGAGCCGCTGGAATCCTCTCCTCTGGCTCCATCCTGAGCTCCCACTCCCTCCGATCCGCTGCTGCTTCCCAGGACCATTCCTCAAAGGATGGGGATGGGTTGGACTTTGGGGACACAGAACGGGGGAAAATCCGTCCTCAGCTGGAGCTGCCCCATCCCAGGATTTGTCCAAGCTTGGGCGGGACTTGGAGCAACCTGGGATAGTGGGAGAAATCCCTGCCCATGGAACGGGATGAGCTTTAAGGTCCCTTCCAATCCAGTTCCAGAATTCCATTGGTTTTAGGCCGGATTTTTGGGAAGCACTGGGGGACAAGAAATCTGGGAATGGGAGCACTGGGTGATCTCCATAAATCAATCTTGGATTCCCATGTGGGACGGAAGGAATCAGGCACCTGGGGAAGATGTGGAAGGGGCTCCCTGTGGTGCTGGGATTCCTTGGAAGGCTCCATCGCTCCAAGGCCCTTCCTTGGGACATTCCCACCCCTTCCATCCCCTCACTCCCCCCCTCCCCAGGAGCCTCGGAGGGATTCCAGCTGCTTGTGCTTCATCCCTGCCATTCCCATGGAGTGTCCTGCTGCATTTGTGGGCAGAAATCCCCAGGGAATGCTGGAAAGAGCTGGAAACGGGGTTTGTATCCAGCATCCCGCACTTCCAGGGCTGGAGCAATTCCTGCCTCATCCCTGGGAGCTCTTTTGTAATTGGAAGCACCGAGCTTGTTCCGATGTTCTCCTTTATGAACGCGTCACTCCCGATTTCAAAGGACATTTCCTTTATCCCTCCCTTCCCCCTCTCCTCCCCCCCCTTCCCTTTTCCCTTTTTTTTCTAATCCCCCTTAAACTGGACGGTGCCAGAATTCCCAGCGATTGCCAGCAAAAATATCCTCTCCTCCCCAGGGCTGCCATCTAATCAGAGGGATGAATTTCCAGAGGGCTGAATCCGATCCGGGGGAGGCCCGGCTCGGCATTCTCTGGAAAATCTCGGATTGAAAAGAGCAAAGGGGAAGCGGAGCGAGGCTGAGAAGGGGACGCTGATAAAGGGATGCTGATAACGCGAGGGATGACAGAAATTTGGGATGGGCTCTTCCTTTTGGAAGAGCTCTTCCCACCCAGCCGTTCCCGTCACCGCCGCTTTGTTCTCCTCAGTAAATCCCAAAAAAAGAGGGAGCCGAGGGAGGCTTCGGAGCAGCGCTGACACCTGGCAGTTGTTCCCTGTCGGGAGGCGAAGGGAAGGGGAGGATGAGGGATGGGATCCGCGCGTCAGCCGCAGCCAAGCAGCGGGGTCTGGACGGCTCCATCTGGATTCCTGCTTTATTTTCCTTTGTTTTCCCGCTTTCCCCCCTCCCCTCCACGCATCCTTGGCCGGCTCCTGTGGGGACTCGGCATCTGTTTCCCTCTCCCTCTTCTCTCCTTCTTTTCCACAACTTCTGTGCTGGCTTTGCTCAGGATTTGGGCAGGGATGTTCTTGGAGCATTTGAATTTTCCCCTTCCTGCCCTTTCCAGGCCCAGCTGGGGCTCTGGAATCAGCTCTCACTGGGATCCTGATAAATCCCGGAGCTCCAGAGCTTCGTCTTTTCCATGCAGGAAAAGCTTGGGAGCATCCTGTGGTCCCACCCTGGTGTTTTTAGGGATGAAATGTCTGGATTTAAGGCCCAGCCAAGCCAGAATTCCCAGGAATAGGGGTGGAAGCTGCTCCCAATGCCAGCTCCGAGTGGTTTTCCAGCACATGGAGGGAGCAGAGAAGGCAAAAATTCCCATTTTGTTTTCTTTTTTTCTGGCCACCCAGAAGTTGCAGGTCAGGGATGGGTTTGGAGGGGGATTTCCTTGGAAAAATGCTTGGGTGGGTGGATTTGCTGCATGGGAGTGGCTGGGGCCATCCCAAACATGGTTCTTTTTGACTTTAAAAATCCACCAAAAATCAGGGAATGGTCCAAACACCACCAAAAGCCTTGGCTGGACTGGGATGAGGATGGATCCTTTTCCCATGGAATTCCACAGGTCTGGAAGGGAATAGTTTGGGAAGAGGGATGGAAAACATCCGGAAATGCTGAGCTGGGAACTCCTGGATCTCAGGGACCAGAGGGAAAATCCAATTCCCACTGCGAGTGGGCTGGGATGGGGAAGGATCCCTTTCCCATGGAAGTGTGCAGGTCTGGAAGGGAATAGCTTGGGAAGAGGGATGGAAAACATCCAGAAATGCCGAGCTGGGAGCTCCTGGATCTCCACATCCCATGGACAGGAGGGGAAATCCAATCTTTGCTCCAGCTTTGCCAGCTCGTCCCCGGCTCTCTTTAATCTCCGGCTGATCCGGGGGCAGGCGGGAGCCGCGATCCCACCCGGGGGCTCCATGGAAAGGCAGAGCTCTTCCGCACGCACGGAGGCTCCATCCCGAATTCCTTGGGGCGGATCCTGCCGCGCTGCCAAGGATTTGCTCATCCCCCCTCCCCGCCGCTTTTCCATGCCTGTTGCTCATCGCGGCGTTCGGAAATGTCAAAAGGCGAGCGAGGGGAATCGGGGCAGCCGGAGAGACCTCGGCTGCTCTTCCTCCCTCCCTCCTCCTCCTCCTCGTCCTCCTCCTCCCATTCCTGCCTTTTCCATCCGCACAGCCCCGAATCCAAGGGCCCCTCGTGCAGCCTTGGCAATCGCAGGGATTTAATCCCCGCTTTAGGAACAAAAATAAACCCTGGGCAGGCAGGGAGAGGCTGGAAAGACGCCGGCCCCGGGCGGGCAGGGAATGTTGGCCAGGATGTGGGTCGCTCCCAGCCAGGAAAGCCAGGATTCCGGGATGCAACATCAAAATCTCCTCATTCCAAGCATCATTTGGGGCTAAAAAGGGATTTAACCCTCAGCCCTACCCCCAAACATTCCCAAAACCCCCCTTTTTCCTCCGCATTTCCTTGCGCAGAGTTGTTCCCGCAGCCCCCCGAAAGCAGCACCAAACGGGATTTTCCGGCTTTTTCCCGGTGTTCAATATTCCAGGCCACGCTGCCCTGCTGCCGCAGCCGGCACGTGTTCCCGGAGCGTGTTCTCCCGCAGGTCGTGCCTGGGATTTATGGCACAAACACCTCCACGTTGTTTTACAAGGAATGCTGAGCCTCAGGATCACCGCCTGGGAGGCACAGAAAAATCCCGGGAATTCACCTTCTCCCCTCCCAGGGCGTCTTCCACAAAGGAATCTCTGGTTTCCAGCCCCGTTTCCAAACCTGCTCCTGTTTCCTGGAATTTTGCTCGGCTCTTTTCCCACCTGGTGCGAGGAGGGATTAAAAAAGAGGGAATTTGGAGTGGGTGAGGGGCTTTTTTTTGGGACATCCCGGTGTTAAACAGGGAAGGATGCTGGGATTTGCCAGGCTGCCAATCCATAGATTCCCAACAGCCACAGGAAAGGCAGGAAAATAAACCGGGAATGCAATTCCCGTCCCTGCTGCCCCCCCGGCTGCTCCCTGCTCCCCATTTCCCCACAAATCGAGGGGAAAGAGGGAGAAAAGGGATGGATGGAGCTGGCCAGGCTCCGATTTTCCCTCTGGAGCAAGGATGGATCCGGAATCCGGCTGTGGGGAGATGGGGAAGGAGCTGGAAAACCTCCGGGTGCGGGTTGTGCATCCTCGGCCAAAGCTGCTGGGGAATTCCCATTGGGAATGAGGAATTTGGGAAGTTTTGTGGAAGCACAGGGCAGGGAATGGGGAGAGACGATGGAGCCCAGGGCAAAGCCGCAGGAAGGACGGGAATTTGCAGTGGGAATGGCGGCCGCTGGGATTTTCCCAAATTCAGGAAGGATTTCCTTCAATTTTGACTTTTTAGGGATCGTTGGGGGCGGCCCAAACCCATCCCTGCGAGGGGTCAGGGCTTTCCCTGGCATCCACCAGTGCCATTAATCCACACGATTCCTGGAAAACAGCCATTTCAAACTTCCCTGGAGCTCAGCTCTCTTTCCCCCCCACTTTTCCAGCTTATCTGACCGTCAGCATCGAGCCCCTGCCTCCGGTGGTGGTGGGAGACGCCGTGACCCTGAAATGCAACTTCAAAACCGACGGGAAAATGCGGGAGATCGTCTGGTACCGGGTGAGCTCCGACGCCTCGGGAATGGGAATGCGGAGCCGGCTCGGGAACAGAAGGTCAGGGCTGGATGAGGCAGGAAATAAAGCCAGGAGCTCTCCAGCTGATGGGAATATCAATTCCAGGGAGGAGGAGGAGGAGGGAGACAGCCTGGGAAAATGTGGCTGGGATGGATTTGGGATCATCAGGATTTGGGATCATCAGGATTTGGGATCATCCTTGGATTTGGGCTCCGTGTGGAGCCCCTCCTTCTTTGTTTTTTTTTTGGAGTGGCTGCCAGGTGGGTTTAGGGATGGCTCGGGATTGGGTTGGGATTTGGAGGTCGGAGCTGAGGTTGGCACCGCTCTGCCAAGAGATTGGCGGGTGGAAAATGATGGGGGAAAGGGAGGTATCGGGAAAATTTGGGATATTTGGGTTTGGGGAGAAATTTGGGGCTCTTCATTTAGAGCTTTTAGGAAAAAAAACTTTCCCTGTTCCCAAAATGTTTGGGAATTTGAAATGTTGAACAGGAGGGAAGATCCTGGTTTTATTTGGGAAAGGGGAATTTGGAGCTTGGTGGTTTTTTTTTTTTTTTGGGAAAGGAAGGATTTGGAGGCAGGGTTTTTTTGAGAAAGGAAGAATTTGGATGTTGGGTTTATTTGGGAAAGGAAGGATTTGGAGGCAGGATTGTTTTGGGAAAAGAAGGATTTGGAGGCAGGTTTTTTTTTGGGAAAGGAAGGATTTGGATATTGGATTTATTTCAGAAAGGTGAATTTGGGGGCCAGTTTTATTTGGGAAAGGAGAATTTGGATTTTATTTGGGAAAGAGGAATTTTGAGACTGATCTTATTTGGGAAATGGAGGATTTGGAAGTTGGTTTTGATTGGGAAAGGAAGGATGTGGAGCCCAGTTTTATTTGGGAAAGGGGGATTTGGAGGCTGGAGCTGCCCCTGGATCATCGTTCCCAAGCCTTGATCCAGCCTCAGGTTCACCAATCCTCAGCTTTCTCCAGGGAAATTTGGGATAAGCTGCCAACCACAAATGGTTTTATCCAAAAAAACCTGAAGTTTTCCAGGGAAAACTCCTGCAGGAGGCAAAGAGGGTGAGTGGTGCTGGTGGCATCAGATGGAGCAGCTGGGAATATTTTTCCTTGGATTTCCCATCCTGTTCCTGCTCCTGAAGAAGGCGCTGCCCTTCCCTAATGCTCCCCTCCATTCCCAGGTTTATGAACGGGGAAAGGACGGGTGCAAATCCGGCTGTTGGAATGTGGTGTGTGCACAGGAGCATCTCCACGGAATCCCAGCTGGATTTTCCTATAATTATCTATGGCTGGACCCCTAAATGTTGGACAGGCGGGGAACAGAACCCCAAACCTGCCTCGAGTCCAAAATTCCACCTTGGAATTGGCTCCACCTCCCCCCTTTTTCAGGGAGGATTTTTTTTTCCTGCTGGCTCCACCGTCTCCACCAGGTTTTTCCTTCCCTTTTCCACTCGGTAATATTGGATTAACCCACTTTCCCTGGAGCTGGATTTGCATAATCCCCCCTGCCAGGGGGATGTGGGAGCGGCTGCTGCTCCGGAGCAAACGATGCTCCGAGAAACCTCGGAGGGAAAGGGAAGGGCAGAAATATCCCAGCTTTGATTTTTATCCCCACAAATCCCCCTTTTCTTCCAGGGGTTTTTACCCCTCCTTCCCTCTTGCTCCTTTCCCAGGGAGCTTCCCGGGTTTGGGAAGTTGGGTTTTTCATGGAGCATCTCAGGATTTGCCCAATTCCATCCTGATTTTAAGGTTTTTCTCACGTTTTTCTTCCTGCCTTGCCTCACTCCTGGACTTTTGCAGCTTCCCAAAGCTCCAGTGGCAGCTCCGGGGTGTTGGAGGTGATGGATGGACCCGGGAGAGCTGGGGGGAGCTGTGGGGTTCCGTTTATTCCACCCGTAAATCATGGGAATGTGGCTCCGGAGCGCAGGATTGGGGTCACGCCCGGCTCCTCGTTCCCGTGATTTATTGGACAGGGAGCAGAGGGAGCTCCTGGAGTCTGAGGGATCTGAGCTGCTCCAGGGGCGGGAAGGGGCAGGGAAATGGGGGAGAGAGATGGAAAAGGCAGTGGGGAATGGAGTTGGGAATAACCTGTGGGATGGATCCATCACTCTGGGATGGATCCATAAACCTGAGATGGATCCATAACCCTGGGATGGATCTGTAACCCTTGGGATGCATCCATAACCCTGGGATGGATCCATAACCCTGGGATGGATCCCTAACCCTGGGATGGATCCATAACCCCGGGATGGATCCCTAACCCTGGGATGGATCCATAACCCTGGGATGGATCCATAACCCCAGGATGGATCCATAACCCCAGGATGGATCCATAACTCTGGGATGGATCCATAACCCTGGGATGGATCCCTAACCCTGGGATGGATCCGTAACTCCCGGGTGGGTGATCCCCTCGGGATCTGTGCACTCTGAGCCTGAGGAGCCTCATCCCACGGGTGAAACCCCACGGAGAAGCCCCACACTGCAACCAGCACCCAGAATTCCAGCAATTCCGCGGGATTCCCCAGGGATGAGGGACATTCCCTTTCCACCCGCTGGGAATCCCCTCAGCTGCTGGAATGCCGCCGATTTCAGCATTCCCGGGACGAGCAAAGGGAATTTTCCCAGAATAAACAGGAGCACATGCCACAGGCGGAGGCGTTAATTAACATCCAGCAATCCCAACACCTCCGCAAGGTGTGATGTTCCCAGGAACAGGCGTGAACACGGATCTGCACCTGGAGAGCTCCCGAAAAAGCCTTGGCAGGAGACGGGGGTGGTGGAATCCGTGCGGAATGAGGCTGGGAATACCCAGAGCTGACCCTTGGCTCCTGGTGCCGGCGTCTCTGGGGTTGTGCCGGATCCTGGATTTGTGTGATCGGTGCCAGGATGGGAACTGGGAAAACAACTTCTTTTCCCAGGGAAAACAACAGGGAAGTAGGAGAGGGAGGGAAAATCCTTGGAGGCTCCAATCTGGCTCCGCACAGCAGAGCTGGGTTGGGCTGGGCTCAGAGCATGGGAATTTGGGAATTGCAAATGGGGTTTGGTGGATCTGGGCTGTCAGACCAGGGCCAGGCCCCATTCCCCAGGGCTGAGTGGGATTTCTGGGATGGCCGGGAATGAAGGGCTGGAACGGAGGGGAGCCCACAGAGCTCTGTCTCCACTAATTAGAGTTTGGTGCTCAGGGTAATTAGCGGGAAGGGAATGAACTGGAGCTGGGATTGCCGGGAGCAGGGCCCTGGCATTGCTCCTGGTAGTATCCCTGGAGTATGGGAATTGCTCCGTGTAATATCCATGGAGTATGGAAAAAATCTAAATCCAGAGTTTTCCAGGATAACGAGTTCTTCCCATTGTTTGCAGTTCTGCAGGGAATGGGCAGGAAAATCCTCAACCAGGACTTTTCCAGGATAATGAGTTCTTCCCATTGCTGTGATGCTCCAGGAAATGGCCAGGAAAATTCTGAATCTGGAGTTTTCCAGGATAAAGAGTTTTCCTGGTTGATTCTCCAGGGAATGGGCAAAAAAACCCTTAAACTAGGAGTTTTCCAGGATAACAAGTTCTTCCCATTGCTGTGATGCTCCAGGAAATGGCCAGGAAAATCCTAAATCTGGAGTTTTGCAGGATAAGGAGCTCTTCCCGGTGGCTCTGACGTGGACACTGCGTTCCCCCTCCTCCACCCCCAAACACTGGGAGCACTGCAGCCGCTCCAGGGAATTTTCCCTCTTTCCAGAGCAATTTCCATTTGCTTGGAGAAAGGGAATCCATCGATCCATGCTCGGGACACGGAACCTGGATCAGTTCCCAATTCCGGCCCTTTCCAACCGCTCCCTTCATCCTGCATCCATCACTTCCCCATGATTTGGGTCCTTTGGGCATCCAGACGTGAGGATCTGGAGACTTTAATGGATTTGGGGAACAGCAAATGTTCATTTTAATGGATTTTGGGAGCTCCAGCGGGAGTTGCCGCTGGAACAGCTGAGTTTTGTCGGGAATGGGATATTTCCTGGGATTTATGAATAATGCAGGGAGCAGCCCCCGGAAATGTGTTCCTGTGCCCCTTTTCCCAAAATTCCTGGATGTGGAGACATCCACTGGGACAGAAACCAGGGGATGCTGCCCAATTATCCTCCTTTTTTGATTCCCAGTTGGGCTGCAAATTCCAATGGGGCTTCTCTTCCCAAAAAATTCCCCTGGGCATGGATAAAAGGCTGGAATTAGGGCTGATCCCTGGAGAGAGAGAATTCCTGATGGGCCTTTTCCTGGAATTCCCTGGAAGTCCCTCAGGATTGGAAGCAGCTCTTCCCAGCACTCCCAATGCTCAGGGAATGTGGGGATTCCTGGAGGATGATTCCAGCTCCCCGAAAATCCCGAGGCTGCAAATTCCCAATCCATGGGTGCGGCCTCCAACATTCCCAGTGCTTCCCACCCTAAAAGAATCCCTAAAATCCCTCTGGATTGGGATCCCTTCTCCATCCTGGTGCAGCTCCCAGGTTGCTCCTCAAGTCTAAAGAAAAGTCCAGAAAAATCCTTGGAAACTTCCTTGGAAACTTCCCAAGGCCGGAGATTTACAACTCCCGTCATTTTTCCCGCTTTTCTTTATCCCCCATCCGTGCCAGGGTGGAATTTCTTTCCCATAAAAACCTCAGCCTGGGATAATAAATTGGAAGAGGTTTTTTAGTGATGGATTCTTTTTCCCCCTTCCCCACCTCTTTTTGCCATAAAAAAAAAAAAGTGGGAAAAGAGGAAATGGGGAATAACAGCGGAATTTTGGCCAAGTGCTGGGTGAGGATTTGGGGTTTTGTCCTCGGGAAATGTTGGATTTGAGGATTGAATCCCAAGATCTCCTTCTGCTGTTCCTGGCTTATTTTAAAAAATGGGAATTTTCACTCTCCGCTGGGAGCTGGTTTAGCCCCAAAATTCCCATTTTCCTCCATATTTTTCCACTGAAACTCCTGAAAAGCAGGGAAGATAAATCCAGAGGCGTTGGGAGGCACAGGGAATAGAGTCCTAAAAAAAGCCATTTTCCATTCAAAAATGACAATTCCCAGCTGGAAAATGGAATAACGGGATGGAAAACGTGGATTTCGATTTCATCTCAGCAGGGGCATCATAAATCCATAAATTCCAAGCTGAAAGATTCTGGCATTCTACGGACAAATATGGAAATAATGGTAAAATAAAAATAAAAATAAAAATAAAAATAAAAATAAAATTCTAATGTAAGTATTTAAATGCACCACATTAAATATTATAATTAATATATTTACAGCATTTCATGGAGATTAAAATTCAAATCAATTTATTCAAATCTAAATAAACACCGAAATACAAAAAAAAATTATATTAAAACGCAAATAAACCTATTAAAATCTAAAGAAATACATTCAAATTTAAACAAATCGATCCCAATGGAAACCGACTTATTCAAATTCTCGGAATGAAAACCCTTTGAAATATTCCAAAAAGGGCCCAAAATGCCCAAATTTGGGACCCTGGGGTTGTTTCCCGCAGGTCACTGACGGCGGCACCATCAAGCAGAAGATCTTCACCTTCGATGCCATGTTTTCCACCAACTTTTCCCAGATGGAAAACTACCGGAAGCGGGAAGACCTCGTTTACCAATCCACCGTGCGGTGAGTCCTTTTTCCCTATTAATGCAAATTTTTAGGAATTTTTTTTCCCTATTTTTGACCCCGCTGAAAGAATTCCAGCAGAACCCGCCCCCATCCAAGGGGTGTTCCCATTTTCCTGATGATCCTCAGGGAAAAGGTGGGGAAAATGGGGATTTTTAGAGGTGGGAATGGGCAGAGAAATCCAAAGCTTGGGAAAATTGGGAAAACAGATCCATATTTATTTATAAAACAGGCCCAGAGCGTCTCCTTGCTTTTATTCCAAGTGGGAATCACTTCCAGAATTCCAGGTTTATTCCTGATTCCACACCTGCTCCATTCCCGCTGCTCTAAAACCGACACTGGAGCTTGGAAAAAAGGTCAGGAGAGGCTTCATCCAAGGGGAAAAAACTGGGATGAGATTTCCCTTCCTCCCGGTTTCTTTCCGGCCTCGTTTCCTCGGGAAATGAGAATTTCCTGATCGGATTTTCCCAGCTCGTTTTGCCCGGCGTGGGGGTAAGAAAAACCGGGATTTCCTCCAGTCACGGGAGGTTTTCCACCTGGAAATATCCGGAATGGCCTGGGAAGGGCCGGGCCTGGCGCATCCCCTGGGATGGGCTGGTGGGAAGTGGGAAATCCTTCCCAGCCCTGTGGAATTCCGGAATTCTCACGGTGTTTTTTGCTGTTCTTCCCCGCTGTGTTCGGAGTTGTTTTTTGTCCTTAAGGAAAAGCGCGGCTGTGTGGGAATGATTGTGGATTTAGGGTGGGAAAAGGGTGGGAAAACAGGGCTGGGGAGGGAATATTATGGGATGGATCAGGAGGCTCCTCAGGCCCTGCTCAGGAGAGGCTCGGGAGAAGTTTGGATGATCGGGGGGGTCAGGAGATGCTCAGGGATTACTCAGGGATTGCTCTGGGAATGTTCAGGGTGCCCAGGGGTTACTCAGAGGATATTCCAGGGATATTCAGGAGAAGTTTGGGATGTTCAGGTAGGTCGGGAGATACTCCAAGGTTACTCAGGAATGTCAGAGGATGCTCGGGATACTCGAGGGTTACTCAGAGGATGCTCAGAGGGCGTCCTGGAGATATTCCAGGAATGCTCGAGGGATGCTCCAGGGACAATCCGGGGATGCTCTGGGGATGCTCCGGGGATGCTCCAGGGATACTCTAGGGATTCTGGGGATGCTCCGGAGTTGCTCCATCCCTGCGTTTGGTCTCCCTGGATCCACGGAGCTGCTCCTCGGACGTTGAACAAATTCCTGATTCCTGTGTGGAGAAGGTTTTGGCAGCTCCAGGCAGGAATTTCACATCCCTGACGCGGGGCTGTAAATCCAGCTGCAAATCCAGCGCTTCCCTCGGGGTTTGGCCGTCGCTTGCCTCCAGCTGGGAAAATCAGGGAATTAAACTGGATTAAAACATTCCCCGTGCCCACGGAAGGAATTCATGGGATGAGGAATCAAACATTCCCTGTGCATGGAATGAGGGACTGGGAGCATCCCTGGAGCAGGAACAAGGATCAGACATTCCCTGTGCATGGAATGAGGGACTGGGGGAAGCGGGAACAAGGATCAAACATTCCCTGTGGAGGGAGTGAGGGATCAGGAGAGTCCCAAGATCAGGAACAAGGATCAAACATTCCCTGCTCATGGAATGGGGGATCAGGAGAATCCCAAGATGAGGAACAAGGATCAAACATTCCCTGCTCATGGAATGGGGGATCAGGACAATCCCCAGAGCAGGAACAAGGATCAAACATTCCCTGTGGAGGGAGTGAGGGATCAGGAGAGTCCCAAGATCAGGAACAAGGATCAAACATTCCCTGTGGAGGGAGTGAGGGATCAGGAGAGTCCCAAGATCAGGAACAAGGATCAAACATTCCCTGTGGAGGGAGTGAGGGATCAGGAGAGTCCCAAGATCAGGAACAAGGATCAAACATTCCCTGCTCATGGAATGGGGGATCAGGACAATCCCCAGAGCAGGAACAAGGATCAAACATTCCCTGTGGACAGAACAGGGTTCACAAGCATCCCTGGAGAAGGAGAACAGGGAATCACCCATTCCCTGCTCACGGAATATTTCCTGGACCTGGCGAGGAAAAGCTCTCACTTTCCTGGTTCCAGGGCTCTGGTTTCCTCCCTTTCTCCACATGTTGTAGAAGGAATGGAATTTGGGAGCAGAAAATTCCCCCGCCCCAGCACCAGGCACTTGAAAGCCTCGGGAACGGCCGGGAAATCGGGCGTGGAGCCGGGATTTGTGGGCAGGAAAAGGGTTTTCACGGCATGGCCTTTTTTTTCCAAGGAAAACAGGAACCAGCCTGAGGAGATCATTCCCAGAGCTGCTTTTCCCAGTCACTGGTTTTTTTCGGGAAGGTCTTGCCTGATTTTGGGCTCTCCCGAAGAATTGGGGAAGGGTTTGGGGATGGAGGAAGCATTTCCCAATTGAGGTGTTTGCTCCTGTTCATTCTCCCTTTCTTTTTCCATCTATTTATTCTCTCTTTTTTTGGGAATCTTTGCCGTGGTTCGGGTACAGCTGGAGCCATCCCAAGGAGCTTTATCCCAGGAGGAGCCGTCCTTATCAGCATTATCTCAGTCTTTATCAGCATTATTCCAGTCCTTGGTCCTTATCAGCATTATCCTAGTTCTTGGTCCTTATCAGTGTTATCCTGAGTGGAGCCGGCCCTATCAGCGTTATCCCGGTCCTTATCAGCATTATCCCGGTCCTTATCAGCGTTATCCCGGTCCTTATCAGTGTTTTCCCGGGCGGAACCGTCCCGGGGGCATTATCCCGGGAGAAGCCGGCCACATCAGCGTTTTCCCGGTTTCTTATCAGCGTTTTCCCAGGCAGAACCATCCTTATCAGTGCTCCCCGGGTGGAGCCAGCTTTATCGGCGTTTTCCCGCTCATGATCGGGGTTATCCCAGGCGGAACCGTCCCGGAGAACGTTATCCCGGGAGAAACTGGCCACATCTGCGTTTTCCTGGTTCCTTATCAGCCTTTTCCCGCTCCTTATCAGCGTTTTCCCGGCTTTATCAGCGCGGCCCAGGGGCTCTGGCACTGCCCCTTTCCATTCCGGCTCTGTGCTGTGAAGATCAAAGCTGGGAGAGATCCAATCCCTCCAATCCCGGTTTTTTTTTTCCTTTCCCTTGATTAAAATCCCACCCTCGTCCTACGGCGCCACTTTAGGAATTCCCAAATCCCTTTTTTCCTGTATTCCCGACTCGAGGACGTGCCAGAGAGTGCTTGCCTTTCCAGGGCCGGTTGTTCCCTGTCTCCCATCCTTGGGAGCACCAAATGGAGCCAGTCAGGCCTCAAAATCTGCACACAAATCCAAAGGAATCCTTCCAAAAGGGCTGGAGCGGGATCGGAGCCGCTCCAAAGTGCAGCTAACGGGAGATTCCTGATCCGTGTGTGGATAATCAGAGCTGGAACAGATGGCGGAGGCTCAGCTGGAAGCGTTGTATCCATGGAAAGGAGGGAATGTTCACTTCCAGGGGGATCCTTGGAGTAGGAAGGCAGCCAGGGGCTGGGAGAAGGGAAAAGCGGAGCTGGAATTCCCCCAGAAGGGAAAATTCCGCTGAGCGGGATTTTTAACCAGGGTGTTCCATGAGGGAATCGCTCCCATCCACATGGGATGGGTGAGGTGGGATGAGGCTGCTGGAGAGGAGGGATGGATCTCCTGGAAGAGGGAATGCTGCCAGCCGGAGAGGAGGGATGGTGCTGGGATGTTCTTCTCCACAATGGCGGGATGGCTGTGCCAGCTGGAAAGGTGGAACGTTGCTGGAAAAATGGGATGAGGCTTCTGGATGGTGGGGTGGGATAATGGTCCTGACTGGAAAGGTGGGATGCTTCCAGTTGGAGAGGTGGGATAGCACTTCTGACTGGAAAGGTGGAACGTTTCCAGCTGGAAAAAATGGGATGATGCTTCCGGCCAGTGAGGTGGGATAACGCTGCTGACTGGAAAGGCGGGATGCTTCCAGGCAGCTCACTGGGATGATGCCAACTGGAGAGGTGGGATAATGCTTCCAACCGGGAAGGCTGGATGGTTCCAGGTGGTGAGGTGGGATGATGCCAACTGGAAAGGTTGGATGCTTCCAGCTGGAGAGGCGGGATGCCACCATCCAGGGATAGGGATAATGCTGCCAGCTGGAAATGTGGGATGTTTCCGGCTGGAGAAGTTGGGATGATGTTTCCAGCCAGGGAGGTAGGAAGTCACAGACCAGCAAGGAGGGATGGGACCAGCTGGAGAGGTAGGATGATGCTGCCTGGAAATGTGGGACGATCCCAGCTGGAGATGTGGGATGGGATATTGGCTGGAAATGTGGGATGCTCCCAGCTGGAGAGGTGGGATGGTGCTGCCATCTGGGAAGGTGGGGTGATGCCAACCAGCATTGTGGGATGGGATGGGATGGGATGGTGCCGGCTGGTGAGGCGGGATGGTGCTGCTGAATGGAAAAGTGGGATGCTGCCGGCCAGAGAAGTGGAATTCTGAGGATGAGAAAAGTGGGATGCTGAGGATCAACAAGGTGGGATGCCATGGACCAAGAAAGTGGGATTCTGAGGAGCAGAAAGGTGGGATGGTGAGGATAAGAAAGGTGGGACAGTGAGGACTGGAAAAGTGGGATTCTGGGGATCAGAACTGTGGGATGCTGGGGAGCAGAAAGGTGGGATTCTGGGGAGCAGAATTGTGGGATGCTAAGGATCAGAAAAGTGGGATTCTAGGGAGCAGAATTGTGGGATGCTAAGGATCAGAAAAGTGGGATACAAAGGAGCAGAAAGGTGGGATTGTGAGGATTAGAAAGGTGGGACAGTGAGGACTGGAAAAGTGGGATTCTGGGGATCAGAACAGTGGGATGCTGAGGAGCAGAAAGGTGGGATGGTGAGGACCAGGCAGGTGGGATGGTGAAGACCAGGCAGGTGGGATGGTGAAGACCAGGCAGGTGGGATGGTGAAGACCAGGCAGGTGGGATGGTGAGGAGCAGAAAGGCGGGATGGTGAGGAGCAGAAAGGCGGGATGGTGAGGACCAGGCAGGTGGGATGGTGCGGAACAGAAAGGTGGGATTCTGGGGAGCAGAAAGGTGGGATGCTGAGGAGCAGGAAGGTGGGATGGTGAGGAGCAGGCAGGTGGGATGGTGAGGAGCAGGAAGGTGGGATGCTGAGGAGCAGAAAGGCGGGATGCTGCTGGCCAGGGAGCCGGGCTGCTGCCCATCAGCCAAGTGACCGCTGTGCAGCCTCCCAAGCATTCCCAGCCGCTGCAGCACGGATCCTTTGGCATGACTCCTCCTCTCCTGTTTTTCCCAAGTCTATCTAAAGCCTCTGGACAAAAGCTGGATCGATGAGGGCTCCGGATTCACTCGGAATATGGGATTTGCTGTGCTGGGGTGGCTTGGCAGGGCTGGAGTCAAGGTTTTCCATTGGCACTCCGGGGGGAAGGCGATGTCTGTGGTCATGGATTTGTGCTCCATCCACGTCTCCTTCCAATAACAATTCCTTCCCCTCGGAGGAGCTGTCAGTGCCGGGGAACTCCGGCTGCTAAAGCATTCCCGAGCTCCTCCCTCAGCCTTTGGAGTTATTAAGAGTTTATTGATCCCTGTCCAACGCCGCGCTATCCGGGTGCTGACCCATGAATCTCACGGGAAAACGGGATAGGGATGGAGTGGTGAGCGCTGTCCCTCCTCCGCAGCCTTCCCGAGGTCCGGATTTCGGACAACGGTCCCTACGAGTGCCACGTGGGGATCTACGACCGAGCCACGCGGGAGAAGGTGGTCCTGGCCTCCGGGAATGTGTTCCTGAATGTGATGGGTGAGCGCTGGGATCGGGATCGAAGGAAGACCACTGCGGGGTCTCAGGGTGCGGGAACAGCAGGGACTGGGATCGTTCTGCTGTCCTCGGGGGTGGGGGTGGGGACACGGATAGGGATGGGATGGGGACAGGGATGAGGATGGGAATGGGGATGGAGATGGGATGGGGGCAAGGACAGGGACATGGACAAGGACAGGAATAGGGATGGGAATGGAGATGGGAATGGGGATGGGAATGGGGATAGGATAAGGATAGGATGGGGACAAGGACAGGGATGGGAATGAGGGTGAGGATGGTGTGGGGAGAGGGATGAGGATGGGGATGGGAACGGATATGAAGATGGGGATGGGGCATGGATAGGGACAGGGATTAGGACAGGGAATGGATGGGATGGGAACAAAGATGGGAATGGGAACAAGGATGAGGATGGTGATGGGGATGATAATGGGGATGAGGATGGACATGAAGATGAAGGCCGAGGATGGGATGGGGTTGTTGAGGACTCTGTGCTGAGCTCCTGGCTCTGCCCCTGCAGCTCCCCCCACGTCCATCTCGGTGCTGGCCGCGGACACCCCAGCACCCTTCAGCCGCTACCAGGCGCAGAACTTCACCCTGGTGTGCGTGGTGTCCGGCGGGAAGCCCGCGCCACTGGTGAGATTCCGGCGGGATCATCCCTCCCACTGGCACATGGAATAACCCAACACCTCCTCTATAAAATCCACCAGATCCTCCTGCTCTTCCGTCAGGCCAAACCCGCTCCCCAAATCCCATCTTTCCACAGAGACCATGGGATTTGGGAGGGGGGAAAGGACCAAACCTTCAGGATTCGGGAGCAGGGAACCAACCAGACCTTTGGGATTTGGGAGCACAGAATGAACCAAACCTTTAGGATATGGGAGTGGGGAAGGGACCAAACCTTTGGGATTGGGGAGAGAATGAACCAAACTTCTGGAATTTGGGAGGGAATGAACCAAACCTTTGGGATATGGAAGTGGGGAAAGGACCAAACCTTCGGGATTTGGGAGAGAATGAACCAAACTTCTGGAATTTGGGAGGGAATGAACCAAACCTTTGGGATATGGAAGTGGGGAAAGGACCAAACCTTCGGGATTTGGGAGAGAATGAACCAAACCTTCGGGATTTGGGACTGAGGAAAGGACCGCGTGGTCCATCCAGAGGGATGCTGGGGACACCCCCGCCGCAGTCGCTGTCCCCTTTGTCCCCTCCAGGTGTACTTCAAGCGGGACGGGGAGCCCATCGAGGCCACCCCGCTGCCGGAGCCGCCGGCCGGCGCCAGCAGCTGGGCCCCCCGGAACCTCCTGCACCGCGACCTGGACGACACCAAGGTGCCGAAATCCCTGGCGGCCGAGGGCGAGCTGGGAATGGGAAACCCCTTTCCCACGGCGGATCCGCCGCGGGGGCTGGCGGCCGAGCGGGATTCGGTGACGGAAAGCATTCCCGAGACGGTGGTGAGCCGGGAATTCCCGCGCTGGGTGCACATGGCCGAGCCCATCTATTACTTCCGGCACACGCACGCGCCCGTCAGCGACGGCACCGTCGAGGCCCGGGCCACGCTCACGTGGACCCTGAACCCCCAAATCGACAACGAGGCCCTGTTCAGCTGCGAGGTCAAGCACCCGGCGCTCTCCATGCCCATGCAGTCCGAGGTCACGCTAGGTAAGCCAACGGATTTGGGGCTTCTCCTGGGTTTTAGGCACTTTTGTCCATTTTGGGGGATTTTTTTTTTCTTTTTTTTTTTTTTTTTTTTGGCTTTTCTCTTTTCGTTTTTTGGACTTGCTCTCCAGCTTTTGGCTTTTCTCTCAATGTTTTCACTTTTCTCTGCTTTTTTTTTTTTGTTTGTTTGATTTTCTCTCCATTTTTTGGCCTCTTCCTCCCATTTGTTGCCTTTTCCACCCATTTCTGGCCTTCTTTTTCTTTTTTCTTTTTTTCTCCATCTTTGGCCTGTTTTTTTCTTGTTTTTCCTTTTCTTTTTTTTTACTTTTTTTCTCAATTTTTGGTTTTTTTTTCCCATTTTCTTCCCCTATTTTTGACTTATTTTTTACTTTTTTTTTCATTTTTTTCTTATTTTTTTCTTTTTTTGGCCCTTCCCCCCCCCCCCCATTTTTCTGAGCTTTTCCTCAGGATTTTTTGGTTTTGTTTGTTTTAATTCCACATGCTTTGCTTTCCTTTCACCGGTTTTCTCTCTTCTTTTCCCCTTTTCCTTTTCTTTTGGGGGTTTTCAGGGATCCCATGGGGCTGCATTGGGATAGCGGTGGTGGTGCCAAGGCTCCACAACACCTGGGATGAGAGGAGGGAATCTGGGATGTCCATCAGGCAGGAGAAGGGATTTTCCAAGTTTTTCTGGCCCCCCAGCCATGGGCAGGGTTGAGGGTGAGGTTTGCTGGGATAAAAAGGATTTTTGGGGAATCTCTGTTGGGATGAGCAGGAAGAGGGTGTTGGAGCTGGGGATGGAGCTGTCCCCTCCATCCCAATCCCAGGAGATCCAAGGACATCCCATCACCCTTATTGGCTGCCACAAAGCTCATCCCAGTGGGAATTGCCAGGGAGGGAATTCCTGAGTTGGCTCCTGCCCATGGAGCTGTGACAGGCTGATGGGATTGAAGCCAGGGAATTTGGCTCCCCACACTCCCAGGCCCCTGGAAGAGCAGAAGCTCCTCAGGTGACCGTGGGATCCACAGGTCCTTCACCATCTCTACCCCTCCCCTCTCCTGGCTCCTGCTGGAAGAAGCTGAACTCTCCACGGGGTTTTCCAGCCTCAGGACACTCCTCTGGAAAGGCTCTCCCAGCCTCGAGCCAGGTGGAGCAACCTGGGCTTTGCTCCAGGCCAAGTGGAGCACTTGGCTCCTCATCATCTCCTGGAGAGCTTCTCCTTGGCTTTCCGATGTCTTCGCATTAAATCTTTTCCCCAGCATCCCAAACGTACAGAAATCCTGCATTTCCCCACTTCGCAGAGCTCTTCAGATTTACATCCAAGGTCAACACCTCATGGCTTTGCTGCTCTTGCCCAGGAGGTCCAAGGCCTGGATCAGCAAATCTCAGCCCACTTTGTCCCCAGTCCCCAAATCCAGGGCTCTCCTTGTCCCTGGAGGTGTCCCTGAAGCTCCTTGGCTGCCCATCCACTCCCGATTTTTGGGCACCATCTCAGCAGATCCCGTTAACTCTTTCCCTACATCCACAGTATAAATACACACTATGGATATATCTAAAATATAGATTCCCCATAAAAGAGAAGATATTCCCAATAAAAGAGAAGATATTCCCAATAAAAGAGAAGATATTCCCCATAAAAGAGAAGATATTCCCAATAAAAGCTGCATTGAACCCAACCCTAGCCCCAAAGCTGCCTTTTGGTCCCAATCAGGGCGTGGTGGGATCACCTTCAGCACATCCTGCCTGCTCCTGCTCCAGAGGGCCACATCCCGCATGGAAGGAGCAGTCCATGGCCTCAGGGTGTCCAGGCAGAGCATCCTGGGGCAGGGATGGCCATTCCAAGGGCTTCCAGTGTCCTCCACCACAGCTCTCTGGTGCCTCTTTGTCCCTCTGTGTCCCGCCGGGGTCGTGTCCAGGTCCATTTTGTCCCATCCATGACACAGCTTGGATGGACAACGGTGGCACACCCGAAGCGCAACCTCGCTGCTGCCCGTTTCCCCTTCTCCCTCCATGAAAGTCCAGGAAGCTCCTGGGATGTGCCATCCCACTTCTGGCCCAGCAGGGACATCCACGCAACCCCAGGTGGAAGCAGGGGCAGATCCTGTGTGGTGTCCCTCCATCCCAGCAGAGGAGCATCCTTAGCCTGGCATGGGAAAAGGCATTCCCGTTTTTTTCTGCGCTGTCCTTGGGATTTTGTGCCAGCCAGGCTTTGGGGTTGTCTCCTGTGCTAACGGCACCTGGGTGAGACCCACCAAGGCCACATTTTTGGGAATGCTCCTCTGAGGTGTCCACCTCTGTGGCTTCAAACCAACCTGATCCTTCTTGGCCATTTTTCTGAGTGGAGAAAGTCTGTGTTGGGAAATAACTCCTTCCCATCAATCCATCCCATCCCAGCCATCCATCAGCCTCACACTTTTCCCATTTTCCCGCCCCGGGGGGTCCTTCCCTGCCTGTCCATCCGTCATTCCGGTGTCACTCAGCCCGGCCATCAATCACGGAGCTGTCACCCCCCGGGCTGCCACCCCTCACTGGGATCATCCATCAGAGCCTCGTTAACCCCTCCAAGGGCGGCCCCGGCACCGGGAATGTCGCGCGGTGCTGACGGCTCCTCCTGTCCCCTTCCCGTGCAGTTGCTCCCAAGGGTCCGAAGATCACGATGACCCCGACGAGGGCGCGCGTGGGGGACACCGTGCGGATCCTGGTGCAGGGCTTCCAGGTCAGCGTTCCCACCGCTGCAGAGGCCGGCAGACAGCCTTGATCCAAGGATGTGGATATGGGCTTGGCTCGGTGGCCTTGGTGGCATCATGGTCCCTACGTTGGGATGGGTTGGCCAAAGTTGTGGCTGTTCCACCCTGGAAGTGCTAAGGACAGGTTGGGTGGGGCTTGGAGCAATCTGGGATAGTGGAAGGTGTCCCTGCCCATGGCACAGGGTGGGATAGGAGGAGCTTAAAGGTCCTTTCTAACCCAAACTCAAAGCTAAACCCAGACCATATTCAAACCCAAACCCAAATCCTAACCCAAACTCAGACCCAGACTTAGACTCAGACCCAAGCCCAAACACAGACCTAAACTCAAGCTCAGACCCAAACTTAGACTCAAACCCAAACTCAAACCCCAAGTCAAACCCAGACCCAAACTCAGACTCATTCCCAGACTCAAACCCAGACCCAAACTCAGACCTAAACTCAAGCTCAAACCCACACTCAAACCCAAACCCAGACCCAAATCCAGACCCAGACCCAAACTCAAGCTCAGACTCAAACCCAACCTCAACCCCAAGCCTAACTCAAGCCAGATATGATGATTTCATCTCCAGCTTTGCTCGTTGCCTCTCCCCTGTCCCTGCAGAATGAGGTGTTCCCGGAGCCGCTGTTCACGTGGACGCGGGTGGGGAGCCGGCTCCTGGACGGCAGCGCGGAGCACGACGGGAAGGAGCTGGTGCTGGAGCGGGTCCCGGCCGAGCTCAACGGCTCCATGTACCGCTGCACCGCCCAGAACCCGCTGGGCTCCACCGACACCCACACGCGCCTCATCGTCTTCGGTACGGCCGCACCGCGGCCCCGCCGTGCCCTCTGCGGGTCCTCGCGTGGCTCCTCCCCCCTAAAACTGTCTCTCTGCTCTTTGTTTCCCGTTAGAAAATCCGAATATTCCCAGAGGACCAGAAGACTCCAACGGTGAGTGGTGCTGGTGGCGCCGGGATTTCCATGGAGATGCCTGGGGAGGGAAGGGCTGTGAGGAGAGGGCCTGGCCTTGCCTTGGCCCCGACCCTGGGCCACCTCTCCTTGTCTCACCCTTTCCCATCTCCTCTCCTCATCCCAGGTCTTTTCCCATCTCTCCTCGCCTCATCCCAGGCCCTTTCCCATCTCCTTGTTTCATTTTAGGCCCTTTCCCATCTCTCCTCGCCTCATCCCAGGCCCTTTCCCATCTCTCCTTACCTTATTCCAGGCCCTTTCCCATCTCCTGGCCTCATTCCCAGCCCTCTCCCGTGTCCTCAGGAACATCCTCACACCAAAGACGCTCCCACAGCATTCCCCATCTCCACCTGACCCCACCCAACGCCCAGGCCAAGTTTTGGTGGGGGGGAACCCCTCCTAACCAGCAGTGCCCCCGTCCTGCTCTGAACCCAGTGTCGGGATGTGGCTCCGTGAACTCCTGGTCCCTTTTTCCTCCTCTCCAGGTTCACTTCCCGGCCACCGCGGCTTCAGATTCGTTTTGGCGCTCACCCTGACAGTGATCCTGGAGCTCACGTGAAGCTTCATCTCCTCTTCCTCCTCCTCCTTCTCCGCCTCCGTCCGGCTCCTCCCGGCATTCCTGCCTCCAGCCATCGGGTCTCCCGCTCTTTTTTTTTTCTATACTCTCGACAGTCTCGGTCTCTTTCCGTGTCTTGGCTTCCTCAGACGATTGAATTAAAGGGAAAAAGGAAAACCTCTTCTGGGAGAAGGTCGTAATTCATGTTTTACCTGTGATGGGATTCCCAGCTCCATCTGGGGGTTCTCAGCTCCATGTTGAGGTTCCCAGCCCCATCTCGGGGTTCCCAGCTTCATTTTGAGGTTCCCAAATCCATCTTGGGGTTCCCAGCTCCGTGTCGAGGTTCCCAAATCCATCTTGGGGTTCCCAGCTCCATCTCGGGGTTCCCAGCTCCGTCTTGGGGGATTTGCAAGGTCTTGGAAGGGGGAACAGGAGGATTTGAGGATTCAAGCACCAAATTTTCCCTGGAAAAACCCAAGTGCAGCATTCCCAGGGCCCCGCGATGCTCCAGGCCTCGTCTCCCCAGGGTGAGGACCTGCACACGTCCCCAGCCCTCCCGAGGCCGCGGAGGCGGCACCGGGAGCCCGAAAGTCGTGGATCACTGGGTTCATCCGGTGGGATTCCGGCAGCGCTGGGAGCCAGGGCCCGTGCGTGCCACTCGTCCCGGGCTGGCTGAGGAATGACAAGTGACAGGCGGCTCCCGACCCCAAATGTCAGCGCTCACACTTGAGCGGGCAGCGTGTCCCGTCGGCGCCCGGCCCCTCGTGCCAGCTGTCCCCATGGAAACGGGCTGGATCCGGCCATTCCCGCGGTGCCCCATCCCGGGACGGCGGCAATCCCGCAGCACGACGGCTCCTGGCAAAATCCAGGTGGCTTTGCCCCGGTCCTGGAGGTTTTCCAGGCTGCTTTTCCTCCATGTGGAACACCCGGCTGTGGGCCGGGATGTTCCGTGGGGAAAGGATCCCAAGGAGGGGGTGCTCCCAAGCCTTTTCCTCTGGGAACTGGTAATCCTGGAGGATTATTCAGCAGCCGTGTGGCGCCTCATCTTCCCAAAGCCCCGCACGAGCGCTGAACATCATTATCACCGCGATGATTAATTATTATTAAGCAGATTCCAGCCCTTCCCCGCTCCTTTGGCAGCCTTGCTGCTTTCCCAGCCTCGGAGGAGTCGAACGAACCCACGGCAGCTCTGGAGCTCCTTCCCATACAAAATCCCAGAGTTTTACCCTTTGGACTGGTAGCAGTTGGATCGGGACTGGCTGGGATGTGTGGGAGGATCAGCAGCTCCGATTCCATCCTGAAGGAATGGCACCCAAGCATCCCAATCCCATCACATCTGTGCTTCCACTCCACGGATGAGAAGAAAATCTTCATTTTTTCAAAAGAAGCGTAGTTTCTTCAGGAATTCTCCCTGCCTCAGTTTCCCCCCACGCTCTGGAGAGCCCCTCCCATGGATCTTTCTGGCCTTCCTCATGGATCGGAGCCGCTCCAGGGGCCTCATCCCGCCCTAATTAAACAACCGCCAGCATGAAACAGCCATTAGGCCTCCCCGCTTGGAAAAACGAGCATTTCCAGCCGCCCGAAGCTCCATTTAAATGCAAATGTGGCGGGTTTAGCCCAGGACCGTGGAAATGAGGAGCATTCCCGTGGAAACGAGGAGCAATTCCAGCGGCGGGGTCACCACCGGCTCCGCTCGGTGCCACCCCAGGAGCTCCGGGATGTCCCCAGCCAGCGGCTGGGACGGGAACGCCGGGCTCAGTGGGCCTGCATCCCAAACCCACCCCAATTTGGGATGCTCTGGGAAAAAATCCCCGGGAAAAGGGATGGATCTCCTGGCGTGGATGGATCAACCAGAGGCTGGGACCTTCCGAGTGCCAGCACAGACAGAGGAGCGAGGGGATTTGGGAATTTCTCCCCATTTTGGGGCAGAGCTGCTGCCTGTTTTCCTGAATTCCTGCCAAAACAAAGGGATTCCATCCCACAGCCCCACCAAAGGGAACCATCCACGCTGTGCTGGACCCACCTTCACCTCCCGCCCCCTCCCCATCCTCTCCCTCCAGGTGATCGCAGAGGACCCCAATTTATCCCCCTTTCCCCCTTTCCTGATCCCGCTGTTGGAGGCGCCGCCAGTGAATAATGCAGGAGGAGGCTGGAGGGGAAAGGAGCGGCGCAGGTTGTTCCATTATTGATGAGAGCTGACAGATCCGCTCCTGACAACCTTCCGAGGAGATCTGATTAGCTCGGAAAAAAAAAACCCACCGAAACCGCAGCGCCTTCGCGAGGGGCTGACGGCAGCTGAAAACCCCAAAGGAGCGGCGTGATCGACCTTCCCGAATTCCAGGGGACTTTGAAAAAGGTTCTAGCGGATTTGGAAGAGGTAATTACGCTCAATTAGAGTCACAAGCGCCGAGACGTCAGCGCTGCTTCTCCCGCTCCCCTCACACCGCAGGCAGGGATAAACGGGGATTTATCCAGCGGAATCCGTGGATTCTTTGGGATAGCAGGAACCGGGGGTGCTCCGGCCCTGCAGGAAAGTCAGCGGGAGCTCCGCTCGGCGCCTCCCCCGCCTCCCCCCTCATTGCCGGCTGGGTTCACGGGGCTGCCGAGCACATGAATAATTCATCCTCCTCCTCCCCGGCTCCCAAGCGCCGGGATCTTTGTCGATCCAGCCGCGGGATGAAAGCCCCGGCAGCAGCGGTGAAGGGCCCGGGAGGTCGCGGCTGCCAGACCCCTTCCCAATTAGCCGAGCCCTGGAACGCGTGCCCAGACTCCACACGCGGCCGTCCTCCCTCAGCTCCGGCACCGCCCGGCTTTCCAGGCAGGAGAAGTTCTCCTTTTCCCAAGGTTTTGGCCAAACCGAGCCCCTCAGGGATGGATTTTGGGGCTCTGACCCCGGCAGGACGGAGGAGAGAGGCTGGGTGGGCCTGGCTGGCGCTGGTTTGGACGCACGACACCGCCCGTGCTCCAAAACCCAGCTTTGAAGCGAAATATCTTAATTCCCCCAAGCTCTTCTATGCTGTGTTTCCCCACACGAGGGGGCAGCATCCCAAATATTCCCCTAAATATCCTAAATTCCTAAATATCCTAAATTAATCCTAAATAAAATATCCTCCACTGGTGGATCCGTGTTCCCAACAGGGATGAGCACAGGGACCCCTGAGTGCCGAACCAGCCCGGGGAGGTCATTCCTGTGCTCCCTTTCCATCCTTTTCAGGGATACAAAAACATTTTCGGTGTTTAGGACGGGATCCTCCAGCTGAGAGCAGCCCTGGAGGGTCTGGGGACCCAGCCCCATCCTCTCCACTACGGGAATTTCAGCCTTCCCGGGAATTTCAGCATCCCAGCCTGGGCAGGGGGACACCTCAGCACTCAGGGATGGTGGAGAACCTGCCCCGAGGGGGTTCCGAGGCTCCTCCCCATCCCAAAATCTCGGGAAGCGGCTGGTGGGGATCGGCCGCTCCGTTGGGATGAGCTTTGGGAAGTTGAGGACACCGGGAATGAATTCCTGAGCTCCCACCTCCCACTGGAGACCCCTGGCAAGGCCCCCTCCCACCGCAGCCACCCACGGGCTGGGACACGTCACCCGCAGCCCCCCCACATCCCCTGGGTCCATCCCTGGGGAAAATCCCAGCGGACTGGGATGGAGCCAGCAGGGAGCGAATCCCTGAGTGAAAACAGGAGCTTCCACCCACCCCCGGTTTGGTTCTTTCTTCCCTCGCTTTTTTCCGCCTCTCTCGGGTGTTCCCGCGGGTCGGATCCCTTCGAGTTCCGCTCCCGTGGCCGCGGTGGAAGCGACGCCATTCCCCAGGCTCCCGCCTTCCCCCCCACCGTGGTCCCAGCTTTGTTGTCGCGGGGACAAGAATTCCCCGAAATCTTTGGAATTCAGGCCAGGAGCAGATCCACCACCAGCACCTTCCCAGGGGGAGAACGCAGCCCTGCCATGCCTCAGTTTCCCCACGGTGACTCGGATCCGTGCGGCGTCCCTCAGGAATGACAACTCCCAACCCTTCCCATCCCGAATTTCTCCCTGCTTTTATTCCTTCCTTCACTCCTCTCCTCGTGCCCGCAGCTGAACTCCAGCCTCGATTTCCTACCCACCTCTGGGATTTTCCCCCTTCCCGACACCCCCAGCTCCTTTTCCACCAGCTCCTCCTTCCACGGGGGCCTCCGAGAGACCCCACAAGCTCCGGGGCTCTTTCCCGTCAGCCCTCGTTAGGCAGCGCGCGGCAAACGAGGGCCGCTGAATTAATTAATCACTGAATTAATTAATCACTGAATCAGCCGCTGAATTCGTCGCCCGGCCGTGCCGCGGAGCAGCCGCTCGGCATCAGCCCAAAGGGCTCCCGGCTGCTGCTCCCTCCCTTTCCCGGGAGCACCGAGGGATGAGGAGCCTTCACTGGGCACAAGAACTTTTTTCTTTTCCCCCTTTTTTCGTTGCGTGGCCCTTTGTAAAGCACCACAGCGGAGAAGCCGCTCCCCGGGGATATTTTTCCTGCCTTTGTGCCCTTCCCCGAGCCTCTCGCTCCGTTTCCCGGGCCAACAGAGCCGGCCCTGGGCTGCACCTTTCCCTGGAGCCCAGCCCATCCCAAACATTCGCGGCTCCTCCGGAAGCCTCCTGCCAGCTCTGCCCGCTCAAAGTCACCTTGTCCCAGCCCGCCGCGCTCCGGCCTCTCCCGGCAAATCATTAATCGGCTCCTCGGCATTCCCGCATGGAAAAATGCCCCAGCGGGTGCCCTCGGCCTGGCACTCGGACATGCAGCTGCCCGGGAAGCTGCTCCTGTCGGCGGCCGCGCTGCTGCTCCTGTCCCTGGCCTTCAGGTTTTATAGGAACCGCTCGCCTCCCCCGGGAAAAATCCCGCCAGGAGAGCAGCGGGAAAACCGGGATGGGGATGGGGCTCTGAGGAGGAGGAGGGATGGGGGGGACAAATCTGGGAACGGCCCCGGGATGCGGCACGCGGCTCTCCGGGGGGAGCAGAGCTTTCCAAGAAATGAGGAGGAGGAAGAGGAAGGAGAGGAGGTGGGTTTGGAGCTGGGGCTGATTCCCAGGGAAGCCCCGCTCGGTCCGGCCAGGATGGAAAGGGAGTTGGGAAGGAAACTGGGAAGGAAGTTGGGAATTAAATCAGAAAGCGAAGCTGGGAGTGATCCTGGGAGCAGGACGGGAGAGCTGGGAAGTGAGCTGGGAAAAGAGCCGGGAAGTCAGCCTGGAAGCAAGTCGGGAAACAGGCTGGGAATCAAGCTGGGAAATAATCCAGGAAGCGAGCCAAGAAGTAAATTGATAACGAAGCCAGGAAATGAGTCGGGAAGTGAGCAGGCAAACGAGCTGGGAAATAAATTGGGAATTAAGTCAGGAATCGAGCTGGGAAGTGAGCAGGGGAGCGAACCAGAAAGCAAGCTGGGAAACAAGGCAGGAATTGAAGTGGGAAGTGAGCTGGGAATTCTGCTGGGAAGTGATCTTGGAAGCAAGGCAGGAGTCGAGGTGGGAAGTGAGCCGGGAATTTTGCTGGGAAGTGAGCTGGGCTCTCACGACCCCGGGGCCGTGGCCGGAGCCCGGAGCAGCCCCGCAGGGACGGACGCAGCTGCCCCGAGCTCCGGGCGTTCCCCAGGGATTGGCGATGCCCGGACAGAGGGGGATGGATGTGCCCAGAGCACGGAGCAGGATCCGGCTGGAGCCGGGAGGAGCAGCGCGGGGACAGTCCGGACCCTCAGCGTCACCTCCAGCCTGGGGCTGCTGCTGACGGCGAGCGAGGCGGGCTCGGACACCTCCCACTGCTTCTCCTCTGTGGCCAAGATCCAGGTGGAGGAGAACTTCATCCCAGAGCGCCGGGACAAGGACAGCCCGCCCAGGCCTGGCCTGCGGGGCAAAGTCTACGACTACTTCGTGCAGTCCACCTCCGAGTCGGTGTCCAGGCGGACGTCCCTGCCCTTCGTCCCTGCGGGGACATCCCAGCACTGCGGGGAGCGGGGCCAGGCCGAGCCGCAGAGCTCCGGAACCCGGCGGGACAATCCAGCTTTGGAAATTCCTGATCCCGACACCTCCTCAGCTCCACAGGAGGGCACGGAGAGCCCTCCAGAGCCACCTTCTCCCGGCTGGAAAGGCAGCACCCCGGGGATCGCCCCCCGGCTCCCGCCGCCCGGTGGAGTTCCATCTACGGCTCCTGAGCCGCGCCAGGTGTCACCGCCCGGCCAGGTGCACCTGGGGAACTGCGCCGAGGTTCTGCGCGAGGCCAAGGCGCGGCAGCTGCGGGCCCTGCGGGACGCGGCGCTCCAGGTGATGAGCGCCCACCTCCTGCAGGTGCTGCGCTCCCCGGCCATCTACGGCCGCCTCAACGCCGGCGAGCGGGAGCTGCTCCCGGCGCTCCGGAGCCGCGGGCGGCCGCGCCTCGTGGTGGCCGATGTCCCCCCGGCCGAGCCCGGCCACCGCCGCGGCCGCCTCTGCTACTACGACGAGGACGGGGACCGCTGGTGCCAGCTGTGCCAGCTGCCGGCCGAGGTGGCCGGGCGGGGCTGTGCCGTGTGCTCCATGTTCAATTACCTGTTCGTGGTGCCCGGCTGGGAGGGCGCGGGCCGGGCGCGGAGCCCCTCCCGCCGCGTGCTCTGCTACGACCCCCTGGGCGACAGCTGGCGCGACATCTGTCCCCTGCGCCAGGCGCGGCCGCACTGCCAGCTGCTGGCCCTGGACGGCCACCTCTACGCCATCGGGGGCGAGTGCTTGGCCACCGTGGAGCGCTACGACCCCCGGCGGGACCGCTGGGCCTTCGCCGCCGCCCTGCCCGGGGACACCTTCGCCGTGGCCCACGCGGCCGCCGCGTGCCACGGGGACATTTACGTCACCGGGGGCACCCTGCGCTCGCTGCTGCTGCGCTACGACGCCCGCGGGGACAGCTGGGCCACCAGCCCGGCCGTCGGCGACAAGGACAGGACGGCCGAGCTGGTGAGCGCCCACGGGTTCCTGTACCGCTTCCAGCTGCGGCGCGGCGCCGGCGGCACCGAGGTCGCCGTGTCGCGGTGCAGCGCCAGCGCCCGGCTGTGGTACCGCTGCGGCAGCCGCCCCCTGCCCGAGCCGGCCGGGCTGCGCTGCGCCGCCCTGGGCGGCCTCGTCCACTGCCTCGGCCGCGGGTTCCACCTCCGCTTCCTGGCCGACCCCGTCTCGCCGCGCTTTGGGGCCAAGGAGCTGCGGCCCTTCCCGGCGCCCCACGGGAGCCTCCTGCCCGCGGTCCTGGCGCTGCCCGAGGGGGGCACGGAGCCACCGCGGCCCTGAGGGGTCCCCAGGGAGTGGTGGCAGCCGGAGAAGGAGCCCTCAGCCCGAGCTGTGCAATCCAAGCCCTCCATGGACCCGGCTTCTTCCCACTGCCCGGATGCAGGAAGGGATCAAACCCTTGGATCCGGCCTCTTCCCACTCCCAGGATCAGGAAGGGATCAAACCCTTGGATTTGACCCCGTCCCACCCCCAGGATCAGGAAGGGATCAAACCCTTGGATTCGACCCCTTCCCACTCCCTGGATCAGGAAGGGATCAAACCCTTGGATCCGGCCTCTTCCCACTCCCCAGGATTAGGAAGGGATCAAACCCTCGGACGCTGCCGGGATCGCAGCCCGGAGGCTCCCGGAAGAGCCGGGAGGAGCTGGGCGGACTCGTTTGCTCGGGGGAGTTTAAACAGGGCCGTGTTTGTTCGGGCAGCAGCAAATCCCGGATCTCCGCGGGCTCCAGCTGTCCGGGCGCCCTTCGGGACCTGACTTAGGACCTGATTTAGACCTGATTTAGGCTCCAGGCGGGGAACATTGACCCGGACACGGATGGGGAGTGGTTTAGGGTGGAGGTCGCCAAAGCTCCACCAGCATCGCTCAGACACTTCACCCCCTTTCAGGGACAGAGTTCGGGGCTGGCCTCGTTATCTCTTATCTCGTTATTTCACACCTGCTCCTCCTCCTCAGAGCGCACTTGTCTGTATTTAATCTCTGTGTAAAGCGGCGCCGGGGGTTTAGGCACAGCTGGGCCTAAATTAAAGCGAACATTCGGTGAAATGAACCCCGTGCCTCGTTTTAAGCCGAGCCTAATTGGAGGCAAGAGCGCGCTGCATGTTCGACATCGCTAATTAGGCACGGCCGGCGCTCCGGGGAGGCGAGCACGGGAGCAGCGCTCCCTCATCCCCTTTTCCCAGCTCAGACATTCCCTCATCCCCTTCTCCCAGTTTTTCCCAGCTCAGACATTCCCTCATCCCCTTCTCCCAGTTTTTCCCAGCTCAGACATCCCCTCATCCCCTTTTCCCAGTTTTTCCCAGCTCAGACATCCCCTCATCCCCTTTTCCCAGTTTTTCCCAGCTCAGACATCCCCTCATCCCCTTTTCCCAGTTTTTCCCAGCTCAGACATCCCCTCATCCCCTTTTCCTAGGTTTTTCCTAACTCAGATACTCCCTCATCCCCTTTTCCCAGCTTTTCCGGGAAGATGCTGTTTATCCCACAATTCCAGACGGGCTGGGGGAAAGGAGCTTAAATCCCCCCCAGTTCCACCTCCCGCTACCCCAGGCTGCTGCAGCCTGGCTTTGGACACTTCCAGGGATGGGAATTCCAGGTTTTTTGGGGGAATTTTGGTGCTGCTCGGGGCGGTTTAGGAGAGCCTGGGTTAACGTTCTCTCCCAAAACGCTCCCGGAAGGATTCCTGGTACTGCCTGGAGCCTCGGGATGGAGGGCAGGGAACCTTGGGAGGCTGCGTTAATTAATGAACCTGGGGCCGCGGTAATTAATTAACCCGGGGCTGCGTTAATTAACAAACCTCCCCAGGCTGCCTCTGCCGGCGGGGGTGCGGGGGGTAGGTAAGGGACCCCCCTCCCTGTCATGGGAAAAGCAGGAATATGTTGGAGCACGAGGATTTTTTGGGATTCACGGAATTGCCCAGCTGAAACATCCCAAAAAAGAGGCTCTGGGATGTGCGAGGCGGCAATTCCAGCCCGGCAGCAGCGGGATGATCCCTCTGGAATGGCCCCGGGGTGGTGAGGGAAGGACTGGCATGAGGGAGAGGGAAAATAAAGGGAAAAGGACAAATCCAAACCCACGCTCAGACCTGGAGGTTTTGCTCCCTGCTCCCAAATCCCGAAGGTTTGGTCCTTTCCCTGCTCTCAAATCCCGAAGGTTTGGTTCATTCTGTGCTTCCAAATCCCAAAGGTTTGGTCCTTTCCCCACTCCCAAATCCCAAAGGTTTGGTTCATTCTGTGCTCCCAAATCCCAAAGGCCTGGTTTGTTCCCTGCTCCTGAATCCCGAAGTTTGGTCCTTTCCTCACTCCCAAATCCCGAAGTTTTGGATGGTTCCCTGCTCCTAAATCCCGATGGTTTGATCCCCGTCCATCTCCAGCCTCCTCCTCCCATCCCGGGGCCATTCCAGAGGGATCATCCCGCTGCTGCCTGGCTGGAATTCCCTCGCACATCCCAGAGTCTCTTCTTGGGGTGTTTCAGCCGAGAAATTCCGTGAATCCCAAAACCTCCTTATCTTTCCCGGCATTATTTAACTCCTTGCTCCGAAGTCACCTCTCGCTCGTGCTCCCACACGTTTCTGCTTTTCCCACGGCGAATTCCAGGCGTTGGAGCGTTCCTGCCCCTTGGAACGTGCGAGCCCCTCCCGTCCCCATCCCAAATCCCGATTTTTGCCCTTTCCCTGTGACCGCTGCAGAGGAGAGCTCCCGGCGGGTGGGAACGAGGCCCTGGAGCCCTTCCAGAGGACATTGGATTGTTTTCCATCCCAGGAAAGCTTTCCCAGATCCCGCCTTTCTCCCTGCGCCGTTTCGCGTTTCACCTTCCCGTTAACCCCTTCCTGCCCGCCGAGCCCGCATTCCCGAGGGATGAGCGCCAAGGACGGGGCGCGGGCAGCGCTCCCTCCCCCGCTCCTGCACTCTCCAAGATTAATTTTGGGAAGCATTTTGGAGATTAAAAACGCCCGGGGACATCCCGGCCTTGTCCTGCCGGGAAGGACACACAGGCTGGGAGCGCGCGGGAATGACTTTGGGATCAGGGAAAGGGAAAATAAAGGGAAAAGGACAAATCCAAACCCACGCTCAGACCTGGAGGTTTCGTTCCCTGCTCCCAAACCCCGAAGGTTTGGATCATGATCTGCTCCCAAATCCCAAAGGTTTGGATCGTGATCTGCTCCCAAATCCCAAAGGTTTGGATTCTTTCTCTGCTCCTGAATCCCGAAGGTTTGGTTCATTCCGTACTCCTCAATCCCAAAGATTTGGTTCATTCCCCAATCCCAAATCCCAAAAGTTTGGTTGGTTCCCTGCTCCTGAATCCCAAAGGTTTGGTTCATTCTCCTATCCCAAATCCCAAAGGTTTGGATCGTTCCATGCTCCCAAATCCTGAAGGTTTGGTTCATTCCCTGCTCCCAAATCCTGAAGGTTTGGTTCATTCCATGCTCCCAAATCCTGAAGGTTTGGATTGTTCCCTGCTCCCAAATCCTGAAGGTTTGGTTCATTCCATGCTCCCAAATCCCAGCACAGAGAGAAGCCTCTGGAAGTCTCCCAAATCCTGAAGGTTTGGTTCTTTCCCTGCTCCCAAATCCCAAAGGTTTGGATCGCTCCCTGATCCCAAATCCAGGATGTTTGATTAGTTCTCTCCTCCCAAATCCCAAAGGTTTGGTTCCTTCTCTCTCACATCCCAAGGATTTGGATCATTCCCTGATCCCAAATCCAGGAGGTCTGATTTGTTCCCTGCTCCCAAATTCCGAAGGTCTGGTTGGTTCCCTGATCCCAAATCCCAAAGGTTCAGTCCTTTCCTTTCATTGGGATGTCCTGGATTTTCATGGAAAGTTTGGAAAAGCTGCCACAATTTCCTGGGAAAAGGATTGGGAACACACATGGAGAATCCCAATGAACTCCACCCATTCTCCCAGGGATCTTTCTGGGCATATCCAGGGATGAACAACCAGAGGTCACCGTGGATCCTGTGGGAGTGGGATTTTCCCTGGAATCCATGGATCCATGGATGGGAACTAGGAGAGCTCCTGGATCCAACGGGGACAGCAGCTGGGACTCCTGAAAATCTGGGAATCCCTGGAATTTCCGGGGCTCTGCAGCTGGAACTCCAGAAATTCTGGGAATCCCTGGAATCCTGGGAGCTCTCCCTGTTCCCATCCCTGAATCCAGGGAGCAGCAGAAGTTCATTCTGGGGTAATTTTTGCAGCTCCAGCAGAATTCCTGGCACATCCCAGGCACCCGGAGCCGCCTCAGCATTCCCGTCATTTCTGCTTCCCAGCTTTTTCCCAGTCCTGCTTCCTCAGCTCCTTCCCTTCCGCTCTGTTTTCCCTGGATTTGCTCCTGGGAAGCGTCAGCAGAGCCGGGCCCGGGGAGGGGAAGCAAAGCTGAGCTGGCTCCAGGGAACCCGCCGGAATTCCAGGGGGAGCTGGGGCTCTGGGAAAGCTCTGGAAAAGGGCTGGGAAAGGGCAGGGATCCCCAGGCACTGCTGGAGCCCTCACATCCCATTCCTGGAGCTCCATCCCAATCCTGGAGCCGGAGCCATCCCTGGGATCGTTATCCCTGATCCCAAATCCCGCTGGAACGGGAGAGGGATGGGAATGGGATGAGGTGGTCCTGAAGGATCAAGGAGTATCCCAAAGGATCACGGAATCACCCATGTTTGACCCCCAGGGATCAGATCCAGCTCCAGGTCCTGCTCAGACATCCCAAAATTCCACATTTCCAAACGCTCCCGGAGCTCCGGCAGCCTTGGGAATGTTCCCATTCCACGGGGAGCCGGATCAGCCCCGAAAGCTCTGGAAGAAGAAACTTTTCCCAAAATCCAACCTGAATCTCCAGGTGACACCAGAATCCAGGGACTGCGGGAATTTCCATCTCCATCCTCCAGGAATTCCAGAACTGCACAGGGACCAGGAATGGTCCAATCCAGAGAAATTCCTGGAATAACGCCTGGGATCTGGAGCCAGCAGGGAGAGGGGATTGTCCCGGGCTGTGCCCTCCGAGGGATCCCAAGGGAATCTGAGATTCCCAAGAGAATCCCAAGAGATCCCAAGAAAGGGGACAGGGCTGGGAAAACGCACGGTGGGCCCTGCCTGGAGGGGGAAACTGGGATTGGGATTTGCGGGAAGTTCTCTCCTGGAGATCTCCAGCCCCTGGGATGGGATGGGATCCATAAAAATCCACAATTCCCTAAATTCCCACGCTGTTCCAGCTGCATCCATGTGGGATTCCCACCCCAATCTCCATTCCCACATCATTCCCAAACTGTTCCAGCTGCATCCCTGTGGGATTTCCATCCCGATCACCTCCATGGGATTTGGGTCTGTCCTGCTTTTTTGGGGGAAGTCTCCATGGGTTTTAGGATCTGTCCTGGTTTTTAAGGAGAATTTCCTGCCCTGGGATGTGACTTCCAGGCTTTTGCTTCCCTAAAGCAGCGGCGCTTCCAGAGGCGCTGGAAATCCCGATCCGGCAGAAATTCCATAACCAAATTCCAGGGGTGGTTTTTGTGGTTGTTTGTTTGTTTGTTTGTTTGGTGTTTTTTTTTTTGGGGGGGGGGTGTTTGTTTGTTTTGGTTTGGTTTGGTTTTTTTTTTTTTGTTTGCACGCTGGGAATTTTGGAGCTGGAGAATGAGGATGGAATTCTGGGATTTTCCTTTCCTGGGGGATCCAGATTTTCCAAACCAGCTGGAGAAGGGGATAAAGAATCCCAGGAATTTCCTGAAGATCATAGGGACCCTAAAACAGAATTTGGGATTGTCTCGATCACAAATTTTGGGAATTCAATGGAGGACTTTCCTTAAAATGGGAAAAATCCAGGGATGAGGAGAGGAGGAAAAATCCAGGAGCACAAGGATCCACAGGAATTTTAAAATTCAGGAATTTCAATGGAAGCTGAGCCCAATGGAGCCTCAAAATTCCCAAATCCTCAAAATTCCCTTTCCTGAGCTTTTTCCCGAGGCGTTGCTGCCATCTAGGGGCTCCCGGTTGAAAACATGGAAAACTGGGATTTATTCCTCATTTCCCAGCGTTATTCCCAACTTTAAGCATCGCGATTCCTTTGGCTTTTCCAGCGGTTTTTTCCTGCTTTATTTGCAGCTGGGATCTCCCTGGAATTTTTATTCCTAGATGACATCCAGTGTTTTTTCCAAGATTTTTCATCCCAGCGAAGATCAAGATTTATCCCTGGAGAAATCCCGGCAAAGGCTTGGATGCTTCCCAGAAAAAAACTTGGAAGGCACAAAACACCTTTGGGGTTCAGCTGGGGGAAAATTCCCTAAAAACACAGGAATGTGGGAATTTCCAGCTCCTCATCCCAGCAAATCCCTCATTCCCACAGGGACATGGAGCAGGATCCTCATTCCATAGGGAAAGGCTGAAAATTCCATAATTTTGGAGTTTTTTCCCAATTTCTGCTCCTTCTCCCACTCAGCCACCAAAAAGCATTTTGGGAATGAGGGAACATCCAGGGAAAAGTGGGAATTCTCCTCTCACTCCTCCCTGGGATCCACCTGGATGCAGTTTTCCAAAATATTTTCATTCCCAGGAATCCTGGATTCCTTTAATTCCCGGTGCTCCTCATCCAAATGGGGCAAAGCAGGCATGGAAAAAACTCCATGGGTTTGAAATCAAGTTGAAATCGAGGAATGGGAATTCCTAAGGAAAAGGGAGCTCAGAGAATGATCAAGGAGCAACCAAAGAATTGGGAATTCAAAGGAATTCCTGGAATTTTTTAAGGAAAAATGGGATTTATTCCCGATTTTCCCAGATTTTCCTGGAGGTTTTCCATTGAACTTCCCCCAGGCTCATCCCGAGGGCTCCGAGCACAAGAATCCTGCTGGATCCCTCTGGGAGTGGCTCCGTGCCCAGGGAATGCCAAAGGGGGAGGGAAAAGTGGGAATTCCAGCAGCCTTTGGAAAAATCACCTCGGAAAGAAGAAAATTGGGATTCCTGAGTTTCCCGGAGGCCACATTTGGGGGATATTGGAATTTTAGGGATTTATCCGGGCTGTGCTGGGTTTTTTCCCCACAGGAAAGGCTCGGTCCAGGTTTCATCCCAAATTCCTGCAGGACAGGGAGAGGAAAGCAAGAAGGAAAAGTGGGAATTCCAGCAGCCTTTGGAAAAATCCAAGGGAAATCTGGGATCAGGGCAGCTTTACAGCCCGGAGTAACCGAAGGAATCTTTTCCCATGGGATCATTTCTCCCATTTCTCCTCATCCCATGGGGTTCCCTTGGGATCCATATCCAGCTCTGACACCCTGGAAAGCCCTGGAGCATGAGGGAATCCCAAATTCCGGCCCCCAGGCATTCCTTGGGATTCCAGGGGGAGAACAATCCCTAAAAAACCCAGGAACATCCCTCCCCCAGCCCTTTCCACCTCTCAATTGCAACGGAATCCAAATTCCAATGGAAATTATCCCAATTCCAATGAAATTATCCTAACTCCAATGAAATTATCCTAATTCCAGTGGAAATTATCCCAATTCCAATGAAATAATCCAAATTCCAATGGAAATAATCCCAATTCAAATGGGAATAATCTCAATTCCAATGAAATTGTCCCAATTCCAATGAAAACTATTCCAATGAAAATAATCCCAATTCCAATGAAAATGATCCCAATTCCAGTGGAAATAATCCCAATTCAAATGAAATCATCCCAATTCCAATGGAAATTGTCCCAGTTCCAATGGTAATTATCCCATTTCCAATGGAAATTATCCCAATTGTCTCAGATTCCCAGTTTTTCCAGCCCTGAACTTTCCAGCTCCTGGCCTGGATGCTCATCCGGGATATTCCTCAGCACAATCCCGGAAATATTTGGGCTGGAAGGGCTTTAAATCCCATCCCATTCCCACCTCTTTCCATGGGAGGATTCCAGGAAAGGATATTCCCTATAAATCCCAGGAACATCCATCCCCAGCTCTTTCCACCCCTCAATTCCAATGGAAATGACCCCAATTCCAATGGAAATGATCCCTATGAACTCAGTTTCCCTTTTTTTCCAGCCCTGAACTTCCAGATCCTGGTGCAGGCAGGGATTTGGGATCACCTGGAATGAAGGGATTTTCCCACTATCCTCAAAGACGGATCCAGCCCATTTCAGGGCAGGTGGAGATTTGGGATCACCTGGAATGAACACATGGGATTGTCCAGGATGAAGGAGTCAGGTTGTCCTGGTCTCCTCCACAGCCAGATCCAGCCCCAGATCCTGGTTCAGGCTGGGATTTGGGATCACCTGGAATGAAGGGATTGTCCCGGTGTCCTCCAGAGCCAGATCCAGCCCCACATTTCAGGGCAGGTGGAGATTTGGGATCACCGGGAATGAACACATGGGATTGTCCCAGTGTCCTCCAAAGTCACATCCATGCCCAGATCCTGGTGCAGGCAAGGATTTGGGATCATCTGGAATGAAGGGATTGTCCCGGTGTTCTCCAAAGCCAGATCCAGCTCCACATCCCGGTGGAGGCAAAGATTTGGCATCACCTGGGATGAAGGCCCGGGATTGTCCAGGATGAAGATGCAGGATTTTCCTGGTGTCCTTCAAAGATGAATCCAGCCCCACATCCTGGTGCAAGCAGGGATTTGGGATCACCTGGAATGAAGGTGTGGGATTGTCCCGGTCTCTTCCAAAGACAGATCCAGCCCCACATCCCGGTGCAAGCAGGGATTTGGGATCACCTGGAATGAAGGGATTGTCCCGGTGTTCTCCAAAGATGGATCCAGCTCCATATTCCAGTGCAGGCAGGGGTTTGGGAACACTGGGAATGAAGGGATTGTTGGGATTGTCCTGGTCTCCTCCAAAGACAGATCCAGCCCCACATCCCGGTGCAGATTCCCATGGACTCCTGGAGCTCTGACATCTTTCTCAAGGCCTCTCCATGGCTCCGTGGTGGGAACTGGGGGTAAAACACCGGGAAGGCCAAGGGAGCTCATCCCACAACTCCTCCCAGTACTGGCCCTGCGGATGTTGGGTCCTTCCCAGTCCAGGGCAATTCCTTCCTTGGGAGAGGGGGACAATTCCAGCAGGTCCTTCCCAATCCCAGCTCCCTCTGCTCCAGATCCCACTTGGAGCTGCCTGGAATTCCCCAGCCTTGACATCCAGGATTTTCATCCCCACCAGGAGCTGGAAGGGGCTGGGGTCTCATCCAGGTCCCCAAACGAGGCCGGTGGAAGAGCTCAGGATTCCATGGAATTCTCCCTGTCTGGTCCAGGGCTCCAGGAAGGAGGATCCAAGGTTCCAATGCTGCTCATTCCATCCAGCCCAGCATTCCCAAGACTCCAGGGCCATTGGAACCTCCTCAGAGGAGTTTTGGAGGTGTCACTTTAATAGAAAATATTGTTTTATAGAAAATAGAATTTAAAGAGAAAAATCTTCTATAGAGAAAATATAATTTTATATAAAATCATCCTTCCACCAATCCATGGATCCCCATCCATTATCCAAGGGTGGGATGGATGGATGGATGGATGGATGGATGGATGGATGGATGATGGATGGATGATGGATGGATGGATGGATGGACGGAGGAGGGATAATGGGGAAAAGCAGGGAATCTTTTCCCGAACCTTCCCGGCCGGATCCACACGGTGGCAGCAGGGATCTGCCGATGGAGCGCCGGGAGCTGCCGCGCTGCTCATCCCAAAAAAACCAGGGGCGGGAGCCGAGGAACCGCCCCAGGGGAGGGTTCAGAGGTCCCCGGGGAGATCCCAAGGGAATTCCGCTCACAGGGAGGGAGGGAAACGTCCCTGAGCTGTGTCCAGGCCGTGTCCGAGCACATCGGTCCCAGGGCATGCTGACCCCTCCGGAGCTGGGGTTTCCTGCAGGAACTCCAGGAATTCCCCCCTCAGGTGGCACCGTGGGACAGGGAAAGGGATCCTGGAATCCTGGACTGGTTCCGGTTGGGTTGGAGGGACCTTCGAGCCCATCCCATTCCATGTCTGGACACCTCCCCTGGTCCCAGGTGCCTCCAGCCCCATCCAGCCTGGCCTGGGACATTCCAAGGATCCAGAGGGACCCACAGCTTTTCTGGGAAGCAGAGCCAGGTCCCTGCCTCCTTCCCAGGGAGGAATTTCTTCCCAAATTCCACCCAAATTACGCCTCTTTCAGTGTGACCCATTCCTACTCGTCCTGCTACTCCACTTCCTGAGGAACATTCCCTCTCCAGCTTCCCTGCAGACACTGGAAGTGACCAGCTCCAAGGTCTCCACATCCATCATCCATCCATCATCCATCATCCATCCATCATCCATCATCCATCCATCATCCATCCATCCATCATCCATCATCCATCCATCCATCCATCCATCATCCATCATCCATCCATCATCCATCCATCCATCCATCATCCATCCATCATCCATCATCCATCCATCATCCATCATCCATCCATCCATCCATCATCCATCCATCATCCATCCATCCATCCATCCATCCATCCATCATCCATCCATCCATCCATCATCCATCCATCATCCATCATCCATCCATCATCCATCCATCATCCATCCATCCATCCATCATCCATCCATCCATCCATCCATCCATCCAACATCCATCATCCATCCATCATCCATCCATCCATCATCCATCATCCATCATCCATCATCCATCCATCCATCCATCATCCATCATCCATCCATCATCCATCCATCCATCATCCATCATCCATCATCCATCCATCCATCATCCATCCATCATCCATCCATCCATCATCCATCCATCCATCCATCCATCCATCCAACATCCATCATCCATCCATCCATCCATCATCCATCCATCCATCATCCATCATCCATCCATCCATCCATCATCCATCCATCCATCATCCTTCCATCCATCCATCCATCCATCCATCCATCCATCCATCATCCATCCATCCATCCATCCATCATCCATCATCCATCCATCATCCATCCATCCATCCATCCATCATCCATCCATCCATCCATCCATCCATCATCCATCCATCCATCCATCCATCCATCCATCCATCCATCCATCCATCATCCTTCCATCCATCATCCATCCATCATCCATCCATCCATCCATCCATCCATCGTCCATCCATCCATCCATCCATCCATCCATCCATCATCCATCCATCCATCCATCCATCCATCCATCATCCGTCCATCCATCCATCCATCATCCATCCATCCATCCATCATCCATCATCCATCCATCCATCCATCCATCCATCCATCCATCCATCATCCATCCATCCATCCATCCATCCATCATCCATCCATCCATCCATCCATCCATCCATCCATCCATCATCCATCATCCATCCATCCATCCATCCATCATCCATCCATCCATCCTTCCATCCATCCATCCATCATCCTTCCATCCATCCATCCATCCATCCATCCATCCATCATCCATCCATCATCCATCCATCCATCCATCCATCCATCCATCATCCATCATCCATCCATCCATCATCCATCATCCATCATCCATCCATCCATCATCCATCCATCCATCATCCATCCATCATCCATCCATCCATCCATCCATCCATCATCCATCATCCATCCATCCATCATCCATCCATCCATCCATCCATCCATCCATCCATCATCCATCATCCATCCATCCATCATCCATCCATCATCCATCCATCCATCCATCCATCCATCATCCATCCATCCATCCATCCATCCATCCATCCATCCATCCATCATCCATCCATCCATCCATCCATCCATCCATCCATCATCCATCCATCATCCCTCATCCATCCATCCATCCATCATCCATCCATCCATCCATCATCCATCCATCCAAGCTGCTCCAATCCCTTCGGCATCTCCGTGGCCTCCTCTGGACCTTCTCCAACAGTTCCATGTTGGAGCAGAGAATTCCAGGTGGGATCTCAGGAGATCCTCCCTTCCCTTCCCTGCTTGGGTACAGCCAGGAAATGGGTTTTGGGCTGGGAATGCCGGGATGAGGTTGGGGGGAGAGAGGGATGGGATCGATAAAAATCCCATAAAAATTCCCTAAATTCCTGTTCCTGCTCTGAACCCCTGGAATGTGCTTTATTTTCCATGGAAAATCCCTTTCTTTTCCCATTGAATTCTGTATGACCTCCAAGGTTTGGGCTATAAAATATTAATAAAATATTAACAAATACTCAAGTGTGAATATAAAATAAGTAATAATTAATGCAATAAAATATAATATAAAATATAAATACGTAATAATTAATGTAAATAAATAATACGAACTGTGTGAATATTAAAATAATTCCTGTTGAAGTCTCAATCCTACAATTAAAGGTGTCCCCAATTATTTTATTTCTCCTTTTCTTTATTGTTTTATCAATTTATTTGTATGATTTAGAGTTGACAGCATTATTACAATTAATAGTAATTATAATAATAGTAGTAGTAGTAGTAATAATAATAATAATAATAATAATAATAGTTTATTATTGATAATCCCTGATTTAATCAATATTTGTGTGAGTTTATTATTGATAATTCCTGATTTCTATCAATTTTTTGAGAGTTTATTATTGACAACCCCTGATTTAATCAATATTTGTGAGAGTTTATTACTGATCATTGATTTCCATAATTGATAATTTATATTGATTTCCATCAATATTTTGAGAATTTATTATTGATAATTCCTGATTTCCACCAATATTTCATGACTTCATTGATAATTCCAGATTTTTATCAATTTGGGGGAGTTTCTTAGTGATAATTTCTGATTTTGATCAATATTTGGGATCACAGACTTGTTCCTGCCGGGTTTTTTAACCTTCATGCTCCTCCTGCTGGAATTCCTGCCAGAGTTTCTTGGATTCCCAGTGGGATTTAGGCCTGGCTTTACCTCAGCTGGTGCGACAGGCGAGGCTTTGTTAGACCGGGATCAAGAATTACGTGTGTGTGTGTATTTCTATTTCTATTTCTATTTCTATTTCCATTTCTATTTCTATTTCTATTTCTATTTCTATTTCTATTTCATATAAATATATAAAATTATACATAATTTTATATATTTCTATATTTTATATAGAAATATCTAATTATGTATAATTTTATAATTTTTACATATTTACGTGGTTTATAGATAATATTATATTTAATATATCTATTAAAATAGATAATATATTATATATATGTTATATATATAATATATTATATTGTATATAATATATAAATATATATTATCGGTTTTATATAATATAATATACAGTTTATATAATATATATTATATATTATATTGTAATATTATATTATATTATATTATATTATATTATATTATATTATATTATATTATATTATATTATATTATATTATATTATATTATAATTTTTATACTTTCTATTAAAATTATATATAATATATTATATTTAATATGTCTATTAAATATCAATAATTCTCCTCATTAATCCCAGCAAGGGATTCCATCTGGGAATGCTTTTCCCGTTTCCCATCCTGTTCCCTGGGCCATTCCAGGCTTTTCCCCAGCTGAGCCCGGAATTCCGAGGGAGAAGGGGACGGGAGCTCCGTAATTCCCTTTTTTCCTGCTCGGCGCGGAGAATGAAATGAGGGAATTAACGGGAACGCGGAGCTCCGGTGGCAGAGAGCAGAATCCAGAGCAGGGAACGAATTCCCTTGGAATTCAAATGGGGAAAAATGGCTCGGGAAGCACAAAGGGAGGAATTTTCCACCTGGGACACCAATTGGGAACGGGGAATTGTGCTGTTAATTCACCCCGGCAAACGGAGATCCGGCGGATCCCGCCATCCCTGGATGCAGGGAGATGCTCCCCAAAAAGTGGGACAGGCCCCAATCCCATGGAAATTCTCCTCAAAAAGCAGCACAGATCCCAATCCCATGGAAATTCTCCTCAAAAAGCAGCACAGATCCCAATCCCATGGAAATTCTCCTCAAAAAGCAGCACAGATCCTAAATCCCATGGAGATGTTTCCCAGAAAAGCAGCACTGGTCCTAAAACCCACGGAAGTGCTTCCCAAAATCCCATGGAGATGCTCCCAAAAATAAGGACAGGCCCCAGTCCCATGGAAATTCTCCTCAAAAAGCAGCACAGATCCAAAACCCCATGGAAATGTCCCCCTAAAAAGCAGGACAGATCCCTAATCCCATGGAATTGCTTCCCAAAAACCCACGGAGATTCTCCCAAAAAGCAGGAGAGACCCCAATCCCATGGAGGTGATTGGGGTGGGAATCCCCCACGGATGCAGCTGGAACGGTTTGGGAATTATGTGGGAATGGGGATTGGGGTGGGAATCCCACATGGATGCAGCTGGTGTGGGAATTTGGGGAATTGTGGATTTTTATGGATCCCATCCCACCCCAGGGGCTGGAGATCTCCAAGAGAGAATTTCCCACAAATCCCAATCCCAATTTCCCCCGCCCCGGCCTTTCCCAGCCCTGTCCCTTCTCCAGAGCCCCTTGGGATCTCTTGGGAATCTCAGATTCCCTTGGGATCCCTCGGCTCCTGATTCCAGGCGTTATTCCAGAGGCAGATCCGGGCGGGACCGGCGGGAAGAGCCCCGGGATCCCGGGAAATCCGGGAAAACCCCATCGGAGCCCGGAGCGGGGAGAGCCTCGGGAAAAGGGGATTTAATCCCGCTCCAGGAACCCGGTCTGGGACGGGAATTCTGTGGGACCGGGGAATGTCGGGGTGCAAAGCGGGAACGGGGCCGCTGCAGCCTCGCGGTTGGGATTTATCCCATGAAAGTTCCCGGCTCATCCCGGAGATGTCGGGCTTGGATCAGGGATCGGTTCCAGGCCGAGTTAAACCCGGCCCGGGGCGGGGCCGCTCCGCCCTTTGAGCCCCGCCCGGGACTTTGATCCTCGGCTTTGGGGTCTGGGAAAAACAAACCGGGGACACTGCTGGGACACTGCTGGGACACCCGGGATCTGCTGGGGACAAACCTGGGGACACTCCTGGGGACACCCGGGATCTGCTGGGGACGATCCTGGGGACACTCCTGGGGACACCCGGGATCTGTGGGGACGATCCTGGGGACATTCCTGGGGACGCCCGGGGTCTGCTGGGGACGATCCTGAGGACATTTTGGATCACCTCGGGAAACTCTTGGGATCACCTCGGGATATGCTGGGGACACACAGAATCTCCTGGGGACACTCTGGGGACACTCCTGGGATTTGCTGGGACACTCCTGGGGACATTCCAGGGACACTCTGGGTGTGTTGGGGACACCCGGGACCTCCTGGGGACACTCCTGGGAACACCCAAAATCTCCTGGGGACATTTGGGATCATCTGGGGACACCCAAAATCTCCTGGGGACATTTGGGATCATCTGGGGACACCCCTGGGGACACCCGGGGTCTGCTGGGGACACTCCTCAGGACACCTGGGATCTCCTGGGGACACTTAGGATCCCCTGGGGATGCTCCTGGGGACACTCCTGGGATCACCCTGGATCTCCTGGGGACACTCGGGGTCACCTGGGGGACACTCTGGATCTGCTGGGACACTCCTGGGGACACTCCTGGGACACTCCAGGGGACACCTGGAATCTGCCGGGGACGTTGCTGGGATCTCCTGGGGACACTCCCGGGGACACTCCCGGGGACACTCCCGGGGACACCCGGGATCTCCTGGGGACACCGCTGGATTCCCCGCTCCTGGAAAAGGAGAATTCATTAAACTCATTACTTTATTCATTCACTAATTGCTCTTTCCCCGCTCCCAGCCCCTTTCCCCCGATTTTCCCTCGGCTGTTCCCCGTTCCTGCCTTTCCCGGGACGAGGAGCCCTCCGGCCCCGCCTGTCCCGGCTCTTCCCGGCGCTGACTCCGGGAAAAGGCGGAAATCCCGCGGAAACGTTTCCCTTTCCATCCCCCTGGCCCAAGGTGGATTTCTCTCCCTTTAAAGGGAGATTTCTGGGATAATCGCTTGGGAAAATAACCATCCGCGGGATCTCCCCTGGAAAACCTTCCCCCATCCACAATCTTCCTGGGGTTGCGCGAGGAACCAACTTTTCATTAAAGAATTCATCCCCGGGCGCTTTTGGGCTCTGTTTGGTTTTTCTTTCTCCGTCCTTGTGTTGAAAATCGGGATCGAATCCTCCAGGTTTTCCTCCCGAGCAGCCTCCGAGTGATTTTCCAAGGGAATTTCTCCTCCCTAGATGCGCTCCGCTCCAGAAATGGGATGACATCCCTAAAAAAAAAATAAAAAAATAAGAAAATAAGTGAAGGACTTTTTGAGGCGAATCCTAATTAATAAAAGTAATTTTTTAAAAGGGCTTTTTGAGGAGAATTGTAATAAATAAAATCGCTGATTGAGGAAATTTTCCAGACGGGTTTAATCAACCTGACAGCGTCTTTTCCATGGAGAAAATGGGATGTGGAGCTCTTTCATCCCAAAAATCCGCCTTTCCGAGCTGGAAACCCTCTCGCGAGGGATGCGGGGGATAACGGGATGCTCCTAAAAAATCCCAAATCATCCCAGCCCGATCCCAGCGCGCGCTCCCGCGGGAATCGCGGCATTTATCGAGCAGGAACATACCTTAGGAAACCATGGAGATGCGCCGGGAGCGCAATTCCCGCCGGGAAAGCTCCGGGAATTCCGCGCTCCTCATCCCGGTGGATGCCGGCTCTAATCCAGAGAACCGGGCTCGGTTTTTGTCCACCAGGCAGAGCCGAGAGAAGATGGGAAAACTGAAAAAAAAAAAAAAAAGAAAAGAAAAAAAATTCAAATTTAACCCCAAAAAGGATTTGGCGCAGGTGAGCCCTCCTGGAGCGGATTTTTGGGGTGATGGGTGGGGACATGGCTGTCCCCTCCCCCGGTGGGGACAGTCCCTGTCACCCCCTGACCCCCCTCGGGCAGACCCCGGGGTGCGGCCGCCTGACTCCCCTCAAAATAATAATAATAAAAAAATTAAAATTACAACAACAACAACAACAACAACAACAACAATAATAATAATAATAATAATAATAATAATAATAATAATAATAATAATAATAATAATAATAATAATAATAATAATAATAGTGACACGAATCATGACAAGAATAAATGGAGCTCTTTGCGTGGCCACTGCCCGGAGGAAAGTGAAGGAGAAAGTGAATTTTTTTTTTTTTTTTTTTTTTTTTGGCCTGAAAGTGCCGAATCTTCCCCCAGTTCCAGCAGAACGGGGCGGGGGAAGGAGGGAAAACAAACGCGGCGTTTGAAGTGCGGGATTTTCCTGGCGGCGAGGTGACCCCAGAGCGGCGGGGAAGGAGGGCTCGGGCTCGGCTCCCGGCGCTTCACCTTCCCCCAGCGCCGGGAGAGCAGAAATATTTAATTTTCAACTTTATTCCCAGGCTCCTTCCCCCCCATCCCGGCAAATAATTGAATTACGGCGGCAGGAATGCGGCGGGGCCGGGGCTTTTCCCCCCGAACACTCCGGGAATTGGCGTTTTTTTGGGAAGGAGCGAGATTTATTTTCCTTTGCCAAAGTCACGCCTGAGCCGAGCTCAGAGTTGGGCGCAATTTGACACCTCGGGAAGATTTTAAAATCGCTTTTCTCCATCCTCACACTGTCGGCTCTTAAAATTCATTTTGGATGGGGACTGGGGTGATTGGAGGATGGAAAGGCAGCAAACCCCAAAGCGCGCAGGTTTAGGCGCGGCTTTAGGCCGAGCTGAGGCTGAGGACTGGGCTCCAGGCCGGGTCTAACCCCAAAGCAAAGCCGAGGAAGGAGCGGGGCGGGCTGGGGGCGGCAGAGGGGGCCGGGACGGAGTCTGGGGGTGGCCAAGACGGGGTTTTGGGGTGGCGGGGGTGGTCAGGACGGGTTTGGGGGTGGCCAGGGCGGATTTTGGGGGTGGCAGAGGGGGCCGGGACGGAGTTTGGGGGTGGCGGGGGTGGTCAGGACGGGTTTGGGGGTGGCCAAGACGGGGTTTTGGGGTGGCGGGGGGTGGTCAGGACGGGTTTGGGGGTGGCCAGGGCGGATTTTGGGGGTGGCAGAGGGGGCCGGGACGGAGTTTCGGGGTGGCCAGGATGGGATTTTGGGGTTTTGGGGTGGCAGAGGGGGCCAGGATGGAGTTTGGGGGTGGCCAGGACGGGGTTTGAGGTGGCCAGGATGGGATTTTGGGGTGGCCAGGACAGGGTTAGGGGATGGCCAGGACGGGGTTAGGGGGTGGCCAGGACAGGATTTGGGGTGGCCAGGATGGGATTTTGGGGTGGCCAGGACAGGGTTTGGGGGTGGCCAGGACGGGGTTAGGGGGTGGCCAGGACAGGATTTGGGGTGGCCAGGACGGGGTTTGAGGTGGCCAGGACGGGGTTTTGGAGGTAGCAGAGGGGGTCGGGACAGAGTTTGAGGGTGGGGACGGGGTTTGGGGCCGGCGTTTGGGGCCGGGGCGGCGCTGGCGCTCCGGGGGGGTTTTTGGGGAGGGGGCGGCGGAGGCGGCGGGGCCGAGTCCCTTTTACAGCTGCGAACAAAAGGCAGCGCCGGCGCCGGCGTCACGTCCCGCTGCGCGCTCATTCCCAAAGCTCCCGCAGCTTTTGGGGGAAAATCGGGAATTCTCCGCCGGGGCCGGCCCTGAACCCGCCCCGTAATTAACGGGTTGTTAGTTAATGAGGGCGGCCTCTGGGCTGGGGAAGGTGTGGGGGCGCTGGGCCGGTGCCACAGAGTGGGGGGGTCGGGGTGAGCCTTTCACACCCCCCCAGGGAGGGATGGGAAAAGGGGGAAAAGCGGCTCCAAACCCCGCGGAGGGAGCGCGGTGAGGAGCGCCGAGCTCGGGTGGGCATCTTAGGGGAGCATTTAATTAATCAATTAATTTATTTATCGCATTTATTTCTTGTTATTCCATTTATTTATTATTTAATTTGGGTTTCTTTTTGAAAAAAAAAAATTTAACTGTAACTTATTTTAATTGTTACTTACTTTAATTTTACTTATTTTAATTGCTTCTAATTTTAATATATTTAAATTTTTTATTATTTTATTTCCATCCTATTTTGCCTCATTTTTTAAAATTTGCATTATTTTATTTTATTTTATTTTTCAATCCACTCCGCAATTCCCCCACCACGAGCCGGGCTCAGCCCATGTCCCGCCCGCTTTTCCCCTCCTGGAATCTGCTTAGGGGGAAAAAACCCTAAAAAATCCCCAAAAACCCACCAAAAATCCCCCGAACACCCACAACCCCCCAATTCCTGATTTTTTTTCCTGCTCTGTTTCACCCCAAATCTTTCCCAGCCGCTCGAGGGACACCCCAGCTTTCCATGAGGCGCCTGAGAATGACCAAAAACATCCCAAAAAAACCTCTGGGAAGGAGCGCGGGGCTCCGCTCCCATTGGTGCCGGGGCCGGGCGCGGATCCCCCTTCCCATAAAAGAAAGGAGCCGGAGCCTATCAGAGCCCGCCCGTCCTTCCCACCGCCCCAACTTCCCCGCCGGAGCAACTTCCAGCCTCCTCCTCCTCCTCCTCCTCCTCCTCCTCCTCCTCCAGCGCTGCCACAACCGCGCCGCGAGGAGGAAGAACCGCAGCGCACCGAGCGAATCCGGGGGGCCGCGGCTCCCCCCGCTCTGCCCCCCGAGCCAGCCCTAAACCAGCCCCGAGCCAGCCCCAAACCAGCCCCGAGCCAGCCCCAAACCAGCCCCGAGCCAGCCCCAAACCAGCCCCGAGCCAGCCCTAAACCAGCCCCGAGCCAGCCCTAAACCAGCCCCGAGCCAGCCCCAAACCAGCCCCGAGCCAGCCCTAAGCCCAGCCCAGCTCCCCGGCAACTTTGGCTGTTCCTGCTCTTCCCGGGTGACATTCCAGCGGAGCGGCCGCTCGGGACACAGCCCCCAAACTTTCCCGGGAATTTCTGGTGGGTGATCCCCCCTCCATCCCCACCCCTTTCATCCCGAGCGTTGCAGCATTTTGATTTTTCCGCTGATTTTTTGAATCGTTGTCGGGTTGTTTTTTTTTTTTAATTTTTTTTTTTCCTCGCTCGGAGCCCAGATTTCTCCCTTATTTTGCAGCCGCTGGAAGGGCTGGGAAGGTCGGAGGAGGCGGCCCCGCAGCCCCCCCGGTTGTGCCCGGTGTCCCCCCCAGCCCCGGTCCGCACCGGAGCCCCTCGGCCGCCGCCGCCCCCCGACCATGGCAGCGCTGCCCGGGACGGTGCCGCGGATGATGCGCCCGGCGCCGGGGCAGAACTACCCCCGCACCGGCTTCCCGCTGGAAGGTAGGTCTGGAAAACCTGGAGAAGCGCTCTGCAATCACCCGCGGGGGGCTAGGTCTGGAAAATCGCCGCTCCTTCCCTCTGGAATTACCCGGGGGGAGGACTCTTAGCTCTGGAAAAGCGCCGCTCCATCCCTCTGGAATAACCGGGGGGGTGTTTTGGTCTGGAAAAGCCTCGCTCCGTCCCTAAAAGCGCCGCTCCATCCCTCTGGAATTACCCGGGAGGGGTCTGAGCGCTGGAAAAGCCCCGCTCCATCCCTCTGGAATAACCAGGGGGGGCTTTAGGTCTGGAAAAGTCCCGCTCCGTCCCTCTGGAATAACCGGGGTGGGGGGACTCTTAGCTCTGGAAAAGCACCGCTCCATCCCTAAAAGCGCCGCTCCATCCCTCTGGAATCACCCGGGGCCCTTGGGGCGGGGGGTGCGGCTGAGCTCCGCTCCTGGGGGGTTCCCTGAAATTCTCCCAACTTCTCACCCCGTTCCCAGCCCCTTCCCGCCGCGCTCCTCGTGAATTCCCGGGATTTGCTTTGCTGTTTTTCCCGTGGTTCGAGCATTCCCGGGTATCCCGCAGGGGCTTTGGGGCAGCTTCTCCCGCTTTTGGGGTTTTTTTGGGGGGGGGTTGGTTTTTTTTTTTTTGTTTTTTGTTTTTTTTTTTTTTTTCTGGCGGGTTGTTTTTTTAACGTCCCGACAATTTCACCTCCGCGTCAAAGCGGGGGGAAAAACAACCAAACTGATGGGATTTAACTTTTCGGAGGGGAAAATAGGAATAAAAACCTTGGTCCGGGGAGCAGCGGGAAGCCGGGATGATGTCCTTGGCCGGGACTCGGGAGCTGTCACTTCGCCGAGTGTCACCCATCCTCCCTCCACCGTGCCTTTGTCACGCGGGGGGCGATTATTTCCAGGCACACACGTTCCCCAAAAAAAAAAAAAAAAAAAAAAAAAAAAAGGAAAAAATGAAAAAAAAAGCAAGGAAAAAAAAGCAAATTTCTAGCCTGGACCCCTCTGGCCGCATTTATTAAAAGCGGGGAAAATTTCATCCCGGCCGTGCTCAAGTGGCGAATCGCAAACCCGCGGAAAACCACGCAGGCTGCAAAACACACAGGGCGCGGGGATTTGCTGAAGTGCTTTTCTGTAGCAAATGAAGTAAAACAGACGGCAAGGGAAAGGATCAAAGGATTACAACAATATTTGCACAACATGACTGGGAATAATGAAAGGAGAGAGCGGCCGGCGCTTTTAGCGGCTCTTGAATGTAAAATTGGCCACTCGAGTGTTATCTGTCGATAATGATACATCCAGGGAGCGCCGGCCAAAGTGACTCGGAATTAGCGGTGCATGATTCTCGCTAAATCGCCAGGCAATTTCTGGAATCGACTTTTCTTTGTAGCGAGAGAGGGGAGGGGGAGGGAAAAAATTATATATATTAAAAAAAAAAAAAAGAAGAAGAAAAAGAAAAAGAACTAAAAATCCGCCCCCCTCGCCTCGCCTGGCGCTCGCCCCCTCCAGCCTCGCGCAAATTACCCAGCTGAGTTCTGCCCCCTCCCGTCCTGCCTCCCCTCCTTTTCGCTTTAATTTCCAGCCTGTGAAATCGTATTAATCTGCGAGATCTGCGGCGCGAGGTGTTCGATAAATTGGGGAGGGGGCGAAGGAGCCGCCGCTGCCCCCGCGCCCGCAGAGGCGGCGGCGAAGCGGCCGCGGGGTAAAATCACCCCAAACCCACCCAAAAAAAAACCCCAAAACCACCCAAAAAAAAGCTCCCCGAGGGTGTTTCAGGGGTGATTTCCAAAAGTTTGTTTGAAAGCGAAGCTCCATTAATCGAGGCGAGATTTTTTGGGGGGAGAAAGGGGAAGTTTTGGGAGCGTTTCGTTGTGAGGGTTTGGATCTCCTTGCGTTTTAAACGCCTGGAATGGTTTCAGACCAAGGTGTGAAATCCCAAATCCGGACAAATTTCCAGGGATGGACACACCGGGGGTGTCTCGGGGATGGGCGCGCGGCTCGGGCGGGATTTTTATTTTCCCACTTTCCATGGGAAAATCTCACGCGTGATGCCGGGATAAACAAACACCGGGATGGATAAATAAACACCGGGTTGGATAAATAAACACCGGGATAAACACGGAGCGCGGGGCACGGGCGAGAGTTTCCCCCTTCTTTCAAACCTCCAAATCCCGGGAGAGGAGCGGGAGGTGCGGGGAAGGACACGTCGGGTTTTCCGCCGTATTTTAACTTTTCCCCGTTTTTTTTTTTTTTTTTTGGGTCGGCCTTTCCCCGCTCTGTCGCTCGCAGTGTCCACGCCGCTGGGCCAGGGCAGGGTGAACCAGCTCGGAGGGGTTTTCATCAACGGGCGCCCGCTGCCCAACCACATCCGCCACAAGATCGTGGAGATGGCGCACCACGGCATCCGGCCCTGCGTGATCTCCCGGCAGCTGCGCGTCTCCCACGGCTGCGTCTCCAAAATCCTCTGCCGCTACCAGGAGACGGGATCCATCCGGCCCGGGGCCATCGGCGGCAGCAAGCCCAGGGTGAGTGCGCTGCGGGCACCGCGCCCCAGAATTCCGCCTCTTCTTGGGGCTGCAGCGCGAGTTTTCCCAGCGGTTTTTATGTTTTTAGGGGGGGAAAGGGTTTTAATAGAGGTGCGGTTTTTGGTCTCTGATGGGGAGAAAGCGGGGCCCGAGCTGGAGGTGCTGAATGGATTCAAGTGGTTTCCTTTTTGTGGCTTCCACGTGCAACAAGTGGTGCGCGCTGGAGCGATCCCGGCGGGCTGTGGGGAGCAGGGAATTCGGGGTTCTTTGGGAATAGGAAATGTCATAAACACCCCAAAAAGTGTCCCCTGCACTGCCTCCCCAGAGCTCAGGGTAATCCCACCCTGCCGGCTCTCCCGGCCCCCAGAGACCACGCTTTTAGGATTTGGGGGAGCAGGGCCTTTCCCCAGCTTTATTTCCCTTCTTTCTCCGCTCCCAATCCCCATTTTCCACCCCAAACCCCGCAGCCCGGCCCCGCAGGGCTGAGCTGCGCTGCTTCTTTTGAATTAAAAGCGCTTTTCCCTGCTCTCCCTCCCTTCCTTCCCGTGTGGCCGCCCCGCGGGGACACCCCGGCGCCCCTTGGGCACAAAAGCAGGTCGCGACTCCCGACGTGGAGAAGAAAATCGAGGAATACAAGCGGGAGAACCCCGGGATGTTCAGCTGGGAGATCCGGGACCGGCTGCTCAAGGACGGCCACTGCGACCGCAGCACGGTGCCCTCAGGTGAGAAGGCAGCTTGGCCACACTCCCCCGGCTCCGGGGAATGGTTATCCCGCGGGAAAGGTTTCCCAGAGGATCCAAACACCCTCCTGGCTCTGCTTGGATGGAGGGGTGGAAATCGCCCCGAGCAAAGCCCAGGACTGGGGGGGATTTGTGCCTCGGCGGCTGCAAAACCGAAGCCAAACCAAGCCCTTTTCCCACCTTTTTCCAGCTCCCTGGGAAGCCGGGGGGATGCTGGGGCAGGGGGAGACCCCCAGAGGCGCCCCCCAAATCCAGGGGGAAAGGGGAGCCCGGTTTGTCCCGCTGGGATTTGCGCTGTGGGGGATGCGCAGCAACGTCCCCATGGGGCAGAGATCCCGAGGGATCCGGACATCCCAAGGGATCTGGAGATCGATGAGATCCAGAGACCCAGGAGATCCCGAGGGATTCAGAGACCCAGAGGATCCCGAGGGATCCAGAGATCCATCAGACTCAGAGATCCAGGAGATCCCAAGACATTCAGAAATCCATGTGATTCAGAGATCCAGGAGATCCCCGGACATCCATTAGATCCATTAGATCCAGAGATCCACGAGGTCCTGAGATCCACAGAGCTCCACTAGATTCAGGGCTCTGTGAGATCCCGAAAGATCCCGGGATCCATGGGGAGCGGGGCTGCACCCCCAAGCTCGGCCTGCAGGATGTTTTTGGGGTGCGGGGTGTCCGCGGGGCTCAGCTCCGAGGTCCCTGCGGGTTTTGGGGCGGCTCTGTAGGGCCAGAGCAGGCCCGGAGCTCCATCCCGGCTTGGGAGCTGGGGGGAATTTGGGACTTGCGGGGTGACAGGGCGCGTGGTGATGGCTCATCCCGGGCCTTTGGGACATGCCGGTGCCAGCGGGATCGCGGGGGCTCGGCGGTGCCGGCAGGTGCATTCCCGCGGGAGGAGCGGCGTTCCCGGCGCTTTTCCAGGCAGCTTATACTCGCCTTTCTGCCTTTGCCTGTCCGAGGTTTAGTGAGTTCGATTAGCCGCGTGCTCCGCATCAAATTCGGCAAGAAGGAGGAGGACGAGGACTGCGACAAGAAGGAGGAGGACGGCGACAAGAAGGCCAAGCACAGCATCGACGGCATCCTGGGCGACAAAGGTACCGCGCGTCCCCGCGCCGCGCCGGGGGGGACAGCGGGGACACGGCCCTGCCCGCCGGGGGTGGCTCCAGAGCCGCCGAGTTTGGCTCTTCCCAAAAAATCCCTGCAGGGAGCGGGGCTGCCAGGAGGAGGAAGAGCTGTCGGCGCTTTGCTCGGGATCAATTATCCATAAAAAGGGCCGGGAATGGCCGGAGGGGGGGAGAGGCACCTCGGAGGCCGTAAATGAATTTGTTAAACAGATTTCGCCTAAGTGGTCCCCTGGAACCGGGGCTGACAGGTGACCGATGGCGCCGATCAATATCAATTAGGGACGAGGGGACACGGGGGGGGTTCCCCGGAGCGGCGCTGCACCCCCCAATTACCCTGGGAAAAATTACCCAGGGAAAACGATCCAGGAGAAACCATCCAGGGGAAATGATCCAGGGAAAACCATCCAGGGAAAATGATCCCGGCGCAGGCGGGGGAAGGCTCCGAGCCAGGCCGGTGGCGGGGCTCTGTTATCGCCTCCCAAACGCGGCGTTTTCTCCCGCTGGCAGGAAAATTCCAACTTTTCCCAGCTGGGAATGCGGGCCTGGGGGTGGGAACTGGAGCGCGGGCAGCGCCGTGGTTCCAAAAAAAAAAAACCAAAAAAAAGTGGAATTTTGAGGGAGCATCCGTGAGATCCGTCAGGGTAAAAGGGGGAGTTGGAGCAGCTCGGTTCGGGCACAAAACGAGCGCCTTTTTTTGGGGGGAAAAAGGCGATTTTGGGGGGGAACCGCCGATTTTTGGGGGGGAAACGGCGATTTTGGGAGTCCCAGGCAGGGGGGACTTGGGATTTTCCGGTTTTCTCTCGAATTGGTGCAAAGCGAGGACGGGCTGGGCTTGAGCCGGAGTTGGGATTTTGGGGGATTTGTGGCATCGCCGCTGCTGGGGTGAGAGGGATTCTCCCCCAGTCCCAAATTTGTCCCAGTTTGGGACACGTGGGGGGAATTTTGAGGCAGAAAAGGCTCTCCCGAGCCCCCATCACGGGAGCTGGAAATGAAGGTGACAAAAGGGATTTTACTTGATTTTTTTTAAGGATCCGATCCGTTTTTTTTTTTTTTCCCTCTTTTCCCAACCTTGAGGATGAACTTCACTTACAAAGACCTTGGAGTCTATTGAAGCTTTATAAGGAAAAGATTCCTGACCACAAAAGCAAACAGTGGAGAAAAAAAAAAAAAAAAAAAAAAAAAGAATAGAAAAAAAGAAAGAAAAAGGAAAAAAAAAAAAAAAAAGAAAGGGGGGTAAAGGGGGAAAAACCCGAGGCTGCCTTAAAAATGGAGTAAAGGGATGGGGGAGGGAGGGCGCGTCCATTCTCATTCAAAATTCCGCGAGGAGGAGAAAAACTTTTGGACAAAGGGCCGAGGACGGGAAGAAAGGGAGATAAATTATTCAAAACTCCCTGCTGTTAGATAGTTTTGTAATATTATCGGAGCGGCTGCTGCAGAAAGGCCGAGCCGTTGGACGCTGCAAAATGTTGCTGTGATTTGGGAGAGGGGCGATGCTCATTTGCAAATCGGGGCCATTGTGTCCGCCAGAAGCTCCCCCCGCTCGCTTTCGGGGTGTTTTTAATTTTATTAGAGGGAGGGAAAGGAGATTTGGGGGGGTTTGAGTTGTGTTTTCAGCCAGGCTCGCCGCTCGGAAAAAATATCTTTATTTTTGAAAGCGCGGGTTGGGTTTGGTTTTTTTTTTTTTTCACCCCCGTCCTCGCGTTTTCCCGTCGCCACCCCCAAATGAACAGAAAAAAAAAATTAAAAAAAAACCCCTAAGAATGAAGGAGCGGGGAGCTTTTTATCCCTGATTAGCACGCAAGAAGTGCGTGTCAAGAGGCAAAACAAAACGCTCCCTTCTGCCTTCATGGGTGAGGCCGCGGACAAATCAAACACGAGCCCCCGTTCCTGGATGAAAGGGGGCTAATTTGGGCAAATTCCCGCGGCCGGAGCCTGTGGAGCGCCGCGCTCCCTCCGAGCGCGCACAATCCGCCGGCCCCGCGGAGAAATCCCAATTTCTCCGCAATTCCCGGCTTTCTGTGGCCGCGCCGAGGAGAAATCCCCCCGAAAAAGCGCGTGGATTCGGGGATTTTTGGGGTCCTGCGCATCTCCAAAAGGAGCGTCCGAAATTGCGAATTTCCCGCTGCCCCGGCGAGTTTTAACGCCTGGGAAAGTTTTAATGGCCCCAATTAAGATAATTGATGAGCCCGCTTGTAAAGCACTGGCGGGCGGCGGCTGCGCGCTGGGAAACGCCGCAGTTTCTGCACGAAAAAACCGCAATTTCTGCATGAAAAAACCGCAATTTCTGCACGAAAAAACGGCATTTCTGCTCGGAAAAAAAACCCGCATTTCTGCACGAAAAAAACGCAGTTTCTGCTCGAAAAACCCGCAGTTTCTGCCGAGAAAGACCGCGATTTGCATCCCTCTATTAAAATCTCCTCAGAGCTGTTTCTCCCTCCACCCAATTCTCATTTCCAGGTGGCTCCCACCAAAACAAACCCAGCCTCGCACGGCTTGAGGAGGGAGGGGGGATTTTTTTCTAATTTTTTTATCCATTTCTGCGCCCAACGCGACTTCTCCTTCCGAGAGCTGCGGGGGGAAAGGGGCGAAAAAACTTTGCTTTTGCTTTTTTTTTTTTTATTTTTAATCTTTTTTTTTTTTTTTTTTTTTTTTTTTCCGCCGCTGCCAAGCGCTCCGTGGCGGGTTCTCCTCGCGGGGAGCCGGGGGAAGACAGCCCTAAATGCTCTCTCTTTTTAAGTGGGAAAGAAAGCTTCCACCCTGCGCCTGTTTCTTTCTATCGTCTGCTTGGCATTTAATAATGTTAAGACTTATTAGAGCTGGTAATGAAAACTGTGGCTGTTGAATAGGGAGCTGTGTTGGAGAAGGGTGTAATAGCTCCAAGGCATGCTAAGAAATGTATTTATCCCCAATCAGTACTCACTCTCTGAGTTCCCAGCACAAACGTTAAGTTGAAGGGTTTTAAGGCAGATTAAATTGAGCCTTTATTTCTTTGCACTTTCATCTTTAAACGGCTCACTCCAGCTAGCCCTGGGCGGATATTCATGAGGCTTCACTTTGGGTTTTTTCTTATTTTTTTAATATATGTTTATTTTATATATATATATATATATATATATATATATCTCCTTGTTAACAGCGACTTGTTGTTGTTACTTACTATTATTATTATTATTATTATTATTATTATTATTGTTGTTGTTGTTGTTGTTGTTGTTGTTGTTATTAGGGGTTGTTGTTATTTATTAGGGAGGGCATGCGCTGCTCTCCCCCTCGCTGGGGGGGCAGGGGGGGAATTAGGGAACCCCCAAATTTCGGGGGCGCCGCTCGGGAAGGGCGGGGGGAGTTAATTGACACCAGACCCGGGGGGTCCCCGGCGTGTCCCCCCCACCCGAGCGTGTCCCCCCAGGCCGGGCCTGTCCCCCCAGAGCCCCGCGGGGTGCGGGGGATGCTCGAAGGGACAGCCGGGTTGTATTTTTGGGTGAAAACACGAATTTTTAGGGAATCTTCCCCTCCCTCCGCACTCCGCTCTGTGCCCCCCCCCAAATTTGTGCTCTCGGTTGATTTTGGGGGAACAACGGCGGGCTCGGGATTCCAATTATGGGGGAACAGCGGGATCGTGGTCCTGATTTTGGGGGAACAGCAGGATAGGGATTCTAATTTTGGGGGAACAGCGGGATCGGGGATCCGATTTTGAGGGAACAGCGGGATCGTGGTCCTGATTTTGGGGGAACAGCGGCGGGATCGGGGTTCCCTGGGGCTGGGGACAGTGCGGGAGGGGGGACAGGGACAATTCCAGCCGGGAGCTGCCAGCGCCGCTCCCGCCCGGATTTTGGGGGCCCGCAGCGAGCGGGGGGGGGGGGTGTTCGGAGGGTCCCGCCCGATTTGAGGGGGCTCGGGAGGAGCAGAAAGAGAAGGGGGGACCCCCAGAGCTGGGCCGGGGCTTTGTTCCCCGAGCCGGGAGAGGGGAGCGGGGCTGCGGGGCCGATTTATCAGCGAACAATCGGCGCGGGTTTAAAAACCAACACGCGGCTCCTCGGTAAATGTGTGTTTAGAAGCGCGGGGGGGCCGCGAGCAGACACTTCATCAAATCAAGGGATTACCAAAGGTTGGCAATCTAATCAAACAGAGCCCAGGCGGGATTTGTGAGTGTTGCGAGCGGGATCAGCTCTAATAATGGGGGGCAGGAGAAGAGATAGGGAGGTGTCAAGCAATTCATTGGCTTTAGGCTGAGTTATTCTGTGCATATTTCAGGCCGAGAGGAGAGGGAAGAGAGGGAAAGAGGAAGAAAAAAAAAATGCAGGGAGAATGGAGAGGGAGAGGGAGGAGGGGGGGCTGGATGCGGGCGCACACGGAGCTTACATGTCACAAAAAAAGCTGAGACAAATGAGGTACAACAATAAACACAGATAACAATTACAAAGGCAAACAGTGGCTTTTGGGAACGGGAACCTGGGCTACATAAACAAAGTCGGCAAATGTTCGCAAGATAAACTCCTGCCTAAATCGAGTGTGACGGGGAGGAGAGAAGAGAGGAGGAGAGATAAGGCTGGAGAAGGGAATAAACGGGAATCATCGAACACGAGGCGTTTGAAAAAACAAACTTGAGACAAGGATGCGGCGAGCGGGGCTCGGTCGTACGGCAGGGAGCGAAGGAACAGGGGGGAGATGTTTGAGATCCGGGGCTCGGTCGGGCTTGGGGGTTTTTTTTCCCCTCTTCCCCCCGTTTTTGGGGGAGAAGAAAAGGATCCACCCTGGATCCATCCCTGGGGAGGGAAGCCTCGGGGTCAGAGGCAGGTGGGGGAGCCCCAGCCGGGAGAGGAAACGCGTCGGAGGCGTTTGCTCTGGAATTTGGAGGTGATTTCATTACCTGGGGCGGGGAGGAAGCAGATTTGGGGCGAAGGGGGGAGATGGAGCCGCGATAGAGCCGCGCAGGAAGGAAGCGGGCAGGTCTCGTCCTAATCTTAGGTTTGGGCCCTAATTGGGCCGGCAGGGAGGGGGCAGAGCCGGAATAAAGGCAGGAGAGGCTGAGAGGGGAACGCGCGATCCGGGGGCTGCTGCAAACAAACAGATCTCCCCCCAAAAAAGCCCGCTTTTAACCCGGAATCATCTCAAGGAGCAGCCGCAGGCCGCGCTGGGTCTCGCTCTCCCGTGGAGGATTTTTCCAAGCGGGAATTGCGCGCGGGAGAGGAGAGAGACGTGTCTGCAGCGTGGTTAAAGGAATTAGATATTTACCAGTTTGAAATAAGCCTGGGTATGGGAAAAAAAAAAAAAAAAAAAAAAAAAAAAAAAAAAAAAAAAGGAAAAAAAGGGGAGGGGGGAGAGAGGGAGAGCGAAGATGAGACGGGAGAACACTTCAAACGAATTCATCATCTGGAGTGGCGAAGGGGAGATTTAGAGACAGTATTGGGAAGTTATTTAGATATTAATAACATATTTTCCTGAGGCGTCAGGAGTGCCTCCATACGCACTTTTCCCTCGCAGCTATTTGGCTGGGTGAAATATGGGAGACCCAAATGTTGGGGAGAGATAACACAATCAGCCGAGCCCTGGTCCTGCGACTGCATCACGGCGTTAAACCCGGATTAACCTCCCCTTCCTCCCCCTCCCCCGCCGCCGTTTCACACCCCCCACTCCCCAAATTCCACCCCCACGAGAAGCTTTTTCCAAATTTTTCAGGGGAATTTCCGCGGCGGGGTTTTAAAGCACACAGAACAGCGGGGAGGGACTCGCTCCGGCATTAGGGTGAAGGATCTTTGGGAAAATTGCGTTTGCCACAAAAGAGGGAAAAAAAAAAAAGCGAATCAAGGCCCTCTGCAGACCTGGCTTTGCGGATATTCCGTATTTACGGGCATTATTCTTAAAAAGAAGTGGGGAAAAAAGCCCGTTTCTATCAGCTGCCACTTTTCTCTCCTCTTCCCCACGCGGTTTCAGTCGCCTTTTAAATGGATTTTATTTTATTTTGTATTCAATCGGAACTTCAGCCCGGTTTGGGCTCGGGGGTTTCTGAGGGGCGAGGAGCTGTGAGAGGGTCAGGAAAGGAGGGAAGGGGAGCGGGAGCGCTGAGGGGACAGGGCAGGGGCCAGGCCACCCTAAATGGGGTTTTGAGGGGGCTCCTGCTCCCCTCCTGCCCCCTCATCCCAGGAAAAAGCAGGAATGAAGGAGCTGGGAAGCGCAGGTGCAGCTCCGGGAGGAGCAGAGCTTGGGACGGGGACGCGGCTTTGCCGGGGAGAGGGAGGGTCGGGGTATCCCCCTCCCCAAAACCCCTCCTGCTCCTCCTCCTCCTCATTCCCGGCTCATCCCGAGGCTGGCGTTCGGCGGGGCCGCGCCACAAAAGGAGTTGGATGTCACTAATGCCACTTTATAAAGACATTTGTCACCCGCAGTTGGGGACAAGGGGGGAAGGAAGGGCCGGGGGGGGCGCGGGGAGGGCGGGAGCCGCCAGCGGAGCGGGCTTTGAGAGGGGCAGGGCATGATGGAGAGGATGAGGATGAGGATGATGGTGGTGGCGATAGTTTGGGGGCTGACCCGTGCACTTGAACGGCCCTGGGGGCTGTGGGGAGGGACAGGGGGGCTTGGAGCTCCTCGGGGTGGGGCTGGGAGCTCCTCGGAGAGGGTTTGGAGCTCTTGGGAGAGTGTTTGGAGCTCCTCGGAGGGGATTTGGAGCTCTTGGGAGAGTGTTTGGAGCTCTTTGGAGGGGGTTTGGAGCTATTTGGAGAGTGTTTGGAGCTCTTTGGAGGGGGTTTGGAGCTATTTGGAGAGGGTTTGGAGCTTCTTGAAAGGGGCTTGGAGATCCTCGGAGAGGGTTTGGTACTCTTCGGGGGGAGCTGCATCCCCTTGGAGGGGGTTTGGAGCTCCTGAGGGAAGGTTTGGAGCTCCTCAGAAGGGCTTTGGAGCTCCTCAGAGGGGCTTTGGAACTCCTCAGGGAGGGTTTGGAGCTCTCTGGGGAGGGTTGGAATTCCTCGTGGGGAGCGGCATCCCCTTGGAACTCCTCGGAGGGGATTTGGAGCTCCTCGGGACGGGTTGGGAGCTCCTCGGACTAGTTTGGGGCTCCTCGGGAAGGGTTTGGGGCTCCTCGGGAAGGGTTTGGAGCTCCTCGAGCAGGCTTTGGGGCTCCTCGGGGAGGGTTTGGAGCTCCTCGGGAAGGGTTTGGAGCTCCTCGGGGAGGGTTTGGAGCTCCTCGGGAAGGGTTTGGAGCTCCTCGGGGAGGGTTTGGGAGCTCCTCGGAGTAGTTTGGGGCTCCTCGGGGAGGGTTTGGAGCTCCTCGGGGGAGCTGCAGCCCCTCGGGACGCTCTGGCGAGGGGAGAGCGAGCGGGGGCTGGGAATAAAATCCCAGCGGGGAGGGAAAGCCGAGGTGGGTGAGGGAAGCGGCGGCGGCGGCAGGAAATGAGGAAATGGAGCCGCTGCGAGCCTTTGATCCCGGCTGCTCTCCCTTATCGGGAGCGCTCCCCCACAAAGGGAAGTTCATCACATTACAGCGGCTCGCGCCGTTAATTAGCGGCCGCGGCTCTGGCGGGACCGCGCGATCTGAGGCCGCGTTTCGTGCTTGGCTGGGAACGGGAACGGGAACGGGAGCGGGAACAGGAACGGGAGCGGGAACGGGAACGGGAGCGGGAATGGGAACGGGAACGGGAGCGGGAACGGGAACGGGAGCGGGAATGGGAACGGGAACGGGAGCGGGAATGGGAACGGGAGCGGGAACGGGAGCGGGAATGGGAACGGGAGCGGGAATGGGAACGGGAACGGGAACGGGAATGGGAACGGGAGCGGAAACAGGAACGGGAACGGGAGCAGGAACAGGAACGGGAACGGGAGCAGGAACAGGAATGGGAGCGGGAGCGGGAGCAGGAACAGGAGCGGGAGCAGGAACAGGAATGGGAGCGGGAGCAGGAACGGGAGCGGGAGCAGGAACAGGAATGGGAGCGGGAGCAGGAATGGGAGCGGGAGCAGGAATGGGAGCGGGAGCAGGAATGGGAGCGGGAGCGGGAATGGGAGCGGGAGCAGGAACAGGAACAGGAGCGGGAGCAGGAACGGGAGCGGGAGCGGGAGCGGGAGCAGGAACAGGAGCGGGAGCAGGAACAGGAATGGGAGCGGGAGCAGGAACGGAAGCGGGAGCAGGAACAGGAATGGGAGCGGGAGTAGGAACGGGAGCGGGAGCGGGAGCGGGAACAGGAACGGGAACAGAAACGGGAACGGGAGCGGCCGCGGGCCGGGGGGGCGGCTCCTCCCTTGGGAACAGCGCTGGGAATAGCGCTGGGGTAGCATTGGGATAGAACTGGGATTGTAGTGGGAATAGGATTGGGATTGCACTGGGAATAGTGTTGGATTAACATTGGGATAGCATTGGGATATGACTGGGATAGCGCTGGGAATAGGATTGGGATATAACTGGAATATAAATTGCATAGCATTGGGAATAACATTGGGATAGAATTGGGGTATCATTGGGATAGCGTTGGGATAGCACTGGGATATCATTTGGAACAGGATTGGAAATAGCCGTGGGATAGCACCGGGGATAGCATTGGGACTGAATTGGAAAGAGCATTGGGATAGCACTGGGATAAGACTGGGATAGCATTGAGATAGCATTGGGAATAGCATTGGGAATAGCATGGGGACAGCATTTGGGATGTCATTTAGGATTCCTGTATCTCTGGGGCGGGGCAGGGCGGGGCAGGGCGGGGCAGGATGGGGCAGGGAGGGGCAGGGCGGGGCTCACTGGTTGATGAAATCCGTGGCCACCCAGAGCTTTTGGGCTCGGGGAGGTTTTGGGAGCGTGGCTTTTCCCAGGGAAATGTTGGGAAAGAATTCCCAAAAGGCGCAGCCAGGTTTTCCTCGGGAGAGGGGAGGAGGCGGGGGGAGGGAGGGAGCGGCTGTGGGAACGGCCCGGCCCGGGGGGCTCCTCCGCCTCCCCCGCGCCCGCAGCGATCCCCGGGGGCTTTGGGAGCCGAGGGAAAGCTGGGGTTCCACGGGGGCGGAGCGGGAGTGTCCCCGCCCCACTGGGAGTGTCCCCTCCCCATAGGAGCTGTCACCTGCCCCATAGGGGCTGTCCCCTCCCCATAGAGGTGTCCCCTGCCCATAGGGGATGTCCCTGCCCCATAGGGGCTGTCTTCTGCCCCATAGGGACTATCCCCTGCCCATAGAGGTGTCCCCTGCCCATAGGGGATGTCCCTGCCCCATAGGGGCTGTCCTCTGCCCCATAGGGACTATCCCCTGCCCATAGAGGTGTCCCCTGCCTCATTGGGCAGGGGCAATGGCATTGGCACCCATAGGGGGTGTCCCCTCCCCATAGAGGCTGTCCCTTGCCCCATAGGGGCTGTCCCTTGCCCCACAGAGAGAGGGCTGTCCTCTGCCCCATAGGGGCTGTCACACCTGCCCCATGGAAGTGTCCCCTGTCCCATGGAAGTGTCCCCTGCCCCATGGAGAGAGGTGTCCCCTCTCTCTGTCCTGCCCCATAAAGAGATGACCCCTGCCCCATATTGGGGTGTCCTCTGCCCTATAGAGGGCTGTCCCCTGTCCCATAGAGCGTGTCCCTGTCCCACAGAGAGAAGAGTGTCCCTGCCCCATATGGGGTGTCCCCTGCCCCACTGGGCTCGTCCTGCTGCCCCACAAGCTGATGCTCCCTTGCCCCACTGAGGGCTCGTCCTTTGCCCCAAAAGGATCCTCCTGTGCCCCACGGAGGGATTCTGCTTTGCCCCTCCAAGAACACTACCTGATCCCAAAGGGCACTCCCTGATCCCAAAGGATGCTCCCTGATCCCAAAGGGATTCTCTCTGCCCCAAAGGACGCTCCCTCTCCCCAGGGATGTTTCCGGGGGGCTCTGCGTTATTTTTACCCCCCTTTCCTCCCCCGTCCTGCTGCCCCCTGCCCTGGCCGAGGGAGGGAATGGAAAAGGAAAAGGAAAAGGGAAAGGGAAAGGGAAAGGGAAAGGAAAGGGAAAGGGAAAGGAAAAGGGAAAGGGAAAGGAAAAGGAAAAGGAAAAGGAAAAGGAAAAGGAAAAGGAAAAGGAAAAGGAAAAGGAAAAGGAAAAGGAAAAGGAAAAGGAAAAGGAAAAGCCCTTCTTGGTTTTCCCCGCGCTCCCCTCGGGTGTTTTTGCTGCTAAAATTGGAAGGAGCCCCCGGCTGACCCCGGGCAGCGCTGCCCGGCCCCGGGGGAGCCCCGGCCCCGACCCTCAGAGCCGCCTTTGTCCCCGGCCCCGGATCAAAGCGACCCGGGGACATCTCCGGGCGAGGGGGCGGGGGTGGAACCGCCGTGCCCAAACCCGAGGGGGAAAAAAAGCGATTTTCCGATTTTCCAAACCGCCCCGGCCCCGCTGCCCTCCCCAGCTCGCCAGGGCAGGGCGACCCCGGCCTTTATTGAATTTATTTCATTTATTTTTATTCCCGTGGCCGGGACGCGCCGATTTGCATTTTTATTGGGAATTAAGGGGCGAAAGTTGATTCCAGCAGCCGCTTTTGGGGCGGCTCCTTTCGGAGAGGAGCTGGAAGCAGGCGGGTGGTGCCGGGCCGGCTCAGAGTTGGGAGAGAGCTCCTGAAAGCAGCCGGGGAACTCCCGCAGCTCCGCAGGGACCGCCAGGGTTTTGGTTTTTCCCGGAGAAAAATCCACCCCCGCGTGTTTGCTTCAATCGCGATTAATTTGGGGGGTTTGGCGTTTTTTAAAGGCAGGAAGGAGAAGGTGGGGGTGCAAAGGAGACCTCGGTATCGGGGGACACCCAGGGGACACCCAGGGGACAGCGATGTTTAAATCGGGCCCCGCACATGGGACGGGGACAAGAAAACGCCGCTGCCCTGAAGGGCCCGGGGGTGCCTCAATTAATGACCACCAACCTCTGCACGGCCCTAAGTGATCCGGGGAGCGCGGCCCTGCTGATTTTAGGAACATTTCTATTTATTTATACATTTTTATCTCGCCTTCAGCGCCAGGCCGGCGTTTTCCAGAGGGATTCGTGATTTTTTTTTTTCCCCGTGCGGCGACTTAATTATTTTGAAATTCCGTCCCCACTCCCGCAGAAGATGCTGTTTGATGCTGAAAAGCAGCAAATTGAGCTATTTGAAGCTTTTTTTCCCCCCTTTCCTTCCCCGGGAATGCGGATATTTGGGCTGTACCTGGCTGCTCCGTTGCTTTTTTCCCCGGAGTTTTTTCTCCTTAATCTCCTTCCAGCCGCAAACCCTCCCCCGCGCGGGGCTCGCTGCGCTCGCAGCGGGATCGCGGCGATTTCCACGCCCGAAAACTTCGGCAAAAGGAGGAGGAAAGTTTGCAGGCTTTGACAGACGGTTTGTTTTGCTGGTTTGTTGTTGGTTTTTTTGGTTTTGTTTTTTTTTTTTTGGTTGTTCAAATAAACAAACCCAACCAGGCGGTTTTTGCCATCCCAAATTCACCGCGGGGGGGTTGGAAAGACGAAGAGCCGGCGCAACCTCGGGTGGTGAAAGCCGAGGGATGTTTTTTGGGGGAAAAAATGATATAAAAATAGCTCAAAAGTAGCTCCCAGATCTCCGCCATTCCCGAGGGAAAACGCTCCCAGGTTCACGGAGCGGGGAGAGAGAAATTCCCCAATTTTTGCGCAGCTCGGCCGAGCCCTGCCAGGGAGTAAAGCGGGGATTCCTCGCTTGGGATCAGCCCCAAGGGATAAAACAGCCCCAGCGCCGGGCTGGGGGCTCAACCGCGAGGAGCCAAAACCACCCGCGCACCCCCAAATCCGCAGGGAACCCCAAATATTGGGGTGATTTTCCCCCCTGCCCGGCTGGGAAGGGAAGAAGCGGCGCCGCAGCCTCGTTCCTCTGAGGCTGCCGGAGCCCCGCGAGTTTTCTAGGCGAATTTAAACTTTTCCCCGGTCGAATTTGATCTTTTTAAGCTCTTTTGCCTCCCCCCTTCCTCTGTCCCCTCTATTTTATTTTATTTTTTTCCCCTCCCCGCTCTGTTTTCTCCCCTTAACCCCGCTCCTTTTTGTGCGCCCGCCTTTCACGGCGAGCGCGGCTTTACAGCTTGCTACACTTTCTAAGTGCCTCAATGGCCACTTTAGAAATACAAACAACTTTTAGAGATAAAATAACCAAACCAGAATGGGACTTTCAATGGGGGAATAGTTGTTGTCCTTTACCATGGAGTGTGCAGCCGCCTCTGCCTAATCCAGCTTTCATTTTCACCGACAAATGCCAAGAATCTATATCTGTCTCCCAACCCCTCGGGAGCTTGATTACACGACAAAAGGCTGCCATTATCCGCCGCAGAAAACAGGGAGGGGACACGGGGGGCTCGGGCCTCTGAGGATGAGGGCATCTCCAAACTATTGACTTAGTGGATGAAGTCAAGAGCAAACACGCTGAGATCTGAAGGGGGGGAAGGCGCTCCGGGAGCAGGGGGGGGATGCTCGGGGAAGCGGCGGCGGAAAAAAGCGGCGGAAAGTCCCTGAAAGTAGCGCGGAAGGGACGGGAGAGAGGCTGGGGAGGGTCGGATCCGTCTGGGAAAGGTTTTTCTCCCTTCCCGTCTCTCTCTCTCTCTCTCATCCCCCGTTCACATTTAATTAAAAAAAAAAAAAATCCCTGATGATGCCATTTAAATTTTTAAAAGATCTTCTCCACCCGTCCCCATGGGGAATTCGGCGCTTTCCTCCCGCTGGGAGAGGGGGGAAAAAGGAGGAAAACCCCAAACCGCGCTCCTTGAGAGCGCGGGGAGGGTGCGGGAGTCCCCACCCCGCCGTCCTGCGCATGCTGTGACCCCAAGAGAGCTTCACCCCAAATTTTGGGGGGCCGGGGGAAATCCCCACCCCAGCCTCGCTGCTGGAGCACGGCCGGACCCCGATTTTGTCCCCAAACCGGGTCAAGGTCTCGGCCGCGGAGCCGCACTTGCTGCAGGGGAATTGGGAATGGGAATTGGGGGTTTGGAGGGTGGGGAAGGGCTGAGACCCCCAGTGGGGCCGGCAGGGAGGAGAAGCCGCCCCCCAGCGCTGTTTCCAGGCCCAGCGGGGCTCTCTGGGCGCGGCTGCCCCGCTCAGCCCGGCCCGGAGCGATCCCGGCCCCGTCCGTCACCTCTCGGGGTCACCTGCGGAGAAACCCGCACCAGAGGAACCCCGCCGCCCTTAATTACTCTTTAATCAAGGCGGCCCCGAAAGAGCCGCTTTTGGGGCGAGCAGCCGCGGTGCAGCCGCTCCCCAAACCCGCTCCGGCGGGAGGGATTTAAGGGCGCTGGAGCCGGGCCGGGCCTGCGGGCAGGAGGGTCCGAGACAAAGGGAGAGGCCGGCGGGGAGGTGGCCACAACCTGCAGGATCCGCTTGAAGCTACAAAGGAGCCTAAATTCAGCTTTTTAGGCGGAATTCATCCTGGCGGGGAGCGGGCTGGGTTTGCGGCGCTCGCATCTCCGCGCTCAGAGGATTTTCCTCCTTGCCATGAACGCAGCCGGAGAGCCGAGTTTAATTATCTCAATTATTATTTTTCTTAATCTTATTTGCGTTTCGTGCTGTGGAGGGAAAGGTGCTGAACCTGCTGCTGGCAGCGGGAGGCTGAGCTGGGATGGGGCTGCGGAGCTTTGGGTTTTCCACTTTTGCTTTGGGAAAAGCCGCCGCGCTCCCGGTGCCGCGGACAGTTCGGTGCCTGGCGGGGAAAGAGCAGCTGCTGCGACGGAGAATAAGTGTTAAAAGAAAGGGGGGAAAAAAAAATCCTTGTAATCTTGGGACGTGTTTAATCTGCGTCTCCCCGAATCCCAAAAGGCAGCGGGCCCCGTCTCTCTGATTTATTTTTACGCTCGCCTCGTTTGCATCCCAAAGAAGTAAACTGCTATTTTTAACCGCCGGTTTAAAGCTTAATTAAAAGCCCCTAAACTGATTGTTTTGAAAATTGATTTAGAGGAATGGCCCCAGGGCTGAGACGCTATCGCAGCCAAGGCGCGGAGCTCGCTGCGGGTTTAACCCCGGAGCCGCCGGTGCGGGGGACACGCGGGGCCGGGGGGTCCCCGCGCCCTCCGCGCTCAAAAGCTCTTTGTTAGAGCCCGGCCGCAGCTCCGGCCGCTTCCCGGGGTGACGGCCTTTAATTGAATTAATTGAATTAAGGGGAGCTCGGGGATGCCGCTGACACCGGGAGCCCCGAGGTGCCCCCAAACCCGGCTCCGCTGGGGGGTGCTGAGAATTTTTTTTGGGTGCTCGAACCCCTTCGTGCTTTGCCAAAGTCCCTTTTCCCAGCCCTGGGAAATTCCAGCCGGCCGGAATGATCCTCCGAGGGGGCTTTACCTGCTGGAAAGGGCTGGAATGGGAGCAGGGGCTGGCATCTGCAGCAGAGGGAGGGTGGGAAGGGAAGTGGCGTTCCAGCGCCGTAATTAGATGTAAACAAGAATAGAGACGGGGCTCCGTGGTCAGACATCTCGATTGTGAGGGGATTAACACCTCGGTAAACCAATAAAGGCCCCGAGAGGCTGCGGGCCGGGCAGGACCAGCCGCGGCTGACGGGCTCCCCCCGGCACGTCAGGACCCCCCCCCAAAAAGCGGCCCCGACACGCGTGGGACCGCCCCCGGCAATTTGGGGAGTCCGGCTTTGCAGGTTCTTGGCAGAGGTTTGGGTTTCTGGGGGGTTCTGCTGGTCAGGGATGATTCCCTGCCCTCCCTCGGAGTGCCCAGGGGCCTGGAATGGTTTCCCGGCACCTCTGGCCCTGTTAATTAGGGCAATAAATGAGTTAAAGAGGATCTCCCGCCGCCCGAGCGGGGCTGGGCTCCCCCACCTCCACACGTGCCAGCGGGATGGTTCCTCTGGCACGAGGTTCCTGCAGCCCTTTAATTTCTCCATCCCCTCTTAATAACAGCTTAAAAATAATAAAATCCTCCGGAGCCAGCTCGAGCCAAACCCTGGCGGGCGCAGCTCCCCGGGTTCGCCTCCAACCGGGCTTTTGTGGCCGCTCCTTTTGCTCCCAGCTCGCCCCCGCTCGGCTTTTCCCCCCAGACTCTGAGCGCACGGAGGAGTTTAACCTTTGGGAAGAATAAAAAAAAACCACCCGGGTCCGGCTTTGAGGGGCGCGGCGCTACCTGCGAGCCCGGTTTTTGGATTTCTGCCCCGGCTTTGGGGCTGAGCGGGACCCGAAGGGCTCAGAGTCAAACCGAGTTCAATCACCCGGCTCCCCTTTGTCCCCCCCGGCCCTCCCCGGGCTCGGGGCTCGGCGGGCAGCGCCAATCTCGGCGCGCTCCGGGGCGCGGGTATTTCTTCCTCCCCGATTGCAAATAAGCGCAAGATTAGCACCAGCAGCTGTTTGGAATTGGAACAATGGAGAGACCTAGGAAGTGGCGAAATTGAAAAAGGAGAACCCCCCCTCCCTCCCCTGCTCGCCCGGCTCAGAGTTCACCGAGTCAGACTGCCTGACTCGCCGTGACCTCCGCGGGGCTGTTGGCGCACGGGGAGCGCGGGGGGAACGGGGGGGAAAGGGGGGAAAAAGGGGGCGGGGGGCGCAGCGGGCGCTTTAATGAAATTTCCTCCAGAAAAGGAGGAGGTTCCGCCAGGTTCTGGCGCCGCTGGACGCTCCCCTTCGGCCGCCGGGCTGGCTTTGGGGTTTTACGGGGATGAGTTTCCCCCTCCCCTCTCCTCCTCCTCCTCGGGGTCCCGGCCGGGGCGGGGGGGGGTCCCCGTTTTGGGGCGCTGCCCCTGCGCTGGCCGGGCCGCCGTGAGAGGTTTCAATGGGATCCCCTAATGGATTTGACTCGGAAATCTCGACTTGACCAGTTTTTTCCTCTTTAAAACAAACTCATTAAACTTGTCAACACTCATTAGGGCCTTGAAGCGCTGAGCGGGAGCCGCCGGGGGCTGCCCGGGGAGGCAGCGCTGGGGAGGGGGCGGCTCGGCCCCGCTCCGAGCGGGCTCCGCGGGGAGGGAGACGGCGCTGCCAGGAAAATCAGCGCCTTAAAAGAGAAATCAAGGGAGGACAGAGGGAGCCGGCACGGGGAGGGGGCCGTGCCTTGGAAATGGGGGCGGCCCCGCGCCCCCCCTGCCCCGGGCTCGGCTACAAAGGAGGCGCCGGGCGAGGGGAGGGCTCCGGAGGGGACTCGGGGTTTGGGATCTTGCCGGCGATTTGGGGGCGTGGGGGGAATGGATCCGCCGGGCTGCGATTCCTGCGAGTGTCGGGGGAAGGGGAGACGGGAGGGGGAAAGGTTAGAGGCGGCTCCCGGCCCTAAATCCCCTGGAAATGAGGCTGCTCTCCGAAATTCCTTCCCAATCCCCCTGCCCGCGATATTGGCAGAGCTGTAAAATTAGTCGGGGATCGTCTCAATTCTGCCGGCAGGACGAAAATTGCTTTGGGGTGGGGTTTGGGGGGCAATTAAATGTTGCGCACTTCCCCGTCCCTTTTCAATAGCGGTTTTGTTTGGAGTGGACTCCGATTTTTTTTTTTTTTTTTTTTGTGTGTGTGTGTGTGTGTGTGTTGTTTTTTTTTTTTTTTGTTTTTTTTTTTTGTTTTTTTTTTTGTTTTGTTTTTTTTTTAACGGGTTTATTCTGATGCTTTTCAAGCCTCGCTTCTCCTTTAAGGGGCAAAAAACCGCCACCCCCACCTCTGTTAAAAATAAAAAAAAACCTCCGAGCCCTTCTGTTCTTCCCCTCCCTGAGAATGAGAACATCAGCTATTCAAGCGTATTGATGAACTCCCCCAAAAAGTTTATTAAGAGGGGCGAAAACAAAAGGACTAAAGGCCGCAGGCAACTGGACAGACAGTTTATAAACTGAGCTGCCATTGTCCCCCCGAGGCAGATGCATGAATACCTCTGAATGGGGCCCTTTGGAGTGACAAGATCAAGCCAGACAACAGCATGGTAAAAGGAAGGAGCGCTGCTTCTCCCTCCCCGAGCCCAAAGATCTGCTCCCCCTGCTCCTGCCGCATTCACGGACATCTGCAGGGGGAGGAATAAATAGCTGCTTACAGCACCGGCGCTCGGGGGGGCTGCTGTGGCCCCCCCGGCCCGGCTCTCTGCGCCATATGCTGCGCTCGGCTCCTTCTGGGCAGCGAGCGAGCCCCGCAAACCCCAAACTTCCCTTCCTTCTCTCCTTCTCCTTCCCCCTCTCCTTTTCCTTCCTTCTCTCCTTCTCCTTCCCCCTCTCCTTTTCCTTCCTGCTCTCATTTTCCTTTCCCCCTCTCCTTTTCCTTCCTTCTCTCCTTCTCCTTCCCCCTCTCCTTTTCCTTCCTGCTCTCATTTTCCTTTCCCACTCTCCTTTTCCTTCCTGCTCTCATTTTCCTTTCCCCCTCTCCCTTTTCCTTTCCCGTCTCCTTTTCCTTTCCCGTCTCCCTTTCCTTCACTTCTCTCCTTTTCCTTCCCCTCTCCCCCTCTCCTTCCCCCTCTCCTTTTCCTTCCCTCCTGTCCATTTCTTTTCCCTCTCTCCTTTTTCCTTCTTCTCTCTCCTCTTCCTTTCCCCTATTCCTTTTCCTCCCCCCTTTCCCTTCCCCTCTCTCCTTCCCACTTTTCCTTCTCCCTCTTCCTTTTCATTCTTCTCTCTCATTTTCTTCTCCCCTCTTCCTTTTCCTTCCTCCCGTCCCTTTTTCCGTTTCCTTCCCCCCTGACCATTTTCATTCCCCCTTTTTCCTTCCCCTGTCCCTTTTCCTTCCCACTTTTCACTTTTCTTTCCCCCTCACCATTTTCCCTCCCCTTTCCCTTCCCCTCCATCCCTTTTCTTTTCCCTCTCTCCCTTTTCCCCCTCTCTCCCTTTCCCTTTCCCCCTTTCCCTTTTCCCATTTTACAGTTTCTGGCCCTGCCTGTCCTGGAGATCTCTCGTGGTCAATTAGGTTTGCACAGAGCAATTCCTCTTAATAGGATTTGATGGATTTATTTGATTTTAGGATTTCTTTTATTTCAGGGTTTATTTTATTTTAGGTTTTGTTTTATTTTACTTTTCCCTCTCCTTTCCCTGGATCTCAGCCCTGTGCTGGCAGGACGAGGGAACAGGGGGAAAAACTCCCTGAGCATCCCATGGAGAGGGGCAGGGGATCAAATCCTGGAAAAGTCCCCAGATCTGTGCCCAAACCCTGCTTGGTTCCCCTCATTTTGCCCCTCCACACCCTGTCCCCGATGGAGGGAACAAATTTGGGTGGAATTGAGCAGCTTTGGCTTCTCCCAGAAAACTCCCAGGAGCTGCATGAGCACCTCAGACAGAATTTAATTAAATTGATTTAATTCAGACAAAAATGACCAAGCTTTGGTGGGAGAGGTGTTTTATGAGTGTTTGCAGTGGGGTTGGCTCAGATTCGGGATTTGGGGTGGCTTTGGTGTCTGGAGAGTGGGAAAAGCAGGGAAAGGGTGACTTTGTCACCTCTTTGTCCCTTGGAACAACTTCCAGGGGTGCAGATCCCAAAAAACACCCGGGCAGGGAGGGAATTGTGAAGGTGAGGGCAGAGAATTCCCAGTGCAATTCCCACGGCCAAGCCCCTCAGTCCCCATGTTCCCATGGATCCCATCCCATCCCATCCCATCCCATCCCATCCCATCCCATCCCACGGATCCCATTAATCCCATTCCATTGATCCCATCCCATTAATCCCAACCCATCCCATTGATCCCATCACATGGATCCCATCCCATTAATCCCAACCCATCCCATTGATCCCATCACATGGATCCCATCCCATTCCATGGATCCCATTGATCCCATCCCATGGATCTCATCCCATTGATCCCATCCCATCCCATGGATCCCACTGATTCCATCCCATCTATCCCATCCTATCCCATTAATCCCATTTCATTGATCCCATCCTATCCCATTAATCCCATCCCATTGATCCCATTAATCCCATTGATCCCATTAATCCCATGCCATTGATCCCGTCCCATGGATCAGACCCTATCCAGCCCTGTTGGCTCTTGGGAAGTGTCGCCTCCCCATGGGGAGGGATTTTTGGGATCATTTTTTGGGACACCTCCCCACAGGGAGGGATTTTTGGGATAATTTCCCAGGGATGGCTCCTCAGAGTCCTTAACCAGAGACAGCTCCAAGTGCTGTGCCTGGGGGGGTCAAGGAATCCCAAAAATCCCCAAATTCCCCTTTTCCAGCCCCGCCAGACCTGGAGCCGCTGTGTCAGGGCCCCCTCGAGGGGCTGATCCCACTCCTGACCCTCCAAACCCAGGCTTGGAACTTCCCAAAGGAGCTCCTGGAGAGGGGCTGGGAGTGGGGCTGGAGCCGCAGGGGCAGAACCGATGGATTTAACAACCCCAAAAAAACCCCAAAATGGCAGTGAGGAGGACAAAAACACCCGGAAAAAGGGGAAAAACACCAACCAAAGGGAAAAATACCAACCCAAGGGAAAAATACCAGCCCAAGGGGGAAAACGTGCCGGGCAAAGGGAATTGTTGGGAACTGGGGAATCCCTCAGGGATCAGCTCTCCGGGGAATGCTGGGAGCTGGGTTTGGGGTCAGTGCTGCCATCCCAATCCCGATCCCAAGGTGAGCTTTGGGATGGAATTCCCACCCTCAGCGGGGCTCTGGAAGCGGTGCCGTCTCCCCAAAGGGACAACGCCAAGGTTGGATTGCTCCGGGATAAAGCTGAGCGTGTTCCCAACCCCTCGTTTGGGGAGGAGCAGGAAAACCTAATTAATTAATTAATTAATTCGCTATTAACCCTTCGAGCAAACACATCCTGGATTTTCTGGGATCTGTAGGATCCCAGTTTTTGGCAGAACACGGGATCCTTTCCAGCCCTCCTGAGCAGGAACATTCGGAGTTCCAGAGCAGGAATATTTGGATTATTTCCTTCTAGGGTTTCCAGGAGGTGCCTTTGCCCAAGAGCGTCGCAAATAAGGGGGAAAACAGAAACAGCTGCAGGGCCGAGGTGACAAAAAAACTCCGGATTTGGGGTCGTTCTTGCTCCCAGAGGGAAAAAACCCCCAAAAAAGGGAAAGAGGAACTCCCCACAAAGCCAAGGAGCGTTTTCCAGGCCGATTTCCTGATCCTGGATCCCGTTTTGCTGTTCCAGGGATTATCACTTGTTGCCGATCCCAGCCCAGCAGGTGTTGATGGCTGGGATTTATCCAGGGCCGCCTCACGCACCTGGAATCCCGGCAAGGCTGGAAGATCCCGGACTAAATTACGGATTAAATAACTCAGGGATGAGGAAAAAAAAATCAGGATTTTTCATTTTAAAAAATCAGTATCTGGAGTTAGCAGATGGAATTCCTTATTAAGCACAAGCAACATAGATCCATTAAATTCCCTGGTTATGGAAAAATCCCGGCTGTGGAAAAATCCCAGGAATGAGGGGGGAAAGAGAGGTTCCAATGCACAAAAATTATGGAATCTCCAGGCATTGAATCCCGCTGCCTTTGGCTTGGAAATTCCCATTTTAGAGGAGAAGCAGAGGGAATAAATCCGTGGTATTGAGCTGGGAGAGGATGATGGATGGATAGATGGATGGATGGATGGATGGATGGATGGATGGATGATGGATGGATGGATGGATGGATGGATGATGGATGGATGGATGGATGGATGATGGATCCATGGATGGATGGATGGATGATGGATGGATGGATGATGGATGGATGGATAGATGGATGGATGGATGATGGATGGATGGATGGATGGATGGATGATGGATGGATGCATGGATGGATGATGGATCCATGGATGGATGGATGGATGGATGGATGGATGGATGATGGATGATGGATGGATGGATGATGGATGATGGATGGATGGATGGATGATGGATGGATGGATGGATGGATGGATGATGGATGGATGGATGGATGATGGATCCATGGATGGATGGATGGATGGATGGATGGATGGATGATGGATGGATGATGGATGGATGGATGGATGGATGGATGATGGATGGATGGATGGATGGATGATGGATGGATGGATGATGGATGGATGATGGATGATGGATGGATGGATGGATGATGGATGGATGATGGATGATGGATGGATGGATGGATGATGGATGGATGGATGATGGATGGATGGATGGATGGATGATGGATGGATGATGGATGGATGATGGATGATGGATGGATGGATGGATGGATGGATGGATGGATGGATGGATGATGGATGGATGGATGATGGATGGATGGATGGATGGATGATGGATGGATGGATGATGGATGGATGGATGGATGGATGGATGGATGATGGATGGATGGATGATGGATGGATGATGGATGGATGGATGGATGGATGGATGGATGGATGGATGATGGATGATGGATGGATGGATGGATGGATGGATGATGGATGGATGATGGATGGATGGATGATGGATGGATGGATGGATGGATGGATGGATGGATGGATGATGGATGGATGGATGATGGATGGATGGATGATGGATGATGGATGGATGGATGGATGGATGGATGGATGGATGGATGATGGATGGATGGATGGATGGATGGATGGATGATGGATGGATGGATGGATGGATGGATGGACATTCCCTGGATTTTGTGCCCGAGGTTTGTGGGATGCCCCGGAGCAGGGAAGAGCCAGGGATAATCCAAGGGAAGTGGCTTTCCCAAGGTTTTCCTGGAATTCCATCAGCAAAGCCAAGGCCAGGACCTCATGCAGGAATCCCTGAAGCACAGCGCCATCCCTGGCTTTTCATTCCAAAACCTGGCCTCTTTAGAGCGGCAAACTCCCAAATTCCCAAATTCCCAAACTCCCAAATTCCGTAGCGTCCACGGGGGTTTTACCAAAGGTGGAGCGCAGGCCTGGAGATTTGGGAGGAAACTCAGCTCACAGGGAAAGGCCGGGAATAAAGCCCGGCCTGCCAAGGCTTAGCTCTGTGGGCAGCTTTATCCCGAGGAGCCCCATCCCATCCCTGAGCGGATTCCCGGTGTAAGCGGCGTTTTAGGGATTGGGGCAGGCCGCTAAGAAGAATTCCAGGAATCAGCTCCTAAAGCCTCCTCCCATGGTGCCAGGAAGAGCCAAAATCCTGGGAAAAGCCGAGGGACCCCTCCCAGAGGTATTGGAAGGTGCCAAACCTCCCAAAACTGGGATTTTTTTGGGATGATTTGGGGATTTTAAAGCAGGGCCTGGAGCTCATTCCTGAATATTCCTGGCATCAAACAAGAGGCTGCTGCCCCCAGCTGGGTTCCAGCGCTCCAAGCAAAGCTCGGCTCACTCTGCCCTTAATTAATTAATTAAAGACACAATTGGGGCTCACCTCTGCTCCTGGGGAGGCGACGGGGCCCTGCCATAAAGCCATTCCCAGCTCCAGCCAGCATTCCCAGTGGGAAGAGCAAAGGGCCATTATTTACTTGTTTCCCGGGACAATTTATGCCAAGTTTGTTGCTCCCAGCTCCTGTTGGCAGCAAAAAATCCATCGGGGGTGCAGAGAGGAGGAGGAGGAGGAGGAGGAGGGAATTTTATTCCCATTAAACCCCGAAATCAAAGCACATTCCCAAAAAAATGCCTCAAAAACTTCAGAGCTTTTGGTATCTACTTTTTTCTCTTTTTTTTCCCCCCAAAAAAATTTTAATTCACACAAACGTTTTGAAGCTTTCCAGGTTCAGCATCACAAATGTGAGCTTTGATGCTGGAAAAGGGCCCCAGAGAGCTCCAGGCCACATCCCAGTTAACCCAAAAAACCGGGATTAAAGGCTGCTGGCACCACTGGGAATCCCTTGGGGGTGTTGAGGGTGGGGCAGATGTTCCCGGGTTTATTCCACCCGGGAATGGGCAGTTTGTGGTTTGGGGCAGAAAGGAAAGGCTTTGGGAAGGGTTCCAGGGAAACGGGAGCAGCTGGAAAATCTGGGAATGTCAGCAGAGCATCCTCAGTGGGGTTTGGGGCTCTGCATCCCAGAAAAAGGGAAAAATAATTGGGATTTTTATATGGGCGGGAATGAAAGCCCGGAGGTGCCACCTCATGACCCACCAGGATCTCCCAGTTCCGGAAGGAATTGTGTCTCCTGGAAGGAATTCTGTGTCTCCTGGAAGGAATTGTGTCTCCTGGAAGGAATTTTGTGTCTCCCAGAATTCCTCCACATTCCCAAACCAACTTCAAGCAGAGTCTCAGGGATCAAAGGGTGAGAAACGGATTCAGGTTGGCTTTGGGGAGTTCTGGAAGCAGAGGGGGAATTTGAGGAGGAGCTGGAGGGATTTGGGATCTGGAATCCATGAGTCCTGCGCCTCCTGGGTTTTCCTGCTCTCCTGTGTATGGGATTTTATTTGGGAAGTGATTCCCTTCCTTTCCCATCTCTAAATCTCTCGTGGACGGTGGAGAAATCCCGGAATTCCCTGCAGGGAGCGGGGGCTATTCCATGGGAGATTTCCATGGATCAGAGCAGGGATCAGTTCCTGCCCCCCCTTCCCACATCCCCATGTTTCTGGTCTGGGATTCATTGGGGTCGATCCATGGAAAATGGGTTTGTGTTTTCCTGGGGCACAGGAAAAGGCCGGCGCTCACAACCGCATCTCCCGATTAATCCGTGCGCTCCTGGGGGCCGGGAATTCCCCACTGGAAATTCGCTCCTGATTGTCTCAGCTCCCAAACCTGCAACCGCTTAGGCCTGGCTTTAATTCCCTCCATCTGAGCGGCCCCGCGGTGGGAGAACCAGGAGATCCTTCCACTCCCACCTCCTGGAAAACTGGGAACAGCTGGGACAAACTGGGAGCGTTGCCTCAGTGGGAATTGGCTTTTCCCTGGATTTGGGAACTCCTTGGATACTCCTGGAGCAGAGCTCACCCAGGAGGGATTTTGCCATAAGTAGGGGATTTATGGAATTTAAGGAATTTCGTCTCTTCACTCCAGATAGGGATTTAAAAATCCCCGATTTCCCCCCATTCCTGGGTTATTTCATCCCAAATCTAATCCCTGACTCCGAACCCCACCCTGCTCCCTGCATTCCCTCTATTTTCTCTAAAAAATACAGAACGGAGTCATGGCTTTGAGGGCTGACAATCTGGAATATTCCACAATTCCCGAGTCCAAGGCCGGGCTGGATGGGGCTTGGAGCAGCCTGGAATAGCAGGAATGTCCCGGGGGTGGCACTGGAAAATCAGGGAATGCTTTGGGCTGAAGGGGCCTTCAGGGTGACCAGGAACTGGGAACTGGGAATTCTTCACCATGGCCCAGAAACGGGGATGGGGTTGGAGATCCCCCTTAATTATCACCCCTTAAATCTGATCTGTAGGCTTTGGTCCTTGTAGTCCCATATCCCAAATCCACCATGATTCATCCCATATTTCATGTGAGTGGTCCCATATCCCAAATCCACCATGATTCATCCCATATTTCATGTGAGTGGTCCCATATCCCAAATCCACCATGATTCATCCCATATTTCATGTGAGTGGTCCCATATCCCAAATCCACCATGGTTTATCGCATATTTCATGTGAGTGGTCCCATATCCCAAATCCGCCATGATTTATCCCATATTTCATGAGAGTGGTCCCATATCCCAAATCCGCCATGGTTTGTTCCATATTTCATGTGAGTGGTCCCATATCCCAAATCTGCCATGATTTATCCCATATTTCATGTGAGTGGTCCCATATCCCAAATCCACCATGATTTGTTCCATATTTCATCTGACTGGTCCCATACTCCAAATCCACCTTGATTTATCCCATATTTCATATGAGCGGTCCCATATCCCAAATCCCCTTCCAGGGCCTGTGCAGGAGAGCTGGAATTTCGGTGTTAATTGGGAAAGGGCCTCGTTAATGCTCTGGAATGTGGTCAAAGCTCATCCCAAATGGGATATCCAGGGAAAACTTGGCTTTGGGGGATCCCCTGGCTGTGATCCCAGAATTCCCCCATTCACTGGTCCGTTCTGGGAATGGGGAATGGGGCAGGATCGGCCCCATGGGACAGTGGGGTCACTGTCCCTGCTCTTCCCAGGAGCCCTGATGGGAGCTGTGGGATCCAGCCCAGGCTGGGGGGAGTTGTGGGATCCAAACCTTTGGGATTTACACAATCCAGCCCAAACCTGTGGAAGCTGTGTGATCCAAACCTATGGAATTTGTGTGACCCACCCCAAACCTATGGAATTTGTACAATCCATCCCAAACCTCTGGGATTTGTGCAGTCCATCCCAAACCTATGGAAGTTGTGTGATCCGTCCCAAACCTACAGAATTTGTGCAACACATCCCAAACCTTTGGGATTTGTGAGATCCATCACAAACCTACAGAATTTGTGTGATCCAAACCTTTGGGATTTGTGCAACCCATCCCAAAACCTTGGGATTTGTGCAATCCAAACCTTTGGGATTTGCACAATCCATCCCAAACCTTTGGGATTTGCACAATCTAAACCTTTGGGATTTGTGTGATCCATCCCAAACCTGTGGAATTTGCACAATCCATCCCAAACCTGTGGGATTTGTGTGATCCATCCCAAACCTTTGGGGTTTGTGTGATCCATCCCAAGCCTGTGATTCCATGACCTGGGCAATTTTCCTTCCTTCCCTTTTCAGTCCCATTGTGACACCAGAGCTGGTGGTGGCAGCTCCTGTCCCCAGGGGAGGTGACCCCAAACCCCAAACCCCGCCCCAACCCCAACCCCAACCCCTGCCCGGGCTGTGGCCAGGGGACTCGGTGTCCCCAAAGGGCTCTCAGCGTCCCCAAAGGGTTCGGTGTCCCCAAAGTGCTCTCAGTGTCCCCAGAGCTGTTGTGACTCAGTGTCCCCAAAGCTGCCAAGGCACCAGGAGAGTCGAACCAGGACAAGAGGGACAGAACCCCAAATCCCGCTCCCATTCCTTCTCCCGGATCATCTTTGAGATCCCAAATCCCCCCAGGCGTCCCCGATCTCCATGTCCAGGGCCCAGCTGGGGATTCCAGCCGGGATGGGAGGGATGCGCAGGAATTTTGGGAATAGGGGGGTGCAGCCACCTGGGCAGCACTTGTGGAGGCTCCGGAAACCCTTTGGGGCCGTTTGGTCGGGATTTGGGGCCGTTTGGTTAAATTTGGGGCCGTTTGGTCAGGATTTGGGGCCGTTTGGTTAAATTTGGGGCCGTTTGGTCGGGATTTGGGGCCGTTTGGTCAGGATTTGGAGCCGTTTAGTCAGGATTTGGGGCCGTTTGGTCGGGATTTGGGGCCGTTTGGTTAAATTTGGGGCTGTTTGGTCGGGATTTGGAGCCGTTTAGTCAGGATTTGGGGCCGTTTGGTCGGGATTTGGGGCCGTTTGGTCGGGATTTGGAGCCGTTTGGTTAAATTTGGGGCCGTTTGGTCGGGATTTGGGGCCGTTTGGTTAAATTTGGGGCCGTTTGGTCAGGATTTGGAGCCATTTAGTCAGGATTTGGGGCCGTTTGGTCGGGATTTGGAGCCGTTTGGTCGGGATTTGGAGCCGTTTGGTCGGGATTTGGGGCTGTTTGGTTGGGATTTGGAGCCGTTTGGTCGGGATTTGGGGCCGTTTGGTTGGGATTTGGGGTCGTTTGGTCGGGATTTGGGGTAGTTTGGTTGGGATTTGGGGTCGTTTGGTTGGGATTTGGGGTCGTTTGGTTGGGATTTGGGGCCATTTGGTTGGGATTTGGCCCCGGCACCGCAGCAGAACCCCCGAGCACTTCCCACCTCCAAACCCTGGAGCAGATCCAGACTCCTGGAGGGGAAATTATCCCAAAGGGTTCCAAGGAAACGGGAAAAGAAAGGAGCCTGGATTTTCTATTCTTTTTGTTGTTTTCTTGTTGGTTTTTTGGCTTTTCCCAAAGTTTGGAAAGAGTGCCCTGAGTTGTTTGGGAGCGTGGCCAGGCGCGCGTTTGGGATTTCCCAATAATTCCGTTTGCTGCCGGCAGTCCGGAGAGCAAATCCATTCCCAGGGAATGACATTTCCCAGCTCCTCGGCGAGGAATTTGTGATTTTCCCTTCTCTTTTTTTGCAGGGAAGGGGGAATTTTCCACTCCCAAAAATATCGGGAGCAGCTCCCTCATTGCAATTCCATTTGGGAAATAAACTGGGAAGGGATTTTTCCAGGAGAATTCCTGCACGGGGAGGTTTGGGATTGGGTTTTCTTGGAATGTCGGGAATAATCGGCTTCCACAGAGCAGAAGTGACCTGGCTGCACATCCAGAATTTGGGTTTTGCCTGTCAAAATAGGAAGGGTTTCATGGAGAGGGAGGCGTTGATTAAATCAAATTAAATCCAGGGATTCTTGGGATGCTGTGGGCTTGCTCAGCCCCATATTCCCAAATGTTTGGGAATTTTTATTGAGCTGATTATGGCGTCCATTTAAAAATGCGTCATTCCCCTTGCCTGGGCTCCACCGGGAAGAAAATTCCTGAAAAAATTCCAAGCTCAGGTTTGGGATTTTAGCACAGGGAATCCTTTTAGGATTCCTGAACTTCCTGGGAAGGGAGAGGTTGATATTTGGGGGATTTTATTGGGATTTCAGTTGGCTGTTCCCACACGGAGCAGCATCCAAGGGAATTCTGGGGATCGGGGAATGGGGGATGGATAAACGGATCCGGGAACCCCGGGAACTGTTCCGGGGCACGGAGCTGGAATATCGGGATGTGTCGGGAAGGAGGGGTTGGATTTCCTGGATCTGCACGGAAGGAGGGAATTCAAATCCTTTTGGGATCACCTTTGCCGTTTCCCAGAGCCCCCCAGGAAAACCCTACAATCCCTGGCGCTGGGGAAACTGGGCTGGACTGGGATTTTTAGGGCTGGATTGGGATTTTTAGGGCTGGTTTGAGATTTTCAGAGCTGGTTTGGGATTTTTGGGGCTGCTTTGGGCTTTTGAGGGGTGGTTTGAGTTTTTTTGGGGCTGGTTTGGATTGTTCAGTGATGGTTTGGGATTTTCAGGGCTGGTTTGGGATTTTAGGGTTGGTTTGGTATTTTTGTGGCTGATTTGGTATTTTTGGGGCTGGTTTGGGATTTTTGGGGCTGATTGGGATTTTTAGGGCTGGATTGGGTTTTTTCGGGGCTGGTTTGGGATTTTAAGGCATGGATTGGGTTTTTCAGGGCTGGTTTGGACTTTTAAGGGGTGGTTTGAGTTTTTTGGGGGTAGTTTGGATTGTTCACTGGTGGTTTGGGATTTTCAGGGCTGGTTTGGGTTTTTCAGGGCTGAGTTGGGATTTTCAAGGCTGGATTGGATTTTCAGGTCTGGTTTGGTATTTTCAGGACCAGTTCAGGATTTTCAGGGCTGGTTTGGATTTTTCAGGGGTTGTTTGGGTTTTTCAGAGCTGGTTTGGGATTTTCAGGGATGGATTGGAATTTTCAGGGCTGAGTTGGGATTTTAAGAGCTATTTGGGGTTTTTTCTGGGCTGGTTTGGATTCTTCAGGGCTTTGGGGTTTTCAGAGCCAGTTTGGGTTTTTTTGGGGCCAGTTAGGGGTTTTTGAGGCCAATTTGGGATTTTTGAGGCTGGTTTGGGATTTTCAGGGCTGGTTTGACATTTTCAGGGCTGGTTTGCCATTTTCAGGGCCAGTTTGGGTTTTTCAGGGCCAGTTAGGGGTTTTGGGGGCTTATTTGGGCTTTTTGGGGCTCATTTGGGGTTTTGGGAGTGGGTTTGGGATTTTGGGGGCTGGTTTGGTGTTTTTGGGGCCAGTTTGGGATTTTTGAGGCCGATTTGGTATTTTCGGGGCTGCTTTGGGGTTTTGGGGGCTGGTTTGGGATTTTCGGGGCTGGTTTGGGGTTTTTGGGGCCAGTTTGGGATTTTTGAGGCCAATTTGGGATTTTCGGGGCTGATTTGGGGTTTTAGGGGCTGCTCCCGGTGCCCGCACACCCCTGGCAGCAGCAGCCACCACGAGACGTGGCAGCAATTAAGAACTGAGCGCCTTTCCCAGCAATCCCGGAGCTAAGGAACCACCATGGTCCAGTGCCTCAAAAATCCCCATTAGCCCACGCCACTTATGGCCATAAAATTCCTCGTTTTCTGCTTTTCATCGGCCTCACCCCGGAATCTTCGTTTTGCTTTATTTCTACATTTGCACTCCAACAATGGCAATCAGCCCGTGCCCAGAGTGTTGCAAATCAGAAATTTGTCCACATTTTTTCCACCACCTTCCCGGGCGAAGGCGCCTTTTTCCCTGGGAACGGCCGGGAGCGGGCGGGGGAAGGGGCCGCAGATTGATCGGAGCCCTCGGAAGTCACCGGGATTGGGGCAGGGAGAGGGGGAGCAGCGGGAATTCTGCCCTGAAAAGGCAGCTCGTGGTGGCAGGAGCTCCTGGGGAAAGCGTGGAGCCTTCAGGGAGTCTTCCCGAATTTCCCCCCCTCTCCGAGGGTTTGGATTTGGGGTTTTTTTGGGGTTTAAAGTGGCCTGTACTGGTTAAACTGGGAGAAAGAACCACTCAAGGTGGAGTGAGGAAAAGATCTGAGGAGGTTTTGTTCTGTCCCTTGCAGCTTGGGAGGGGTTTTGGGGTCTTGGGTTTTGGGGTTTTGGGTTTTGGGGTTTTGGCGGCTGAGCGCTGCTTTCCCCAGATTTGGGGAAAAAATCCAGGCCCGGGCTCTCAGCAGAGCTGGGGACAGCTCCCAGTTTGTGTCCCCTCAGTGTGACACCACCTGGGCTGTCCCTGTGGGGACAATTTCGGGGATCAGCCCCATAAATCAGGGGTCAGGATCTCAGCAGAGCTGGGGACAGCTCCCGGTTCATGTGACACTGCCCGGGCTGTCCCTGTGGGGACAATTTTAGGGCCAAGCTGTTTTGTGGCACCAAGAGCCCTTCCCAGGACCTCGGGGCTGGAATTGAAGCCCAGCCCCAGCTCCCCCGCGGGGCTCATCCCTGTTCCCGTCCCACGGGCCCATCCCGGCTGTCCCCGAGCAGGGAGCGCTGGCCAGGGCCAGCTGGAGCGGGGACAGCCACCCCCGGTGCCCTCTGAGCACAGCCTCGTGCTCCGCGCCCTTCCCAGGGAGCTTTGTCAGAATCCAAAGAAATAGGAACAGGGAGAAGGGAGGGGGGGAAATAAAAAAAGAGGAGATTTTTAGGACTTAGCTGTGGCCTGCCCGGATTTCCCTCTCTGGCATTTGGATACTGGAGAAAGAAATGGCTGGGATTTAAAGAGGAAAATTCCTGCTGGCAGGAGCAGCCTGCTGTGGCTGTGGGGGCAGGGGTGACCTCCTAAGGACTCATCCTAAGGGGGGTTTATTCCTAAGGGGTTTCTATTCCTAAAGGGTTTTTATTCCTAAGGGGTTTCTATTCCTAAGGGGTTTCTATTCCTAAAGGGTTTTTATTCCTAAGGGGTTTCTATTCCTAAGGGGTTTTTATTCCTAAAGGGTTTTTATTCCTAAGGGGTTTTTATTCCTTCAGGGTTTCTATTCCTAAGGGGTTTTTATTCCTAAGGGGGTTTTATTCCTAAGGGTTTTTTATTCCTAAGGGTTTTTTATTCCTAAGGGGTTTTTATTCCTAAGGGGTTTTATTCCTAAGGGGGTTTTATTCCTAAGGGGTTTTTATTCCTAAGGGGTTTTCATCGGGAGTTGTTCCGCTCAAATCCGTCCCCTCTGTCCCCGTGTGAGCGCCGCCCTTCCCGAGCCATCCAAACCCGGCTGTCCCTGTGGGATCCGCCCCCGCTGCCACCCTCTGTCCTGTCCCTGTCCTGCTTTTTCCTGGCATCGTGGGATGGGTTGGAGGGACCTTGGAGCGCATCCTGCTCCACCCCAGGGATCCCAGGCGGCTCCAAGCCCCGTCCTACCCAGCCTTGGGCACTGCCAGGGACGGAGAACTTCTCTGGGAATTCCATCCAGGGTCTCTCCGCCTTCACAGGGAAGAATTTATCCCAAATATCCCATCCAACCCTCCCCTCTTTCGTCTCAAATCCTGTCATTCCCTCTCTCACCACTTGTTCCCCAAATTTCAGGGGCTGATGCTGGAAAACACCATTCCCTAAAAACCCTTCCTGCTGGAGTTTATCCCTCCCTGCCAAAGCATTCCCAGCCCCTCTCCTGGAATATCCAGTGTGAGTTTGGGGGCCAAAACAGAAGGAAGGTGTGAAAATCTCCAGTGTCCCTCTGTCCATCCCTCTGTCCCCCTGTCTATCCCTCTGCGGGGCCAGGCCAGGTTCAGCCAGCCCCAATTAAGGCCATTAATTAATCAAAAGGGCAGCCTGGGTCACTCAGGGCCTTCCCTTCCCTTCCCTTCCCTTCCCTTCCCTTCCCTTCCCTTCCCTTCCCTTCCCTTCCCTTCCCTTCCCTTCCCTTCCCTTCCCTTCCCTTCCCTTCCCTTCCCTTCCCTTCCCTTCCCTTCCCTTCCCTTCCCTTCCCTTCCCTTCCCTTCCCTTCCCTTCCCTTCCCTTCCCTTCCCTTCCCTTCCCTTCCCTTCCCTTCCCTTCCCTTCCCTTCCCTTCCCTTCCCTTCCCTTCCCTTCCCTTCCCTTCCCTTCCCTTCCCTTCCCTTCCCTTCCCTTCCCTTCCCTTCCCTTCCCTTCCCTTCCCTTCCCTTCCCCTCCTTTTTTCCCATTTTCCTCTTTCCCCTTCTTTTCCCCCTTTCCCCCCCTTTTCCCCTTTTCCTCACTTTCCCCCTCTTTTTCCCCCTTTCCCCCATTTCTCCCCCCTTTTTTTCCCCTTTTTTTCCCTTTCCCTCCCTTTTCCCCCCCTTTATTGGTCCCGACCAATATTTATTGATCCCGATAAAATTCCACTTCCCTGCTCCATTCCCCCAACCCCGCCATTCCCAGGGCTGTAATTCAGATTTAAATAATTCACATTTTTATTTAATGACTCATATTTAGATGCAATAATGCACATTTTTGTTTAACAACCAATACATTAATTAATTGATTCATTCATTCATTGGTATTTATCTCATTTTTCCCGGGTCTGTTCTCCATCCCCTCCATGATTTTGACAGCACATGGGTTTTTATAAACCCCTAAATCCCAAATATTATTTTTATAGGGATGTTTGTCTTTCCTGGGATTCTGCCCACCGACGTCCAGGTGTGAACCTTGCCAGGAACTCACCTGGATTTCAATTTATTCCAATTTATTTCCATTTATTTACATTTATTTACATTTATTCCCATTTATTCTAATTTATTCCCATTTATTTCCATTTCTTTGGGACACAATAAATCCCAGCTGGAGTTGTTTCCCCCCATAAAACTCAAGGAAAGGCTCAAAAAGGGCCAAATCCAGGCTTTTTAAGGAGAAAAAATTCCATGAGGCGATGGAGGTCGTGAGGAAATCAGGATTTTCCATGGATAAAAACCTGGTTTTGGATAAAAAAAATCTGATTTTTCATGCCCTGACTGAGATGATTTTTGCCTCCTCCCAGGCTTGCAGATCCCAGAGCAGAATTTTGCTGGCAAAAAAATGAAATTTTGGGGCTTTTGCCTCCTCTTTCTGTGCACAAGCATCGTTCCAATCCCGCTCCCGGTGTTTCCTTGGATGTTTTTCCAGCCGCGTTTTCCAGCCCCTGCACAATTTGATCCCAGGGATCAAATATCAGATTTTAATGGGGGAAAAAAAACTCCCAGCTTTTGGCAGCAGCAGCAGCCGGGAATTCCCGGCCCTGGGAAGATCCCCCTGGGTGATCCCGGAGTTTCCCGAGTTTCCTTCGGGAAGTGCCCGGCCCTGGGAGCTGCCAGGGGCAGGATTTGGGGAAAAAATGGCCCTTTTTTGGTGTGGAAACTCCTCCGGGAAGGCGTCAGCAGAGGGTGACGTTGTGCAGGATTGGGGAATATTGGGGAATATCCGGAATGCCGCCAGCGAAAACTTGGGAGCCTCTGAAGGAGCCTAAAAATTCTAAGGAATGGCCTGAAATTCCAAGGAAGCGCGTTGGGTTCCGGGAAAAGGGATTTGGGATAATAAGGAATTCCTTTCATGCATTTGCTGTGGGAATATTTTTGATCTAAACCTCAGTCCTGTGCTAAAAATTCCAGATTTTAGGAATACCACTGAATTTAAAAAAAATATGCAAAACGATCCAACCTTTCCCATGGTTCTGATGGAATTTTGAGGGTTTGGAAGGGGAACTTTTGTCGCTGTGGGAGTGAAATGGATCCGAGTGCTGTTCCGTGGGAATGGGAAAGGATAGAAAGGTGGAATTTGGCTTCTTGGAGGGAATTCCTGTGGGATTTCTGGGATAATTTATGGATTTATCACAATGAGGATAATTTATGGATTTGTGGTTGTGGTGAACTGGATTGAGCCCGAGTGGGGAGGGTTGAGAGCCAGGTGTTGGAATTGAGGGGGAATTCAGGTTCTTCACCAGTGGATCGGGAACTTCCAGGGGTTTCCATGGCTGGGAATGGAATGGCAGGAAATTCCATCATTCCCAGACATTCCCACTCATTCCCACCTATTCCCAGCCATTCCCAGCCATTCCAAACCGTTCCCAGCCATTTCCACTCATTCCCAACCATTCCCAGTCATTCCCAAACATTCCCAGCCCATTCCCACCCATTCCCACCCATTCCCAGTCATTCCCAACTATTTCCAACCATTCTCACTAATTCCCACCCATTTCCAGCCCATTCCCACCCATTCCCAGTCATTCCCAGTCATTCCCAGCCATTCCCAGGTCAGGTGTCCTGGAAAACCCATCCTGGCTGGTGGCCTTGGGGACATCCATGTCCTGTGTCCTGGAAAACTCCTCAGGAGCTCCCACCTTGGGGACATCCGTGTCCTGTGTCCTGGAAAACTCCTCAGGAGCTCCCACCTTGGGGACATCCATGTCCTGTGTCCTGGAAAACTCCCTGGGAGTTTCCTCCTGGCTGGTGGCCTCGGGGACATCCGTGTCCTCCCCTGGCCCAGGACAGCCTGGGGTGGGATTGGCCCCCCTGTCCTTCAGGGGAATTGGCGTCCAAGACCCCCAGGGATAAATTGGGGCAATTTCCTGTGGAAATGGGGCTGCAGGGCTGGCCCTGGTGCGCGTGCGGGCTCGGAGGGCTCAGGGTTCCCATGGATGAGCCGCTCCCGCCGTCGCTCCTGCGAGATCCGAGCTGGGAAGGGAATATTTTGTGCCAAAAACCAGGAAAAACCCACGGTGCTTCCCTCGCGGTGCCGTGTCCGCTCTCCGCTGAGGCAGCTCGGTGTGGCCACCAGGAATTCCCTGCTGGCCACTGAGCAGGAGGAATTTGGGATTCCATCCCAGGAGGAATGGGAGCTCCACCCCATGAGGAAACCAGGCCTTTTCCATGGATGGAAACCCATTTTTGGATAAAAAATCTCATTTTTTGTGACCTGACTGAGATGATTTTGGGGTAGAGCAGGGTGGGAGCAGTTCCATGGGAGCGAGATGTGATTCTAGATGTCGGGCTTCTGGAGGAGAATCCCAATTCCAGCAGCTGTGGGAGAAGCTGCCACCACATCCTTTATTCCTCCTGCCCTGTCCTGATGCCTTTTGGGACTGCCTAAAAACAGAGCCAGACAAAAATAAGGGAATAAAAAGTGCTTGTATTTGCTGAAAGGCCTTCAGGTACAGCTCAGGCAGGGGCTACACCCAAAAATGGACCACGAGTTTTCACAGTTTGATAACTTTGTTCCATTTGCATATTGGGGGTTAATCCTCCAATTCCAGCTTCAGCTAATGAAGTCATTTACCCCGAGCTTGCTCCCCCCATCTCCCTTTTGTTGAATTTCTCGGGGCCTGAGGCAGTGAGGTGTCCTTGATTGCCAGGCCTGGAGAGGAATTGTTGTGTCTGCCCAAAACGGGAGAGCAGCAGCTGACCCTGCGTGTGGAGTTTGGAGTTGTGCACCACAGAACCGCAGGGTTACAAACACACGGAACATAGAAAAGCTCAAAGCCTCAGGCATCAGCTGGTGGCCCCGAGCAGCCCCAGGAGCGCGGGAGGAGCCGCTCTGTCCCTCCCCTCGTTCCGCTGCCCTGCCCGGGCCGGCGCCGCCGCATCCCCCGGCCCGACCCCTCCCGGCCCCGCGCCTCCCTCCCTCCCTCCCCCCGCGCATCCCGGGCTCCTTCCCGGGGGTTTTAATATTCAGGCCGTACCTTCCACATGAGCAGTGCTGAAGAGCCGGGTGTCGGGGTTTATTGATATCACCCGGGGCCGCGCGGGGCTGTCAGCTGCACATTCAGCCTCCCGCGACCCCCTAAGGTGCGGGTCCTGGCAGCTCTAAAGGAATCCGCACAAAAAAAAAATCCCTTTTTTTGTTCGGCCCAAGGTGAGACAATGCGGGCAGGGCCCTGCTCCAGATGACAGCGCTGATAAAGGAGCGCGGCGCAGGGATATCTTCCTTTCTTCGCGCTCCTTCATTCAATCCTTCTTTCTGTCACTCGCATTCTCTCCTCTCTGCGTTTCCCTTTCTTCTCTTTCTTCTGGCGGCCGCGGCAGGGCCGGGCCCGGGGGTTCAATCGCGGGCGATGTCACAGCCCCGCTCCCGGCGCATCCCGAGCGCGTCCCGGGGCTTCCTGACATGAATGGAGAGCTGGGAGCGATTTCTGGGGGGGAAATGGGCAGGGGAGGGGGGGGAATGTGGAGAGAAAGGAGAGAGGAGGTGGGAGAAACGCGGGAGGAAAAGTGGAGCTTGCAGCGAGGCAGGAGAATGTGAATATCCACATAGAAATATAATTCTATATAGAAATACATAGAAATATATGCATTCATATATAAATATATGGAAAGTGTATAAGAAATTAATAGGATAGAAAATTAATACCCAAATCAAAACCAGCAGGGCTCAGTGAGCGGGTGGGGGACAGAAAATCAGATATTCCAAAAATCCTTTGTGAACTTCGCTGCATCCTTGATTTCCCAGCTGGAGCACGAAAGCAAGGGAGGGGAAGAGGTGGCTCAAGGCCACTGGGATCTGTCCCTGGCACTGGGATCTGTCCCTGGCACTGGGATCTGTGCCTGGCATTGGGATCTCTCCTTGGCACTGGGATCTGTCCCTGGATCAGGGACCTCTCCCTGGCACTTGGATCTGTACCTGACACTGGGATCTGTCCCTGGATCAGGGATCTGTCCCTGACACTGGGATCTCTCCCTGGCACTGGGTCTGTCCCTGGCACTGGGATCTGTCCCTGGCACTGGGATCTGTCCCTGGATCAGGGATCTGTCCCTGGCACTGGGATCTCTCCCTGGCACTGGGATCTCTCCCTGGCACCAGGATCTCTCCCTGGCACTGGATCTGTCCCTTGCACTGGAATCTTTCACTGGCACTTGGATCTCTCCATAGCACTGGGATCTGTCCCTGGCACTGGGATCTCTCCCTGGCACTGGGATCTCTCCCTGGCATCGGGATCTCTCCCTGGCACTGGGATCTCTCTCCAGGATTGGAATCTCTGGGAATCTTCGGGCATGGTGGGAAGTGCTCCTCCTCCTGCGGGGTGATCTTTGCCCGCCGCGCCTGCCGCGCTCCCAGTGCCGCCAGAACTTCACATTTTTGTGAAACTGGTTCCTCTTCCCTGAAACGGAGAGGTCTGGAGGTGTCCGGGCAGGGCCGGAGCAGCAGGGGGGGCACAGGACAGGGTTGGGTTAGGTTTAGGTTTAGGCCTAGGCTTAGGCTTAGGCTTAGGGCTTCTGGCAGACCTGTGCCAGGGTTTGGGATGGGAATGTTACACAATCTTAGTTAAACTTTTGAAGAAGAAGGACTAGTTTCTGTCCTAAAACTTCTATCTTGCTTTATATATATTACTATATTCTATCACCTTAAACTCTGAGTCTTCTACTATGTGATATTAGACACTTTTATTTAAACTATGCACTAATAATCTTAGTTTTATTATTTAATTTTGGAAGCCCTCTCTACAGCTCCAGGTCAAATGCAGTGTTCTCTTGAGGGTCAGTGCCAGTCAGCACAGAAAGTCTAAAATTCCCAGTAACCAGGGCTCCAACAGGCTGTGGCTCAGGGTGGGATCCCAGCGAACTGGACACCTCAGGGTGTTCCTGGCCCTGGCCCTGGCCCTGGCCCTGGCCCTGGCCCTGGCAGGAGTGGCACGAATTGATGGATGCCAGCCCCAAACTGGAGCTGGGCACCCCCAGGGTGTCCCTGTCCCTGTCCTTACCAGGAGTGGCACGGACTGGGTGAATCCCAGCCCCAAACTGGAGCTGGGCAACCCCAGGGTGTCCCTGGCCCTGGCCCCGGCCCTGGCTGGAGCCAAATCCCAGTCCAGGAGTGGTACAAATTGATGGATGCCAGCCCCAAACTGGAGCTGGGCACACCCAGGGTGTTCCTGGCCCTGTTCCTGGCCCTGGCCCTGGCCCCGGCCCCGGCCCTGGCCCTGCCAGGAGTGGCATGGACTGGGTGAATCCCAGCCCCAAAGTGGGGCTGAGCGTGAGGAGGAGCAGCCGTGCCCAGCCCACGGAGCTGCCCCAGGGCCCAGGGGAGCTGTGCCAGGACAAACACGGACAGGGAATGTTCCCCTCTGGTCCTTCCCCCTGATGTCCCAACCCTGGTGCCGCAGCCACGCTGGTCCCTCGAGCCTGGCAGTGTCCCCTGCAGGCCGGGGAGCCGGGCTGGCATCCCTGTGCCCTACCCTGGAAACCCAGGGATGGTCCAGGATGGGATCCCTGGACATCCAGGGATGATCTAGGACTGGATCCCTGGAAATCCAGGAATTGTCTGGGATGGGACCGCCCATCCCTCATCCCTACCCCGTAAATCCAGGAATTCTCCAGGATCAGATAAATCCAGGGGTTATCTGGGATCACATCCCTCTAAATCCAGGGGTTATCCAGGATCAGATCCCTGTAAATCCAGGGCTTATCTGGGATCAGATAAATCCAGGGGTTATCTGGGATCAGATAAATCCAGGGGTTATCTGGGATGGGATCCCTGTAAATCCAGGGGTAATCCTGGATTGGATCCCTGTAAATCCAGGGGTTATCTGGGACTGGATCCCAGTAAATCCAGGGGTTTCCCAGGATAAGATCTCCCACCCCTGATCCACTGGGCTCTGTGCCTCCCCATGCCCAGCCCTCCCAGCCCATGGGATGTGTTTGTGCTGCTCCATGAGGAATCCTTGTGAGGGACCAGCAGGGCTGGAGCTGGGAAGGGAAGAAAGCAAAACAAAAATAAGGGAAACTCAGAGAAGGCGAGCAGAGCTTCTCTCCTTGTTGTTGTTCCTCCAGCCTGGATCCCAGCTGGTTTCCCTTTGCCTCCCACTTTGGGAGCACTGGTGGTGCCCTCTTCGAGTGGGAGAGCTGGGAAGGTCTGGGGTCCTTCCTTCCTTCCTTCCTTCCTTCCTTCCTTCCTTCCTTCCTTCCTTCCTTCCTTCCTTCCTTCCTTCCTTCCTTCCTTCCTTCCTTCCTTCCTTCCTTCCTTCCTTCCTTCCTTCCTTCCTTCCTCTTCCTTCCTTCCTTCCTTCCTTCCTTCCTTTCCTTCCTTCCTTCCTTTCCTTCCTTCCTTCCTTCCTTCCTTCCTTCCTTTCCTTCCTTCCTTCCTTCCTTCCTTCCTCCTTCCTTCCTTCCTTCCTCTTCCTTCCTTCCTTCCTTCCTTCCTTCCTTCCTTCCTTCCTTCCTTCCTTCCTTCCTTCCTTCCTTCCTTCCTTCCTTCCTTCCTTCCTTCCTTCCTTCCATCCTTCCTTCCTTCCTTCCTTCCTTCCTTCCTTCCTTCCTTCCTTCCTTCCTTCCTTCCTTCCTTCCTTCCTTCCTTCCTTCCTTCCTTCCTTCCTTCCTTCCTTCTTCCTTCCTTCCTTCCTTCCTTCCTTCCTTCCTTCCTTCCTTCCTTCCTTCCTTCCTCTTCCTTCCTTCCTCTTCCTTCCTTCCTTCCTTCCTTCCTTCCTTCCTTCCTTCCTTCCTTCCTTCCTTCCTTCCTTCCTTCCTTCCTTCCTTCCTTCCTTCCTTCCTTCCTTCCTTCCTTCCTTCCTTCCTTCCTTCCTTCCTTCCTTCCTTCCTTCCTTCCTTCCTTCCTTCCTTCCTTCCTTCCTTCCTTCCTTCCTTCCTTCCTTCCTTCCTTCCTTCCTTCCTTCCTTCCTTCCTTCCTTCCTTCCTTCCTTCCTTCCTTCCAAGTTTAATGAAGGGCAATAGGACAGCAAAGGTTGTTACGAGTGCCAAAACAACGAGTGCTGTTATCTTTGGGATACTCGTTAAACATTTTTTTTTCTATTCCATCAGTCTGTTGTATATTCACAGACCTTTCTGCAGAGTAAACTCTTTCTCTGAACCAGTTCATGTGTTTTCAGAATGGTTTCGCCTGGCTCCTCCCTGGGTCTGGTTTGTAGAGCATGAGTTTTCCTTGGTTGTGCTTTCAGTCCATTCTCATCACCCCCGGGTTTTGGGCCTTGGTCCGCACTGGGTTTAGACGGTGAGGGCTGATAATTGGAATACCTGTGCAGGTGTGCTCATCCTGTGTTCATTGCGTGTGATCCCATCCCAGCAGCATTTTAACACAAGCACGCTGATATCAGCTGTTGCACCGAGCTTAATTAACAACAGAAATAAAAGCTGTATCTTTATGATAAAGTTACTTTAACATCACACATATAAATCCGCTTCAATATTAGTGAAAAGCCAATATTTTAATATGCAATATTCAATTATAATATAACATTACTATATAATTTAATATCATTATAGAAATAATATAATTATAAATAATATACTATATGATTTTAGATTATTATATAAATAATATAATTATAAATAATATAATATTATATCATATCATCATATCATATCATATCATATCATCATATTATATTATATTATATTGCAATACATTGTATTATATTGTAATACATTATATTATATGGTAATATATTTTATTCTATTTTAATATATTTCATTATATTGCAATATATTCTATTATATTGCAATATATTATATCTATACCACCTCCCTCTCTCCCGGGCTGGATCCTGCGCCTGCCACAGGCACGAGGCCATGAATATTGAAGTGCCAGAGGGGCCTTTTATGGACCCCACAGATGTGCCGGGACTCGGGGCCGGCCCCATCACCTCGGGCCGCTTGAAAAGGCCGAACAAAAGCCCGGAGAGAGAGGGCGAGGGGCGGAGGGGGCAGGGAGGCGAGGAGCAGGAAAAAGTTGAAAGCGAAGAAAAGAGGGCTGGAGTTGATGGATATTCCATCTGTTTGTGTCCAGGGCATTCACAAAGGACGTGGCTCCCTGTCCGCCCTCCCTCCCTCCCCGGCTGCCGCCGCACGGTCGGGATGGGTCGGGTTTGTTCACTCTGGAAGGAGCGGAAAGTTCGGGGGGTTGTGACGGGTGTGGGGACAGGGCAGATCCTCAGGCTCAGCCCTGTGGATCCTGCTGTTCCCACAGGATCCCATCTGGGATCAGTTCAGCCCCGTGGATCCAAATGTTCCCACAGGGAACCTCTGGGATTCCATCTGGGATCAGATCCCTGTGGATCCCTGTGGATCCCAACCGAGCCTTTAACCAATGGACAATTCTGTCTGGAATCCTTTTATATGTTTATTGGATGTTATCTAATCTAAGCAGGTATATTAATATAAGTATACTTACATCAGCTATTTCATTAAGCTTAATTAACAGCAGAAATAAAAACGATATCTTTATGGCAAGGTTACTTCAACACTACAGGTATAAAATCTATTTTAATGTTTGTGAAAAGCCAATATTACAATATGTATCTATAACAGTGCTGGGAACAACAAAGTCACGGCAGGACAATTCTGCACCGCCTTTTCGGGCTCCTTGAGGCCCTGTTTGCACCTGGGTGGGGTTGGTTTGCTCCTGCCCAGGAAAGAGGAGCTGGGAAGGCCGGGAGAGCTCCAGGTCCGGTTTCTGGAGCTGCCGGTGGCAGGTGCAGCTCAGGAGAGGATAAATCCCAATGTTCCTCTGATCCCGGCTCGTTCCGTGTCCTCCTGGGGCAGCAGGAAACTCGGGCTGTGCCATCCCACCTCTCCTGCCCCACAGGCACAGCTTGGGATGGTGGATCCAGGGATTCCTCTGTGCCTGAATCCCAAAGATTCCTCCTTCCTGCCCCGCAGGCGAGGGCCAGGGCAGGATCTCAGCAGTAATCCTGGGATGGGTTGAGTTGGGTTGGGTTGTATTGTGTTGAGTTGGAAGTTGGGTTGGGTTGGGTCGAGTTGGGTTGTGTTGAGTTGGGTTGAGTTGGGTTGAGTTGGGTTGTGTTGAGTTGGGTTGTGTTGGGCTGGGTTCTGTTGAGCTGGATTGAGTTGGGAGCAGCTTAAAATTGATCCAGGTCCATCCTCCTGCCATGGGCAGTGACTCCTTCCACCATCCCAGGCTGCTCCCAGCCCCATCCAGCCTGGCCTTGGACACTTTCAGGGGTCCAGGGGCAGCCACAGCTGCTCTGGGCACCCTGTGCCAGGGCCTGCCCACCCTCACAGCCAGGAATTCCTACCCAATATCCCACCTAAACCCCTCTCTGGCAGTGGGAAGCCATTCCCTGTGTCCTGTCCCTCCAGCCCTTGGGAATTGTCTCTCTCCATCTTTCCTGTGGCTCCTTCAGGCCGGTGAAGGTCACAGTGAGGTCACTCTGGAGCTTTGGGATGGTTCAGCCTCCTCTCCAGGCTGAACTATCTTAAATCCCTTGGCCTTTCCCGCTGGGAGAGCTGCTCCATCCCACTGATCCCCGTGCACCAGGGCTGGGCTGGATGGAGAGGTCTGGAACAGGGGATCCTCTGTGGGGCTCTCACCTGGGGCTGCTCAGATCTTGCCGGCACCTTCTGAGCGGGTTTTCCTTCCTTCCTTCTCTCATCCCATTAAATCCCAGGCAGCCACCTCCAGGTGGGGTTTATGGAGCATCCCCGAGGCTGCAGCAGCTTCGGGGGGAGTTTGCTGCAGCCAAGTGCAGCACGAAAGGTGTGGCCACGGCCCAGCCAACCCCAATCCCACACCATCCCAAATCCCATTCTGTCCCCAATCCCTCTCCCTCCCCAATCCCATTTTTGTTCCCAATCCTGCTCCCTCCCCAATCCCATTTCATCCCAAATCCTGCTCCCTCCCCAATCCTATTTGTTCCCAATCCTGCTGCCTCCCCAATCCTGCTCCCTCCCCAATCCCATTTCATCCCCAATTCCTCTCCCTCCCCAATCCCATTTTTCCCCAATCCTGCTCCCTCCCCAATCCCATTTCATCCCCAATTCCTCTCCCTCCCCAATCCCATTTTTCCCCAATCCTGCTCCCTCCCCAATCCCATTTAATTCCCAATCCTGCTCCCTCCCCAATCTCATTTCATCCCCAATTCCTCTGCCTCCCCAATCCCATTTTTCCCCAATCCCGCTCCCTCCCCAAACCCATTTTGTCCCCAATTCCTCTCCCTCCCCAATCCCTTTTTTCCCCAATCCCACTCCCTCCCCAATCCCACTTTGTCCCCAATTCCTCTCTTTCCCCACCTCTCCCAGTTTGTTTTTAGGGTGGTGCAGCTGGCAGGGAGAGGGAAGAGAAGGGAGGGAAGAGCCGAGGGCTGGCGAGCAGCTCCCGTCCCCTCGCCCCCGTCCATCCCCCGTAATGAATGCGCTCCCACGCTGCCCATCCCGGCTCCCAGCGGCTCCTGCACCGGCTGCGGCTCCTTGTGGAGCATCCCGGGCTCAGGCTGAGCCTGGAGGGCCTCGCTGGGGCCGCTCCCTCCTAATCCTGTTGATTAATTTAACTCCGGGGCCAAGAGGAGCCCAGAAGCTGTGGCTGGAGAGGAGGGAGGCGGAGGAGATGGGAATGGGGACGGGGGACACGGCCAGGCCCTGACTGCAGACGGCTTTTCCTGGTCCCCTCCTCCAGTTCCAGCCTCCTCCTGCTCCTTCCAAACCCCTCCAAAGGGCTCCTGCTCGCTGTTCCCTGAGCTGAACCCAAGATTTTCTCAGGAATGGGACTCTGGGGCCATAATTCCCACATTTCCTGACGCTGGAATGAGCCCTGGGACAAGGCTTTCCCTGCACTGCTCCAGCCACTCCAGGGGGGTTTATTCCCTCTCCCAGCTCTTCCTGAAGGTGCAGGACTCAGCACTGCCCCACACAAACCCTCAGCAGGTCCACGGGGCCACTTCTCCCCTTGGCTCCCAAAAATTCCCCAGATGTTGGAATATCTCCCTTGGAACAGCGGGAAGAGCTTCCTTGCTGCATCCCTGCCGCTGCTCCCAGGATGAAGCCTCTGCCTTTTTATTCCTGAAATTACCATTTCTTTCTAAAAGCAAAGAGATTTGGGCAGTTTGAGCTTTTCATTCTGAGCTGCAGAGCAGTTACTCTGAAAAAGAGATGAAAAAACAATGGGATTGCTCCTAAAAAACCCAAATACAGCGGGATAAGCACGAGTCCTGTAACCCACATGCTTCTCTCCTGGCTGTCTCTTCTCTCCTGGTTTTCCCTTTTCCCTTTAGTTTTCCCTTCTCTCCTGGTTTTCTCTGCTCTTCTGGTTTTCCCTTTTCCCTTCAGTTTTCTGTTTTTCCCTTTAGTCTTCCCTCCTCTCCTGGCTTTCCCTCCTCTCCTGGTTTTCCCTTCTCTCCTGGTTTTCCCTTTTCTCGTCAGTTTTCCCTTTTCCCTTTAGTTTTCCTGTTCCTTGCCTTGTCCTGCTGGGAGGTTTTCCCCTCCATTCACTCCCGGCTCTGCTTTTCCAATCAATTTTCCCGGGATGAGCTCCCGGTGGAGCTGCTGCCGGCCAGCCCACAGCTTCCCATCCTTCACCCTTCCCCCCCAGCAAGGTGCTGCTGGAAATTTCTGCACCTTCCCCTTTGCAGGCTGCCTGTGCTGAGCAAGGCCAAAACACCACCGGGTCATTCCTGTGGCAAAACTCCCTGGAAATTTGGGTGAAAAAATTGTGTGTCCAATGCTGGCATCCGTCGCTCACACAGGGATGGGTTGGGAAAAATGAAGGGTTTGAGTCTGGGGTGAAGCCCCAGCTTTGGGATTCTCCACATCTTCAGAAAACCAATGGCACAGGAGCTTTAGGGGGAATGTGGGAACGGATTGTCCAGGATATTCCAGCTGGTTGGGAATGGCAACGACCTGTGGGGCTGGGAGGTGAGGGAGCTGCTCGTGGGGCGTGCTGGATGTGCCGGGAGCCCAGCCCAGCTGGAAAGCATTCCCTGTCCTTCCCCACATCCCTGCCTGACAGCAGCAGCTGCTCCGGGTGGAAGCAGCTGCTCCCAGGCATTCCCTGGGAGTTTTTCCTCAGTTCCAGCTTTGAGGTCGGGCTCTTGGAGCCGGGCACTTGGCACCAGGAGCTGTGGCTGCTGTTCCCAGCCCTTCCCGGCCCCCGGGGTCACTGGGGGTGGGGGGTGGCTCCCGCTGGCTCTGGCACGGCTGGAAAATGGGGATAGCGCCTGGCGGGAGCCGTCGGGAAGCTTGGGAATAGAGAGGTTTATCCTGGCGCTGGTATTGGTTATCTCAACCCTTTTCACCCCAGAATCACACCATGGTGGGGACAGAGGGTGACAATCCCTCGTCCTCTCCCGAAACCTCCTGGACAGATCAGGGAAGGGAGCTGGGGGGGTTCCCTGCGCAGGTGAAATTTGGCACACATCCTTTCCCGGCTGGTTTTCCCTGCCCCTGGGGAGCTCGGGATCCCAGAGCGGGATGGGACGAGCAGCCGAGCTCATTTGTGATGGAGCGGCTCCGGCGAGGAGCTTCAGGGAATGTGCTGGAGCTTTCCAGATGTGCCTTTGCTCCTCCAAGGCCCAGATGTGCGGGCTCCTACCTGCCCTGCATCATCTGGGGCCCAGATGTGCAGCCCTGCTGTTCTCAGGCACAGATGTTCCTTCTCCTGGAGACTCCAGACCTTCCCTGGAAGATCCTAAAAAATCCAAATACAGCAGGATGAGCACGAGTCCTGTAACCCACGTGCTTCTCTCCTGGCTTTCCCTTCTCTCCTGGTTTTCCCTTTTCTTGTCAGTTTTCCCTTTTCCTTTCAGTTTTCCCGTTCCCTGCCTTGTCCTGCTGGGAGAGAGGACAAATCCCAAAAATCTCATTTAGAAACAAATTCTGGCCACGTGCGGGAGAACTTGGAAAATTTTTAGGATTGGTTTTTTTTGGATCTTTAAAGTGTGGGGCAGGTGCTGCCCCTCTGAAGCCGTCAGGGAATTTCTCACTGATTTGGGGGGAGAAATTCAGAAATCAAAGGGTTTGGATCTAAAAGCTGAACGTGTTTAAGGCATTTAACAGGATGCCAGAGCCCAAAGGAGGGAAAACCTCTCCAAGGAATGTTTTTTCCCCCAAAAAGCAACCCCTGGAGCAGAACTCCCCTGAATCCAGCACCTTCTCCGAGGTGCCAAAAGCCCTGGGACATAAAAGGAATTTTGTCAGGAATGCAGAGGCTTTTTGTGGTGATCTCAGTACAAACGAGGCGGCTCCAGGGGACTCTGTGCCTCCCACCCCTCAAACCCCCCAGCAGCTGTCGGGAGCCACAGCTGCAGCTCCCAGCACTGCCAAGAAAAAAAGCAGATTTTTGGGTGATGATAATATAGGAGCTGAACAAAAAAGGGTGAAAAAATAGGCTGGAAAACACGGTTAGAGACTTCAGGGAAATTTATGGTCAGGCTGAGCTTATGTAAGCCCTGCTTTAATCCTAAATTAGCAAAGGTTGGCCCAAAAGAAAAAGGACTTTGCTGTGAGCACGATTTGGTTCTGGCTCTCAGCGAGGCTGGGTGGTTCCTGTGGAAAACAACAGCCAGGCTCGGGAAGGGAAAAAAATCAATTAATCCAGTGAATCCCCTGTTTTCTTGGGAAAGAAGGAAAAGGTGGCAGGGCCAGAGCTGTCCCCAGCTCAGAGGTTTCCCGTGTCCCATTGTCCCTTCTCTGCTGCCCTGGACTGGGGGCACATTTGTGGGCTGAGATCCTCCAAACTCAACATCTGCACCCCGTAGGGAACCCGTAATCCCCACATGGAAGATCTCTGGAACCGGGATTGCTCCAGGAGAGACAAGGTTGGAGTTCCTGCTCCTCCAAAAGCTGCTGAGGACCTGGGGGATATCCATGTGGGGCCTTCTGCTTGATCTCCAGCCTAAAAACATGGAGCAAACCCGGGTTTATTTATTCCAGCTGCACTCCTGTGGGGTCACCAGAGCCTCGGGAGGCCGCGCCTGGTGCTGGGATCAAGGCAGGGAGAAGGGAAAGGGAAAAGTCCAGGTGGAGGAATAAGTGACTGATTAAACACTGGGAAAGGACTGGATGGCATCTGAATTCCATAGGAAATTTGGGAGTTGAGGAACTGAGCTGTCTCCTCTGGGCAGCCCAACCTCCAGCAATGCTGAGCTGGAAAGGTTTTTCCCATCTGTGAAAATTCCCAGTTGTTCCTTTTTTTTTTTTTTTTTCCTTCCTAAGTTTTAAAAACTGAAACCTTCAAGCCTAACCCTTGATAAAACATGGGAGGAAATTGGGCAGCACAAGTCAAAGCATCATTTGTTGACAACATTTCTGTTCCTGCCTTTTTCGGGGCAAAACGGGCAACTCTGAGACAGGAATTTCCAAGGAAAAATGGAAATAAGCCAAATGCTGGAAACTCTTTTTTCTGTAACAATTTGAATCAGGGACTATGAGCTCCCCTTTTCCTGCGAGAAGTTTTCATTTTCCAGGGTTTTCTTTGCAATGTGGGGAAAACAGTTGGTAGCAAGTGCTATGAACAGCATAAAACCAGTGGATGTTCTGTCCACAGGACAGAGAAACTGGAGATTCCTCATCCCTGGAAGTGTCCAAGGCCAGGTTGGACGGGGCTGGAGCAACCTGGGATGGTGGAAGGGCTGGAATGGGATGAGATTTAAGGTCCCTCCCAGCCCAAACCAGTCTGGGATTCCAGGATTACCATGGCTGCAGAGACAGGGACTGGGATTCCAGGATTCCCATGGCTGGGGAATTGATCCCAGGATTCCCATGGCTGGGGAATTGAGGTACTGCAATTCCAGGATTCCCATGCCTGGGGAATTGATTCCAGGATTCCCATGGCTGGGGAATTGAGGCACTGCGATTCCAGGATTCCCATGGCCATGGAGAAAGGGACTGGGATTCCAGGATTCCCATGCCTGGGGAATTGAGGGACTGGGATTCCAGGATTCCCATGGCTAGGGAACTGAGGCACTGGGATTCCAGGATTCCCATGCCTGGGGAATTGAGGGACAGGATTCCAGGATTCCCATGGCTGGGGAACTGAGGCACTGGGATTCCAGGATTCCCATGCCTGGGGAATTGATAACAGGATTCCCATGGCTGTGGAATTGAGGGACTCCTTTTCTTCGATATTGGGAAGAAATTCCTCCCTGGAATGGAATTCCCAGAGAAGCTGTGGCTGCCCCGTTCCCTGGAGGTGCCCTGGGGCGGTGGGAGGTGTCCGTGCCCATGGCAGGGGGTGGCACTGGATGGACTTCGAGGCCTCTCCAACCCAAACTGGAATATTATTACCGCTGCAATTAATGAAGGAATGGGACCATTTTTGGGCTGATTTATTACTCAGATCAACATTAGCAGGTGTGAGATTTATGAGAGTAAGTAGCCAGTTATAGCTCAAGAGCAGCCACGAGTTCTTTGCTACAAGACAATCTACAACTTTTTAATCTAATGGACAGATGTCACAACGTTTATTTTGTTTTTCTAACTTACCACTTTCACTTAATTTTGCTGCATTGTGGATACTTTTACCTAACAGGCTGTTGTTACACGTATGCACATATTCTAATACATAGAATATAGTTATAGTCATATTCTAATATATAGAATATAGTTACAGTTATATTCTAATATATAGAATATATTTATACTTATATTCTAATACATAAAATATATTTATAGTTGTATTCTAATATAAAGAATATAGTTACATAGTTCTAATATTCTATTAGAACTTCTAAACTCTAAGCTTAGTCTATTTAACTACGCTCCTATGTTAAAAACCCTTCACCATCTTATTAATACAGTTTCTCATTTACTTAAGGCATATTCTTACAACTGTAGAAAGCTAAATTTATGATTTTTCTGCCTAATGTCTGTGTATTATATTTTTACATTAATCCAGTGTATAGCCTTTTTACATCGATCTAATTTGCATTAATCTAATGAATCTATTTTTACACTAATCTAAGGTACAGCCTTTTTCTAAGGCTGCAGATCAAACCCTTCAGTGCTTGTGGAAGTTCCCGTTTTTCCGATTCCCACACGGGAAGGTTCACGATTCCAAGCTTTCTTTTGCTGACTTTGCCGGGCTCTTTCCCCTTCCAGTATTTTTCCCCATGGGACTGAACCCCCTCTCCCGATGTCCCTCTCCGCAGGGAACCGCCTGGACGAGGGCTCGGACGTGGAGTCGGAGCCGGACCTGCCGCTGAAGCGGAAGCAGCGCCGCAGCCGCACCACGTTCACGGCGGAGCAGCTGGAGGAGCTGGAGAAGGCCTTCGAGAGGACCCACTACCCCGACATCTACACCCGCGAGGAGCTGGCCCAGCGCACCAAGCTCACCGAGGCCCGCGTGCAGGTAAGGCCCGGCCTAAGCGCGCGCGGCCCGGCCTAAGCCTGCGCTCCATGGAGTAACCCTGTGCAGCCCCGGCTTAACCCTGCACAGCCCAGCCTAACCCTGTGCACCCCAGCCTAACCCTGCACAGCCCAGCCTAACCCTGCACAGCCCAGCCTGACCCTGCACAGCCCAGCCTAACCCTGCACAGCCCAGCCTGACCCTGTGCACCCCAGCCTAACCCTGTGCACCCCAGCCTAACCCTGCACAGCCCAGCCTGTCCCTGCACAGCCCAGCCTAACCCTGCGTAGCTCAGCCTAACCCCTCACACCCCAGCCTGACCCTGCACAGCCCAGCCTAACCCTGCACAGCCCAGGCTAACCCTGCACAGCCCAGCCTAACCCTGCACAGCCCAGGCTAACCCTGCACAGCTCAGCCTAACCCTGCACAGCCCAGCCTGACCCTGTGCACCCCAGCCTGACCCTGTGCACCCCAGCCTAACCCTGTGCACCCCAGCCTAACCCTGTGCATCTTGACCTAACCCCAGGCTCCCCTGCTTAACCTCACACAGCCCAGCCTATCCCCATGCTCCCCGCCCTAAGCCTGCTCATCCCAGCTTAACCCCACTTTCTCTGGCCTAACCCCATGCACCCCAGCCTAATCCTGCACTCCCCGGCCTAACCCTGCTCACCCCAGCCTAACCCTGCTCAGCCCAGTCTAACCCCACTCTCCCTGGCCTAACCCCGTGCAGCCCAGCCTAACCCTGCTCTGCCTGGCCTAACCCTGCTCAGCCCAGTCTAACCCTGCTCACCCCAGCCTAACCCTGCTCAGCCCAGTCTAACTCCGCTCTCTCTGGCCCGGAACGCAGCTGCTCCTTCGCTGCCTCTTCTTCCCAGAGCAAAACCTTTGCTTGAACGGGGTTCAAACAATCCAATCAAAGCAGATCCATCCTGGAAACTCCGGCTGGGATGGGCACAGCCAGTCATGGCATTCCTACCGTTTGATAAGGGTGGTTAATTAGGATTTCTGACTGGTACAATGGGGTGTTCAGTTGTCCCAGGAGCTCACCCCATGTCAGCCCCAAGGGCTTCTCGGCCCTGTTTTCTTCTCAGATTGTGGCTGGAAAACGAAATGTTCTTCTCCTTGGCAATACGGCTCGGCAGCGCTTCAGGGATGCGTTAGGAGGTCAGGGATGCGTCAGGAGGTTAATTCTTGCCCCAATATCTTGGGGAAATGTAGGAAAACCACCAGGAGCTATGTAACTCTGGGATGGCATCCCACAGAGCTAGGGGGAAACCCAAAGATCCCAAACCCTTGGAGAGGAGCTGGGAATGAGGCGGCTCCAAGGTGGGAGCCGAGGTCAAACCCAGCTCTGCCTCAGGTCCCGTCCAGCTCGTCCACATTCCCACGGATTCAGAGAGGCCCTCTGCGTTTGGCCTCTCCAGCGGTACCAGCTGCAGGGTTTGCATCCCCGGTGGGACCAGCAGCCAGAGTTTGGCATTTTCTCTTGGAGGCCATCCCTCCGCCTGCCCGGGGGGTTTATTCCCGGCTGGAGCAATCCCATATTTCCCAGCCCGGCCCCGCGGAGCAGATCGGATTTTGCGACGTTTGCAAGTTCCGCGTGTGAATTTTCAGACAAGTTTGGGGTTTTTTTTCCCCCCTTTGGATCTCCGGAGAGCACAACAAGGGCAGGGGGGAGGGTGGGAGAGGGGAGGAGCGGGAAGAGAGGGTTTGGAGCCGGGAATTCTGACATGGACACGATTAATGGCCCTGGCGGGAGCGGCACACAGAGCCCCTTATGTGTCCCACATAAAGGCTGGGCCAGCGGCGTGTGCAAACAGCACCGGGATCGGCAGATCCCGGGATAATGGAACCCCTCGGGAAGGGGGAGGGATTGGGGAGTGGGGATTGGGGACTGGGAGGGTTACAGCAGTGAAATGGGGACCCCCGCAGTCCGTGCTCCCAGCAGGAACCCCGGGCCCTGTCAGAGCAGGGAAAGGGCTCTCGGGGCTCTCTCCTGCTGGAGAAACGCTCCTGAAATGAGCTTTTCCAGAGGAAAATGAGCTTTTCCAAATGAAAAAGAGCTTTTCCAGAGGAAAAAGAGCTTTTCCAAAGGGTACCGGGCTGGGTTTGCCTGGGGGTGTCGGGATGAGGATGTGCTCACCCAGGAACTGCCCAAGAGTTTTGGGGTTTTCCCCTCTGATGTTTTGAGGTTTTGGGGTTTTCCCCTCATGGGAATAGGGATGTCCCCCACTCCTGGTTAAGGATTTTTCCCAAAGAATTGTCCAGCACTCCCAGCAGGTGCTGTCACCTCCCTGCAGCTTCCTCCTGGGAAATCCTGGATTTCCCTGGAGGCATCGTCCCTCTAGACTTGGCTGTGGAGACTGGAGAAGGAAATCCAGCACAACTTAGGCTGGCCTGGCTTTGATCTCAGCCCAGGGAGTTCAGAAGTGCGGATTTGGTGGCCGTGTAGGATCAGGGATGTTTGGAGCCTGGGAAAGTGGCTCATTAAGGGAATGAAGCCACCCAGGGTTGGAATGTGTGAATTCCCCCGTTTTGTTTTGCATGGTTTTGCCCTAATTGTGTAGGTGGGCACAAGCTGTCAAGCAGGGGATAGAAAATGGATGTTCCTGTGGTAAATAATGGAAAAAAATGGAATTTTGAGGGAGAACAGAGTTTGGGGAACACTGTGGGATGGGCACGAGGGACACTGAGGAGGAAGGGAAGAGTCCCAAAAGGCCAGGGAGAGCACAAACCTTTTCCCAAGGATCTGCGAGAACAGAGGGAGGAAGGACAAGCCAAAAAAAAAAGAAAAAAAATCAATTAATCAATTAATTAATTAACTAAATTTAAAAAGCCTTTTCCCCTTGTCCCAGGCTCCCAATCCCTCCCTGCTCCCAGGCTCTGGGTGAGGAGGCTCCTGCCAGGGCTGTGCAGCAGCTGCTCTCCGAGGCACATTCCTGCTGCCTTTCTCATCCCAGCAGCCTGGCACGGGCAGCTCCTTCCCACCACCTGATTTTCTGCATATCAGCCTCTCGGGATCTGCAAGCATCGCTCAGTCAAGATCTTGTGCAAAAAATAATAAAAAAAAAAATACCCCCACACACAGATAAACCCACATGGGCACATCCAGCAGGGAATCTTCCCCCACCTTGGGGGCTCTCTGCTGTCTTGACTGAGTTTTTAAGCCAAGAGTTGGGTTTGGGGTTAAAAATGGCTCTAAGGCAGCAGGGCCAGCTCAGAGCGGGGGTTCTGGGAGTGTTCACAAGGTTTGGAGGAACAGGACAAGGGGAATGGCTCTGAACTAAAAGAGGGACAGTTCAGGTGGGATATCTGGGAGAAATTCCTCCCTGTGATGCGGTGAGACCCTGGCACAGGGTGCCCAGGGAAGCTGTGGCTGCCCCGGGATCCCTGGAAGTGTCCAGGGCCAGGCTGGACGGGGCTTGGAGCCCTCTGGGATAACAGGAGGTGTCCCTGCCCATGGCAGGGGTGGCACTGGGTGGGCTTTGAGGTTCCTCCAACCCAAACCACCCTGGGACTCATTCCATGATTCATTCCATGATTCATTCCATGATTCATTCCATGGTTCATTCCATGGTTCATTCCATGGTTCATTCCATGGTTCATTCCATCATTCCATGAAGGGCCTCACCAACGTCTGCCCGTCCTCCTCATCCCTGAGCTCCACGTGTGGGGTGGGGGCAGAGGCACGGAGGGGTTTGTGACCCCAAAGAGGGACTGGAGAGCAGCTGCCCCACATCTGGTCCTTGTTCCACTCATCCCCTGGATCACAGCTCAGGGGTGGCTTTCTTCCTGCATCCAATTCCTGCATCCAATTCCTATTCCTAGTCTTATTCCTGTTCCTATTCCTGCATCCAATTCCTGCATCCGATTCCAATTCCTGCATCCAATTCCTGTTCCTATTCCTATTCCTATTCCTATTCCTATTCCTATTCCTATTCCTATTCCCATTCCTGTGCTGGAATCCCCCTTTGACACTCCCTGGACAATTCCAAGGGGATTTATTTTCCATCTCTCTCTGCCCCTCTCTTGGCGAAGGGCAATGTCCCGAGCACTGCTCGCTCTCCCCCATCCCGGGGCTCCCGTTCCCCTTCCCATTCCTGTTCCTGCTCCCATTCCTGTTACCGCTCTTGTTACCATTCCCGCTCCTGTTCCTGTTCCCTTTCTCGCTCCAGTTCCCACTCCTGTTCCTATTCCCGTTCCCACTCCCATTCCCATTCCCATTCCCATTCCCATTCCTATTCCCACTTCCATTCCCATTCCCTCTCCCATTCCCGTTCCCATTCCCGCTCCCGTTCCTGTTCCCGTTCCTGCTCCCATTCCCATTCCCATTCCCATTCCCGTTCCCATTCCCATTCCCGCTCCCATTCCCATTCCCGTTCCCATTCCCATTCCCATTCCCATTCCCGTTCCCGTTCCCATTCCCATTCCCGCTCCCATTCCGTTCCCTTTCCCATTCCCGTTCCCTTTCCCGTTCCTGTTCCCTTTCCCGTTCCTGTTCCCGCTCCCGTTCCTGTTCCCTTTCCCGCAGATCCCGGCAGGCTGAGCGGGGTTCTGGCCGGGTCACGGCGGCCTTTGGGTGTTTGGGATGCACATTCCAGCTCGGGCTTCCGGAGGGATGAGTGATAACGGGTCAATCCCAGGCTGAGCCGAGCCAGGGATGAGCCCGTGTGGATTTCCCTGGGAATTCCGGGGATTCGTCCCTGTCCTGACTCAGGGAATGGCCTGAAGGAATTCTCACCTGTCTGTCCTGAGCTGCCCTTCCCTCCCTCCCAGAAAACAATCCAGGAATGTCCCGGCAATTGGGAATTTACAGGAATTCACTCCGTTCATTTAGCGCGAGCTTTGATTTTGATCTTGGATGTTCCCTGGGATTTTTCACCCGTTCTTGTCATTATCTCACAGATGATGTCAAAGTTTTGATGGGGGGGGGGGGGGGAAGCCTTAAAAGGGATTTTGTGACAACTTTGAAGCTTTTCTGCCTGGCATTCCTGGTGGAGGGACTTTTCCCCAGAACAATCCATTTCCCATAAACAATGGGGAATTTGTTTGTGGGGTGGTTTTCAGCAGGAAAATCCTTTTGCCAGGAGATTCTTCTGTAGGTGTAGAAATGACCTCTGCAAGCAATGTCGGTGTCACAAAAGCCACCGGGGCCAGCAGCCATGGGGCTGGGGAGCTGGAATCAATCCCTGTCCTGGACAACCCCAGTTGTGACTGGTTTTCCCAAAGCTGTTCCGTTTTTAGGGTGGGTTACCAACAACCCTCGCTGCTCATTTCTCTTATTTCACCAGCAGGAAAAGGGAAGTAAACCAAAACTGTCCAAATTTTCCAGTTTGGAAATTTCTCCTCTGGGAGTGTTTTCCACAAATATTCCCTGGTGCAGAGAGAATATTTCCAAATCTTCTCCTTCTTTTCCCGGTGTTGTGGTTGAACCAGGGATTGGAGGCTGTGAAATTTAACATCCAAAAAGTCAGCCAAGATTTCCCCCAGAAAACCCCAAAGGCATCAGCATCACCTGAGGGTGATAAAAAGCCTTGGAGCAATTCTGGGATCTGGGAGCATTCCACAGAAATGTGGATTTTTTTGGGGATATTTCGTTCAGGGCTGCAGCACCTCAGCCCCACAAAAGGAATCCCATGGGTGGCTTCAGTGTCAGTTAATCACTGATGTGGTTATTTTTTGTTGTGAGGTAGGTTAGGAGAAAGGTAAAGCAGGTTTATATTTTTAAATTAATAAATTATAAAATTATTAATTAATTAATTAATAACTTATGAAATAATTTATTAATAAATTAATAGATTGTTTTAAATTAATAAATTAATTATTTAGGAATGAAAAGAAAGAGTAATAAGAATTAGAACGAAAGTTTTAGGATACTTTTTTGTTTCTTTACATTACATTTGCATTTACATTTACCACACCGAGAAATTCCCTTTTCCATGGGAAGGAGCTGCAAGATCCAGTAGAAAATCTTTCCCCACCTGAGCTTCAGGCGAGGAAGAATTGCCTGAATTTGAATTCCAAGCCCCAGCATCTGAGCAGGGAGGGCTGGAGAGGGACTTTGAGCAGGGCCTGGGGTGCGAGGACAGCGGGATGGGAGTGGGGAACGGGAATTCCCCAGAGGAGGGAGGGTCTAGGAAGGATTTTGGGAGGAGGTTCCTGGCTGTGAGCTGGGGAGGCCCTGGAGATCAGCTGGAGATCCCGGGAAGTGGCCAAGGCCAGCTTGGAGCACCCTGGGGTGGTGGGAGGTGTCGAAGTGGGAACGGGGTCGGCGTCAGGGTCTGTAGGGCCAGATTCTTTGGGATGTGTGGGGCAGGGAATGCGTGACCCAGAGGGAGAACTCCACAGCAGAAAGTGCTCCCTGGGGCCTGGTTCCCCTCCTTTGAGGGATGGAGGATCATTTCACTGATCCCAGAGGATCCTCCATCCACAGAACGGGATCCTCTGGGATCAGTAAAACAGGACTTTAGATCAAATCATGGATTTGTTGCCAGGATGGGAACCTTGGAGCTGTTTGTGCTGTCCTTCCTTTTCTTGAGCCCGGGGGAGCCCCTGGTTGAGTCCTTGAGCCCCTGGTGCCCTGCAGGGGTGGGAATGGTTGAGTTTTCCAGAGGCCAAAGCCCTGGAGGAGCCCCAGGCCCTGTTTGTGTTTCTTGGCTGCCCCACTGGGCTGCACCCATTTAGGGCAGCAGGGTCTGTCCCACTGGCCCCAAACCAAACAGGACCTCCCGGGGCTTTCAGGAGCAGAACTCCTACCCCAAAACTTCCTCCCCAGCCAGGGCAGGGACCAAAACCTTTGTGCTCCCCATCCCAAAGCTCCAGTTCCAGCCCAGTAAAGCCCAGTAAGGAGGGTGGCCAAGGCTTCACGGTCCCAGTCTCCCCAGGGACACCGTGAGGTGTGGGGAGCGCTGGACTCCTGGACGGCCAGGATGGATGGAGACGAGAGATCTCTGAAGTCAGGTCTTGGAATATTGTAAAGGGTGTGGGGCCCTGCTCAGAGCTGCCGGCCGCAGCTCGTGGCTGGCCCCAGGGAGAGGGCAGGGAGAGACAGGGAGAGAGAGAGAGGGGTGGCAGGGATGGGAGAGGATGCCAGGAGAGGGTTCCGAAAGAGGGTTCCAAGAGAGGGTTCTGAGAGAGGGTTCCGAGAGAGGGTTCCGAGAGAGGGTTCTGAGAGAGGGTTCTGAGAGAGGGTTCTGAGAGAGGGTTCCAAGAGAGGGTTCCAAGGGAGGGTTCCGAGAGAGGGTTCCGAGAGAGGGTTCTGAGAGAGGGTTCCAAGAGAGGATTCCGAGAGAGGGTTCCAAGAGAGGGTTCCGAGAGAGGGTTCTGAGAGAGCGTCGGGCCCCCGGGCACACCTTATCAGGGCTTCAGAGTGGGCACGGAACGAGACTTGGCCCAATGGGATCACAGACCCCTGATGCTTCAGGGGAGGGCTACAGGTGTGGGATGAGCCGCACACTGCGGGGTGAGGCACAACATTCCCTCTGACCCCTGGACCTGTCTGTAGGTACAGGGCATTGTTTAATTGCCTACAGCTGTGCTGTTGTTTTCCAGTTGTTCAGTGACCAAGGTTTGGAATCTCAAAGCTTGTTCTCATCTCAATCTCGTTTATAGTTTCTGTGTTTTCCGAATCTTTTGCCAGCAATCATATTTATAAGGCTTTCATCTGTTCATCTATTTCATCTATTTCATCTTCTCCAACATGGGGGTTCGTGGGGTCAGCATGGGGAGTGTTGACCACAGTCAGAGCAGGCTTTGCTGGGCCGGGTTTTAACCCTCGAGCCACTGAAGCTTTTCCCGAGAGCTTTTCTTGGCAGAGGAGATCTCGGTGGAGGCGCTGCTAAACCCGGCCTGGCTGAGGCAGGCAGCAGCAGGAAATCTGCCCCTCCTGCACCTCCCGGGGTGCCAGCATCAAAGCTGGCCCCGAAATGTTCCCGTGCAGCTCTTAAAGCATGGAGGTTTGGCTGCCAGGAGAAAAATATTTAGAAAATATATATATATTTTTAAATTATAATATCTATAATTTATATTAAATATAAATTTATATAAATAGAAAGTAATTTAGAAATTATAATTTATACATAATTTATAAATAATTTTATTTATAAAAATATATTTATTATCATCTATTTTTATTATAATTTAAAAATATTTTATAAATATAAAATATTTATAAAATATTGCCTCTTCCTCACAGCACCCAGCTCTTCCTGGTGTTTGGCACCTTCCCCGAGCCCCAGCTCAGACCCAGGGTTAGACAGGGAAGCAAAACACAGGGATGTGTTTAATTATATTTAATATAATTAATAATAATTTATATAAAGTTTACATCTGATTTTACTTTATTTAAAGTTTATATTTGATTTTAGCAGCATCTCCTCTGCCAGTTGAAATCATCCCTGGCAAGGGGGTGATCAGTGTATTTATTTTTTTGTTGTGAGGTAGGATTAGGAGAAAGGTAAAGTAGGTTTAAAATTTTAAAAGGGTATCAAGAAAAAAATTATTAACAGTAATTAAAAGAAAGAGTAATAAGAATTAGAGTAAAATTTTTAGAATACTTTTTTGTTTCTTTACATTACATGATCTGAGCCGTGCTCAGACATAGAGTTAGACTGGGATAATCAGGGAAGCAAAACACAGGGATGGGTTTAAAGTTTATATTTCATTATATTTAATATAAATTATAATAATTTATATAAAGTTTACATTTGATTTTAGCAGTATCTCCTCTGCCAGCTGAAACCACCCCTGGCAAACAGAACTTGTAAAACGTGGAGCTGGAAAACACTGATGGCAAACAGTGGCCAAAAGCTGCTTGTTCCATGGGAATATGATTTTATTGATAATTAGTATTAATTCTGTGTGGAGGGGTAAAGCTGCAGCACTGGGCAGGGCTTGGGGCTGGGAGCTTCAGCCTGGCTTTAGGAACTCTCACGTGGAAGTGGAACCTCTGTCCCATTCCCCCCTGTCCCATTCCCCCAATCCCATTCCCCCAATCCCATTCCCTCTATCCCACTCCCTTCTATCCCATTCCCCCATCCCATTCCCTCTATCCCATTCCCTCTATCCCATTCCCCCATCCCATTCCCTCTATCCCATTCCCTATATCCCATTCCCCCTATCCCATTCCCCCTATTCCATTCCCCTCTATCCCATTCCCTTCTATCCCATTCCCTCTATCCCATTCCCCTCTATCCCACTCCCCAAATCCCATTCCCCCAAATCCCACTCCCCTCTATCCCATTCCCCCCTATCCCATTCTCCCCAATCCCATTCCCCCCCAATCCCACTCCCCTCTATCCCACTTCCCCTTATCCCATTCCCCCACATTCCACTCCCCTCTATCCCATTCCCCTCTATCCCATTCCCCCTTTATCCCATTCCCCCAAATCCCATTCCCCCTATCCCACTCCCCCCCAAACCCATTCCCCTCTATCCCATTTTCCCTCTATCCCATTCCTCCCTATCCCATTCCCCTCTATCCCATTCCCCCCCATCCCATTCCCTTGAGGAATTTTCTCAGGAATGTTGCAACCCTGGAGGAACCAATGTCCCAGTGAAATATTTCCCTGCTCACAAGGGTTTGTTTAACCAAAACCAGGTGGTTTCCCCAAAAAAACCCTACTCACCTGTTCACTGAAATCCTACAAAAAGCTGCCACCTCAGGGAACTGGGATGTGCCGGCAGAAATTCAGGCTGAATTCCCTGGATAATCTCATTTGTGAGGAGCCATTTGTTCTGCTCCACTAACCTGGTTTAAAATGGAATATTTTGTATTTATCTCCACCACATCAGAGGAAAAGGCTCAGCACTGAGCAGGGACAGCAGGAAAAAAACCCCAAAAAGGCCCCAAATCTGTGTGTCCTGCTGGGATTTTTCTCCCTGTTCTCTCTGGAATTCTCTCAGTGGGCTCGGTGATGCTCCCACGTCCCCGGTGTCGCAGGCAGCAGAGGAAATGTCCCCACTGTGGTGTTTGTGGATTTAGGGGATCCCACCTGGAAGGAAGAATATTCCCGCCAGGAGCGGGGAATATTTGGGGTGTGCTGAGGCCTTGACCCAGCAAAATCCCCTTTCTCCAGCTGGGAAGGGTTCTCACCTGACCCTATGGAATATTTAGGATGTCCTGATCCCCTGACCCAGCAAAATCCCCTTTCTCCAGCTGGGAAGGGTTCTCAGTTGACCCTATGGAATATTTAGGATGTCCTGATCCCCTGACCCAGCAAAATTCCCTTTCTCCAGCTGGGAAGGGCTCTCAGCCCACCCTATGGAATATTTAGGGTGTCCTGAGCCTCTGGGCTGGGAGAATCCCATTTTCCCCAGCTGGGAAGGGCTCTCAGCCCACGCTATGGAATATTTGGGGTGTGCTGAGGCCCTGACCCAGGAGAATCCAATTTCTCCACCTGGGAAGGGCCCTCAGCTGATCTTTTGGAATATTTGTGGTGTCCTGATTCCCTGACCCAGCAAAATCCCTTTTCTCCAGCTGGGAAGGGCTCTCAGCCCACCCTATGGAATATTTAGGGTGTCCTGAGCCCCTGGGCTGGGAGAATCCCATTTTCCCCAGCTGGGAAGGGTTCTCACCTGACCCTATGGAATATTTGGGGTGTGCTGAGGCCCTGACCCAGCAAAATCCCCGTTCCCCAGCTGGGAAGAGCCCTCAGCTGACCCCGTGGAACATTCTGGGTGTGCTGAGGCCATAAAGAGCCTTTCCCACCTGGTTGCTGCAGCCCCTGAGCACAAACAGGTGCTGCAGCCCCCTTGGCTTTCCCAGCCCTGTTTCCATTTATTTCCTCATCCACCCCATCCATCTTTCTCCCACATCAAGTCCTGATTAGGCTGAGCAGGAGCACAACAGGCTGGTTTTTTTTTTTTTTTTCCCTCCCACAGGAGGCTCTTTTTGACCTTCCTTTCCTCTCCTTGTCTGACAAATTGTGGGAGCTGACCCAGAGCTGGGATAATTCGCTCCAGCCCCATCCTGGCAGGCAGCTGCTCCAGCAGGGTGTCTCTGTTTGAACAGACAGGTGTCTGCTGAGGAAGGCAGGAGCCTCCCCTGAAATGGGAAATGCAAACCCCCTCCTCTGAATTGTTATCATTTTGAAATTGAGGAGCTCTCAGGCAAAGATATGGGAGCAGGAATAACAGTTCTTTATTCAGGAAGAAAATTTTAAAAAATAAAATAAACAATGCAGTAATGCAAAACAACACTGACAGAGTCAGAACAGGCCCTGACACCCTGTGGGTCAGGGTGGTGGCACAGTCCCATTCCATGGTGGCTCAGCCCTCCTGCAGTGCCAGCTGTGCTTCTGCTGGAGCAGGGATCCTGGACAAGGCTGGAGTTTTCCTCTGAAGCTCCAGGGCTGGTGGAGATGGGCCTGGGCTCCCTCTGGGAATGCAGTGGGGAAGAGCTGCTCCTCTGGGAATGCAGTGGGCAAAGGCTGCTGTGGTGTCCCAAAATCTCAGATTGTATCCAGGTAGGAATGCTTGGCTCCTCCCCCTGGGCAGAGCATCTCCCATGGGATGATGGAATTTTATCCGCCATGCAGGGACACTCACTGGCCATGGACAGAAGATAATTAATAATTAATGGCCCATTAACAGAAGGTATCTTCTGGAGGGAGGATTGGTTTGTGGAAGAGATAAAGAAAAGTGCCCAATGAACAGAAGAGAACTGCCCCAGCTCTGACAGACTGGAATAGAACACACACCCCCATTTCCAGCCTAAGACACAGGGATGAGCTGGGAGCATTCCCAGCTCCCTCTTGCATCCGTGGGAGGCCTGAGGGATATCCACAAAATTCAGGATATTCAGGATATTTAGGATATTCAGAATATCCAGGATATTTAGAATATCCAGGACATTCAGGACATTCAGGATATTCAGGATATTCAGGATATTTAGGATATTCAGAATATCCAGGATATTTAGAATATCCAGGACATTCAGGACATTCAGGATATTCAGGATATTCAGGATATTTAGGATATTCAGAATATCCAGGATATTTAGAATATCCAGGACATTCAGGACATTCAGGATATTCAGGATATTCAGGATATTTAGGATATCCAGGATATTTAGGATATCCAGGATATTTAGGACATTCAGGATATTCAGGATATTCAGGATACTCAGGATATTCAGGATATCCAGGACATTCAGGATATTTAGAATATCCAGGACATTTGGGACATTCAGGATATTTAGGATATTCAGGATATTTAGAATATCCAGGATATTCAGGATATCCAGAACATTCAGGATACTCAGGATATTCAGGATATTTAGGATATTCAGGATATTTAGGACATCCAGGAGCGGGGCTGAGCAAGGTGCAGGACACAAGGACTCCGTGGGTATTTCCTTCCCAGATTTTTCGACCCCCTCTCTGCTCCCCCTCAGCAATGCCAGGTGGTTTTTAGGACACATTTCTTTATTTAAGGCATGATTTTGGAGCTGATCCACGGGGAAAACCCCAAAAGCAGCAGGTACAGCTCTGCCTTTGGGAAGAACCAGCAGCGGCTGATTTTCCTGCTGCAGATCCTTCCCTGTCCCCAAGGGCCGGCCCCAAATTCTGGGTTGGTTCTGTGCTGTCTGGGGAGGGAGTTTGGGGCTGGTTCTGCAGGATTTTGGGGAAGGAATTTTGGGGTTGGCTCTGCAGCAGTTGGGGAAGGGATTTTGGGGTTTCTTCAGCAGGATTTGAGAAGGGATTTTGGGTTTGGTTCTGCAGCATCTGGGGAAAGGAGTTTGTGGTTGGCTCTGCACAATTTGGGAAGGGACTTTGGGGCTGGTTCTGCAGGATTTGAGGAAAGAAGTTTGGGATTGGCCCTGCAAGATTTGGGAAGGGAGTTGGGGGTTGATTCTGCAGCGTCTGAGAAGAGATTTTAGGGTTGGTTCTGCAGGATTTGGGGAGTTTAGGGTTGGTTCTGCAGCATCTGGGGAAAGGAGTTTGGGGCTGGTTCTGCAGGATTTAGGGAAGGGACTTCGGGGTTGGCTCTGCAGGATTTGGGGGAGTTTGGGGTTGGCTCTTCAGGATTTGGGGGAGTTTGGGGTCGGTTCTGCCGCGTCTGGGAAGAGATTTTGGCGTTGACTCTGCAGGGTTTCGGGAAGAGAGTTTGGGGTTGGTTCTGCAAGATTTGGGGGAGTTTGGGGTTGGCTCTGCAGGATTTGGGGGAGTTTGGGGTTGGTTCTGCCGCGTCTGGGAAGAGATTTTGGCGTTGACTCTGCAGGGTTTCGGGAAGAGAGTTTGGGGTTGGTTCTGCAGGATTTAGGGAAGGGACTCTGGGGTTGGCTCTGCAGGATTTGGGGGAGTTTGGGGTTGGTTCTGCAGGATTTGAGGAAAGGAGTTTGGGGTTGGCCCCCAAGGTGTGGGAACCCTTTTTTAAGCCCAGCCTCGGAGAAACCTCCCCAGCAGCTCCCAGCCTTCCTCCTCTCCCTGGTCTCCCTCCTGCAGGGCGGCTGGAGCGGGCCGGGCTCGCCATGCTGTAACAGGATCCCGTGGCAGGGGAATCTTTCGGGGCTGATAAAGCCCGAGCAGGCGGAACCGAAGGCAGGTTCCCTTTGAAGTGCACCTCGCATTACAGCGAGCTGCTCCAGCCTCGGGATTTCAACCACCAATAAAATGATTTATGAGCATAAAAGGCCCCAGCCACCTTTGAGCTGGGGGAAGGGGAGGAATTGCAAACGTCCTTAGCTGCAGAGGCTCTGCTTTTTCTTCTCGGGGTTACAAATGAGGGGCAGAATCGACCTGTTCGGGCCATGAAATGAAAAAATGGAAAAGCGAAAAAGTGAAAAAAATGAAAAAATGGGAAATGAAAAAATGGAAACCTGAAAAATGAAAAATGAAAAATGTAAAATGAAAAATGTAAAATGAAACATGAAAAATGAAAAATGGAAAAATGGAAAAATGGAAAAATGAAAAAATGAAAAAATGAAAAAATGGAAAAATGGAAAAAATGGAAAAATGAAAAATGGAAAAATGGAAAAATGAAAAAATAAAAAAAGGAAAATGAAAAAATGAAAAAAGAAAAAATGAAAAAAAGAAAAAAAGAAAAAAATGGACAAATGAAAAAAACTAAGAATAAAAAAAGTGAGAAAATTATTAGCAATAAATAAAATAATGAAACAATATATTTATAATAATATATTTATAATATAGAATAATATAGTATATAATATAATAATATAGAATATAATAATATATTAAAATAATTGATTACCAATGTGGCACATACTCGTGCAGCCTCCAGCCAGGCTCGGTGGGAAGCTCTGCTTTAGACTCCTGGGAACCTCTTTTGGTGCAGGTGGATTTTTTAGGGTTACCATTCCTCGTCTGTTGTCTCTGACAAACACCAAGATCTCGCTCTGGCTCCGGCACCTTCCGGAGTGCAAGAGGCTCAGTCTCAGCTGGCTGAGTGTGGAAATGGCCCAAAATGTGAAAATCAGAGGGTTCTGCTCAGTTTAACCCCATGCACGCGCTGTGTAAGGACTCAAATTGGCTCATTTCAATCCCAAAAGCAACAGTTTTCCTGGAGTCACGGGAGGAGCGTAATTAGGAGCTGGATTTCCTGGCTGATAATCCTCTCCCTTGGAGTTTATCTTCCCTTTCTTCTCCAGCACTGCACACCAAAAAGGCTCATCCCCAGGGTGGCTCTACCTGGCTGTAAAGGGATGCGGAGGATCCTTTTATCTCCATATAAAACAAAGGAATTGCAGCGGGGCGGAGAGCGGGAGGGGAGGTGCCGCTCTCACACAGGTGGATTTTAATCCTGAACAGATTTAAAGTGTAAATGAGTCAAAAATCCCCTCACACGGGGCATGAAACAGCTCAAATCTGTTCCGAGCTGTGTTCTGATCACGTAACCAGGCCCCAGGGCAGCCAAGTCCTCCTGTCCCACCCAGAACATCTCACTCCACATCTTCCTCCCGAGCGCCTCATCCCAGGTGGATTTGCAGCCTCGGGCTCTTGGTTGGGAAAAGAAAAAGACCTTTCCCACCCTTGGGGAGGTCAGGAATCGCTGGGGTGGCTTTGGCATTCCTGGGGTTCCGTTTCTTTTCTCTCTCCGTGCCTGGGTTTGGATCTTGGCGATGGTTTTGCTTCAAGAGTTGGACTTTGATGTGCTGATCTCTGCACTGGGATCTTGATCTTTTTGGGGTGGGAGCTCTTCCAGCCCCAGTCCTTTCCTCTGCAAAGAAAGGTTTATTCCTCTCCTTTTCCTCTGCAAAGAAAGGTTTATTCCTCTCCTTTTCCTCTGCAAAGAAAGGTTTATTCCTCTCCTTTTCCTCTGCAAAGAAAGGTTTATTCCTCTCTTTTCCTCTGCAAAGAAAGGTTTATTCCTCTTTTTTCCTCTGCAAGGAGGCTCCTTTTCCTCTGCAAAGTTTGTTTCTCTCCTTTTCCCCTTCAAAGAGGTTTCTTTTCTCCTTTTCCTCTGCAAAGACAAGATTTATTTCTCTCTTTTTCCTCTGCAGAGACAGGTTTTATTTCTCTCCTTTTCCTCTGCAGAGACAGGTTTTATTTCTCTCCTTTTCCTCTGCAAAGACAAGGTTTATTCCTCTCCTTTTCCCCTTCAAAGAGGTTTCTTTTTCTTCCTTTCCTCTGCAAAGACAAGGTTTATTTCTGTCCTTAAGCACCAGAAATGCCCAAGCTGTGGGAGTGGAAGGGAGTGATGGGACAGGACGGAGCAGTCCCACAGCCCCAGTTCCAGGCTGGAATTTGCACCCGTGCAGGATGAAAAAGGGGCCGGGGGATGCTCTTTGCATGACCAGGGCACACAGAAGGTTATTTAGGTTATTCCTTTATTCCTTTGTGCTGCTCCCAGAACCTTCCATGGACAGGGCTGGATGAATGCAAAGTGCTCAGGGTCCATTCAGGGCTCTCCCCTCAGCCTTGTCCCAGATTTGGGGGATTTGGGTGCCAGGAGCCGCGGCCCCGCTGGCCCCGGTGGCTCGGAGCTCAGGGGATGTGAGGTGACCCATTTCTGTCACCCTGCTGAGGGCTCTGGGCAAGGGGGGCTCGGTGCCAAGGACCTGCCAGGGCCCCACAAACCTCCCAGACCTCACTGGCACCGGGGCCACGGGGGAGCGGGGGTTTCTGGTGCTCGTGGTGCAAAAACCAGAAAAAAACCAGCGGGAAATGGGGCCTGGCCAGGCCTGGGCCCTGCTGAGCCACCACGGCCCCGGGAGCGGGGCTTGGCCAGACAGACCCCAGAGCACCCCGGGAATGGGGAACCCCAGAGTGACCCCAGAGTGACCCCAGAGTGACCCCAGGAATGGGAAACCCCCATAGTGACCCCAGAGTGACCCCAGAGTGATCCCAGAGCACCCCGGGAATGGGGAACCCCAGAGTGACCCCATAGTGACCCCAGAGTGACCCCAGGAATGGGAAACCCCCATAGTGACCCCAGAGTGACCCCAGAGTGACCCCAGAGTGACCCCAGAGCACCCCGGGAATGGGGAACCCCCAGAGTGACCCCAGAGTGACCCCAGAGTGACCCCAGGAATGGGAAACCCCCATAGTGACCCCATAGTGACCCCAGAGTGACCCCAGAGCACCCCAGGAATGGGGAACCCCCAGAGTGACCTCAGAGTCACCCCAGAGTGACCCCAGAGCACCCCGGGAATGGGGAACAGATCCAGGGAACCCCAGAGCTGCCCCACAGCAACCCCAGAGCACCCCCAGGAATGGGGAATAGATCCAGGGAACCCGAGTGACCCCAGAGCGACCCCACAGCAACACCAGAGCAACCCCAGAGCACCCCAGGAACAGGGAATAGATCCAGGGAACCCCCAGTGACCTCACAGTGACCGCAGAGCAACCCCACAGCAACCCCAGAGCAACCCCAGAGCACCCCAGGAACGGGGAATAGATCCAGGGAACCCCAGAGTGACCCCAGAGCAACACCAGAGTGACCCCACAAACGGAGAGCAGATCCAGGGAACCCCAAAGCGACCCCAGAGCAACCCCAGGAATGGGGAGCAGATCCAGGGACCCCCAGAGCAGCCCCAGAGCAACCCCACAAACGGGGAACAGATCCAGAGAACCCAAGAGCAACTCCAGAACGACCCCACAAACGGGGTTTGATCAAACGGCCCCCACAGCACCCCAGAACCAGGGAACAGAACCAGGAACCCCAAAGCAACCCCGAGGGGAAGCTCAGGGGACCCTTCCCAGCAGGCACGAAGGGGAGGCAGAACCCCCTGACCAAAAATTGCCTTTTCCAGTGGGAAAAACACCCAGGAATGGGGAATCATTGATAGGGAACTCGACAGAAAAGTGCCCACTTTGAGACTGGGGTCCTGTTTGGGGCTTGTGGGACCACGGTTCTGTGGTGTCTGGGAAGGGAGTTTGGGGTTGGTTCTGCAGGATTTGGGAAAGGGATTTTGGGTTTTTTTCAGCAGGATTTGGGGAGGGAGTTTAGGTTTAGTTCTGCAGGATTTGGGGGAGTTTAGGGTTGGTTCTCAGGATTTGGGGAAGGGATTTTGGGATTGGCTCTGAGTGTCTGGGGAAAGGAGTATGGGTTTTTTTCATCAGGATTTGGGGAATGGGGTTCGGGGTTGGTTCTGCACCATTTGGAGAAGGGACTTTGGGGTTGGCTCTGCAGGATTTGGGAAGGGAGTTTGGGGTTGGCCCCCAAGGTGTGGGAACCCTTCTGTAAGCCCAGCCCCTGCTCTGAGGCTGAGCAGCTTGGGAACCTGCTGGAGGGGGGAGTTCCCCCCACTCCTGATTTCTGCTCCCTTTTTTCCCATTGCTGTGAAATTCAATCGTGTTTTGCAGCTCTCGAGGCCTCCCGAAGCCCAGCAGCTGCGTTCTCATCTGGCTTGAAAGCTTATCCTCGTGAAGCCCAAACAGAACCAGGCCTGAGAGCCCTCTGTGGTGACACGGAGCAAAGCCAGCCCGGGAGACAGCTTGGGCAGCCCGTTTTACCCTGCAGAAAGGAGATTTCCCTCGATAAAACACTTGGGAATCTCTTTTTACCCCTCATAAAGGAGATTTCCCCCAGTAAAACACACTGGGGCAGCCCTTTTTACCCTGCAGAAAGGAGTTTTTTTCCAATAAAACACTTGGGAATCTTTTTTTACCCTACAGAAATGTGACAGGCACAGCTCAGGTGTCACCCACGGGGTGTTCTCTGTCCCCCAGGTGTGACAGGCATTGCTCAGGTGTCACCCATGAGGTGTTCTCTGCCCTCCAGGTGTGACAGGCACAGCTCAGGTGTCACCCATGAGGTGTTCTCTGTCCCCCAGGTGTGACAGGCACAGCTCAGGTGTCACCCATGAGGTGTTCTCTGCCCTCCAGGTGTGACAGGCACAGCTCAGGTGTCACCCACGGGGTGTTCTCTGTCCCCCAGGTGTGACAGGCACAGCTCAGGTGTCACCCATGAGGTGTTCTCTGCCCTCCAGGTGTGACAGGCACAGCTCAGGTGTCACCCATGAGGTGTTCTCTGCCCTCCAGGTGTGACAGGCACAGCTCAGGTGTCACCCATGAGGTGTTCTCTGCCCTCCAGGTGTGACAGGCACAGCTCAGGTGTCATCTGCAGGGTGTTTCCAGTCCCTCATGTGTGACAGGCACAGCTCAGGTGTCACCCACGGGGTGTTCTCTGTCCCCCAGGTGTGACAGGCACAGCTCAGGTGTCACCCACGGGGTGTTCTCTGTCCCCCAGGTGTGACAGGCACAGCTCAGGTGTCACCCACGGGGTGTTCTCTGTCCCCCAGGTGTGACAGGCACAGCTCAGGTGTCACCCACGGGGTGTTCTCTGTCCCCCAGGTGTGGTTCAGCAACCGGCGGGCGCGCTGGCGCAAGCAGGCCGGAGCCAACCAGCTGGCAGCCTTCAACCACCTGCTGCCGGGGGGCTTCCCGCCCACGGGCATGCCCGCGCTGCCCCCGTACCAGCTGCCCGACTCCTCGTACCCCAGCACCACCATCTCCCAAGGTGAGCCCTGCTGCCCTTCCCGCCTCCCCTCCCCGCCTGGGCGTGCTGAGGGCTTTGGGGTCCCGTCCCAACCATCCCGGGATTCTCGGCCAGGCCCTCCTGCTCGGCCACTCCCTGCCACAGCGGGGAGGCTCTCGTGGTCTTCGTTTAGTTGGGAGAATTGGGGTTTTTCCTCAAGTCAACGGAAATTCCTCCCTTTTCTCCTCCATCCCACATCCCTTGTGCTGCGTCCTGTGGCTGGAGTTTTGGACACAGAGCACATCCCAAGAAATTGGGGGTTGTGTGGGATTTACCTCATTGTGGGTAAATCTCCATTCCAGTGGAAGGAATATTGTTAATTCCAGCAGCCTCATTTACCCTCATTGTGGGTAAATCCCCGTTCCAGGGTTCAGCAGAGAAAATATTCCAGTGGAAGGAATGTTGTTAATTAGTTAGCTACCTTGTAAATTGGGGGTTGTGTGGGATTTACCTCATTGTGGGTAAATCTCCATTCCAGGGTTCAGCAGCAGGAATATTCCAGTGGAAGGAATATTGTTCATTCCAGCTGCCTTTGGCTTTAACCAAGGAATTCGTGGCTTTTTTTCTGGGGGGGGTGGGGAATGAAGTGAAACCCCAGAGGTTCCCCCTGGCTTCGCCAAGCGTGGAGCTGCCAGGTCCCAGGATGGCCAAGCTGCCATTCCTGGGTGTCCCGGGGGTTTCCTGGGGGTGTCCCAGGTGTGTCCCAGGGGTTTCCTGGGGGTGTCCCAGGTGTGTCCCGGGGGCGTCCCGGGGGTTTCCCGGAGGTTTCCTGGGTGTGTCCTGGGGGTGTCCCAGGGGTTTCCTGGGGGTGTCCTGGGGGTGTCCCGGGGGTGTCCTGGGGGTGTCCCGGGGGTTTCCCAGGGGTTTCCCAGTGGTGTCCCAGGGGTGTCCTGGGGGGATCCCAGCCCGTTGGTGTCCCTGTGTCCCCGCAGACGGCGGCAGCACCGTGCACCGGCCGCAGCCGCTGCCGCCCTCCACCATGCACCAGGGCGGCCTGGCCGCCGCCGCCGACTCCGGCTCTGCCTACGGCGCCCGGCACAGCTTCTCCAGCTACTCCGAGAGCTTCATGAACGCCGCAGCCCCCGCCAACCACATGAACCCCGTCAGCAACGGCCTCTCCCCGCAGGTGGGTGCCCCTTTCCAGCCTTCTCCGGGCTCCGGGAGCGCGGACGCCTCCGGGACGTCGCGGCGAGCTGGCACCGCGGAGCGGCCGCACTGGTTGGGGTTGGGGTTGGGGTTGGGGTTGGGGTTGGGGTTGGGGTTGGGTTGGGTTGGGGTTGTTGTTCTGGTGGTTGTTGTTGTCAGGAATTCCTGCGGGAGAGCAATTCGTTCGTTGGTTAATGAGCAGCAGCTCTGTCCTGAGCCCAGCACTGGTCATTCCCACAGCCGGGTTAGGGTGAGGGGATCCCCAACACCTGGAGCACCCCCAAAAACCATCCTGGAGCAGGGGGGGCCCCTCTGGTGCTGGGTGTGACCCCAAGGACTGCACAGCTGAGGGGGGGCTCCACAGCTCATCCCGGGTGGCTCATTTAGGCACAACCCAGAGCTCGTCCAGGCCTGGCTGGACCATGGAGCTGAGCTCAGAGATGGAGATTTGGGGTTTAATTTGGGGAAACTCGTGCAGACAATCCTGCTGATCCCACACGAGGCATGGCTGAGCTGTGGAGGGGGAAAGGAGTTCCCAAGCTCACCTTTGTTTTCGAGTGGAACTGAAAATGAGCAGCCAGGACTTGTCCTTCTCCTCAGGGACACCAAATCCTGGTTTTTCCACTCCCAGTCCCTCATGGGATATGGAGTTGTGTGAAGGGCAGCAGTTGTTTCAGAGGGATCAGGTTTTTTTAGGATGAGAAACCAAAATAATTTGGAATGAGGAGGAGAAGAGAGGTGGGCACCTGGAATGGAAAAGCTGCAGAGGTTTGGAGAGGAATCCAACCAGCAGGGACACCAGGGGGTGTGGAGGTTGAGGTCCAGCAGCCTGGGGGTGGAAACAAACACGGAGTGTCGCTGCAAAGAGGGAAACTTCACAGCTGCTCTGGAATGGTACAAACCCCCCACGTCTGGCTTGGAAGGGGAAATCCTTAAAATGTGACTGGATGGGAAAATATGAAAATGTTGACTGGCATGGGGTTGGGTGGGAAAATATTGAAATATTGCCTGGCACAGGGCTGGATGGGAAAATACTGAAATGTGACTGGCATGGGGTTGGATGGGAAAATATTAAAATATTGACTGGCATGAGGCTGGATAGTAAACTATTAAAATGTGACTGGCATGGGGCTGGATATTGCTCCAAACAGGGAAATTTGTGGGGGAATGGGCAGATATCCCTCTGACAAGGGATTTCTGAGAGCACTGCGCTCCGGCTCAGAGGATACAGCCTGGGATTCAAAGGCAGGCCTGGGTTAGCTGGGCCAGGGCCCGGGATTAGCTCAGATGATCCCAAGTGCAATTTATCCCCACGGAATAAGGCAGGGATGAGATGCCTGGGATGAGCCCCAGGCGCAGAGAAGGCCATCCTGCAATTTCCATTTCCCTTCATCCCCTCCTGCCCAGTCCTGCGGAATCAGGGGCTCCTTGAAAGGACCAGACCGAGGCTTTTCCTCTGCTTATCCCAATCCCAAATTCCCCTGCCCCCAGGCTCAGGCTGGGGACAGATATCCCTGAGCCCATAAGCCTTTTGTATGGGGAAGAGAGGATCCTTTATCTGGCAGGCCTGAAGAAAAGAGAGCTTTGCACCCCCAGGAAGGGGAGATTCCCATTTTCCCGACGTTTTTAATCATGTGAGGGCCAAGATATCGCTGTGGAAATGCGTCTGTTCCCTTTGTGTGCCGAGAGCCTAACCCAGGTTATTTCCTGACTGCTTTACATTCCCTGATCAAAAATTCCTGCCTTTCCAAGCCCTCTGCTGTTCCTAGTGGAAGGAGATGAGAAATGCTCCCTGCTGGACGAAGAACTCCTGGATTTGTCCTGTTTTAGGGGAGTTTTGGGGGGGTCTCTTTATGGGGTGCTCTGTGTAATTTATGAATTGAGCTGAGCACAGTCCAGCATTCCGGGAAAATCCCGGGAAAATTCCACCCTCAGCTGCCCGAGGTTCCTCTGCAGGGGGAAGGACAGCCAGAGGGAAAGAGGGGGTGCAGGAGCAGGGAGAGAAAGAGGGGTGCAGGAGCGGGGAGAAAGGAGGTTAGAGAGCTCAGGAGGTGGGAAAAAGGGGGTCTGGGAGGTGAGAAAGAAAGAGGGGGTTCAGGAGAGGGGAAAAGGGAGTTCAGGAGAAGGGAAAGAGGGGGTTCAGGAGGTTGGAAAGAGGGAGCTCAGGGGGTGGGAAAGAGGGGATTCAGGGAGGGGGGAAAGAAAGAGGGAGTTCAGGGGATGGGAAATAAAGAGGGGTTTCAGGGGGTGGGAAATAAAGAGGGAGTTCAGGGGATGGGAAATAAAGAGGGGTTTCAGGGGGTGGGAAATAAAGAGGGGGTTCAGGGGGTGGGAAATAAAGAGGGAGTTCAGGGGATGGGAAATAAAGAGGGGGTTCAGGGGATGGGAAATAAAGAGGGGGTTCAGGGGGTGGGAAATAAAGAGGGAGGTCAGGGGATGGGAAAGAAAGAGGGGGTTCAGGGGGTGGGAAAGAGAGGGAGCTCAGGAGGGGGGAAAGAGAGGGTACAGGAGGTTGGAAAGAGGGGGTGCAGGAGGTGGGAAAGATGGAGGGAGCTCGGGGGTGGGAAAGAAGGGATTCAAGAAGTGGGGAAAGAAGGGGTTCAGGTGGAGGAAAAGAGGGAGTTCAGGAGGTTGGAAAGAGGAGGTTCAGGGGTGGGAAAGAAAGAGGGAGCTCAGGAGGGGGAAAAAGGGAGTTCAGGAGGTGGGAAAGAAAGAGGGGGTTCAGGAGAGGGGAAGCAAGGACCTCAGGAACAGCGAAAAAGGGGGTTCAGGAGGGGGGAAAGAAAGAGAGCTCAGGGGATGGGAAAGAAAGAGGGGGTTCAGGGGGTGGAAAAGAGGGAGCTCAGGATGTGGGAAAGAGGGGGTTCAGGAAGGAAGAAAAGAGGGGGTTCAGGGGGCAGGAAAAACCACACTGGGAGCTGAGGGTGATGGTGATTTGTCTCTGGCCGGGTTTCTTGTTCCCCCGTGGCCGCAGCAGCAGCAGGAGGAGATTTCTTGGCACTTCAGACAAGGAGAGGGGGCCGGGAGCTCCCAGCTCTTGCTCCCTATCCGGTTACCCCGGGATTGGGTGTCCCAGCCGGAATCCACGGGCTCTGCTGGCAGCTGGAGTCGGGGAGGAGAAGCACGGCATTCCCATTCCCAGAGAGAAAAAAGGGGATTTGGTGTGGCCACTGTGACATTCCCGTTCCCAAAGAGAAAACGGGGATTGGAGTGGCCACCGTGGTATTCCTGTTCCCAAACAGAAAATGGGAATTCGGGATGGCCACCGTGGTATTCCCGTTCCCAAAGAGAAAACAGGGATTTGGGATGGCCACTGTGACATTCCCATTCCCAAATAGAAAATGGGAATTTGGGATGGCCACCGTGGTGTTCCTGTTCCCAAACAGAAAACGGGAATTTGGGCGTTCCCATTCCCAGACAGGGATTTGGGATGGCCACTGTGGTGTTCCCATTTACCAAACAGAAAACGGGGATTTGGGCGTTCCCATTCCCAGACAGGGATTTGGGATGGCCATCATGGTGTTCCCATTCCCAAAGAGAAAATGGGGATTTGGGTGTTCCCATTCCCAAACAGGGATTTGGGATGGCCATCATGGTGTTCCCATTCCCAAAGAGAAAATGGGGATTTGGGTGTTTCCATTCCTAGACAGGGATTTGGGATGGCCATCATGGTGTTCCCATTCCCAAAGAGAAAATGGGGATTTGGGCGTTCCCATTCCCAGACAGGGATTTGGGATGGCCATCATGGTGTTCCTATTCCCAAAGAGAAAATGGGGATTTGGACGTTCCCATTCCCAGACAGGGATTTGGGATGGCCATCATGGTGTTCCTATTCCCAAAGAGAAAATGGGGATTTGGACGTTCCCATTCCCAGACAGGGATTTGGGATGGCCACTGTGGTGTTCCCATTACCAAATGGAAAATGGGGATTTGGGCGTTCCCATTCCCAGACAGGGATTTGGGATGGCCACAGCTCTCGTGGGATTTGTTTAGGCCCCGTTTCTCAGCCGCACAAAGCCCGGCTCAGCTCCTGGAGCGTCCCGGCTTTCCCAGGCTGGCCCACTGAATCCCAGAGCTCGGCTGGGAAATTTGGCTCCCATGGCTTCATCCCGGGTGAAGTGTCACAAAACCCCGATGGATTTTGTGACACTTCACCCCAAAGCACCAGCTCGGCTGGGCTGAGGCCGTGCGGGGGGTTAAGCTCAGCTGGAAATTAAGCCTGACCCAGCTCCTTGTCCAGCCCCCATTTCTCACTTCCAGCCCTGGAATGGGAAGAGAAGCAAAGTAAAACCTTGTGTGTTGAGATAAGGAGAGTTCAGTAATTGAGAATGAAGTAAATACAGTGATAATGATCATAATTATAATTATGATTATAATGATATATGAATTATTATAATAATATATAATATTATTATAATAATATACAAATATATTATCTATAAATATATTAATAATTATAATGGTGATAATAGTTATTATTATATTAATAATAAGTACATTCATTTATTATATGGACTATATTTATTTTATTTACTTCATTTATATATTTTAATAATAATAATAATAATAATAATAATAATAATTATAATAATAATAATAATAATAATAATAATAAAGGGAAAACCAAGTGCTGCTCACTGCAGTTGTTGGCCAATGCCAGACCCCCCTTCCCGACCCCTTCCCAGTAACTGTCCCTGTTTTGTTCCCTGGGAATGGGGACATTCCATGGTGGGGAACGTCCCTTTGTCCCAGCTCTGCCCCCTCCCAGTTCCTTTTGGGACCCTCCCCAGTGGCAGAGCAGGAGACGAGGAGGGAAAAACATTGCTTGAGTGAAGATGGGATAAACAGGACCGGGCAACCCCCAACGCACCAGGCTGTGCTCAACACCGTTCCCATCCCAAATCCCAAACTCTGGGAGGGAATCTTCCCTTCCCAAACTGTGACCAGGAGAGAATCCCAAAGGATTAAAGCAGGACCCAGAATGGGGGCTCAGGTCCTGGCCCTTCCAGGACCTTGGGGATGGAGCAGGGACTGTGACGGAGCAGGGATTGGGACAGAGCAGGGATTGGGATGGAGCAGGGACTGGGGACAGAGCAGGGATTGGGATGGAGCAGAAATTGGGGACAGAGCAGGGATTGGGATGGAGCAGGGATTGGGATGGAGCAGGGATTAGGGACAGAGCAGGGATTGGGATGGAGCAGAAATTGGGGACAGAGCAGGGATTAGGGACAGAGCAGGGATTGGGATGGAGCAGGGATTAGGGACAGAGCAGGGATTGGGACAGAGCAGGGACTGGGATGGAGCAGGGATTAGGGACAGAGCAAGGATTGGGATGGAGCAGGGATTAGGGACAGAGCAGGGATTGGGATGGAGCAGGGATTGGGATGGAGCAGGGATTAGGGACAGAGCAGGGATTGGGATGGAGCAGGGACTGGGATGGAGCAGGGATTGGGATGGAGCAGGGATTGGGATGGAGCAGGGACTGGGATGGAGCAGGGATTAGGGACAGAGCAGGGATTGGGATGGAGCAGGGACTGGGATGGAGCAGGGATTAGGGACAGAGCAGGGATTGGGATGGAGCAGGGATTGGGATGGAGCAGGGATTAGGGACAGAGCAGGGGTTGGGACAGAGCAGGGACTGGGATGGAGCAGGGATTAGGGACAGAGCAGGGATTGGGATGGAGCAGGGATTGGGATGGAGCAGGGATTAGGGACAGAGCAGGGATTGGGATGGAGCAGGGATTGGGATGGAGCAGGGATTAGGGACAGAGCAGGGGTTGTTCTGTCCCCAGCCCAGCTGAGCTGTCCCAGAGCTGTCCCCAGCCCAGCTGAGCTGTCCCAGAGCTGTCCCCAGCCCAGCTGAGCTGTCCCAGAGCTGTCCCCAGCCCAGCCAGGCTGGCCCAGAGCTGTCCCCAGCCCAGCCAGGCTGGCCCAGAGCTGTCCCCAGCCCAGCTGGTCTGTCCCAGAGCTGTCCCCAGCCCAGCCAGGCTGGCCCAGAGCCATCCCCGGGCTGGCACCGAGGGCTCTCCCGAAGCCCTGGAGCCGCAGAGCTCCCGGGAATGTTAACCACGAGGAGGGAGGAGCCCCATGACCAGAGCGGGAGCCCTGGAGCTTCGGCCTCGTCCCTCCTCCCCGGGGTGGGCTGGAAACCGAGCCTGTGCCTGCCCGGGATCCCATGAACACGCTGCAAATATTCCCAAATTTCCACCCCCCAGGAATCATTCCCAGGAATGATTTGGGAATCCCCACCGAGCCCCAGGAGAGCAAGGCCAGACCCCAAGACACCCTAAGTCAGGCCTAGGCCAGGAAAACAAACCCAACCCCCAGCTGGGGCTCAGACCCAGCTCAACCTAGGCCAGGCCTGGCCTAGAATTGTCCCTCCCTGAGCTGGGATTAGGTCTGGGACAAACCAAATCCTGATCAATCCTAGAATCATCCCATGGAATTTGGCTTGGGAGGGACCTTAAGGCTCTGCTGATCCCAACCCCCTTCCACTGGGCCAGGGTGCTCTAAACCCAGTCCAGCCTGGCCTTAAACTCGGTTTTAGGTCCAGTTCTGTCTCGATCAGGATGTGCCAGCCCTTCAGGAGCTGTGTGTGCTGCACTGGGTGCTGAGGGGGGAAATTTGGGAATGAAGCTGAGTATTAAAGGACAAAAGTGGCTTTGGCTGATGCTGGGAGATCCCCTGAAGCAGCAAAGAAATCCGGGTTTTTTTTTCCTGTATTTTCTGCTGCTTTTCATCCCCAGCCTCCTCTGCCACGTCTCTTCTGCCTTTTCTAGGTCTCCGTGGGTTTTTGGAGGGTTTGTTTTGGGGGTTTGTTTTGGGGGGTTTGTTGCAGGGTTTGTTTTGGGGGATTTGTTTTAGAGGGTTTCTTGGAGGGTTTGTTTTGGGGGGTTGTTGTTTTGGGGGTTTGTTTTGGAGGGTTTGTTTTGGGGGGTTGTTTTAGAGGGTTTCTTGGAGGGTTTGTTTTGGGGGGTTGTTGTTTTGGGGGTTTGTTTTGGAGGGTTTGTTTTGGGGGGTTGTTTTAGAGGGTTTGTTGCAGGGTTTGTTTCAGGGGATTTGTTTTAGAGGGTTTGTTGGAGGATTTGTTTTGGAGGGTTTATTTTGGGGGATTTGTTTTAGAAGGTTTGTTGCAGGGTTTGTTTTGGGGGATTTGTTTTAGAGGGTTTGTTTTAGAGGGTTTGTTGCACCGTTTCACCTCCTACAATTCCTGCTGCTCTTTGAGATCCAGTCCCGGCCCTAAATCCGTGTGCCCGTTCCCTGCAGCACGTCAGGGTCTCCAAGGGCTCCTCCAGAGCCAAAAAAAGCTCAGCTTGGGGCAGGTGGGGCTGGGGGACAGCTCAGAACGGGCTTAAGAGGCAACAGTTCCAGAATTGTCATTCCTGAGAGCTCGGGAGCCCCGAACAGCCCGGGGGATCTGCAGGGATTGGGACAATTCCAGAAGCACAAAGAGCCAAGAGAAACTTGTTCACCTCCCCCGAGCTGTGGCTTTCATTTGCTCGGGGCTTGCAGTGGCTTTGGCTTTGTGCTCCCTGAGTGAATTCATTCCCAATCCCAGGTTTGGATTCCCAATCCCAGGTTAGGATCCCTCATAGCTCTGGGAAATCCTTCCCTGATTTCCAGGAATTCCTTCCCTGATTTCCAGGGATCCTTGTGGCTCTGGGAATCCCTTCCCTGATTTCCAGGGGTCCCTCCTGGCTCTGGAAATGCCTTTCCTCAGTTCCAGGGATCTCTTCTGGCCCTGGGAATTCCTTCCCTGATCTCCAGGGAATGCCATCCCTGATTTCCAGGGATCTCTCCTTCTCCTGGCCCTGGGAATCCCTTCCCTGATTTCCAGGGATCTCTCCTGGCTCTGCAGAGGCCGCACTGTCTCCCTTCCCTCAGTGCCACCAATCCCTTTCTCCGTCTGGTGCCTTTTTTCCCCCGTTTTTTTCTTTTTTGTCGGAGACACCGTGCCTGTAATAAGCATTCAAAATGAGTCTTGCTGGGCCAGGAGAAAGGGGAGGGGAAGAAAGAAGGGGAGGAGAGGATGAGATTTGGGGGGGCGGGGGGGGTGGAAGGGGGAAAAGAAGGAGGGGGTTTAAATAGCAAAGAATTAGGAAAAAAAAATCTGATGCAAATCACTGGTAGAGAGAAAATTATGTGCAATTACCCGAGCGATACTGGGCAGCCGTGCCCACCCCAACCAACAAGATCTCATTAACAAGCAGAAAATAAGATTGAAATGGTGTGTAAAAGAGCTGAAAAATGAATTTGAATGCTGCATTTGTCCACAATTACCCCCTCGTTCACACATATTTTATTGCAATTTTTTTATTATTCTTAATCTTTCCATCCCTCAAAGCAGATTGGGAACATCCTGGCATTACAGTTGCTGAGGGAGGAAGCATTAAGGATTCCCCGTTTCCCTGAAAGGAGACCCTTCTCCCGCTCGAATTTTCCGGGCTCGGTTTTGGCCGGATCAGGATTCATTTCCCGGCTTAGCCGGGTGTAGGGCCGCGCTCCTCGCTCATCCCTTAACGCCCCACACCGGGCCCTTCCCTTCCCCTCTCTCCTTGCCCCTCCAGGCTTCTCCTCCCCCGCATCCCTGGCATTCCCGTTTCTCCAGAGGATCCTGATCCCTCCGCCGTGCCCTTCCCGAGCGTCCCCCGCATCCCTCACGCCGCACTCCTTCCCTTGGGGCGGCCAGAACGTGGGATTCCTGCAAAATCTGCCTCCTTCCCTCGGGATTCCCGCAAAATCCGCCTCCTTCCCTCGGGATTCCCGCAAAATCCGCCTCCTTCCCTCGCCGGGGCTCGGGAAAGGGACACGGCAGCTCCAGGTTCCTCTGGGAAAAGCGGCTCCACCTTGTCTTGGTCTCCCTAAACTTTTAACCTGCACATGGCCGGCTTTCCAGGAAAGTTTCTGGCATTTTTTGGGGATATATTTCACCGAACAAAGCCCATCTGCTCCTGTCAGTTTGACGCCTCTGCTGCCGGCACCGGGAGCAGGGGAGAAGGGAACATTCTTCCCGTGTGAAAACAGATCCGTCCTTATTTGCCTGATTCCCGGTGACTCCGGCTCCGAGGAGGGTGGGAAGGGGGGAATTCACATCCCAGGGGCCTCTCCACTCTCCGCCCTGAGGTTCTGTGGGTTCCCTCAATCGATTGCGGTGCTCTCATCCCACTGGAAACCCATCAGGAACAAAAGAGGCAGGATTTCATTCCCTTAACCCGAATTCTGTGTTCGTCTCTGTGTGATTCCCACTCCGGAGGTTGTTCCCTCTGAGAGAGGAAAATGTTGGGAACATGGAAGGATTTGGGATTCCCACTCCAGAGGTTTCTCCCTGAATGTGTTACTGATAGGAAAATATTTGGAACACGGAAAGATTTGGGATTCCCATTCTAGAGATTGTTCCCTGCGTGTTTTACTGAGACAGGAAAATACTGGGAACACAGAAGGATTTGGGATTCCCACTCCAGAGGTTTTTTCCTCTGCGATAGGAAAATGTTGAGAACATAGACGGATTTGGGATTCCCACTCCAGAGATTGTTCCTTCTGAGATAGGAAAACATTGGAAACACGGACGGATTTGGGATTCCCACTCCAGAGATTGTTCCTTGCGTGTTTTACTGAGACAGGAAAATACTGGGAACACGGAAGGATTTGGGAACAGTCGATTCCCCAGACTGGAATCCCATGGGAATTTTGGCGCTGCCTTTGGTGGGCCCAGGATCGGCCCCCAAGGCACTGCAAGCTCAGGGAGCAGCAGGACACAAACTGGGGAGGAAAAAGGAAGAAACAGGAGAAGCAACGTGGGGAAAAAACGTTTCCTCCTTCTCCTCCTTCCCTCCATCGCCAGGAGCGATGGCAGCAGGAAGGAGAAGCGCGGGGGGGTGTGGAGGTGCCCAAAATACCCCCAGATGTTGAATTTAAGGGTTGAGACACAGAAATCTGTCCCCAGAATCGTCAAATCTCCGTCCCCAGGCAGAGCCGGCCGGAGCAGGGTGGATGGAACGGGAATTCCTGAATTCCTGCCGCAATCCGGCCAGGACTGGCGGGGCTTTACCTCCCCTCCTCCGGGTCCTGGCTGTTCCCGCTCCGGGGAGGGGACAGGGGCTCGGCCGGGAGGATCCCAGCGCTGGTTACCGAGGGAGCCCGGGCAGGGCACGGGGGGGAAATGAGCCATCAGCAATTAACGCCGCGCACGGAGGGAAAATGAGCCATCAGCAATTAACGGCGCAGCCGCTGCCCGGAGTTCCCGGCCACGTCCGTGCCGCGATGTCCCAGGGAGCCGGGATCGGGGGGGAAAGGCGGCCCCGGAGCGGGGGGAACGAGACGGAGGCGACGTTTAAAAGCGAGGAATGCAATGAAAGGAGTAAATAATTGGGACTGCGAGGCGGGGTGCGCACTCCCGGGGCGCGCGTTCCGGCTGTGCCTGCTCAGTCCAGCTGTGCTCCAGCTGTGCCCCGCCTGGGGAGAGCCGTCCCAGGGCAGGGAAAATGCACAGCGGCGCGTCCTGCCGCGGGTCGGGACCCAGCCCCTCGTGCCCCTCGCTGTTTGCCCCTCGCAGGGCTGCTGGGGTGAATTCCAGAGGAGCCGGGATGGGGAGCGCAGGCGGGCGCGGGGCTCTCCTGGCCAGATTCCAGCCGGCCCCAGCTCGGGGGTCTCTGCCCGGGGAGGATGGACAGGGAGCCGTGAGTCCCCTCGGTGTGCGCAGCTCTGCCGGGGGTGTCTGAGAGGGGCAGGACTCCGTGGGCTGGGGTTTCCCTTTGCTTGCCATCCTTCCCTGATTTCCAGGGATCTCTCCTGGCTCTGGGAATCCCTTCTCTGACTTCCAGGGATCCTCCTGGCTCTGCAGAGGCCGCGCTGTCTCTCTTCCCTCAGCGCCACCAATCCCCTTCTCCGTTCCCTCCCGTCCCAGCTGGGATCTCCTTTGGAGAGGCTGCAGCACAGGGAGGACTTTGGGGGCTGTGCCCACCCCTGGAGCATCCCGTGGGGCTGCTCAGGAGGGCTGTGCAGTCCCAAAGCCTCAGGAGAGTTTGTGGGATGAGATGAATCCCAAAAGGATGCTGGGCTGAGTTTTAGTGTGAGGTCGGGGAGAGTTTGGGGGTCGTGTCAGCTTCCAGAGCGTCTGGAGCGACCCTCCCGCCACCCCAGGGGTGGAGCAGGAGCAGGGAATGGCTCTGCAGGGTGGGCTTGGAGAGTTTGGAATGCCAGGGAATGGCTCTGCAGGGTGGGCTCGGAGAGTTTGGGGTGCCGGGGAATGGCTCTGTGCTGTGGGCTTGGAGATTTTGGGGTGCCAGGGCCAAGCAAGGACATTGCTCGGACAGTTTGGGGTACCAGGGCCAAGCGGGGACGTTGCTCGGGCAGTTTTTGGTGCTGGGAAATGGCTCTGCAGGGTGGGCTGGGAGAGTTTGGGGTGCCAGGGCCGGGCAGGAGCAGGGAATGGTTCTACTGTGTAGGCTCGGACAGTTCAGGGTGCCAGGGCCGGGCAGGAGCCGCTGCGTGCCCCGGGAAGTGCAGAGGGACGAGATCCGGGAGCCGCAGGGGAAGCCCGGGCAGCTCCCGGCTGTGGGGTCCGTTCCACGCCGGGGTCCCCCCTTGCGTGGCGCGGGATGTGCGGGGACATCTCTGGGTGCTGCGGGGCCTCTGCTGCCCGAAGGCGCCGCTGCCTCCTCCAGCCGTGCCCGGGACCAGTTTACAGCGGGGCTGGCGATCACAAACCCCGGCGGGGCTGGGGGCGAGCAGAGCGGCGATCAAAGGTGCGCGGGGTCGCGGCTGGCCGCGCTCAGCTCCGGGCTGCTCTTAAACCCACTCAGTTTGGAGATGAGAGGGATCTGATTTCAGGGAATGAGCGATCGTGAGCCTCGCGGGGCGCGGAGCCCGGGCAGGCGCATCCAGGGAAATCACGGGGCTGGCCGTGGAGTCCGGGGGAAAGAGGGAATGGAAAGGTGGTTTTGGGAAATTACAGGGAATTTGGGAGATTACCCCGCTGTGGAGTTGGGGGGGAAGAGAGAATGCTGGCATGGAGGGGTTGTTTTGAGGAGTCATAAGGAAAATCACGGGAAAATCAGTGGTTTGCAGGATTGGAGGGAAAGAGGGAATGCAGGCGTGGAGGGGCTTTTTGGGGAAGTCACGGGGAATTTGGGGGATTACCCCAGCTGTGAGATTGAGGGGAAAGAGGGAATCCAGCCGCGGAGGGCTTGTTTTGGGAAATCACGAGGAGCGGTTCGCGGGATTGAGGGGAAAGAGGCCAAAGCGATGAGTTCTGGGTGGGAATTCACGCACCAGGCCAGCGCCGAGGTGACACCGGGCTGTCCCCGCGGGCCGCAGCTCTCCCGCTCGGCTCGGGGCAGCCCTGGGGCGCTGCCCTGTCCCTGCGGAGCCACCCCCGCCCCTCCGGCTGACCCTCCGAGGGACACAGGGGGACACAGGGAGGGGACGCTGCCCGTGGGGACACAGAGTGGGGACACTCCCGATGGGGACACAGGGAGGGGACACTGCTGATGGGAACACAGGGGGATACTCCCCGTGGGGACACAGAGAAGGGACACTCCCGATGGGGACACAAGGAGGGGACAGTGCTTATGGGAACAGAGGGGGGACACTCCCCGTGGGGACACAGAGCGGGGACACTCCTGATGGGGACACAGAGAGGGGATACACTCCCTGTGGGGACACGGAGAGGGGACGCTCCCCACGGGGACACAGGGAAGGGACACTCCCGATGGGGACATAGAGAGGGGACACTGCCCATGAGGACACAGAGAAGGGACGCTCCCGATGGGGACCCAGAAAGGGGGACGCTGCCCGTGGGGACACAGAGAAGGGACACTCCCGATGGGGACACAGGGAGGGGGCACTGCTGATGGGGACACAGGGAGGGGGCAGTCCCCGTGGTGACACAGAGCGGGGACACTCCCGATGGGGACACAGGGAGGGGACGCTGCCCCGGCCTTCCCGCGCTCCGCAGCGGCACCGGGAGCCCGTGGCTGCCTCCCGAGCCTCTCGCAGCTTTCCCTGTCCCTGGGCCGTGCCGGCGCTGCCTCCCGTCCCTCCCGTCCCTCCCGTCCCTCCCGTCCCCATTGATGTGCCGAGGAGCTGTCTGCCACTCGCGCGTCTCTTCCGAGAAGGGATCAGAAGTTTCAGCGAGCGCTCGGCGCCTCTCCTTTGATCCATGTCCTGAGGCCTGCTTGACAGCGAAAAAAAGCATGGAGACAAAACGACTCAGTCAAAGTGATTCCTGACAACTGTCTCCATGAGATAAGGAAGCTCTCTGTGTCTTGGTGTTTTTTTTTTTTTTTCTCCTCTTCTAATACCGCCTCTCCGTTTCCATAAGAAGCGGAGTCACTTTAAACCAGAGGAGCAGCGGAGAAGAACCGAGCACAGAGCCGAGCTTTATCGCGCTTCCTGTCTCCTTTCCCACTCCGTTTTTTTTTTAATTATTTCTTTTTTCCCCTAAAAACTCCTCTTTTTTCCCCGTTTTCCCTGCCCTCCTTCCCGCACGCGGCGTTCCCCGGTGCCGCTGGAACGCTGGGCGATGCCGGCGCGGTGGCGGTGGCCAGGACATTATTCCGAGCGCAGGGAGATGCCAGCTGTCCCCGCGAGGGACACCGAGAGCCATGATGTGACAATGAGCAGCCCTTTCAGGAGAGGGAGGCGGCTCATTAAGAGCCGGGCTTTACCCACCGCTGGCCACTTAAGCGGCCCTCGGAGCTGCTCCCCCGCTGCTGAGCCCCGGAATTTTCTTTAGGATTCTTTAATTTCGCTTTGCCGGACTCGTGTCACGCAGGGAATGTCCCCCCGCTTTGCTGGTGACGCTGGAGGGTGCAGGGCGTGTAGGGACAGGGAATGGGGTTGGGGTTGGGATCCCAAAGGCAGGGATCGCTCCGGGACAATGAGCACACGGAGGGGACAGGGAGGTGGCTCAGACCGCGGAGCAGAGGGACACGGGGGGACAGGGCCACTCCAGCCGTGAGGAGCCGCGGGAATGCAGGATGGATCCCGAACGGATGGATTCAGGATGGATCCCGATGGATCCCAGACTGCTCCGTCCAGCCCTGCAAAGCTGCAGGGGACCTCGGGTGACCACGCCTGGCAGGGCACGGGACAGAGCCACGCTCAGGGGGTGGGGACAGGGACCGGAGAATCATGGAAGGGTTGGGGTAGAAGGGACCTTGGAGCTCTCGTCGGTCCAGACCTTCCCGCGGGCACGGACCCCTCCCGTGGGCACGGACCCCTTCCCGTGGACACGGACCCCTCCACGGACCCCTCTCTCCATCCCGGGCAGCTCCAAGCTGGCCGCGGGCCCGCCAGGTCCGGAGCTGCAGGCTCAGAGCCCCTCCCAGCCCCGCAGGACCCCTCGGCCGGGCGGTTCCTCTGCCCCTGGCTCACCGTAATGAGCCTTTTGTGGCGGGTTCGCTCCGGAGTGAAACTCCATTAGCGGCGGGGCCGGGGGGCGGCGGGGGGCGAGGGTCCCTTCCCCCCAGAACCGCGCTGCACCGCGCTGATAAACAGCAAATATCGGGGAACAGGATTTCCACATTATCTGAGCGCGGCAGAAAATCAAAATTTCAGTCTAAATCCGAGGAGACGAAGCTCATAAGCTCCTCCAGCTGATACAGACGCCGAGCCCAGCCGGCAAAGGCTCAGGAGGCACAAAATAACATTTTTCCTTTAAAAAAAAAAAAAAAAAAAAAAAAAAAGTAAGAGGAGAAAAGAAAAGAAAGCAAAAAGAATGAAGGAGAAGGGAGAAGCAAGAAATCTTTGGGGGCTGCCTGTGGGGAAGGAGGAGGAGAAGTGGTGCGGAGAGGAGCATTGTGTGGTGCTGCAGCCCCTTCCTGCTGAGCGGAGAAACACCCGGGAGCGCTGCGGAGGGGCTGGGAGAGCTGGGGACAGGGCTGGGAATGCCGGGGAGAGCTGGGGACAGGCCTGGGAGAGCTGGGAACAGGGCTGGGAGAGCTGGGGACAGGGCTGGGAACGCCGGGGAGAGCTGGGGACGAGTCTGGGAGAGCTGGGGAGAGCTGGGAACGAGGCTGGAAATGCTGGGAGAGCTGGGAACAGGGCTGGGAGAGCTGGGGACAGGGCTGGGAGAGCTGGGGACAGGGCTGGGAATGCCGGGGAGAGCTGGGGACGGCTCTGGGCCTGCTGGGGACGCTGCCCATCCCAGAAGGGTCCCAAAGGGCGGCTCCGGCTGCCCTGGGTGGGACCTGCAGCCCGGGCAGCAGCTGCCCGAGGTGCTGGCAGCGCTTAATGAGAGATCCGAGAGCGCAGCTGAGCCCCGAGCCCGACTCGGGAGCCACGTGGGGCCTTCCCGAGCCCAAAAGCCGAGCCCGGGCTGGGCCGCTGCCACCTGGACCACGGGGCAGGAGCCACTCCGGCCCTGCGGCGGGGAGCGATGCCGGGGATGGGGGAACCCTAAAAACCCGCAGCGGGGACGGAGCAGGTCGGCAGATGCTCAGGATAGGGGGAACTGCCCCGGGACGGGGATGGGGCTCCCTAAAACCCCACAGCGGGGTGGGAGCGGCTCAGAAGTGCGGGAGAGATGCCGGGAACTGCTCCGGGACGGGGATGGGGCTCCCTAAAACCCCGCAGCAGGGTAGGAGTGGCCGCGCTCGGTGGCACCGCGGGGCCGAGGGACGCGGCTCCGCCTGCCCTGGAGGAGTTTCCCCCATCCCGGTGTGAATCTAGAACACTCTCCAGGTGGTTCCAGCGCAGGAATTCCCAGAGTATCCAGTTTGGCCGTGGCCCAGCCATCCCTGCACCCTTGGTGCTCTGTCTCCTGACCTTCCCTGCGCCAGGGACTCCCCAAAGGCGCCGCTCCCCGCAGGATCCGCGGCTCCCGGGGCCGGAATCCGCGGGGTTTTGGCCGGGGGAATGCGGCCCGGCCGCGGCTCTGCACACGCCGGAGGCTCCGGGCTCCCCCCGGGGCTTTTCTTCAGCTCTGCTTGGGGCAAGGAAGGAAAAGAAGCAGGGACGAGTTGCAGGAAAGGTTTTCTTGGTTCCTCCTCCTGCTCCATCACCGGCTCCTTAAAGCTCAGAACACAAAGGAATTCCTCACCCCGCGCTGCCCCCTCAGCTCCCAGGAATGCCCCTTGCCCTTCCCCCCCTCATTCCTATGCCCATCTCTAGAGTGGCATCTTTCGGGCAGGGAATTTTAGGGTCTGTTCCAGCCGGGGCACGTTTCTGGTATAACCCAAATCCCTCCGTGCAGATCCAGGGGCTGTTGGTGGAACTGAAGCCCAAAATTCCGGGTTTTCCCAGGCAGGACTCAAGGCTCTGCAGAACTCCAGTGCTGGAGTGAGTTCTATTGCTGAGGAAAGGAGGGGATTTATTTTGGGTGAGGAGGAAGAAGGTGTGGAGTGGGTGCCTTTGGAAGCATCCCAGTTGTGCTGGCAAAGTGAATTCTCGAGTTAAAATCTGGGGATTTCTGGGATGCTGCTGCAGGATTGTCCCACCCTTCTGTGCTGCTGGTCCTGTCAGTTCTGCTGTTTCTCCTCACGGGGCAGGTGGGCAGGGCTGGTTTTCCTGGAATATTTCAGCTTTCCCTTCTCCCAGGTGCTCACACAGAAGCCCTGAAAGTGAAATTCGGGCAGTCAGGCCAGGGAGGGATCTCTGCTCCCACAGCTGGGGCTGAGCTCGGCGCTAGCGGAGCCATTTCACGCCGGCTTAGAACCGGTTTTAAAGAGCCCCACATCTCGTTCAGGATGAAGATCTCAGCGCCTTCCTTTAGGATTGGTGCTTTGGGGTCCCCTGGCGCTCAGGCAGGGCCTTCTCGGGGTGCCGAGCAGAGCTGCCTATTGTAAATGCAGGTGAACCCGGCGGGAAGAAATGCTGATGTCTGCCTCCAGTCAGAAGGCTGAATGATTTCTTTATTATAATTATGCTATAATACAGTAATGTACTATTTAAAGGAGATACTAAAACTACAATCCTACTTTTTCTAACTACCATATCTAACTCACAACTCATGACCCTCTCTGAGAGTCCAGACACAGGTGGGTTGGATTGGCCACCAGACCCAAACAATCCTCACCAGAATCCAACCAAGCAATCAGCCCAGGTAAACAATTCTCCAAACACATTCCACATGGGAAAAACAAGGAGCAGAAATAGAAATCGTTTCCTCTTTTTCTTTCTGTGCTCCTCTATGAAAAAATCCTGAGAGGGAGAAGAATGTGCCTGCCACAGCTGGCAGTGCCTCGGTGCCGCTCTTTGTGTCCTCAGCAGAGTTTTGGGCTCTGACTGGGAGTTGTGGGGTTCTGCTGACATCCCCCAGAGCCGAGGGCTAATTCCCAAAAAATCTGGCGCCACTGCCCAAAAGTGCTCTGCAGCACCAAACCCCTCCCTGAGCAGCCAAACCGCACAGGAGAGGCTGAATCGGCCCCGAGGGCTGTGCTGGCCTGTGGGGGTCAAACCCACCCCGAACCCCAACAGGGCAGCTCCTGCGGGGGCTGGCTCGAAAATCTCCGGTGGCTTTTGCTGCTGCTCCTTCCCCCGAGCCCGGGCAGCTCCAGCCACATCCCTGCTGGGCTCGCTGCTGCTCTGCCAGCCCCTCCGGCATTCCCAGTGCCTCCGGCATTCCCAACTCTTCCAGCATCCCCAGTCCCTCCCATGTTTCCAGCCCTTCTGGCATTCTCAGTCCCTTCCAGCACTCCCAGCCCTTCCAGCATTCCCAGTGCCTCCAACATTCCCAATCCTTCCATCATTCCCAGTCTCCTCCAGCGCTCCCAGTCCCTTCCAGCATTCCCAGCCCTTCTGGCATTCCCAGCCCTCTCAGCACTCCCAGTCCCTTCCAGCATTCCCAGCCCTTCTGGCATTCCCAGCCCTCTCAGCACTCCCAGTCCCTTCCAGCATTCCCAGCCCTTCCAGCATTCCCAGTCCCTCTGGCATTCCCAGTCCCTGCAGCATTCCCAGCCCTTCCAGCATTCCAGTCCCTGCAGCATTCCCAGCCCCTCCAGCATTCCCAACCTTTTCAGCATTCCCAGTCCCTGCAGCATTCCCAACCCTTCCAGCATTCCCAGTGCCTCCAGCATTCCCAGTGCCTCCTGCCCCAGGGCTCCCGGCCCGGCGCCGCTGGCTCCGTTCTGTTCCGCGGCGCTCCCGGGGCTGGCGGAGCTTTTCCCCGAGCCCGCGCGGGGCCGGAGGTCAAGCCCCAGCGGGTGTTTCCGTTTAGTTCCAGATGCCAGCCTGACAGGTGGGTGCCTCTTGATTAATCCCCAGCCCCCCCAAAAGCTCCCGGCCCCGCCCCAGTCCAGCCAAAATTAGGGGAGAAACTCTGGGAATGGGGCTGGGGGGGTTCTGTCCCTCCGGGCGAGGCTCGCGGGTTTCACCTCCAGCACTTCCCAGTCCGGGGGTTTGAGTGGGAGGCACAGCCAGAAGCTCCCAGTTCTCCCAGTTTGGCCGCTGTGGTGCAGTTCTGACCTAACGGTGTCCCCAGGGGTGCCGATGTCCACCTGAGCCCCGGGAAAGTGAGGATTTGGGATCCAGGGGGCTCTGCTGGGGTCGCTGCGGGGTCTGGCTGCTGCCAGGGGCACCCCTGAGCCTGGGCGGGCTCCTGGGTTTGGTGGCCACACCAGGATTGTCACCTCACTTAGAGGTGACAAAGAGAGAACAGCACCAAACCTGAACTCAGCCCCTGCCACGGGGACTCTGTGTGGGGGCTGAGCCAGAGACCCCCAGAGAGCCCCTGAGACCCCAGGAAAACTGAATCCTTCTGGTGCTGCCTCGGCCCATGGGGAAATTTGGGGGTTTTTTTGTCTTTTTTGGACACATCTCTGGAGTCCAAGCCTCGGGAGTTTTTTCCCTCTCTCTCTCGCCCCCCTTTTCCACACTCTGAGTGTCCAGAAATCCCCACTCTGGTTCAGAACTCTGCCCAAAAGCTGATGATTTCTCCCCAGAACCTCTCTGCTCATCCACGCCAGGGAAATTCCTGGGGTTTAGGGAGCTGAGGAGGGTTCAGAGGGGAGGAAAATCCCAGTTATCCCAGCAGGGAAGTAAATCCCAGTTACCCCAGCAGGGAAGTAAATCCCAGTTACCCCAGCAGGGAGGTGAATCCCAGTTATCCCAGCAGAGAGGTAAATCCCAGTTACCCCAGCAGGGAGGTGAATCCCAGTTACCCCAGCAGGGAGGTGAATCCCAGTTATCCCAGCAGGGAGGTAAATCCCAGTTATCCCAGCAGGGAGGTAAATCCCAGTTATCCCAGCAGGGAGGTAAATCCCAGTTATCCCAGGGAGCTGCAGAGGTTCCAGGAGCTCAGGAGAGGCAGGGAAGGTGATTTCCTGCTCCTGTGCCTCACTCCCAGCTCCAACCCTGGCAAACCCCGGGGGGTTTTCCCCATCCCTTTATCAGGGTGGATCCCCCCCACAGGAATGTGGAGATTAAAAGCCCAAAGGGCACCCCGAGGAGCAGGGAAGGACAAATCCAGGATCCTCAGAGGTGCTGCAGCCTCCTGAGCAGCACGGCAGTGCCGAGGCTGGAGAGATGCAGCCAGTGCCTGAACATTTATGTAAAAAGAAAAAAAAAAAAAAAAATCAACTTATTAAAATTTTGCCCGGCTGCATCTCCTGCTTATTCAAACAGTGCCAATTTCCGTGGATCTCATATCAGCTCCCAGCATCTCCCAGCCTCAGTGCTTGGGTTATGTGGGAAGAGAGAGAGAGAAGCGGGGTGAGGGGGGGGAAACTGCGAGCAAAATAAAAGCTGCTATCTGACAGAATCTCTCCTGGGGATCTCAGTTATTAAAAAAAAAAAAAAAAAAAAAAATTTTTCTCTTGGCTGCTGTTTGTTAAATGTGCAGGAGCCATAGGCAAATTTTTGCTAATTTTGTGCATGCCTTTATCATACTGGTGATTCACTGGCAGCTTTATCCTCCGATAAGTGGATTAGTTGTTGAGCTAAACAAAAAGGTGTTTGACAAGCAGGAAGCTCTAAAGAACATATTTGTTTTCCGAAGAATGGAGCTGTGTTTGTTGCTCGGTGCAGTGTGGGTGCGTTGTGGGGAATTTCATTACCCGGCAGCAGAGCCCTCCGAGCTCTCCTGCCTTGCACGGGGATGTGGTGCAGCAGGAGCCTCTCCCTCCTGTCAGGATTTGGGGTGTGGTGCAGCAGGAGCCTCTCCCTCCTGTCAGGATTTGGGGTGTGGTGCAGCAGGAGCCTCTTCCTCCTGTCAGGATTTGGGATGTGGTGCAGCAGGAGCCTCTCCTTCCTGTCAGGATTTGGGGTGTGGTGCAGCAGGAGCCTCTTCCTCCTGTCAGGATTTGGGATGTGGTGCAGCAGGAGCCTTTCTCTCCTCTCAGGATTTGGGGTGTGGTGCAGCAGGAGCCTCTTCCTCCTGTCAGGATTTGGGGTGTGGTGCAGCAGGAGCCTTTCTCTCCTCTCAGGATTTGGGGTGTGGTGCAGCAGGAGCCTCTTCCTCCTGTCAGGATTTGGGATGTGGTGCAGCAGGAGCCTCTTCCTCCTGTCAGGATTTGGGATGTGGTGCAGCAGGAGCCTTTCTCTCCTGTCGGGGTTTGGGGTCTTGGGGTCGGGGTTTGGCTGCTGAGCAGGAATTTGGTGGTGTAGAACATCTTTGGGTTTATTTGGGAATAACACCTGGATGTATTTAGGAATGACCCCTCTGAGGGGTGTCAGCAGAACCCCACAGCTCCCAGTCAGAATTCCACAATTCCCAGTCAGAATCCCACAATTCCCAGTCAGAATCCCAAAGTTCCCAGTCAGAACCCCACAATTCCCAGTCAGAATCCCAAAGTTCCCAGTCAGAGCCCCACAATTCCCAGTCAGAATCCCAAAGTTCCCAGTCAGAGCCCCACAATTCCCACTCAGAATCCCACAATTCTGTCAGAGCCCACAGCTCCCAGTCAGAGCTGGGCTGTAGGACTGGGATTGAGGGTGCAGAGGGAGAATTTGTCCAAAGGGAGGAGAATGGGGCTGAAATGAAATCTCGACTTTATCCAAACCTTTCACTGTGCCATCCGAGGATCTCCTGCCCCTGGGGTGTTTCTCCTCGCGGTGCCACGGGGGAAGGTTGTGATTCCAAGGCCAGGAATGGGGGCACAGGGATTTTATCCCCTTTAAATGTAAGGCTGGAGCCCTGAGGCTTTGCCAAGGGCCTGTGCTGGTCCCAAACCCCTTCTCTGCAGGAGCGCTGCAATTCCATATTTCTGCAGTTGCGTGTTTGCGTTCTGTCCTTCGGAGCTCTCCCCTCCCCTCTCCCCACTCAGGCACCCACAGGCCTTGGGCTGTGTTTGCCAAATCCGTGGGAAGAATGGGAATTTTCCCCCTGGAGCTGCCGGGAGCCTGGGGACAGTGACAGTGGCGGTGACCGTCCCTCACAAGGATCAGGAGCCAGGCGTGCCCCTGGCCTCCGGCTGTGCAGCTCAGGGGATGTCCTGGAACAAAGGTGCTTTGCTGCTGATCCTGCCCGGGCCATTCTTCCAAGCTCTGATCCCATCTCCTGTTCCACCTCACTCCTCCAAGCTCCTGTTCCATCCCTTTCTTCCAAGCTCTTATCCCATCTCCTGTTCCACCTCACTCCTCCAAGCTCCTGTTCCATCCCTTTCTTCCAAGCTCTTACCCCATCTCCTGTTCCATTCTGCTGTTCCAAGCTCTTATCCATTTCCTATTCCAGGCACTTATCCCATCTCTTGTTCTATCCCACTCCTCCAAGCTCTTATCACATCTCCTGTTCCATCCCTTTCTTCCAAGCTCTTATCCCATTTCCTGATCCATCCCACTCCTCCAAGCTCTTATCCCATCTGTGTTCCATCCAGCTCTCCCAAGCTCTTACCCCATCTCTTCTTCCAAGCTCTTATCCCATCTCCTGTTCCATTCTGCTGTTCCAAGCTCTTATCCCATCTCCTATTCCAAGCCCTTATCCCATCTTTGTTCCATCCAGCTCTCCCAAGCTCTTATCCCATCTCCTGTTCCACCCCTGGCCCCGGCATCCATGGCTTTCCTGGCAGTGACTCCGCAGGCCGTGGTGGCACCGCTCTGTTCCCGGTGTCACTTTTCCTCCATCCCGGGCTCCTCCTGGCAGGGACGGTGAGCAGCCACCCCATTTCCCCCTTCCTGTGTCATTCCTGGATTTTCCAGCCTGCCATGGGGCTGGCTGACCCCGGTGCTGACGGGGCCGTGGCCCTGTCCCCTCATGGCTGGGCAGTTCTGCAGTGACCCCTCGGCAGGCCGGGGGTTGTGGAGCTGATTTTGGGGTGCACAAGGATGGGCAGCTAAATCCCTGGGGATGCCCCTGGGATGGATCTCCTGGGGAAATGAGGCCTCTTCCTGCTGATCCCGCTGCTGACCCCAATGTTCCCCGGGGTCCTTCGGAGCCAGAGCCAGGCTTGGTGATCAGAGCAGTGCAATCCCAGCACTGGGATGGTTCTAGCCCTCCTGGCACTCCCAGGAGCCTGAAGAGAGGGAAGGGATGGCCACACCATCCCCATCCCATCCCATCCCATCCCATCCCATCCCATCCCATCCCATCCCATCCCATCCCATCTCATCCTATCCCCATTCCATCCCCATCCCCATCCTATCCCATCCCCATCTCATCCCATCCCCATCCCATCCTATCCCATTGGTCCCATCCCCAATCCCCATCCCCATCCCATTCCCATCCCATCCCATTGATCCCATCCCATCCCATCCCATCCCATTGATTCCATCCCCATCCCATCCCTATCCCTATCCCCATCCCATCCCATTGATCCCATCCCCATCCCCTCCCCTCCCATCCCATCCCATCCCCTTCCATCCCATCCCCTCCCATCCCATCCCATCCCATCCCATCCCATCCCATCCCATCCCATCCCATCCCATCCCATCCCATCCCATCCCATCCCATCCCATCCCATCCCATCCCATCCCCGAGCTTCCCCCACGCCACGGCCGTGGATTCAGAGCCGCTTTTCCCTGGCGAGGGGCTGGAGCAGCGCCGTTTTCCCGGGATTTGGGGAGGGAAGGAGCGCTGGGAGCGGGGCAGGGCTGAGCTCAGAGCTGCGGCCGGCAGCGCTCGCTGTGGCGGCTCTGGCACGGCTGAAACCGGAGAGGGAGGGAGGGAAGGAAGGAGGGAGGGAGGGGGGACGCGGCCGCGGAGGAGCGAAAGGTCCCCAGCTGGCTGTGAGTGGCATCTGCGCGCGGAGCGCAGCCTCCAGCTGAGAGCTATTTCACTATTTATTTACATGTAATTATTGCTATGAGGTGCAGATATTAACACTGTCAAGAGCAATTTGCCCTGACATTTTTCACTCGCTCTGTTCCCTGACGTTCGGGGCTGGGTGGGATTTTTCCGCTGCCTCTCTCTCCCGCTCCCTCCTCCCGGCCCCGCTCCGCTGCGGGCACCGCGCTGCTTTAATCCCGCGCCCTTCGCAACTCATTAAACTTTGAAATTTAATTTTGGCCGGGGCGCGGGGAGCGGCTCCCGCCCCCGCCCGGCCCCCGCCGCCCCTGCCCGGCAGCCGAAGCGTTCCCAGTGCGAACAAACCGAATTTACCGCTGGCCGCGTTTTCAATTGCGAGGCAATCTCGGCCTCAACCTTCGCTGCATCTCAAACACCCCAAAGGTGCTCGAGCGTTCACGGCGAGGACCCTGGGAAAGCAAACGCAGAACAAAGATTTTCCCAACCTCTGGCCGAGCAGCACAAAAATCACCTCCTGCCCCATAACTGGGGGCTGCTTCCGACTTCTGCAGCCCCGTTTTTCCCCTTCTCTGCCTGCCCGAACCACCTGATTGTTGGTGACACTTTAAATTAAGACTTCCGGCCCGCGCCGGAGCCCTGATTTAATGAGGCAGTTGTTGGATGTCATTTAATAAATCCCGGTTGTGCATCAGGACTTGTTTGCCACGGGGCGGTGGGGACGTGACAGGCACAGCCTGGCCTGTCCCCTCAGCCAGGAGGGATTTGGGATCTTTCAGCAGCCAGGAGGGGATTTGGGATCCTTCGGCAGCCAGGAGGGGATTTGGGATCCTTTGGCAGCCAAGAGGGGATTTGGGATCCTTTGGCAGCCAAGAGGGGATTTGGGATCCTTTGACAGCCAGGAGGGGATTTGGGATCCTTCAGGGAGCATTTAGGAGTGGGTGATCAGGCCAGCGTGTGTCAGGGCTGTTCTTGGAAGGAGAAAATCCCATAAATTCTGGGTATTCCTCAGAGCTTGTGCCTGCTGGAGTTCTGGAAGGGATTGTCAGGATCCCTCTGTTCATCTACAGTGCTTTCAGCCCTTTTTTTTGTCGTTCTTAGGATTGGGCCAGACTTGGTTTGTGCTCTCTTGGCTTTGCAGGGAAAGATTCAGGAATTCGGAGCTTTCTCCCTCTTTTCTTCTGGATTTGCTTCCTTGGCAAGGGCACGGCCAGAGAGCCGGGCTGAGGGGAGGAGGTCAGGCCCCAGATGTGGAATATCCGCTGGTTTGGGGGGGGTTGCTCCTCTTTGTGTGCAGGTGACACAAACAAACAGCGGCAGGGCCTGCTGCACACCTGTAACCCCATCCCAAAGGAAAAGGGATCCCGGCAGGGCTGGGGCTGATGGGCGGAACCAAACGGGGCCGTTTCAGTCAGCGCAGCCCGGAGAGTTTGGTTCTCTCTCTTTGTAAACAAAAGCGCAGAAACTATCGCCAGTGCATCGTTCATTTCCTTCTGCTTTGCCCCAAATCGCGGCGCTTTGCCTCATTTTGGCCTCTGCCTCGGCGATTTGTGTTTGCATGAATCCCTCACCCGTTCCCACTCCCATGGATGCCAATGGAAAGGCTTTTTTCCGCTGGAAGAAAATGTTGTTTATCCTTCCCACAGCGTTTATCCCTCACCTGCTGACCCTTTGTCAACCTTCTCCAGGAGGAGCTGGGATTTAAAGCCGGAGCTTCTCTTTTTGTGGGTTTAAATCAGGGCCCAGCGTGGAAATCCCACATTTTCTGTTCTCAGCTCCTCCTCCCCACCCGTTCCTGTGCATGGCACTGAAACAAAGCTGATAAAACCTTATCAAACCTTATCAAACCTTATCAAACTGCCTTACATCTTCCAGGGATGGGCCTACAGAGACCCCGAACCGCCCCGTGGTCTGAAGTTCTCATTGCTAGGCTTGGCTTATCCCAAGGCTGGCTGGAACGAGCACGTCAGCATTTGGGATGCTCAAATTCCTGCTCCCTGATAAACCCCAGCTCCAGCTCGAGTTTAGCCTGTCTTGGGCTCAAGTTCTATCTTTTTTGGGCTGGAGTTTTGGCCTTTCTCAGGCTTAAGGTTTACATTTTTTGGGCTGGAGTTTTACCTTTTTTGGGCTGGAGTTTTGGCCTTTCCTGCACTCAAGTTTTGGCCTTTCTTGGGCTCATGTTTCAGCCTTTCTTGGGCGCAGGTTTTAGCTTTTATTTGGCTCAAGTTTTGGCCTTTCTTGGGCTCAAGTTTTTTTGACTCGAGTTTTAGCTTTTATTGGGCTTGAGGTTTAGCCTTTCTTGGGTTCCAGTCTTGGCCTTCCTTGGGCTCGAGTTTTAGCCTTTTTTGGGGTTGAGTTTTATCTTTTATTGGGCTGGAGTTTTGGCCTTGCTGGGCTGGAGTTTTGGCCTTGATGGGCTGGTTTTCCTGGGGGCAGGGGCGAGCTGAGCCCTGCCGCGCCTGCTGCCGCTGCTGAGCGCTGTGATCAGCTCAGAGCCCCAGGAAACGGCAGAATATTCCAGAAACGAGGTCAATTCCTGCTCCTGGCGGGACTTTGGACCACGTGCGCTGTGTCCCGCCGGGGTTTGGTGTCGTTCCCCCTCCGGAAGCTCCGGATTCCCGTTTTTTGTGCGGACAGGAGGTTTTTCTCCTCCACATAATGACCAGGGCAGAATTAATCAGGCGGGGCTTTACTGCCGCTGATCCGCGGGCACCCGCAAAGCCCCGGCAGCAGCCGGTCCATACATTAACTCCGCTCTGCCTTAATCTCGGGTTTAAGACTGGCTCGCAGCGAGGCAGGGACAGGAGCAGGCAGGACACGGAGATTTTCCCGGGATCTCTCAGGTGCAAAGGCTGGCAGGGCTCAGGGCAGGTAAAGCCCGGGCTGGGCTCTGCTTTTTGGGGTTCAGCTCTTCCCCGCAGTCCCAAACGTTGTGCAAGGGCACCCGCAGAGCCCCGGCAGCAGCCGGTCCATACATTGACTCCGCTCTGCCTTAATCTCGGGTTTTAGACCGGCTCATATTGAGGCAGGGACAGGAGCAGGCAGGACACGGAGATTTTCCCTTATAGGGCTCAGGGCCGATAAAACCCGGGCTGGGCTCTGGTTTTGGGGGTTCAGCTTCTCCCCAGAGCCCCAAACCCCGTGCCAAGGTCCAGGTTTCTCTCTGAGCCGGAGGGTGGGAGCAGAGCTGGGATCCGAGACTGGAGCGGGATGGGATCGGGATGGGACTGGGATGGGATTGGCATGGGATTGGCATGGGAGTGGGATGGGATCGGGAAGGGATCTGGGATCAGGATGGGAGCGGGATGGGATCGACATAGGATCGGGATGGGAGCGGGATAGGATCGAGATGGGATCCAGATGGGATCCAGATGAGATCGGGATGGGATTGGGATCTGAGATCGGGATGGAAGCAGGCTGGGAGCGGGATGAGAGTGGGATAGGATCGAGATAGGATCGGGATGGGATCTGGGGTCAGGATGGGATTGGGATGGGATCGAGATGGGATAGGGATGGGAGCGGGATGGGATCGGGATCTGGGATCAGGATGGGAGCGAGATAGGATCAGGATGGGATCGGGATGGGATCCAGATGGGATCGGGATGGGATTGGGACCTGAGATCGGGATGGGAGCGGGCTGGGAGTGGGATGGGAGCGGGATAGGATCGAGATAGGATCCGGATGGGATCGGGATGGGATCCAGATTGGGATGGGGCTGGGAGCGGGACGGGATGGGGCCGGGAGGAGCAGCCGGGCCAGGAGCGTGGGCGCTGTCCCCGCTGCCGGCAGCGCTGACAAGTGCCAGCTGTGCGCGGGTGTCCCCGCTTGTCACTGCCCAGCGCCTGCCACAGCCAATCTGTGTCCTAATCGCCAGCAATTAACACGAAACACTTTCGCCCCTCGCTCCCCCCGCCCCGGCGCGGACACCGGGCCCGGAGCTCGGGATGAAGGGAGGGAAAAGAGCCCCCCCAGCGCCGACCCTCTCCCCCTTCACTTCCCACTAACTCAGCGCAACCAATTAGGCATCTGACACCCGCGCGGGCTGACAAATTGTTTCTGTCATCTGCTCTCTGTCTTTCATTAAACGGGAGGCGGAGGGGGGCTCGCGAGGGGAGGGGGCGGGAGATGTGATCTCCCATGCTTAGCGAGGCCAGATACATTAATTACAAAACGGCCATTTGCGGCATGAAAATGCATTAATTAAATTTATGCAATCATTATCTTTAAATAGTCATATCTTGAAAATGATCAGCCCTTCCTGAGTCTTCCCTCTCCTCCGCTAAGTATCTCTAATCCCTTTTCCAGCGTTTATCTCGGGATCGGCAGCGCCTTGTGTGCTTTTAAACTTCTGCGGCAGGAGATGCCTCCAAAACTCCACTCGAGCCGTCGAGGGAGTGGCAGCCGCGCTCCTGCCCCTGGCACCGCAGCCAGGACGGGAACGGAGCGAGGATTTGCCGTTTTTTGTAGCTTTTGGACCAAGATATTCTCATACAAGTCTCGTGGCTCGGCCGGGAGTTGTGGGGTTAAGGAATGAAGTTGTCGCGTCTGTGCGGGAGGGCGCGGGATGCGCTGCGGATCCGCGAGGTGGATGCGGGGCTGTTTTCCTTGGAAAAGGTTTGATTTCAGTGCGGCAGCGCCCTGGCACAGGCGCGGCTGTGCCAGCAGCCGGCCGCCTTCCATCAGGGCATCTTCTGCCCCTCAAAAACCTCTCCTGGTTCCAGGCCATCGGTGGCGTCCGTGAGATTAAAAAAAAAAAAAAAAAAAAAAAAAAAGGTTTAAAAAGAGGCGTTTAGGCGTTTTGTTGCTCTGATGACCCAGATCGCTTCGTGGTGGCTTGGCTTTGTCATTCTAATATATATTTTAATTCGGAGCACTTTCAGAGGTGGCCAAAAACTCAAATTGTGCCCTCGAGGGAGCGGGAAGGGCGGCGAGTGAGGCGTTAACCCAGGAGCTTCTGCTTTCCCCCCTCGTTGTTCCGAGGCTTCCCCCGGTTGTGATGAGCACACAAATAAACAATCACCGGGAATTCAGCGGGGTTTGCGCCGCCACCCCAGGTACGGCAGAGCCCAGATACCCGGGGAGGGATTCATCTCATGCCCTGCTCAAGTAAGCACCTCGAAGTCGGCAGGAAAATTCCATCCGAGCGGCTTTTGGAGAGCGGGGGGACCCGGGCAGGGACGGGATCTAAGCCCCGCTCCCTCGAGCCTTTCGTGGCGCTGCGGGGGAAAGGTTTTGCTCTGCTTTTTGTATGCCTGCGCCGTTTTTAATCAATCTTGTCGGGTTTTATTCCCCAAATCGGCAATTCCTGGTGGGGCAGTGCCCGGTCAGACCGGGGTGTTCGGACCCCGGAGTTTGGGATTAGGGCCAGGCGGAATTTGGGGTGACGGCAGTGACTCCTGCCGGGTTTCTCCCATCGGACGGGCAGGAATGAGCTCTGGGATTTCAGAAATCGCCTCGGGCGGTGCCTGTCGTGCCCAGAGATTCCCTCGGGCTCCGCACCGGGAAGCTCGGGGTGGAACTGGGGCTGTTGGGACCCGGCACGGCGGGAGCAGCGTGGGGGCGGTGGCAAGCAGGGGACACAAAGGGCTCCTTTTCCCTGGAGCGTCCTCGGGAATGGCCCTGCCTGGAGAGAAGGGAAAAGCCTGGCCTGGGGGCAGGAGAGGTGTTTGAGCTGCAACATCTGAGCTCCAGGGCGGTGCTCTTTTCTCCTGGATTTCAGCGCGGATCCCGCTTCCTTCCGCGCTTTTTCCCGCTGCCCCAGCAGGCTCTGCTCCGCGCTGGATGCGGCTCCTTCATCCCGATTCCCGGTTTCCTGGGAGGGTTTGGAGGGTCACGTTCGGGACGAGCCAGCAGCTCCTGAAACCCCAGCAGCAGAGAGGGCTCCGGAGGGACGGGAGGGCTGGGAGCGGCATTTCCTTGGATTCGGGAGCTGGGATTTTCCTTTGGGTGAAGGAAAAAGAGGATCTGACTTTGAAAATTCCCCTCCGTGGCAGCCCCAAAAAACCCAACCGGAGCCGAGGCGCAGCCAGGATCCCCCGGGATCCTGCTCAGGCTTTGGGGAGGGCTGGGAAGAGAAACGCTCCCCTTAAAAACCGGGAATCGGGAAGGGGAGCGAGCAGGAGCTCGGCGCCGCTGATTTTCCCTTTCCTTGGGCAGCTGGGGCTGCTCGGTGCTCGGCCAGCGCTGCCCTTGCTGGGCTCATCAGCGCGATTTCATCGCCCTGACCTCTCCCGGCCGGCGCTGGGAGCCCCGCGGGCAGCGGCCGGGCTGAGCGGGTGTCTCTTACACCGCGCTTAAGCCGGGCTTAACTGATTACAGCCCTCGATAGATCAGAGGGAGCGGGGGAGGCAGAGAGGAGCCCGGGGCGGGGCTGGGACTGTTGATGCCTTTTGGGGCTACCTAAAACAGAGCCAGACAAAATTAAGGGAAGAAAAAGCGCTTGTATTTACTGAAGGGCCTTCAGGTACATCTCAGGCAGACAAAGCCCCCCAGGGGCTACACCCAAAAATGGACCACGGCTCACGAGCTTTCACACTTTGATAACTTTGGTCCATTTGCATATTGGGGGTTAATCCTCCAATTCCAGCTTCAGCTAATGAAGTCATTTACCCCGAGCTTGCTCCCCCCATCTCCCTTTTGTTGAATTTCTCGGGGCCTGAGGCAGTGAGGTGTCCTTGATTGCCAGGCCTGGAGAGGAATTGTTGTGTCTGCCCAAAACGGGAGAGCAGCAGCTGACCCTGCGTGTGGAGTTTGGAGTTGTGCACTACAGAACCGCAGGGTTACAAACACACGGAACATAGAAAAGCTCAAACCCTCAGGCATCACCCTCAGCGCGGGGAGCCCGGCGCAGGGCCGGGGCTGTCAATGAGCCCACGGGGCTATCAGCCCACGGGGCTATCAGCCCACGAGGCTATCAGCGCAGAGCTATCAGCCCACGGGGCTATCAGCTCACGGAGCTATCAGCCCACGAGGCTATCAGCCCACAGAGCTATCAGCGCACGGGGCTATCAGCCCACGGGGCTATCAGCTCACGGAGCTATCAGCCCACGAGGCTATCAGCCCACGAGGCTATCAGCGCACAGGGCTATCAGCCCACGGGGCTATCAGCCCACGAGGCTATCAGCCCACGAGGCTATCAGCGCAGAGCTATCAGCCCACGGGGCTATCAGCTCACGGAGCTATCAGCTCACGGAGCTATCAGCCCACGAGGCTATCAGCCCACGAGGCTATCAGCCCACGAGGCTATCAGCGCAGAGCTATCAGCCCACGGGGCTATCAGCTCACGGGGCTATCAGCGCACGGGGCTATCAGCTCACGGGGCTATCAGCGCACGGGGCTATCAGCGCACGGAGCAGCCTCGCCCGGGGCCAGGCGCTGGGACCCGCGGGGGATCCTTTGTGGTGCAGCTCCTTTGGCACTGACAGAGGCTCCCCCGCACTCCCCGGGCACGGGGGGCCCTGGAGCGGGCTCAGAGCATCCCAGGAAATCTCCTTTGGAAGCTCCATCAGCTCCCCCCGCGGGGCTGCACTGCCGGGATCGGGAATGAGAATGGAGCGAGGGAGAGGAGGGACAAGGGAGGAAGAGAAGAGGAGACCTTGCCGTGGATTCGGGTCTGGCTTTGTCAGAGGAATAAGAGAAGTTCCTAAAGCAGCTGGAATTTGCTGAGACCCCTCGGTGCCGCTCTGGCAGCCTCCACAGGTTTTGGGCTGTTTCATGGGGAACCTTGGGGTGTTTGCTCCTTTCTCGGCGTTTTGTATCCCTCACCAAGAACCCAAAGCTTCTCCTTCCCCACCTGCCCCCAGCGGGCCTGAGCTGACCCGAAAATGGACCCAAAAATGCAGAACAAAAGCCACAAGCCCGACCCATTTCCAACCCCAAATCTCCCCCCAGTCCTTCCATTGGTCTGGAAGCGTTTGGGAATTCCATTTTTCCGTGGTTCTGCCTTCCTGCTTTCTCTCCCAGGTGACTTTGTCCCAAAACTCCAGGAGCAAGGATTGGTATTCCTGCCCCGGATACTCGGGGTGAAATGTCCCAGGGACGCTTCCCATTCCACCAGGCGGATTTTCCCACCCAGCCTCTCCCTTCTGAAATATTCACGGGGAAATGCAAGGTTAAACCCGCGGAGGATGGAAACAGCGCCAGGGTGGAGTTTGTTTGTGGCGACTCAGAAGTCGGGAGGCTGGGGCAGCTCCGTTTGCTGAGCAGCACATCGGGGCAGCCCGGGCTTGATCCTGGGTTTTCTCTAGAAAATGTCTCAGGATCCCAATGAAATCGGGGAAAACGCCCGGTGCTGATGTGCCGTGAGACAAAGCACGGCGCTGATGGGTGGTAAAGCACAAAAATCCCTTCCCCGAGGGGAGCTGCGTGCCCGGCAGCGCCTGGAAATCGGAGCCCTGTGAGAGTTCGGGGTGTGGAGGTGCTCCTTGGCCCCTTGGCTGGAGCCTCTCCCGGTTCCGGGAGGGAGGAGCTCCTCTCTCCCGGCACTTCCTGGTCGCTGAAATCGGTGTCCATAACCTGGGACCCCGCTGGCCTCCCCAGCCCCCACTCCACAAAACATCTTTGTGTTTCCTCCCTGGTGATCCAGCCTGGCCAGGCCTTTGCTTCCTGCTTTTCTCTGGGAAATGCAGAGTTTGGTGTCCCAGGGCAGAGTTTGGTGTCCCAGAGCAGAGTTTGGTGTCCCAGGTCAGGGACAAATGGCTCGTGTTTCTGAGTGGGGTCTGGTGTCCCACAGCAGAGTCTGGTGTCCCAGGTCAGGGACCATGGCTCGTGTTTTTGGAGCAGAGTTTGGTGTCCCAGGGCAGAGTTTGGTGTCCCAGGTCAGGGACCATGGCTCGTGTCCCCAGACCAAGCAGCTTTTGATGTAATTTCCGCTCTTCCCCTCCCGATCCCGCTTCTCCCGTGGGATTTCTTGGAGCCCTCAGTGGATGTTTGACCCCGCGGTGCTCCCGATTCCCTCGTGGGATCCCCGCTACTCCTTCCCGCGCCGAAGCCGCTCCTCTCCCCCTCTGGCTGAGCCCTTCCCGCTCTTTCCGCGTAGCTTAGAGCCTTTTCCTCAGACCTTGTCTGTGATTTGTACATCCCTACAGAAGCAGGGTGCCCAAAACAAGATGCAGTGCTCCCGCTGGAACCTCACCATAGCCCTGAACAATCAGGTAACAACCTCCCACCGCCTCCCCCCGCTCCTCCTCTTCCTCCTCCCTCGCAGCCCCCGTGGCTCCGCTGTGCCGCAGCTCCATCGCATCCCCGGCTCCATCCCACCCCCGGCACCTCCCCGAGCCCTCTCCATCGTCGGTGTGTGGCGGCTTCCATCCATCCAGTGGAGCAGGGCCATTTTAGGGCACAGGCGCTCATCTCCATGTCACCTGCCGTGTCCCAGCGCCCTTCCCCGCGGTGCCGGTGCGTCCCTCGGGGTTTGGAGCCGCGGGACGGCGCCGCTGGCATGCGGGGGTTGGTTTTTGCTGTTTGGGGCCGCTCTGGAGGGCTCTGGTGCGATGTGGCCCGGGGGTGTAGGGGGTGCAGGATTCAGGCACGTTGCGTTCCGTTCCCAGCTCTCCACGTGTTTCCCAGCCAAGGTTTGGGGTTGGAAGTTGGGGTTTTGCAGCTCCCCAGCAGCAGCCCTGGAGCCGGCCCGTATCAGGAGGAGCTGTGGGGTTCTGGGGGCTCCTCGTCCCCTCAGCTCCTGGAGGGGGGATGAACACCCGGGGGGGCGAGGCCGGGGAGCAGCCCCGGGTTTGTCAACCTTGAATCGCCCCAAAATCCGAGTGGAGGCCTCGATCACACCCGAGAGAGGCAGGGCTGAGCTCGAGGACAGCAAGGTAACCCCAGAGGGAATCGCTGGGCTTGGAAAACACCCCCAGGCTCCTCAGGAGCACCCCCTGCCCAGCAAACCCCACCACTGAGCTCCAGCTTGCTCCAAACCCTGCCCGGCAGTGCCGCAGCACGCAAGGAGCTGCAGTGACCCGGATCAGGGATTTTCCAGGTGCAGGAAGGGTGAAGCACCCTCTGGATCTGCAAAGCAAATTTAATGGGTGCTCGGTTTGGAATGCTGGGATCCAGCTCAGCTGGCTGCGGTGATTTAGAAAATATTCGAAATTAATTGCTTGGTTTTGTGAGTGCAGTGTTAGTGATTGCTACACAAGTCATTTTAGTCCTACCTAGGGGCATATTTGCATATATTTATCCTCCTTTCAAGTGGAGATCTTTGGGGAAAGTGTATTTATCTCCTCCTAACTCTTTCTTCGGCTTTCAGCCGTCCTACAGTCACCTCTTCATTTTGTTCCCATTTAATGTATGTGTGGAATAATCGACTCTTCCTCTTCCCGCCAAGTGGAAATGAATCCACAGAGATCAAAAAGCATTAATGTGGGGAAGGGTTTTTCCTTCTGCCAGGAGCAGGGTGAGAGAGAAGGATGGGAAGGATGGAGCTGGGTCCCCCCTAAAACTGCCTGGGAGGGTAGGGCACGACCTGGAGAGGAGCTGGGGCAGCCAGGGGTGGCAGGGACCGAGCTCCCCCCTGGAGGAACTGGGAGAGCTTTGTTCTCCCTAAATCCCAGGGATCCAGCAGGTTTCCCAGCAGACAGGTTTGCCGTGCCCAAGGAAGGGAAGTGGGAACACCCCAAAGCTGGAGCCCAGGGAGATTTCAGCCTCCCCTGCATGGAATTTCCTGGTGCTTCTTGCCTGGTGTGGCCCCAAAAAGTCCAAGGGATCCCACTGCCAGCCAGGGAAGGTTTGTCCCTGTTCCCAGGAAAGCAGCACCACAGCCCCAGGAACCACAATGGCAGGAGCCCTTCCTGAGGTGTCCCTGGATGTCCCTGGTGTGTCCCTGGATGTGTCTATGGATGTCTCTGGATGTTCCTCAATGTGTCCCTGGGCATGTCCCTGGATGTCCCTGGGTGTCCCTGGTGTGTCTATGGATGTGTCTATTAATGTTCCTCAATGTGTCCCTGGGTGTGTCCCTGGATGTCCCTGGGTGTCCCTGGGTGTGCCCCCATAGTGTCCAGGAGCCAACCCCAGGGGTCACCTGGGGATCCTGGAGAGCTTCTGGGGCAGGGCTGGAGCTGTGGTCACTCTGGGGATGTTGTAAGGAAGTTGTGGTCACTCTGTCATCTGTAGGGATGTTCCGGTCACTCTGGGGATGTTTTAGGGCAGGAGCCGTGGTCACTCCAGGATTTCCTGTAGGGCTGGAGCAGTGGTCACTCTGTGGATGTTGTAGAGCCATGGTCACAGGAGCTGTGGTCACTCTAGGGATGTTTTAGGGCTGGAGCTGTGGTCATTCTGGGGCTGTCCCACCGGGAAGGAGCCGTGGTCACTCTGGGGATGTTTTAGGGCAGGAGCTGTGGTCACTCCAGGATTTCCTGTAGGGCTGGAGCAGTGGTCACTCTGTGGATGTTGTAGAGCCGTGGTCACAGGAGCTGTGGTCACTCTGGGGATGTTTTAGGGCTGGAGCCGTGGTCACTCCGGGGCTGTCCCGTGTCCTCAGGAGCCACTGGCGGCTCTGCCAGGGCCAGGCCTGGCCACCAAACTGGGCTGCTGCCCTGCCCTTGTCCCTCTCTTATCTGTCCCCATCTCTGGGGTCCCCTCCAGCCCCCCTGCGCCCCAAAAGCGGATCCTGATTGCCCAGCTGGAAGGTCCTAATTGTGCTTCCCTCCCCAAAGCCGCCTCCCTTTATCATAAAGGGTGCACATTTCCCCCGCTGCAGCTTCCGCGGCCACAGGCCCTGAGGGCCAGCTCAGAAATGGAGGGAATTAATTACATTTTTTTAACTCCCCTCCTTTTCTAGTAGGGGAGAGAGCGATGAAACGTCCCGGGGGGAGCGGGGGGAGCTGCCAAGGAGGGTGGGGAGGGAGGGAGCAGCGGGAGGTGAGGGGGGAGCTGCTGCTTTCATCCAGGAGGGTCTTTGTGCATCAGCCTCGCACTCCAGGACCTCTCCCCGCTCGTCCCCACCGCAAAGGTGACCTCAGGAAAGGCAAGGGACGAGGCCCAAGGCTGCTGGCAGTGACTCGGCCCTGAGAGCGAGCTCACGGATGGATTTGGGCCAGGGGAAGGGAGAGGATGGGGATGGGGAGGGAAAGGGCCGGTCCCGCTGTCAGCCCCGCTGATGGACAGCGAGCAGATCCCCCTGCAGATAAACCCTGGCAGATGTGGAGCGGGCATTGATTTTTAGTCAGGGATGATAATGCACCAAGAAGTAATAAATTAGAAGGCAGCAAGGTCACAGAGGGAAGGGAGAAGGACTTTGCATTCTTGAGGAGGGGATCCAGAGTTCAAAAGTGGCCTGGAAAATGAGTTTCTGCAGCTGGAGGGAGAAGCCAGGGGACGCGGGCCTGGGAGGGCTCTGCAGGGTTTGCCGTGCTGGGTGGAAGGAGGGAACGGGAGCCTCAGGTTCCCTCTCGATATTCCAAACCCCGTCACATCCTGGGGTGGGGAGAGTCAGATGTGCCCTCGGCTGGACCTGTGCAGAGCTCAGGGAGCTCAGCCCCAAATCCCCCTCAGCCTGTCCGGGAAGGGAATTCTCGGCCCCAAATCCCCCTCAGCCTGTCCGGGAAGGGAATTCTCAGCCCCAAATCCCCCTCAGCCTGTCCGGGAAGGGAATTCTCAGCCCCAAATCCCCCTCAGCCTGTCCGGGAAGGGAATTCTCAGCCCCAAATCCCCCTCAGCCTGTCCGGGAAGGGAATTCTCAGCCCCAAATCCCCCTCAGCCTGTCCGGGAAGGGCAGGGGCTTCCAGCATTCTTGGAGAGGGACCAAAGATTTGGGGCTCAGCTGAGCTGTCAGGGTCCCCTTGGCCACCCCAAATCCATGGGAACATCCAGCTGGGATGCATCCCCCGCCCCAGAGGCAGCCATTCCCCACCCCGGCAGGGCTGGGAGGGAATCCCGGCATCCCGATGGATTCCCAGAGGGAAATTCAGCCCTTCCTTTCCCCTTCGGGCCGGGCCGAGCTGTCCCTCGGCAGGGGCAGGTCCCTGCAGGATCCCGGAGGGGGAGCAGGGACCGGGAACTCCGCAGGGCCGGGGCTGCTGAGAGACTCCAGGGGCAGAGCTGAGCTCAGGAACAGCTCCTGATTCCCACCGGTTAAAGCCAATTCCTTTTTTTAACGGCATTTGTGGGAGCATCTGCCCCGCTCCCTGAATTTGGAGTGTGAATCTGGGTTTCATTTGCCAGCCTTGCTTTACATCCCCCTTTTTTTCCTAAAAGGAAGTGTTAATGTGGCTCTCCCTGCCTTGGGGAGCCGGTTCTTTTCTCGGGGTAATCAGAAGCAGCTGGGGCACTCCGGGGCCGTGGCCGGGAGGGAGGGAGAGCAGCACAAACCCCGCTGCTCCCTGAGCGATTCCAGTGCGTGAAATCCTCTCTGCACCTGCAGGGCTCGGCTGGGCGGGCTCACAGCCCCGGCCAGGCAGCACTGCCCGGCCCGGACAGCTCAGGAAGGGCGAGGAGAAAGGGCAGAGCTTCCAGAAATAACTCACAACCCCCACGTCTGTGTTTTCCGCGCGTGTTTGTTGTTTTAAACAGGCGGTTTTGCTCGTGAATTCACTCCAGCCGTGGCTGGGGGCTCTGTGTGAGGGGCCTGGGTGTCCCTCAGGACACGGACCCAGCTCCTCCAGCCCAGGGGATGCTCCAGCCCGGAGCTCTCCCTGAACCCAGGGGATTGGGGCTGAGCCAGGCCAGGGTTTGTGGGCTTTAGGGGGAGCCCACAAATAACTCTGCAGCAGGAAGAGCCCCCCAGGCTGCCCTTCCGTGATTTCCCCACTCCGCAGAGCCGGGGGGTCCGTGTTGCACCCCCAGGACAGCTCAGCACCCCGGTCCTGGACGAACCCGCTCTCCTGAGTGTTAAACGCACTTTCCTCTCTTCATCCCCCCGTCCTTGGGCTGGGGAGCTCCATGGGGACATTTTTAGGGCTGAACATCCTCATGGAAGCCCCTTGGGGCTTAATCTGTGCCACGAGGCTCTGGAGAGCCCCTCGAGGCTCTGCTAAGCTCGGTGTGCAGACAGCTGAGCCGGGCTTAACTTGGGGGAGCAGCAGAGAAGTCTGAGCTCGGTGTAGGGTGGAAAGCTTGGAGGAGGAGGGGTCAGTGAGCCCGGGATGAGGGGAACGAGCCCGGGATGGGGGGGGAACGAGCCCGGGATGGGGGGGTGAACGAGCCCGGGATGGGGGGGTGAACGAGCCCGGGATGGGGGGGTGAACGAGCCCGGGATGGGGGGGGAACGAGCCCGGGATGGGGGGGGGAACGAGCCCTTCCCTCGCTCAAAGCTCATTCCCATGCCCCAGCCCCACACCCAGCCCAGCCCCGCGCTGGGGGTTAGATGGATTTTCCAGGATTTTACCCAACCCCCTCCACCCCCCGCTGCCGAGTTCCCCTCCCGGACAAATTCTCCTCCCGGAGCGGAGCCGGGAGGGGATTTTCCATCAAGGCAAAGCGTCTTTGCAGCACTCCCGAGCCCTTCCGGGGGGAGGAGGAGATGCTTTAGAAAGCAGAGGCCAGCTCGTGGCTGGGCATTCACCCCGGAGCCCGCTGGGGCAGGGAGGAGGGGCCGGGAAGGTGTCGGGGTGAGCAGGAAGGGGAGCCTCGGCCCCATAAACCCCCCCAGTGTCCTTCCCGAGAATGCAGCCCCGGCACAAAAGCTCACCAGGCCGCTGCTGGCGGATAAAGGGCTCATTTTACCACTTGCCAGGCTCCAAATATTTCCAATTTGCCACTTTAATTGATGTCAATAAGGTTATGCTAAATTCGGAGATTTGGAGCCGCTCGGCATCTGAGCGCCGGCCGGGCCCCCCGAGGTGACCGTCCCCTGTCCCCGCTCCCCCCGCCCCAGCCCGCGGCGGCTCCGACACGACCGAGAGGCTTCAGGAACCCCCGGCCCTTCCCCTGCGAACCCTTTCCACCCTTAACTCGGAATTACCCCGGGGAAATTCTGCTGATCCCTGGCGGGACCGGGGTCCCCGTGTGAAGGGCAGAGCCTCACCCCCAGCTCAGCCCCGGGAACAAATCTGGCATTTTTGCTGGGAAAAAAAAAAAAAAAAAAAAAAAAAAAGAGAAAAAAAAAACACCAACAAAAACCCAATTAGTTCATCTGGTTCAGGTCTCAAAGCAGGAAGATTTTTTGTGTGCAAATTCAATTACATTTTCCAACCGAGGGCTGAGAGGAGCCGGACCAGGACCTGTTACCCTTTAACATTTGGGGGCAAAGAGACCTCGGACGTTTCAGCCCCTGAAGCTGCATCAAAGCCAGTCAGGGTTTGATCTGCTTTGCGTGGGGACCTTGCAAATCTGACTTCCCAAGAACGGGGCTGTCCTCACCGTCCCTTTGGGAAAATCGGGATATTTCTCCTGATTTTCCGTGGCCCCTGTGCTCATCCCTGGCAGGGCAGCAAAATATCCTCAAAACCCGAGTGGGCTGAGTGGAACTGCTGCATTCTGCCCGTTCAGGGCTCCAAGGAGAGCCCCGGCGGGGTTTGGGGGAGCAGAGCTCGGCTCTCCCGCCCGGCCAGCCCCGTGTGGGCGCTGTCCACCCCAAAGCACCGTTTTTGGGGCCGTTTTCCTCCCGCTCGGCCCCTGACGGTGCCTCGGTGTCTCTGCAGGTGATGAGCATCCTGAGCAACCCCAGCGGGGTCCCGCCGCAGCCCCAGGCTGATTTCTCGATCTCTCCCCTCCACGGCGGCCTGGACAGCACCAACTCCATCTCGGCCAGCTGCAGCCAGCGCAGCGACTCCATCAAGTCCGTGGAGAGCCTCCCGACCTCGCAGTCCTACTGTCCCCCCACCTACAGCACCACCAGCTACAGCGTGGACCCCGTGGCCGGCTACCAGTACGGCCAGTACGGCCAGAGTAAGTGCTGGGAGGAATTCCCCCATCCCGGGAAGGGCAGAAGCGAGGGAGGGAGTGGGGGATTGGATTTATACACCCAAATTCTGCCTTTTTGGGTGGGAGACCCCTGGAAGTTTGTCCTGCTGCTGGAAGTGAAATCTGCTCATGGGTTGCTCCTCCCCTGGCAGGCGAATCTGAAAACCCCAACGAAATGTTTTAGGTGAAACCTTTCTGTCAGCAAAGGGCAGCTCCCAGCCCCTTCTCACTTCCCCAAAACCAGCAGGACTGGCTCGCCCTGCTCAGCTGGGATTTGTAAAGCCGAGCTGAGTGTGTCCCTGCCTGCCCTGCCCTCCCCAGGCCGGGCTGGGAGCTTTTCCTACAGAGCGCATTTGGCAGCAGAGCTGGGAGTGCTGAGCCTGCCCTTGGGCAGGAACAGCCTGGCCCACGTGTGGTCCCTGCTGGGTGACAGGGACAGCCTGGCCAGAGGTGACAGGGACAGCCTGGCCAGTGGGAGCTGTCCCACTTGGGTGACAGGGACAGCCTGGTAGGAGGTGACAGGGACAGCCTGGCCAGTGGGAGCTGTCCCACTTGGGTGACACGGACAGCCTGGCCAGAGGTGACAGGGACAGCCTGGCAGGGGTGACAGAGACAGCCTGGTCAGGGGGGTGTTGTCCCTTTTGTTTGACAAAGACAGCCCAGTCAGAGGGTACTGTCCCTTCTGGGTGACAGGGACTGTCTGGCTGGAGGTGACAAGGACAGCCTGGCCAGTGGGAGCTGTCCCAGTTGGGTGACAGGGACAGCCTGGTAGGAGGTGACAGGGACAGGTCAGGGGGGTGTTGTCCCTTTTGGGTGATGAGAACAGGCTGGTCAGGGGGTGCTATCCCGGCCAGGTGACAGGAACAACCTGGCAGGAGGTGACAGGGACAGCCTGGTCAGGGGGTGAAAGGGACAGCCCGAGAGGGTGACAGGAACAACCTGGCAGGAGGTGACAGGGACAGCCCGGCCGGGTGACAGGGACAGCCCCGCGGCCGGGGCCGTTCTCACCTGCCGCGTGTTCCCGGCCGCGGGGCCGCTCGCAGCGCCGCTGCCCCCGCGAGGGTTAAAGGTGCATCCTCTTCCTGCGGGCGCGCTCCCGCTGCCCGCAGCGTGTCCTCGGTGACCTCTCCTCCCTCGGCCGCGGCTCCCGGGCCGCTCTGGCCCAGCCCTTTAATGTCCTTAACGCGCGGCCTCAATGAGAACCGGCTGTGGCGGCAGACGGGATCAATAGCGGCCCCCCCGCCCCTCCTCTTTTTGTTTGTCGGGAGTTTGATCTGTGACCCCTCGACCTTCCCCTCGCTTCTGGATGCGCGGCTGGACACACGTGCTATTGATAAAAATCTTAAACAAATTCCGATACCATGTATTTCCAATAAAGATTCCCTTGGGCGAGGCGTTAGTCACACCCATGTGTGTAAAAAATAAAATAAGGGGGCGAGCTGCGCTCGGGCGAGAGGGGGAAGGAGAAAGGAGGGTTTGTCTCGCTTTGCTGCAGGAATTTTTGCTCGAGCTGCTCGCACAGTTTGTGTCGCTTCCCGGGCCCCCCGTCCCGGTTTCTGTCACCCCGTTGGTGACGAGCTCTCTGCAGCTCGCCTCGGTAATTAGTGCTGCAGTTGACCTTGGAAGAACGACATTTTTTCCTGCCTTTCCCCGCGCCTGTTGTGCTTTGCAGATAATTCCAGTTCCCCCTCCTTTTGGGCTCTTCTCTTCCCTTGAAATTCTGTTTTAACACCCGTCGGCGTGAGGTGACCCCACGGGGTCATTTATTCAGATCAGGTGCTCCTTCCTCCTCTGATGCGGCACAAGAGCATCAAAACTATTTTTAGGTGCATCAAAAGCTATTTTTAGGTGCTAAACTATATTAATTTCATAATACAAAGTATAATTTGGATCCTGTATAATGTAATGGTGTATATAATGTGATGTAATTAGTGGTATATTATGGTATATATAAAATGTATTATATGAAAATAATATAATATAATATCATATAATATAATATAATATCATATCATTATATTTATATAATATATAAAACTATTATATAAATATATTATAATATATTGTAATAAATTATAATAATATATAATATATTTATACAATATAAAAATATATTATATAATGTAATTAATATAAGTGATATTATAGGAATGGGGGTTCTGAGGTTGGGGCAGGCTCTGTGTGACAGGGGACACATCCAGGATTTTGGGTGGCCTCTGAACCTGGCCTGCAGAGAATCCCCCTCCTCCCACCTCTCCTTATTCCCAGTTTTACACAAACAGACCCAGCCTCACTCTCCCTCTCACTTAAACCAACAAACAAACACCTCCCGTAAATTTCTGGGTTTATTTTGGCTTCTGCCCCATTGAACCAACAAACCCCATCCCTGATTTCTGGCCTGGGATCCCCTGGTGCCTGTGGGTTTTTCCCACCGGCACAGCAAGGAATATTTGGGGTTTTTGGGGAGGATGGGATTGCCATGGGATTGCCTCCTGGCAGGAGGCTGGAGCTGGGGGAGGTCGGGCTCTGCTCGCAGGGAACGAGGGACTGGACAAAAGGAAACGGCCTCAAACGGCGCCAAGGGAGGTTCAGGTTGGATTCTGGGGGAAATTCCTGCGTGGAAAGGGGCTCAGGTGGGCATGGGCTGCCCAGGGAGATGCCATCCTTGGAAATGTCCCACAAAATGGATCCAGTGCTCGGAGACAAGGATTGGGGATGGGCAGTGCCGGGTTCAGGTCTGGACTCGATGATCTCAGGGGGCTTTTCCAAGCTCCGTGACGATTCCAGGATTTTGTGGGCTCCACCTGCTCGCCCCCCTCCATCCCCCAGGGCCACCCAGCGCGGGTGACACCGGGGACAGCGCCACCACCACGCACCCGGGGCGCCCCAGCAGTGAAATCCCTGAAATACCGGGGAAAGTTCTGGATGGGAGCTGGGGAGGGACCCCGTGGAAGGTGGAGGGAGCACACGCAGCATTCCCGAGCGTGCTGCTGCTCCCGTTGGGTTATCCCGGGATCCCTCCCGCTCCCAGAGCCGCTCCAGCCCCGGCCGGGGGGAGCGGGGCCGGCGGATCCGCCGCTCCCAGAGGCCGGGGCCGTGTTAATGATGCCGGTGATGGAACGCGGGAGCGTGAAGGGAATTCTAATGGATCTGCCAAGTCTAATCAGGATTGGTGCGTGGAAGGGGCTCCTCTGGGGCCCGCCGCTGACAGGACGTTGATGGCTGAGATTTGTTTACTCATTGGCAGCGATCGGGCCGCTCCTGCCAGCTCCTGATTAATCTAATTGGGGCCATTAGAGGCGCGGAGGGGGACTTTGACTGAAGCCCGGCTAATGAGCAGTGTCACCGTCCTGTCCCAGCCCTGTCCCCCTCACCCCGGGGCAGCCGCGGGAGCTGGGACCTGCCGTCCCCTCCGGGGCTGGGGCTGCTCTCCCTTCCCAGATGGAAGCGAGGGAAGAGGTTTCCGTGGGGTGCAGGGAGGCAGAGCTCACAGCCGTGAGTCAGCAGTGGGCGAGGCAGCTGCGAGCCCAGGCCCGGGCAGCTTCCACCGAAATCTCTGGAATCGCATCCCGCAGCAGCAGCCGGAGCGGCAGCCTGGAAGGTTTATCCCGAACCTCTAGGCTCAGCTCCCTCTGAACCCCCTTTTCCATGGCGGAATTTCAGCTCTTTCCAGGTGTTCATGGAGGGAATCGAGGGCCCCCCCTCCCCTCGGCTGTGCTGAGCCCCAGCAGGGCCAGTCCTGCTCCTGGCAGCTCCAGCCGAGCTCTGAGCCCTTCCTGGGGGAGCAGGAGGTCCCTGGTGTGTGTGACAGCCCCATCCCAGCTCTGAGCCCTTCCTGGGGGAGCAGGAGGTCCCTGGTGTGTGTGACAGCCCCATCCCAGCTCTGAGCCCTTCCTGGGGGAGCAGGAGGTCCCTGGTGTGTGTGACAGCCCCATCCCAGCTCTGAGCCCTTCCCAGGAGAGCAGGAGGTCCCTGGTGTGTGTGACAGCCCCATCTCAGCTCTGAGCCCTTCCCAGGAGAGCAGGAGGTCCCTGGTGTGTGTGACAGCCCCATCCCAGCTCTGAGCCCTTCCCAGGAGAGCAGGAGGTCCCTGGTGCTGCCCTGCAGGGCTGAAAGGGGTCACTGCGTGTCCCCCGTGTCCTCACTGTCCCTTTCCCCCGCAGCCGCCGTGGATTACCTGGCCAAGAACGTCAGCCTGTCCACGCAGCGCCGCATGAAGCTGGGCGAGCACTCGGCCGTGCTGGGGCTGCTGCCGGTGGAGACGGGCCAGGCCTACTGAGAGCCCCACCCGCAGGGACCTCTGGAGAGCCCCGCCGGCTTCCAGGGATCCTCCTGACCCGTTCCACCCCAGCTGCCGAGGAGATGGGAAAGAGAGGGGGGAGCTCTCCCAGAACCCGGCTCCTCCAGAGCATTCCAGAGGCAAGTCCGGCCTCCGGGGCCTGACTCCTCCTGTGGCCAGAGACAACGGGCTGGGTGCATTTATCAACCCTGGTCCAGCCCTCCCTCCAAACCCCCTGGCCACGGCATCCCCCACGCTCCAGGACTTGCCATTCCCTGGATAGCTGGCATAGTCAAAGCCAAATTGAGCGCTTTGTTGGTTTTTTTTTTTTTTCTTTGCAAAGGAAAAAAAAAGTTTCATTTTGTTTCCTTTTCTTTCCGTTGCTGTAAATTTGGTGAATGTTGTATAGGAAGGAATAACCCAGCTGAGCATTAAGGGTGATGTAAATCGGGACCACGGAAGACCTATGGACCAAATATAAGGACTTGTTTAAGAAACAAACAAACAAACAAACTGCAAAGACAAATGAAAGCAGAAAAACATTTATTCAAGGGACAGCAAATTTCCCCAGCCCAGCCTATCCTCCCTCCTCACCGGTGGCTTCCCAAAGCAGGACTGGATGGGCCAGATCGCTGCTAAGCAGTGCTGGGAATTCCAGCCAGCCTGGGATCTTTGGAAAACAGAAACAGCTGCAGGAGGAGCGGAGAAGGAGGGCACGGGTGACACTCACTGCTCCTCTGAGGGACAATCCAGACCCGAGTGTCACCACCAGGCCACGGCAGCAGAGTGGCGGTAGCGGGGACAGCGCTGGCCTGGCACGAGGAGGGGCTGCGGACACACCCTGGGGACATGGGGCAGGGCTCCTGGTGGCCCTGCTGGCCCTGAGCTGGCCATGGGAGCAAAGACCAGAGGGCAGGGCCAGGAACTCACTGAGCAGAGCTGGGTTCAGCCACGGGAGTCGCCTGGAAGGGAGCAGAGCTGGGCCTGGAAGTGCTGCCCTGCCCAGGACGTGGAGCCAGGACAGAGCAGCTGAGGGGTTTCTGCAGCAGCCAGGACGGGAAGGTGCTCCCAGCTGCTCCTCTCCTCTCTGCAGGGATGGGATTCACCTTCCCAAGGCATTCCCTGTGCTTTGCTCCATCCATCCATCATCCATCATCCATCATCCATCCATCCATCCATCCATCCATCCATCCATCCATCCATCCATCCATCCATCCCCAGCCCAGCCCAGTCCCACAGTCCCTTCCCTCTGCTGCTGCCCCCCACCCCTCTTTCTCCCCCCTCAAAGCCAGATCCTGTTCCCTGGATTTATCCTCCAACTTTTCTCCTCCCCTGCCTTTGCGTCACCTCCCGTAGCGGGGACAAGCCCAGCCCGCAGCGCCAGGTCACCACTGAGGCACGGCCCTCCTGGGGGGTGACACATTTCCCTTTTGGCTGAGGGAAAAAGGGAATGTCCTTGGTGATCCCTGAGCATTCCCGGTGGGACTGAGGTCGCCCCTCACCTCCCCGGGCGGGGTCAGGAGATTTGGCCTGGACAGGGTCAGGAAAGCTGGCCCGGGATGAGGCCGGAGCTGAGGTGTGAGAGGCGTGGTGGCCACAAGCAGCATTTGGGTCCCCCACGGGCAGAGTTCAGTGTCCCCCATGGGCAGTCTGGTGCCCCCCAAGAGCAGAGTCTGGTGTCCCCCACAGGCAGCGCTGTGTCCCCCATGAGCAGAGTTGTGTCCCATATGGGCACAGTTTGATGTCACCCACAGGCAGAGTTGTGTCCCCCATGAGCAGAGTTGTGTCCCCCATGAGCAGAGATGTGTCCTCCACAGGCAGAGTTTAGTGTCCCTCATGGGCAGACTTTGGTGTCCCCATGAGCAGAGCTGTGTCCCCTATGAGCAGAGCTGTGTCCCCCATGAGCAGAGCTGTGTCCCCCACAGGCACAGTTTGATGTCACCCACAGGCAGAGCTGTGTCCCCCATGAGCAGAGCTGTGTCCCCCCAGGCAGAGTTTGGTGTCCCCCATGGGCTGTCAGGTTTGTGATGCCCTGAACCCCTTCGGATCTCTGCTTTCACAGCAAATTTCTGCTTTTGTGCATTGAGGGACCCCTTGGCTGCTCCAGGCTGCTGAAAGAAGCTTCCCTGGTTCTCCCCTCTCCCACCCTTCCCGACCCAGCTGGAATGTTCTGGCAGCTGGAACATCTCCCTGAGCTCTTCCCCTGCCTGGCCTCCTCCCCGTTCATCACGAGCCACCAGGCCACTGTCCCTGCAGCCATCTGGACCAGCTCACCTGTCCTGGATTCCCGGCGTCCCAGCAGAGCCACACGTGGCTCCCATCAGCTTCGCTTCCTGGCTGCAGCAGAGCTGGCTCCACATTCCCAGCGGGATTTCCTGCAACTCTCTCATGCAGGAGCTGAACCCAGGTGACTCCTGAATCCAGAGGCTCGGTGCTCCAGAAACCCTCATGTCACACACGGAGCCCAAACATTCCCTGGATCGCAGAGTTTGGGAGCGATTCCATTCCCACCTGCTCTCCCGGGGCACCTGCGGCCGGCGAGGCCAAAGGGACACAGAGGGGACACAATTCCCAGAGGGGACAGAGGAGCTCCAGCCCTGGACTGCTTGGGTGATCCCGAGGCCTCTCCCTGCTCTGCTCCGGAGATCTCGGGGAGCAGCGAAGCCTCTGCTGGCTCATGGTGCTTGTGCTTCAGAGCTCTGGAGGAAGGGGAAACCTTGTGGAATTCCAGTCCTGGCTGAAATGTCATTCCCAGCAGGAGCCCCGAAGGGATTGGGGTGCCTCCAGGCAGCGATGGAAGCACCTGCTGGAATTTCTCTCGGCACCATTCCCAGCAAGCGCTAAAACGGGAAATTTCCTGATATTTAACCATGTTTCTGACCATCCCCAACTGGGAGCACCTTCCTGCCTGCGCGCTCCTCCTCACCGCTGGAGTTCCATCCCGTGCCAATCCCTGCTCCTCACCACTGGAATTCCATCCCGTGCCAATCCCTGCTCCTCACCACTGGAATTCCATCCTGTGCTGATCCCACCTCTTTGTCAATGGAATTCCATCCTGTGCCAATCTCTCCTCTGTCCCGCTGGAATTCCATCCTGTGCCCATCCCACCTCTTTGCCACTGGAATTCCATCCCGTGCCAATCCCTGCTCCTCACCACTGGAATTCCATCCCGTGCCAATCCCTGCTCCTCACTGCTGGAATTCCATCCCGTGCCAATCCCTGCTCCTCACTGCTGGAATTCCATCCCGTGCCAATCCCTGCTCCTCACCGCTGGAATTCCATCCCGTGCCAATCCCTGCTCCTCACCACTGGAATTCCATCCCGTGCCAATCCCTGCTCCTCACTGCTGGAATTCCATCCCGTGCCAATCCCTGCTCCTCACTGCTGGAATTCCATCCCGTGCCAATCCCTGCTCCTCACTGCTGGAATTCCTGGCCCAGCGCCCTCCTCGCTGCCTGCCCAGCCCGAAGGAAAGGCTCCATCATTCCATGGAATCGCTTGGCTGCAGCTCCTGCTCTTCCCTCCTCTGTCACCTCCCCGCCTCACCCACAGACAGCCGGGCCTGGCCGCCTCACCCGAGGGCAGGACCCCCCAAAAAACCCCAAAATTCAAAAGAGGGAGCACTGCAGAAACCACTCTGCCAATCCCCTTCCCCAGAAAGGCCGTGGGCAGCCAGGCACTGCTGTAAATAGAATTTCTAGAGGAACGAAATAGCTCTTCTCTGACCTTCCCCTCGTGGTCGCACTTTGTACATTTAGTTGGGAAATTTGGTCATGTGCTGTATGTTTATAGAAAGTTGATTTTTTTTTTATATATACTAAGGAAAAAAAAATACCACAGTGAGTGCCGTGCTAGTTAAAAAAAAAAAAAAAAAAAAAAAAAAAAGAAAAAAGAAAAAAAAAAAAGAAAAATGTAAAAAAAAATTAAAGAAGGATAAAAAGGGGATGGGGGGATGAACTGTAGAAATTTGCCTATTGTGTGTTTTCAAAAGACATTCCAGAATCTTCAGGGTGGGATGGGGTTGATTTCGGGCTTGGTTTTTTTTTTCTTTCTGTTTTATTTTGTTTCTTCCTTTTGTTCATGTATGAAAGTCAAAAGTAACTCTTGGTTTTGTTCTGTTGGCTCAGTTTTGTTTCATGGATTGCCAAACTCAGCTCTGCTGACGAGAGACAAACTCGGGGGGTGGGGGGGGAGGGGGAGGGGACACGGCAGGGCAGGGCCTGGAGCTGGGACAGGACGGAGCGTGGACAGTGGAACAGCAGGAACCTGGCTGTGGCCACCTGGGACCACCTGTGGCCACCAAATGGGACCAAACCTGGAGAGCTGGACAGCGGGAACCTGGCTGTGGCCACCTGGGGCCACCCAACAGTGACCAAGTGGATCCTCAGCTGCTGCTGGCTTTGGGGATCCAAAAATCACCCAAAAACCAGAGCAACAGTGATCAAGGGACATGGACAGAGAAGGACATGTCAGAGACGGACGCATTCCAGAGATGGACACATTCCAGAGATGGACACTCCAGAGATGGACACATTCCAGAGATGGACACTCCAGAGATGGACACATTCCAGAGATGGACATTCCAGAGATGGACACTCCAGAGATGGACACATTCCAGAGATGGACATTCCAGAGATGGACACTCCAGAGATGGACACATTCCAGAGATGGACACTCCAGAGATGGACACATTCCAGAGATGGACATTCCAGAGATGGACATTCCAGAGATGGACACTCCAGAAATGGACACATTCCAGAGATGGACACATTCCAGAGATGGACACTCCAGAGATGGACACTCCAGAGATGGACACTCCAGAGATGGACACACTCCAGAGATGGACACTCCAGAGATGGACACTCCAGAGATGGACACACTCCAGAGATGGACACTCCAGAGATGGACATTCCAGAGATGGACACATTCCAGAGATGGACATGTCAGAGATGGACACATTCCAGAGATGGACACATTCCAGAGATGGACACTCCAGAGATGGACACTCCAGAGATGGACACATTCCAGAGATGGACACTCCAGAGATGGACACTCCAGAGATGGACACACTCCAGAGATGGACACTCCAGAGATGGACATTCCAGAGATGGACACATTCCAGAGATGGACATGTCAGAGATGGACACATTCCAGAGATGGACACTCCAGAGATGGACACTCCAGAGATGGACACTCCAGAGATGGACACATTCCAGAGATGGACGCATAAAGGATGGACACACTCCACAGATGGCCACAGCCAGAGATGGACATGTCAGAGATGGACACAGCCACAGCTGGCCACACCCAGGGACGTTTTCCCAGCTCCACCACTCTCCCAGGCCTGCCAGTGACCCCAGCCCCCCCGGGGGACAGCAATGACCCCGAGGGGGCTCCTTTGGCCCCCCCAGCCCTGTCCCGCCCCAGCACGGCCGGACTGGGCCCGGCCTCCGCAGCAGATCGGGTCCTTGGGGGTCCTTTGTGTATTTAACGCTTCTAACCCACCCTCCCCGGCACCCCGCGGGCCCCCGCGCGCTGTAGGGCATCCCCTGTCCCCCATTCCTGCGGGATTGTCGCTTCTGTGTTCGCCTCGTCGCCATCTGCTCCGGCCGTGGGTGCGCGTGTGCGCCGGGTGTGTAAATACGGAACCGCACCATAATTTATTCAGCTATATGGAGTAGATTTAGTAGGAAGAGAAACTGGTTTTGCTTTAACTACCTGCTGCCTGTAGGTGTCTTTCTGTAACTCAGGCATAACTGTTATACATTAAAAAAAGAAAGAAAAAAAAAAAAGAAAAAAAATTTGATTCCAAGCGCCTTTGGGTTGTTTTCATAGCAGGAGAGAGCGGGGGGAGCCTCGGGGGTATTCAACACACAGAGCAGGTGAATTCCAGCCTCTTTCCCTCAAAAACCTGGCAAAACCCGGCTCTGGTTCATGGCAAGGTGGAGAAGCCGGGCAAATAAATAAAACCTTGAATTTCACCGCGGCTCTGCGCGGGCGGGGACGATTCCCCGCAGCACAGCCGAGCTTTTACCCATCGCTTCGGAGCAGCCTGGGCCGGGCAGGGCTGGGCAGGGCCGCTCCCGGCCCCGCGGGCACCCGGCTCGCGTTGAACGCCAGGGCCCGGCACCGAGAAGCAGAAAAATATTCCCAAAGTGCAGGGGATGCAGGGCTGGGAATAAACCTTGGGAACAAAGCCCTGGGCTCAGGAGCGCTCCTGGAGAGGTTCTGGACCCCACGGACAGGATCTGATCTCCAGCCGAGCCGCGCTGGGTCAGGCCCCGTGTGTGGAGTGGAGATGAGTGGCCCTGGGTGGGTTTGGGGCTGCCCCTCCTCAGAGGGGTCACCCCGGGAGCTGCCGGCCCCACAAAGCCAGGTGGGGTCACCCTGGGATGGGAAACATCAGCTGTGGGGTGGGAAACACCAACTGTGGGGTGGGAGACAACAAATGTGGGGTGGGAAACATCAACTGTGGGATTGGAAACATCAACTGTGGGGTGGGAGACACCAAATGTGGGATGGGAAACACCAGATGTGGGATTGGAAACACCAAGTGTGGGGTGGAAAACATCAACTATGTGATTGGAAACACCAACTGTGGCATTGGAAACACCAAGTGTGGCATTGGAAACACCAAGTGTGAGATAGGAAACACCAACTGTGGCATTGGAAACATCAACTGTGGCATTGGAAACACCAAGTGTGGGACTGGAAACACCAAATATGGTGTGGGAAACATCAACTGTGGGGTGGGAAACACCAAATGTGGGATGGGATACATCAGCTGTCAGGTGGGTTTGGGTTTGGGGAGCAGGAAGGGTCAGAACTGCCAGCCTGGGGTCTGTCCCTGTCACAGGGGAGACCCAAGGGCTTTGGGATTGCACCCCCCACCTGCACCCCCTTATCCAGCCCCTCCCTGAGACCCCTGAACCCCCAACTGCTCCCAGTGCTGGGATAAGCCACATTTCTGAGGAAAATGGGAAACTGGGGAAGCCCTGAGCCAAGGGCTGCCCACCATGGATGGGGCCGGGGGCTGGGGGAGCCTGGCAGGGCTGGGGAACCTCGGGACTGGAGGGTTTGGGGGGGCTCAATGGGGATCCCTGGAAAACCTGGCAGGAATGAGCTGGAAAATTCCATTCTGGCACGACACCGGGGGCACCAAGCTGCCCCAAACCCCGAAATTGCAGAAATTACAGCCAGAGGGGCTCAGTGGGAACCAAATTCAGCCCAGATCCCTCCCCGTGTCCTGTGGGAATGGTGTGTGGGATCTGCCATGAGCTCTTCCCACCCCAGACCCAGAATTCACCGAATTCATAGAATTCAATAAATTCACAGAATTCCAGAATCACACAGAATTCCTAGAATTCACAGAATCACATAGCATTCACAGAATCACACAGAATCACAGAATTCACAGAATTCATAGAATTCACAGACTCGCAGAATTCACAGAATTCATAGAAATCACAGAATCACAGAATTCACAGAATCACAGAATTCACAGAATCACAGAATCACAGGATCATAGAATTCACAGAATCACACAGAATTCACAGAATCACAGAATCACACAGAATACACAGAATCACAGAATTCACCAAATCATAGAATTCACAGAATTTACAAAATTCACAGAATCACAGAGAATCACAGAATTCATAGAAATCACAGTCACAGAAGTCACAGTCACAGAATTCACAGAATCAGATAGAATTCAAAGAATCACACAATTCACAGAATTCACAGAATCACACAGAATCACAGAATTCACAGAATTCATAGAAATCACAGAATTCACAGAATCACAGAATCACAGAAACACAGAATTCACAGAATCACAGAATTCACCAAATCACAGAATTCACAGAATCGCAGAATCACATAGAATTCACAGAATTCACAGAATTACAGAGAATCACAGAATTAATAGAATTCACAGAATTCACAGTCACAGAATTCACAGAATCAGATAGAATTCAAAGAATCACAGAATCACAGAATTCATGGAATTCACACAATTCACAGAATCACAGAATCACACAGAATTCACAGACTTCATAGAATTTACAGAGTCAGAACTCACAGAATCACAGAATCACACAATTCACAGAATCACGCAGATCCTGTGACTGCGGGATCACACCTGGGGGTGTTGGGGAGAGGATCCTGTTTGTCCAGGACCCCCAAACGCGGTGACACTAGAACGGGGTGACATAAAAAAACCACAGTGACACTATAAACACGGTGACACTATAAACACTTTGACACCAAAACGGGGTGACATTAAAAACACGGTGACACTATAAACACAGTGACACCATAAACACAGTGACACTAGAACAGGGTGACATTGAAAACACAGTGACACCATAAACACAGTGACACTATAAACACAGTGACACTATAAACACAGTGACACTATATACACAGTGACACTAGAACAGGGTGACATTGAAAACACAGTGACACCATAAACACAGTGACACTATAAACACAGTGACACTATAAACACAGTGACACTATAAACACAGTGACACTAGAACGGGGTGACATTGAAAACACAGTGACACCATAAACACAGTGACACTATAAACACAGTGACACTATAAACACAGTGACACTAGAACGGGGTGACATTAAAAACATGGTGACACTATAAACAGTTTGACACCAAAACCCTGGTGACATTAAAAACACAGTGGCACTATAAACCTGATGACACGGAAACTGGGTGACACTAAAAACACAGTGACACTATAAACATGGTGACACTATAAACCTGGTGACACCAAAACAAGGTGACATTAAAAACACAGTGGCACTGTAAACACAGTGACACTAGCACGGGGTGACATTAAAAACACGGTGACACGATAAACCTGGTGACACTAAAATGGGGTGACATTAAAAACATGGTGCAGTGACACTATAAACACTTTGACACCAAAACGGGGTGGCATTAAGAACACGGTGACACTAAAAACATGGTGATGCTATAAACCTGGTGACACCAAAACGAGGTGACATTAAAAACACAGTGGCACTATAAACACGGTGACAACAAAATGGGTGCCATTAAAAATACGGTGACGCTATAAACCTGGTGACACCAAACTAGGGTGACACTAAAAACACAGTGGCACTATAAACACAGTGACACTACAAATACAGTGCCACCAAATGGGGTGACACAGTGACACCATAAACACAGTGATACTATAACCATGGTGACACTATAAATATGGTAACACCAAAATGGGGTGACATTAAAAACTCGGTGACACCATAAACACAGTGACACTGAAACAGGGTGACATTAAAAACATGGTCACGCTATTAACCTGGTGTCCAAGGCTGAGCACCAAGATGTTTCCTATTACCATCCCAGTAGCAGTTGCATCTGGACAGTTTTCCTTATCTCCTGTTAATGGCCCATCAATGTCTCACCTCCTGACTCAGAGATAACACTCTCCAGGAGCCAGTTCTGTTTAACAGGTGATTAAGAACACACATTGTGACTCAAAATAACATCAGCCCATTGTGAGATGCTCCGCCCAGGGGGAGAAGCTAGGCATTCCCACCTGGATAAATCCAGGGTTTTCTAGACAGAAAGGCAGCCTTTCCACAGGTTTCCAAGAAGACACAGCAACCACACCTGCCACTCCAAGAGGACTGCAGCCACTCCAATTTGGACTGCTACCAGCACGCTGGCCAAAGGGGTGTCAGGTTGTATTCTGACTTTGCCAGTGGTCTTCCTTTTGTATCATTGTGTGTATTTTCGTCTTTTTTTCCCTTTTCCCAGTAAATTGTGTTTCTGACTTGGAGTCTCTCACGGGTTTTGCTTTCAAACCAGAACACCTGGTGACACCAAAATGGGGTGACATTAAGAACATGGTGACACTATAAACACAGTGACACTATAAATACGGTGACAACAAAATGGGGTGACATTAAAAACTGGGTGACATTATAAACCTCGTGACACCAAAACGGGGCGACATTAAGAACACAGTGACACTATAAACACAGTGACACTAGAATGGGGTGACATTAAAAACTCGGTGACACTATAAACACAGTGACACTAAGGCAGAGTGTCGTTAAAAACACAGTGACACTATAAACACAGTGACACTAAAATAGGGTGATGTTAAAAATATGGTGACACTATAAACACGGTGACACCAAAATGGGGTAACATTAAGAACACAGTGGCACAATAAGCACAGTGACACTATAAATACAGTGACACCAAAATGGGGTGACATTAGAAACACAGTGACACTATAAACACGGTGACACAATAAACCTGGTGACACCAAAATGGGGTGACATTAAAAACTCGGTGACACCATAAATACAGTGACACTGAAACAGGGTGACATTAAAAACACAGTGACACTATAAACACAGTGACACTGGAACGGGGTGACATTAAGAACACGGTGACACAATAAACCTGGTGACACTAAAACAGGGTGACACTATAAACACAGTGACATTACAAATACAGTGACACCAAAATGGGGTGCCATTAAAAACACAGTGAAACCATAAACACAGTGGCACTATAAACACGGTGACAACAAAATGGGGTGACATTAAAAACTGGGTGACATTATAAACCTCACGACACCAAAACGGGGCGACATTAAGAACACAGTGACACTATAAACACAGTGACACTGAAACAGGGTGACATTAAGAACACGGTGACACTATAAACACGGTGACACCAAAACGGGGTGACATTAAGAACACGCTGCCATTCCCTTATTCCCGGCCACATCCCTGTTCTCCGACCCTCTGCGCTGCCCGGTCCCGGCTCCCAGCCCCATCCCGGCCCTTCCCGGAGCCTCCCCGCGTTCCCGGAGCTCCGCGCTGGGCATCCCCGGCCGTGCCAGCGCGGCTCCGGTGCCCTCTGGGGCCACCCGGGCGGGGGGAGCCCGGGCGAGCCGCCCCAACAGCGGGCGTTAATCCGGCGATAAGGCGCTGATAAGGCGCTGATAAGGCGCTGATAAGGCGCTGATAAGGCGCTGATAAATCAGCTCCCAGCCCGGGTGACAGCTCTGCTGGCCCTGGCACAGGCGGCGGTCACAGCCCGGCCCCTGCGAGGGACCCGAGGCCATGGCAGGGACTGTCGCGGTGTCCTGGGGGAGCAAACGCTGCTCCTTTTCTGCCATTTATTTATGATTTCTTGTTTATTATAGATTATTTACTATTTATATTGTTTTATTTTTATATTGTTTATGGCTTATTTGTTTATTCTTAATGATTTCTTTATTATATTTATTTATTCATTTTTTAATTTATTCATTTATAATTTATTATTAATTATTAATTCCGTTATTATTTTTATGTATTAGCTCAATAATTTTTATTTATTATTTTTATTTACTGTTTATATTTTCTATTTTGGGTTTAGTTTTGGTTTTGGTTGGGTTTTTTTTTTTTATTTTATTTTTATTTATTGTTATGTGGGATTCTCAGCTCTTCTCTCTGGCCCCCAGACCTCTGTGCCCCCTGCAGCCTCCTCTGACTCCCCCACTGGATGTTCTCCCAGAATTCCAATGTTCTCCTGGAATTCCGGTGTTCCCCTGGAATTCTGATATTCCCCTGGAATTCTGTGTTTTGCTGCTGGAGGGAGGGAGCCCAGGCCAGAGGGATTCCAAGCCTGCAGAAACCCCAAGCACAGGAAAATCCCCAAATATCAATAATTTCCTCCTGGCTCTGAATTTGTAGGGCAGAAACCCCCAGAGGAGAAACTCACACTTCCCTTTTCACCTTCACAACCAAAAAAAGCTGAATATTTCCATTATTTTCCTGGATGATCTCACAGTACCTCTTGGACTCGGTGATCCTGATGGATCCCTTCCAGCCCAGCATATTCCGTGATTCCATTATTTGTAATCCTACAGTTCCATTATTCCATAACCCTGCAATTCCAAGATCCCATAGCTCTACAGTTCCATTATTCCCTGATTCTATAATCCTACAAATCCATGATTCTATAATCCTATCATTCTATGACTCTATCCCTGCAATTCCATGGTTCCATGATTCTGTGATTTTATAATCCTGCAAATCCATGGTTCTCTGATCCTACACTCCCATGATTCCCTGATTCTATGATACTACAGTTACGTGGTTCTGTAATCCTACAATCCTACAATTCCACGATTATCCGATCCTGCATTTCCATGATTCTATAATCCTATAATTCTGTGATTCTACAATCTTGCAATTCCATTATTCCTTGTATAATTCCATAATCCTACAATTCTATGACTCTATAATCCTGCAATCCCATTATTCCATGATTCCATGATTCTATAATCCTACAATTCCATGGTTATCTAATCCTACAACTCCATAATTGTCTGATCCTGCAATTCCATAATTTTATAATCCTATAATTCTGTGATTCTGTAACCTTGCAATTCCATGATTCTCTGATTCTAGAGTTCCATTATTCCATGATTGCATAATCCTGCAGTTCCATGATTCCATTATCCTATAATCCCATGATTCCATGATTGTATAATCCTGCAATTCCATGACCCTATAATCCTACAATTCCACAATTCTATAATCCTGAAATTCCATGATTCCATGATTCTATAATCCCACAATTCCATGATTCTATAAACCTACAATTCCATGATTCTATAAACCTACAATTCCACAATTCTATAATCCCACAATTCCACGATTCTATAATCCCACAATTCCATGATTCTATAATCCCACAATTCCACAATTCTATAATCCCACAACTCCGTGATTCTGTGATTCCATAATCCTAAAATCCCATTGTTCTAAAATCCTATGATTCTGTGATTCTATAATCCTGCAATTCCATGATTCCATGCTTCTATCATCCTGCAATTCCACAATTCTATCATCCTGCAATTCCATAGTTCCCTGATCCTACGATTCCATGATTCCTTGATTCCATAATCCTGCATTTCCATGATTCTGTGATTTTATAATCCCACAGTTGCACGGCTCTCTGATCCTTCAGTTCCATGATTCCATGGTTCTCTGATCCTACAATTCCATGATTCCGTGATTCCATAATCCTTCATTTCCACGATTCTGTGATTCCATCATCCCACAATTCCATGGTTGTCTGATCCTTCAATTCCATGATTCCATGATTCTATAATCCCACAATTCCACGGTTCTTTGATTCCATAATCCTGCAATTCCACAATTGTGATTCCATAATCCCACAGTTCCATGGTTCCTTGATTCCATAATCCTGCAATTCCATTGTTCTCTGATCCTACAGTTCCATAACCCCACAATTCCACGACTCTGTGATTCCATAATCCCACAATTCCATCCTTCAATTCCGTGATTCTGGAATTTAACCCGGCAATCTCACGATTCCGTTCTCAGAGGGAGTTTGAGGGACAGGCAAATCCCGTTTCCATGCCGAGGCTCTTCCCACCTCATTCCTTTCCAAGGAAAGGGAGGAACAACCCGGAAGGGAAACAAAACATTTTTGCCTTTCCGAGCTGAGAGTCTGAACATTTTTTGAAGTTCAAACTAAAGAAAATGAATTTTTTCCTCTCTTTTTATTCAAAACGGAGCAATTAAACCTTTTTGGAAAGGTTCTTGCAGTAAAAATGAAATGTTTTAGGGGAAGGGGTTTGAACCCTTTTCCATCTCTCCCTTTTTTCCATCGCCTTTTCCAGCACCAGGGATTCCCAAGGGAGTTTTGCAGCTGGAATTTCATGTTGGTTTATGGGCCGGAACCTCGCCCACCTCCTTAAATCCTGACCAATCCCCAAATCCCAAAGATCTGGGGGAAAGGGGAGCAGCAAACCCTGGCCCTGCCAGATGTGGGTGCTCCAGGAAGGTTTTGGGGCAGGTTTAGGAATCTGGAAGGGTTTGGGGCGGGTTTGAAAATCCAGGAAGGTTTTGGGGCAGGTTTGGGAATCCAGGAAGGGTTTGGGGCGGGTTTGGGATCCTGATTTTTATGGGTGCAGAAAATCCATCCCAAAGGGTGATCCAGGCCCCTGGAAGCGGAATTCCCAGGAATTCCCATGGGAAGATGGGCCCAGCACTGCCTCCCCACCCCAACCTCAGCTTCTGCTCCCCAAAATTTGGGAAGTGGCTCCAGAATTCCTGCTTGGCATCAGCACCTGGGTTTTTTGGGAAGGGCAGGTGCCCATCCTGAGCATGGATTCCTGTTCCTTTAATTGTAGAATTATGGAATCATGGAACTGTGGGATTATAGAATCACGGAATTGTAGGATTGTGGAATCATGGAATTCTAGGATTAGGGAATCATGGAACTGTAGGATTATAGAATTACAGAACTATAGTATTATAGAATCATGGGATTGTTGGATTATGGAATCATGGAATTGCAGGGTTATAGAGTCACAGAACTGTAGGATTAGGGAATCATGGAACTATAGGATTATAGAATCACAGAACAATAGGATTAGATTAGAGAATCATGGAATTGTGTGTTTATAGAATCACAGAACTATAGGATTATGGAACCACAGAATTGTGGGATTATGGAATCATGGAGTTGCAGGGTTATGGAATCATGGAACTGTAGGATTGTAAACCATGGAATATACTGGGCTGGAAGGGATCCATTCCCATTCCCATCCCCATCCCCATTCCCATTCTCATTCCCATTCCCATTCTTATTCCCATTCCCAGTCCCATCCCCGTTCCCATCCCCATCCCCATTCCCGTCCCTGTTCCCGTTCCCGTTCCCATTCCCCATGCCCGTTCCCATTCCCATTCCCATTCCCATTCCCATTCCCATTCCCATTCCCCATTCTCCATTCCCTATTCCCATTCCCATTCCCCATTCCCATTCCCCATCCCCATCCCCATCCCCATTCCCTATTCCCTATTCCCATTCCCCATTCCCTATTCCCATTCCCCATCCCCATTCCCTATTCCCATTCCCCATTCCCTATTCCCATTCCCATTCCCATTCCCGTTCCCATCCCATTCCCCATTCCCATTCCCGTTCCCGTTCCCATTCCCGTTCCCATGCCCATTCCCATTGCCATCCCCGTTCCCATTACTGTTCCCATTCCCGTTCCCATCCCCATCCCCATTCCCATTCCCATTCCCATTCCCATTCCCCATCCCCACTCCCGTTCCTGTTCCCATTCCCATTCCCGTTCCCGTTCCCGTTCCCGTCCCCGTTCCCATTCCCATCCCCGTCCCCATCCCCATTCCCATTCCCATTCCCATTCCCATTCCCATTCCCATCCCTATCCCCATTCCCCATTCCCATTCCCCATTCCCATTCCCATTCCCATTCCCATTCCTGTTCCCATTCCCGTTCCCGTTCCTGCAGGAATCCCAGCCCCTGGGAAAAGCCGTTTCCCCCAGCTCAGTCACCCGGGCAGAATTAATCCCAAAGTTTTGTGTGGATTGGGGACGGCCGGTTGGGAACACCTGGAGTTCCTTTTGGGATCACAGTTCCTCGGGGTGGAGGAGGAGCAAACGCATTTGGGGTGGATTTCAGCTGATTTATGAAGGTGTTTTCTTAGGGATTTGATTCAGGGATTTTATTTAGGTATTTTTAGGTGCCTTTTTAGGCACTTATTTAGGGTTTTTTAAAGGTTTTTATGTAGGTATTATTTTAATCATTTTATTTAGGTGTTATTTTAGGGTTTTTTCAGGGGTTTTTTTTAGTACTTATTTAAGTGTTATTTTAGGTATGTTATTTAGGTATTTTATCCAGGTATGTGATTTAGAGATTATTTTAATTATTTTATTTAGGTATTATTTTAGGGGTTTTTTTAGTTTTTTTTTCAGTACTTACTTAAATATTCTTTTAGGTATTTTATCTAGGTATTTTATTTAGGTATTATTTTAGGGGTTATTTTATGGGTTTTTTTCAGTACTTATTTAAATATTATTTTAGGTATGTTACATATATTTTTTATTTATGTATTTTATTTAGTTATTTTATTTAGGTATTGTTTCAGGTATTTTATTTTGGTATTTTATTCACATGTTACTTTAGGTAATTTATCCAGGTATAATTTTAGGTGTGCTACTTAGGTATTTTATCTCAGTATGTTATTTAGATATTTTATTTAGGTATTGTTGTGGGTATTATTTCAGGTATTTCATTTTGGTATTTTATTTACATATTACTTCAGGTAATTTATGCAGATTTTTTTTAGGCATTATTTTAGGTATGTTATTTTATCTAGGTATGCAATTTAGGTATTTCATTTAGCTGTTGTTGTGGGTATTATTTTAGGTATTTTTTCGATATTATTGTAGGTAAATATTTTGGGTCAATAGCCCCTAACCCAGCCATTCCCACCTCCCAAACCTCTCACTCCGAGTGGAGCCACATTCCCAGGAAATCCCACAGGGAACGTGCCCGGCCCAGGCGGGATCCCATCCCCAATCCCCGATCCTGGGGATGTTTTATGGCAAACCAGGATCATCCCAGCTCCCCATTCCTGATCCCACAGCCCAGGATCATCCCAGCTCCCCATTCCTGATCCCACAGCCCAGGATCATCCCAGCTCCCCATTCCTGATCCCACAGCCCAGGATCATCCCAGCTCCCCATTCCTGATCCCACAGCCCAGGATCATCCCAGCTCCTGCCCTATTTCCAGCTCCCTGTTCCTGATCCCACAGCCCAGGGCCATTCCCAGCTCACACCCCATAGCCAGGTTCCTGTTCCTGTTCCCAGGGATGTTTCCCTGCTCCATATCCCATGGCTGATCCCAGGGATGCTTCCCTGCCCCACATCCCCTGTTCCTGATCCTGGGGATGTTTCCCTGCCCCATATCCCATGGCTGATCCCAGGGATGTTTTCCTGCCCCATATCCCATGGCTGATCCCAGGGATGTTTTCCCACCCCACATCCAGGTTCCTGTTCCCATTCCCAGGGATGTTTCCCTGCCCCATATCCCCGTGGCTGATCCCAAGGATTCCACTCCCCCGAGCCGGAGCTCTCGGCGCTTCCCGAGCGGTTCCAGCCCCGAGCTGATTAAACTGGGCTGTGGCCCTGCATAAAATCAGGGAGTTCCGAGCTGGCCAGGGACACGGGAGGGAATTAAGTCCCTCAGGGAGGATTTCCACGCCAGCCCCACTCCTTTCTTTTTTCGGGATTAATTGTAATTAAGATCCCGGCCCGGCCTCGCGCTCACCTGGCGCAGAGCAGCCTGGAATTTTAACAGTTTTAACAATTTGAACGTGGGAGCTCATCTCATCCTGCATTCCCAGAATATTCCCTTCCTCCCTCCTGTGCCAGCATTCCCATCTTCTGCTCCAGGCTGGGAAATCTCCTTTTGGAAGAGTTTTCCTGGAAAAGGGATGCTAGGGGAAGGGAAGGGAGCAGGGTGAGGTGCAGCGTTCCCAAATCCACATTCCCGGGAAAAGGCAGAATCCCCCCTGCAGGCTTCCAGGTCCTTCTGACCCTCAGGGGGTGCAGCAGGCCCAGCTTGGGGTGTCTGTGGTTCCCTCCATCCCAATCCCCCCCTGGAATTCCCCAGGAGTGGGGCAGGACCCGGGAGGAGAAGAAATCCCATTTTCCTGGGGCTGGGGGAACCTGGACACCCCAATTCCCTCCTCAGGCTCTGCTTTCCCTCAGCACCCCTGGGCATCCCCAAAAATCCACCAGGGAACAACTGGGATTCCAGGGGCAGGACAGGGCATCTCCTGATGGAAAATATTGGGAATATTCTCCTACAGCCAGGAGTTGTAAGCCAAGCATCCTTCTCCCTCCCAAATCCTCCAAATCCCCAAATTTGACTGCAATCCCTCTCTCAGCTCCTTTGGGATCGAGTTCCCTGTGCCGGATCTGCCTCACGGACCCTGTCCCCTCATCCCCACCTTTCTCTCCTTTCTCCTTTCCCTCCTCTCATCCCTTTTTATTTTCCTCGACTGGGAAAGAAATAAATAAAAATTAATTAATTAATTTAACACTCAGGAATCCTGGCTGATTCCTGCACGTCCCTCACCCCGAATTCCACCCAGGACTGCCTTTTGTACAGAGCCAGGCTAATTATTATTAATGGCAGATTTGGGTTTATTTCAACCAGGAGACAAAAAAAAAAAAAAAAATTAAAAAAAAAAAAAGATTTGAAGGGGAAGAGGGGGGAGGACAAAGATGGGAGGGAAGAGGGGGGAAAAAAAGGAAAAAAGGGAGAGAAGAAACCCAGAAGAAACTGTTCACATTTCCCGAGACATGGACAAAGCTTTTATGAATATAACTGGATTTGTAACAAGCATTGCAGCTGCATATAAGGCATTCAGACATGGAGACAATTTTACTAGATAATAGACTATCACGCAGGATACAATTTAAATTAAAAAATGCAATTTTCACCTTGAAATGAACAAATGATTACAATTTCTATACAAATTAAGGCATTCAGGCTCTCTTTCAGTAGTGGCATCAGCCCATGAAATATGACATAATTACCATGAAATACATTTTCAAATATTTTGATTTTTGTCCGCTGCTTTTAAAAAACATAGCCCGGGCTCACGAGCGCGCGTGTGTGTGTGTGAGTGTGCGTGGGGGGAGAGCGGCTCCCATTATCCCACCTTCTGGGGAAAAACACATTAAAAAGAAAAGAAAAACTCCCCAAAGATTAAACCTCCCCCCCCCTCCCTCCTCCCCGCTCCCCCTCCTCTTGACTCGCGAGATAAAATTGAAAAAAAAAAAAGAAAAAAATCAGACAGAAAGAAAAGGGACGCAAGCGAAAGGCTCTAAAGCCTCGAGATTTATCTAAATTACTACGCTTATCTGCAAAAATCACATCTGCCCGTTATCTGGCGGCTCCGCGCATCGCCCGCGCCCGGCTCCGATTGCGCTCCTTTTATTCTTTAATTATTTTTCCATTCCGCTCCCCCGGCTGGGCGGCGGCTGCAAGGGGGACCAGAGGGGCGCTGACCCCGCGCCGGGGAGGGACGGGAATTACGGGATTGGGAAGTGAGGGAGGAGCTGGAATTTGGGGGGCACAGCACGGCAGGGAGGGGGGTCTTTAACCCCCACAGCTATCCAGGAAAATCCACTGGGAGCAGCAGGATGAGCGATGGAAAGCCGGCTTGGAAAGGAGGGAGAGGGGGAATTTTGGGGGTAAAATACGGAAATTATAGGGGGAATTGTCGGGGTAAAATACGGAAATAATTGGGGAATTTTTGGGGTAAAATATGGAAATGATAAGGGGAATTTTGGGGCTAAAATATTGAAATGATAAGGGGAATTTTGGGGGGGTAAAATACAGAAATTACTGGGGGAATTTCTGGGGTAAAATGTGGAAATAACAGGGGTCATTTTGGGGGTAAAATACGGAAATGATGGGGGAATTTTGGGGGTAAAACATAATTTTTGAGAAACCTCCAGTAAGTTTTTCCCAGCCCATCCCAGCTGCACATCCCAGGATGGCTCCGTCCCTTTGTCCTCCCTCTTTTTTAGGGCTTTTTTATTTAAAAATAAATATCATTTTTATTTAAAAATAAGCGTGGAGCGGGAGGATGGGCAGGGCCCGGTGTTGCAGCCGTGCCAGGCTTGGCCTTTTCCAGCTCCTCCATGGAATGGTCCGACACCATCACTAGAGGGGTTTGGGTGGGATTTTGGGAAGGAGCTCCTGGCTGGGCTGGAATTCCCAGAGAAGCCCCTGGATCTCTGGGAGTGTCCAAGGGACGTTGGCCGGGTTGGGACAGGGGTGGTGGCACTGGATGTGCTTCCAGGCCCTTCCAAGCCGAGCCATTCTGGGATTTTTCCAGGATTTCCTGTGTTTTCCCTGCAGCCCTCGGGATCCCAGGCTGGGGCTGGGAAGTTCCCTCTTCCTTTTGGGGTGAGCCTGAGTTTAAAACCTGCCTCCATTCCAACACATTTTCCTGGAGTGGGGTGGGATAATCCCAGATTTTGGGCCCAGCTCCAACATTCCCAGGTTTTTGTGCCGGATTTTGGGAAGGCTTGGGTGGGATTTGTCCCTTTCCTCCCCGCTGGGAATTATCCCTTTTTTTCCAGGGTCTGTCCCTTTCCTCCCCGCTTTTCTCCTGTCCTCCTCCAGGAATCCAGGGATGGGCAGGCTTCTCCTGAGCAGCCGCTCCCAATCCTTGTTTTTCATGGAATAAAATCCCTTTGCCCGTGATTTCCATCCCTCCTCTCCAGCCTGTCCCTGCCCGCAGTGTCCCCGCAGGAATTGGGGACCTCGCTGGGATCACTCCGGCCTTGGTTCCCTCAAAGTTTATGGACCTCCATCCCCATTCCCGAGCTTTTACTCCCAAAGCTGGGAGCTTTCACTCCAAATTCATACTCTGGGATCTGTGTCCTGCTCATCAGCACGTCAAGCAGGGATGGGGGAGGATTCATTCCATTTTAGTTTGCAAATTCCAAGGAGTTTTGTGGAAAAATCAGATTTTTGGTGGTGGTGAGCTGGCCCTGTAGCTGCTGGGCTGGCGCAGCTCCCGGATTTTTGGCTAAAATCTGGAATTCCTGTGACCTGTCCATGAGGAAATCCTGGTGCTCAGTGCTTGGATGCTCTCAGGGAATGATTTCCTGTGGATTCTTGCAGCCCTGGGACAGGAGCGCCGGAGCAGCCTTGGAATCGGCCCCCGCTATAAATAATTTCATTTTTTATTAACATATTCTTTTAACTTTCACCACCTTCATCTCGAGAGCCTCGCAGCTCCTGATATCCAGTAACAGGTATTGATTTTGGGCTGGAGAAGTGCTGAGAAGTGCCGAGCTGCGCTTTTGAGGCGATCGATAATTTCAGCCGAGAAATTATTCAGAACTTGGGAAGAAAAAGCTTTTGAGCAGGAGCTGGAGCTGCTTGGTCTGCACTCAATAAATAAAATAAAAACAAAATTGTGGGGTTTTCTTTCCTTGAAATGGAGGAGAGGAGGAGTCAGGGAGGGGAAGGAGGACAGGTCAAGGCAGTGGGATGGGGATGGGATGGGATGGGATGGGATGGGATGAGGATGGGGATGTGGATGAGGATGGGGATGGAGATGGGGTTGGGGATGGGCAGACCCTTCCTTATCCATGATGGGAATTCAGGAATGAGTTCCAGGAGAGGCTGGAGCACGTGGAGAGCATTCCCGGGATAGCTCTCCCTGGGACTGTGGGTGGGGCTGGGGCTCACCTTTGGGGTTTTTATTGGGTTTTGGTGTTTTATTGGTGTTTGGGGTTTATTCTCCCAGAGTTTGTTCCTTTAACCCAAACTGTAGACAAAGGGTCTGTGCACTCCTGGCCTCACCGGGAACGTTTCCCATTCCCATTCCCATTCCCATTCCCATTCCCACAGGATTTTAACCCAAACTAACGCAGATGTGTCTCCATGGAGCCACTCCCAGAGCCAGACTCCCCTTGGGATGGGACACAGGAAAAGCAGATCCGTGTCAACTCCAGGTGCTGGGACAGAGCCGCTCCTCCCTGCCCCGCCCCAGAGCTGTCCCCAGCTGGGCTGTCCCCATCCCCAGCCAGGCTGTCCATGTCCCTGTCCTGAGCTGTCCCCAGCCCCAGAGCTGTCCCCAGCTGGGCTGTCCCCATCCCCAGCCAGGCTGTCCATGTCCCTGTCCTGAGCTGTCCCCAGCCCCAGAGCTGTCCCCAGCTGGGCTGTCCCCATCCCCAGCCAGGCTGTCCATGTCCCTGTCCTGAGCTGTCCCCACCCTGGCCCAGAGCTGTCCCTGTCCCCAGTCCCTGTCTGTCACACCTCGGGTACAGCTCAGGGACTGCTCGGCCCAGCCCTGCTCCCATTCCAGAGCCCTTCCCAGACAGCTCCAGAGCTCGGAGCCACCCCCGGCTCCAGCTCTGCTTGGGACCCTCTGAACGCCTCCCAAGGGATTCCCAATGCTGGGAGGATCCATCCTGACCCTGCTGGGCCCACGGGGTCTGGGAACGCCGGGAATGCCGGGTGTCAGCCCATGTTCTAGGGGGGCAATGATCCCTGGGGCTCACTCCTGGCCAGGATGGGAAGAGCTGGGGCTTTCCAGAGCCGGCTCCTTCCAGAACCTCCCATTTCCTGAACCTCCCATTTCTCAAATCCACCCATTTCCCAAATCTCTCATTTCCCAACCCACCCACTTACCAAATCCCCCATTTCCCAAATCTCCCATTTCCCAAATCTCCCATTCCCAAAATCCTCCATTTCCCAAATCCCCCATATCCCAAATCCCCCATATCCCAAATCTCCCATTTCCCAAACCCCCCATTTCCCAAACCCCCCATTTCCAGAGTGGCTGCAGCTCTCTGGTCCCTCCCCGACCCGGGAATCTCCGAACCCTTCCCAGCCTCACCGTTCCCATTGCTGGGAATGCTCCGGGGTGCCCCGGGGTGGGAATGGCTTTGCAGGGAAGCTCTGGAGCCCCAGGGAACGGCTGGAGGGAGCTCGGGAGGCTCCCTGGGACCGACCCGGGCTGGGCCGGGCGTGCCGGGCTCGAGGCTGGATTCCATCTCCAGCCACACTCCACAGGTGCCGGGAACGCTCCTGCCCTGGGAGCCACCTCCGACAGCTCCTGCAGGGGCTGTGCCTGAGGGGACGGGGAGACACAAAAGCACCGGGGGTTGGGGTGTCGTCATCATCATCATCGTTGTCATCATCATCACCACCATCATCATTATCACCATCACCACCATCACAATCATCACCATGATCATCATCATCATCACCACCTTTGTATTAATTACTTATTTTATTTTATTTTATTTTATTTTATTTTATTTTATTTTATTTTATTTTATTTTATTTTATTTTATTTTATTTTTATTATGATTCCCATCACTTTCCCGCCATTAGGAAAGCCGCAGGCTCCAAAGCACGCAGGGGATCCGTGCCGCTGGGATTCCTGCCGGGCAGCCCGGGAAGCGCCCGGCCATCCGCGGCTCTGCCGGAGGGGTTTTCCCGCTGGAGCGGCACCGGCCCCACTCCGGGCCACCCAAAGCCCCGGCCCGAGCCCACTGTGGCCACAGCGGGGCTTGGGCAGGCCCTGGGGAAGGGCAGAGGAAGCTCCTCCCTGGCGAGGCCGGTGGGAACCAGGAGGACCCAGGGATGGAATCCCGGACCCAGGCATGGCTCCCCGCTCCGGCCGGGATTCCTTGGGGGTTTTCCGAATTCCCTGTGGCGCCTCAGGGTTTGAGCTTTTCTATGTTCCGTGTGTTTGTAACCCTGCGGTTCTGTAGTGCACAACTCCATACTCCACACGCAGGGTCAGCTGCTGCTCTCCTGTTTTGGGCAGACACAACAATTCCTCTCCAGGCCGGGCAATCAAGGACACCTCACTGCCTCAGGCCCCGAGAAATTCAACAGAAGGGAGATGGGGGGAGCAAGCTCGGGGTAAATGACTTCATTAGCTGAAGCTGGAATTGGAGGATTAACCCCCAATATGCAAATGGACCGGAGTTATCAAAGTGAGAAAACCCGTGAGCCGTGGTCCATTTTTGGGTGTAGCACCTGCCTGAGATGTACCTGAAACCCCTTAATTAAATCCACCCGCTTTTTATTCCCTTAATTTCGTCTGGCTCTGGTTTTAGGCAGCCCCAAACGGCATCACCTGCGCCTTTAAGGCCGGCCCCAGCTGGGTTCGCCACCCGGCTGGAGAGGATGCGGAATTAAGTTCTGAGAGGCTCCCGCAGCTGAGGCAGATGCGGCTCAGAGCGGCTCTTTATGTATTCATGAGCTGTGTGGAAGGGAAATAAAAGGATTCATTACCACGCAAAGTGTTACTAATGACATGTACCTGGTGCCGGGCACCTCTGGAAATCTAATGCGGCGCGGGCGGCAGAAAATGCATTCCCTTCTCCGGATGGAAAATTTCCCCTCTTTGGCCCTGCCTCATTCCGCATTCACTAAAAGCAACATTTACAATTCTTCTGCCATTATGTCCTACCAGGGCCTCTGCGCCTCTTGGCACGACCTTGAGATGAGCTGAAAATTGGAAATTCGCTGCCGCAGCCGGGCTGGGAGAGCGGGGAAGGGACCGGCCCCGGCTCCGGCACTCCGGGCTGGGAGAGAGAGAAATGGAGAGAGAAAGAGAGGGAGAAAGGCGGAGAGAGAGAAAAAGGAAGAGAAAAAGAGAATTAAAAAAAAAAAAGGAGGAGGAGAGAAAGAGAATTTTAAAAAGGAGGAAGAGAGAAAGAAAGAAAGAGAGAGAAAAGGTGAGGAAAAAAGAGAGAAAGGGATGGAGGGAGAAAGAGATAAAAAGAGAGAGAAAGAAGGAGAGATAGAAAAAGAGATAAAGAGAAGAGAGAGAAAAAGGGAGAGAAAAAGAGAAAAAAGAAGAGAGAGAAAAATTGAGAGAAAAAAGAGAGAAAGGGATGGAGGGAGAAAGAAATAGAAAGAGAAAGAAAAACACAGGAAGAAAGAGAGAATGAGAAAGAGAGAGAAAAGAAAAGAAAAGAAAAGAAAAGAAAAGAAAAGAAAAGAAAAGAAAAGAAAAGAAAAGAAAAGAAAAGAAAAGAAAAGAAAAGAATCCTTAACTCTCTCGAAGTTCCCAGCAGGAAAAGGGGGCGATGTGTGCGGGAGGCGGGCGGAGGACAGAGATAAATGGATAAATGGATTAATGGGAGCGGGCTCGGTTCTGCTCCATTTCACAGCCCTTGCTCCCGGTGCTCCACGAGGTGTTTGCAGAGGAACTCCTTTATCTCATCCCAAATTCCCCTCCCAGCGCCGGGGCAGGTTTTGAGATGCCCCTTGAGCTCCGTGCCCTGGGGCCGGTGAGGAGTTTGGGGTGCTGCGGGATCCCTCCCACGGCCACATTTCCCATGGAAAACCCCTCATCCCTTCCAGGGACCTCTCCCACAGTCCCTCAGGGGATGGGCTGGCCCCAGGTCCACCCCAGAGCATTTCACTTCTTCTTCCCCGGCCCTTCCCTCCCTCCCAGCTGTACTCGAGCCGCTGTTGGAGGTTTTCTCCAAGATTCCCTCATTTTTGGGGCATCCTTATGATCAGGTTCAGGCTGAGCTCTGGGAGTTGTGGGGAGGGCCCAACAATTCAAAAATTATTGATTTTATCTGGCTGTGGGAGAGGAGGGCTTTCAGAAGTTATTGATTTTATCTGGCTGTGAGGGGGGAGAGCTCCCAAAACAGGAGAAGGGGCTGGGTGGGTTCTGCTCCCACACCCCTCAACACTGATGCACCTCCAGCACCTGCAGTCAGGCATTCCTGATTTATTCCACAATTCTCACCCCAATGAGCAAAATGAGACACTGGGCAGGGGCTGTCCATGAGGGACAGGGCAGGGTGTGAGGAGGGAGCCTGGCACTGCTGGGGGAGCAAAACCAGCCTGGTGCCAAATCCCAGCTCCTCAGGTTCCATCCATATCTCGGCCAGGTCAGGGCTCAGCCTCTGCCAGGGCTGGGCTTGGCCCCTCCAGAGCTCAGCCAGGCTGGAGCTGTTCTGGAGCTATTCTGGAGCTGTGCCTGGAGCTGTGCCTGGAGCTGTCCAGGAGCTGTTCTGGAGCTGTGCCTGGAGCTGTCCAGGAGCTGTTCTGGAGCTGTGCCTGGAGCTGTCCAGGAGCTGTTCTGGAGCTGTTTTGGATCCATGGCTGCCTCATGGGTTCCTGCACCTTCCTCTGGCAGGAAAAGCTGTCACACTGCCCTCCCCCAGTGCCCTCACTGGTGACTTCTGAACCGCTGCTGTTCTCTCCTCATTCACAGAAAACCCTTCCCTTGCACCTCGGCTTCTGAGGGAAATGGAAATCGCTTTCCCCTTGTTCCCTTCCAGCCCTTCCCTCTCCCCGATTGTGTCCAGCCATGCCTCCCTCTCCCTTTCCTCCTGCCTAAATTCCTGCCCAATCCCTGTCCTTGCCCAAATCCCTGCCCTTGCCCAAATCCCTGCCCAGATCCCTGCCCCTGCCCAGATCCCAACCCAAATCCCTGCCTAAATCCCTGACCCAATCCCAGCCCAAATCCTTTCTCCATCCCAAATCCTTGCCCTTGCCCAAAGTCCTGCCCCAGTCCCTGCCCAAATCCCTGCCCAAATCCCACCCCAAATCCCAGCCCAAATCCCTGCCCCATCCCAAATCCCTGCCCCAGCCCAAATCCTTGCCCTTGCCCAAATCCCAGCCCAAACCGCTCTCCCAGTCCCTGCCCAATCCCTGCCCCAGTCCCTGCCCCAGTCCCTGCCTGTCCCGGGCTGGCCCGGGTCAGGTGCTGCCCCCGGGCCGTTCCCTGGAGCGCGGCCGTTGCCGTCGGTGCAGAGCGCTCTAATTGAATCACGGCCGGCCGCGATTCCAGCGCTTGTCTGCCCAGCACGCGGCCCCGCTCCTGATTAATTCACGGAGCGTCACAAGCGCTGTTCTGCCTTGTTTGTCACCGCTGCCATCGCGTCCCGCGCCTGTCCCCGTGCTCCAGCGGCTGGGAGAACTCCCGGGATGGGGGCACCAGGCTGCTCCCAAACCCCTGGATGGGGATGGGGGCACCAGGCTGCTCCCAAACCCCTGGATGGGGATGGGGGCACCAGGCTGCTCCCTGGGATGGGGATGGGGTTGGGGACACCAGACTGCTCCCAAACCCCGGGGATGAGGATGGGGACACCAGGCTGCACCCAAATCCCCGGGATGGGGTTGGGGATGGGGATGGGGATGGGGACGGGGATGGGGATGGGAGCACCAGGCTGCACCCAAACACCCTGGGATGGAGATGGGGGCACCAGGCTGAACCCAAACCCCCTGGGATGAGGTTGGGAATGGGGATAGGGGCACCAAGGTGCACCCAAATCCCTGGGATGGGGACTGGGATGGGGCTGGAGATGGGAATGGGGATGGGGATGGGGTCACCAGGCTGAACCCAAACCCCCTGGGATGGGGATGGGAGCACCAGGCTGCACCCAAACCATCCGGGATGGGGATACCAAGCTGTACCCGACCCACCCCAGATGGGAATGGGGGCACCAAGGTGCACCCAAAGCCCCTGGGATAGGGATGGGGATGGGAATGGGGACAGCAGGCTGCTTCCAAACCCCGGGGATGGGGATGGGGATTGGGGCACCAGGCTGCACCCAAACCCTGGGGATGGGGATGGGAATGGGGGCACCAAGGTGCACCCAAACCCCTGAGACATCCACTGAAAATCCAGCGGCTCTGGCTGTGCCCCAGCTCCCTGCTGGGGAAAAATTGGTGGCTTTTTGTAGGAATCACTGCTGGGGAGCTCCTCCTAGTAAAACAGGGATAAACTTCCTAAAACAGGAGTCCCAGGGATCTGTGGGAATTCTGTCCGTGTCCACTGTGCTGGGCTGGGAAACTGGGCAACCCCTTTGGGTCTGAATTCCTCCTTTAACACACAGGGATGGGAATCTGGGGAACCCTTGAATTCCTCCTGTATCAGTCCAGGATGGGAATCTGCAGAACCCCTTTGGGTTTGGATCTGACTTCCTCCTCCATCAAAGAGGGCTGGGAATCTGGGCTGGGAATTTGCAGAACCCCTTTGGGTCTGAATTCCTCCTCTATCAAACAGGGATGGGAATCCAGGGTGGAAATCTCTGGAGCCCCTTTGGGTCTGAATTTCTCCTGTCAAATAGGGATGGGAATCTGTGGAACCCCTTTGGATCTGAATTCCTGCTCTATCAAACAGGGATGGGAATCTCTGGATTTGGATCTGAATTCCTCCTCTGTCAAACAGGGATCAGCAGCGCTCCCAGCTGCAGGGTGAGGGGCACGGATGGAGCTCATCGTTCACTGGGAGGTTCCTCCTGCAGGTTCTGTGTTTAGGAGTTGGAAAAGCACAGGAAAATATTCCCTCACCAAGCAGAGGGAGCTGGAAAACGAGGGTGTAACTTCAGGGAGTATCTTGGAATGGTTGGGGTCACTGTGTGGGGAATTACTGTGTGGAATCACACAGCAGGGAGGGAATGGGTTAATTTACTTGGGGACAGGAGGTGTGGGATCAATCGGCAGGGGAGGGGATGGGAGGGGATGGGATGGGAGGGGAGGGGAGGGGATGGGATGGGATGGGATGGGATGGGATGGGATGGGATGGGATGGGATGGGATGGGACCACCCTGAGAACGCCCGATCTCATCTGATCTCGGAAGCGAAGCAGTGTCGGGCCCGGTTAGTATTGGATGGGAGACCACCTGGGAGTACCGGGTGCTGTAGGCTACAGGTGCGAGCTGCCGGTGCTGTTCTTGGTGTTCAGTCCAGAGCAGGTTTGAGCAGGTCAAAAGAAAAGGAAAAGTCACAGTCCAGGGAACTTCTTTGCCTCAGCAAGCTAAAACTAACTAAAAAGCAAAGTAGAGCTCTGTCTCGCTGTCTGTCCATCTGCAGACAGCACAGTCCAGGTGCAGGAATGTGGAGGAGTGAGTGCAGTTTCTGAAAACAAACTCCACGTTTCTTCTCCCCCCCTTCACTCCTGGAACAAGTCTTAAAGGTGCAAAACTTATTATTCAGCATAAACAGAACAGACAATTGGGGATAAAAGCATCATACAGTCAACCTAGGACATGGATGGGATGGGACGGGACGGGACGGGACGGGACGGGACGGGACGGGATGGGATGGGATGGGATGGGATGGGATGGGATGGGATGGGTGACCTGCTGTCCCCAGGAAAGCGGGGACGAGCTCTGGATTTTCCATGAGGGCCGTGAGGCTGGGCTGAGAAAAGGGGGATGGAAAAGTAGCAGGAGGAGGATGGAGGGGGGAACCGGAGCTGCAGCCGCTTGGATTTCAGGCCTCTTGGGGAAAACCGGAGCCCTGAATACTTTCCCAGGCTGTGAGAAGGAGCCGCAGCTGCCTCCCCCCAGCCGGGACTGAAGCGGTGCCAAAGCCGCGGCGTTCCCGGTGAAATCGGGAGCTGGGGACGCTTCCAGGCGGGCTCTCCCTGGCTGGAGCAGAAAGATGAGACCCTCCCCGGCAGCAGCTGCTCCCCACATTGCCCAGCTCGGGAAAGCAGCGGCGGGAGCCCCTGGCGAGCTGTCAGCGCCCTTAAAGGAGCTGACAGGGGGGAGGCGCGGGCTGTAAGCGCAGGTGTGAGCGGGGAATTATCGCCTTCCCCGCAGCCCGGGCGGCTCCACATCCTCCTCATCCTCGGGGGACGGGCGTCGGTCCGGGAATGGGAGAGGAAGCAGCTCCCGAGGGGCGGGATCGCGCCTGGCTGGGCGCCCCGTGTCCTCCAAGGGGCTGAAACCACCCAGCTCGGAAAGGAACCCAGAGAGTTCCCGTTTCAGGGAACTGTTCCCATTCCCTTTCCCAGCCCAGATTTCCCTGTGTTGGACAGGAATTTCTTTTTGCCAGCCCAAATTTCCCTGTGCTGGACAGGAATTTCGCTGTGGGAAGGAGCTTTTCTGTGTGTCACCTGTGCAGAGCTTCAACAGCACAGGGCGGGAGAGGGGGAATCCCAGGATTTACCTGGGCTCCAGGGACCCTCACAAGGGGTTAAACCCCAGGAATGGGGGGGCTGAGGCTGTTCCAGGGACCCCTCACAAGGGGTTAAGCCCCTGGAACGGGGGGCTGATGGTGCTCCAGGGACCCCCACAAAGGGGGTAAAGCACTGCCCAGGCTCCCCTCGCCCTGCCCAGGAGCTGAGCTTGGGTTTCACAGCAGCTCTGGCTGCAAAACCCCTGACTGACGGTTCAGGGGAAACACCAGGCCCAGGAGGGATCACGTTCCCAAGGGCTGACGCCCAACCCCATCCCATCCCATCCCATCCCATCCCATCCCTGCTGACCCGATCCTCCCCCACCAGCCCAGCAGCAAAGCTGGGCCCAGTTGGGCCTGGCCCAGTGGTTTCCAGCCAGGGGTGGAGGTGAAAGGGGACCGGGTGGGGCAGCATCTCCTGGGGGCTCGGCCATCACTCCCGGGTGGGTGATTTGGGGGAGCAGCAGCTCGGGGGGAGGTTTGGGGTTGTGGAGCAGCTGTGGCTGCCCCCGGAGCCCTGGCAGTGGCCAAGGCCAGGCTGGAGGGGGCTGGAGCAGCCTGGGACAGGGGAAGGTGCCCCTGCCACGGCACTGGAGGGGCTCTGAGGTTCCTCCATCCCAACCCTTCCATGGTGCTGTGATTTGTGAATCCTTCTGAGGCCTCAGGTTTTGGCTTTTCTGTTTGTCACATTCTGTGCTGCTTTAGTGTGTGGGTCTGGGCTTCGTATTATGGGATGGAGAGCTCTCTGCACAGAGCAGGGAGACAAAACAATTCCTTCTTCAGCTGGGGACCAAGGACAAATGATCCAAACCTCAGGCCCAAGAGCACAAACGACGTGGGCTGGAGAGAGAAAAACAAGCAGGATGGGACTGCATGGGCTAAAGCTGGAATGGGACAATGAACTCCAGTGTGCAAATGGAGCAGAGCTTCTAAAAGTGAGAGACCCCTGACCAGGTGTCCATTTGGTGACCATTTTTGGTTCATCTTGGGTTCATTTTGTGCCATTTTGGTTCATCTTGGGTTCATTTTGTGTCATTTTGGTTCATCTGGGTTTATTTTGTGTCATTTTTGTTCATCTTGGGTTCATTTTGTGACCATTTTGGGTTGTGCTGCCTGAGGTGGATCTCTTAAAACCTCTTAATAAATACCTTCAATCACCTCTCACCACACGTGGCAGCACATTTGGGGTGCCTCAGCTGCCCTCCCACTGCACCCCAGTGCCATCCCAGTGCCCATAGGGGCAGCAGCTCCACGGTGGGGAGTCTGGCAAAACCCTTCTTGGCCAATGGAGCTGCAGAGCTGCAGTTGTGCAAGCCCTGGCAGGCACCGGCAGGGGAGTTCACTGCTGGATGGAGCAGACGGGGCTGGCACAGCTCCTGGGCGCCACCATCCCCTCCTGGGCACAGCCAAACCAGCCCGGGTGGGCTTTGGCCATCGCTGATGTGCGACCCCCCGAGCCCAGGGCAGAGCTGCCGAGGAAGAGGAGCCCGGGGGCAGCTCCGAGCCTTCCTGCGGGTCTCTCCCTCTGCCTGCATCCAGCTGGAGCTGCCTCCATCCCTCCCTCCCTCCCTCCCTCCTCCTCTGAGCATTCCCTGGCTGGAGGCACCAGCAGAGAGCCAGGGCTGAGAAAACAGGGCCCGCAGCTGGATTTTGGGCAGCTGGAGGGGGGAACACCGCGGTTATTCCGTGACCCAGCCCGGCTGGGGCGTCCCCTCTGGCCGATGGAGCGGTCGCGCCTTGGTCCCAGCGCCGGGATCGGTGTGCGGGGAGCGCCCCGTTCTCCTCCTCGGGAGCCGGCGCTGCCCGGACCCGCGGCAAGCGGAGGGTTAAGGGCAGCACGGGCTCCTTCCCCCCTCTTTCCCCTGGAGAAGGAGCCCCGGGCCGAGGCAGCGCTCCCCAGCCGGGGCTGATGTCACCGGGCACAGCTGTCCCCGCGCATCGCCTGCCAGCCGGGCTCGGGGCCAGCCGGGCTCGGGGCCAGCCGGGCTCGGGGCCAGCCGGGGGCCGCATTCCTGGGCCACGGGCGTCACCGCCTTTCCCCACGGACCCAGGGTGGGGTCTGCGCCCCGCTCCGGCACCTCCGCTCCCGCAGCTGCTCCAGACCCCGAGGGTCTGTCCGGGGGCACAGCGAGGCGAGGACTGAGGTGGCACCGGCGCGTGGAGATGTCACCCCCGGCTTTCCAGCTCCTCTCAGAGCTCCCATCCCACCACTTCCCCGAGGAATGGGAATCCCACTTGTCTCCCTGTTGATTGCGGAGCCTTCAGGCCCTTCCCAGGCTCGCTCCCGGTGCTGTGCCTCAGCCTCCCCATCCCCGCAGGGATCCAGCACCGCCCTGCCTGGGGAGGGATTCCCGCGGGAGGGGTTTGGGATCCCCCTGGGAACACCTCTGGGTGCCTCCACCGCACCCACCCTGAGCCTCCAGCGCGGCCCCCGAGGACTGGGCTGCACACCTGGAGCTCGGGGGATTTGGGACCCAGCGAGTCTCTCCGGGAGCCCAAAATGCCATTATCCCTGTTCCCTGCAAGGCCCCGGGTTCCACCGTGTGCTTTTCCCCGGGCACCCGGCTGGAGTCGCCCTTCCCTGCGCTATCGGCCCTCCCTGGGCCGCGCATGTGGCACTGGAGGGGCGGCAGACTGGTCCCAGTTTGCCACCCCAGCACGGTCCGGTTTGGCCGTGCAGAGGGCATGGCTTACCCTGCTCCGCGCTTCTTCCTTTCCTTTCCTTTCCTTTCCTTTCCTTTCCTTTCCTTTCCTTTCCTTTCCTTTCCTTTCCTTTCCTTTCCTTTCCTTTCCTTTCCTTTCCTTTCCTTTCCCTTTCCCTTTCCCTTTCCCTTTCCCTTTCCCTTTCCCTTTCCCTTTCCCTTTCCCTTTCCCTTTCCCTTTCCCTTTCCCTTTTCCTTTTCCTTTTCCTTTTCCTTTTCCTTTTCCCTCCCGGCTGCTCCTGCCCGGCTCCAGCAGCGTTCCCGGTTTTTGGGGTGCCCCGTTCCCCCCGAGCCGGGGGAAGGCGCGGGCAGGGCTGGTCTCACGTGGATTGAATGTTCCGGACGGCACCGGGAGCCGGAGCGGGGAGAATCGATTGTCCCCGGCAGCTCTGCCCGCCTGGCACTGCGGCACGGCCGCCCAAATGTCAGCGTTGTGATCTCGGATCTGCCAGCACGGCTCGGGGCGGGGGCACGAAACCCAAGGGTGGCGTGGAGGGGGAAAATCCCCCCCCCCCAAAAAAAAAACAAGGGCAGAGCGGGGCTGCCGCTGGGAGGATGCGGATAATCGGCCCCGGGGGGGAATATCGGCGGGAGGGAGCGCAGCGTTCCGGGCGCTGTGTACGCGCAGATCCCTTATCGCTGAGGGATGGAAAGCAGCAGCTGAGATGGAAGCGCTGATACATTTTAAACAGCCGAGCCGGGCTGCGGAGGGAGGGAGGGAGGGCTGGGGGTGCGGGGGAGGGGAGGTCTCTGCGCTGCTGCTGAGCCTGGGGGCGCTGGGGTGTAGGGACGGGAGCAGATTTAGGGGATAACCCCCAGGAGCGGTACTGTGGGGGCACAGGGCCCAGCTGGGGTGAAAGGGCGCTGCCAGGGAAAAGCATCCGCGGGGATGAGGCTTGTGCTCCAGGAGCTGTGTGAGGATGAGGAGGATGAGGAGGATGAGGATGTGGCATTTGAGGGCACTGCTGTTTGAAGGATGGTGCCCGCCCCCGGGGACAAAGGGCTCGAGCTCCCCCTGCCCACCCCGGCCCAGCATCCAACCTTTGGATGTGCCAGGATCCATCCCTTTGGAAGGAGCAGGTTCCATCTCTTTGGATGGGCCAGGATCCAGATTTTGGATGGCTCTGCATGGATGGATCAGCTCTGACCCTCCGAGGTCCCACCCCATGGGACCCCGAGTGGTTCCGTGCCCCCTCCAGCCCCGGCCCCTCCCAGTCCCGGGACCAATCCGGCCACGGGTGGGGCCGGGGTCCAGGTGGGGGGGGGCAAAATTCCCTCCTGATCCCAAAATTCCCTCCTGATCCCAAAATTCCCTTCTGATTCCAAAATTCCCTTCTGATCCCAAATATTCTCTCCTGATCCCAAAGTCCTCTCCTAATCCCAAGGTTCCCTCCTAATCCCAAAATTCCCTCCTGTTCCCAAAATTCCCTCCTAACCCTGAAGTTCCCTCCTAATCCCAAAGTTCCCTCCTAATCCCAAAGTTCCCTCCTAATCCCAAGGTCCTCTCCTAATCCCAAAATTCCCTCCTAATCCCAAAATTCTCTCCTAATCCCAAATGCCAGCTCTGCGCCTCTGCCAGGCCCTCCTGCTCCTCCTGCCGAGCCGCGGCGGGCCCGGCAGCCCGCGGGGAGTGATTTTTGATTTATGATTTATGGCCGGGGGTTCCCCGCAGAGCCGGGGCCGGGGCCGCCCTGCCCTGGTTCCGCTCCGGGCCGGGCTGGCCCCGGCTTTAGGCGGCTCCGGCCCGGCCCCGCGGGGGCAGCGGGAGCCGCTGCTCCGGTTTCCCCTCGCCCTGCAGAGCCGCGCCCTCCCGCCGGAGCATCCCCGGCTCCGGGGGTCGGGAGACGCCCCGAGCCCGGCAGGAAGGGCTCCGGGGGCGCTTCCCGGTGGGAAGGAGGGCGCTCGCTCCGCAGCGGCGCACCCCGAGCTTCGGTTGGTAAAAGATTCGGGGGGTGCTTGAGGGGCTCCGTGCCTCCCAGCCCTTCATCTCCAGGGCTTTTCCCGGCCCTGAGGTGGGGTCACGTCTCCGTGCCGCTCTGCCGTGTCAGCCTGGGGGATGTGAATCCCCGCTTTATTTGTTTTAGCTGGAGGCTGACATCCCGCCGCATTCTCATGACTCCAGGACCCGCGGCTTTAACAAAAATGTTAAATATTAGGAGCCTCTCGGTGATTTTGCAGCATTTTTGGAGGGGAAGGGGAGTGCTCTTAAACCCCCGGTTTGTTTGTGGAGCGGGGACGACGCCCTCAAACCCTCTCCTCTTTCTCGCTGTCGCTGTTTCTTTCCCGGCTTCCTCCCACCCTCCCTGTGGGAAAATCCGGCTCCAGAGCTGAACCCTGCGGCTCTTCCCCTTCTTGAACCCTCCCGGCCCCGCGGCACCTCCTCCTGCAGCCCTGGTGCCATCAGCTCCCGGCCGAGCCCCCGGAGGAGCCATCCCGGCCTGGCAGCCCGGCGGGATCCGCTGCTTGTCCCGCTTTTCCCGCTTCTCCCGTTTTTCCCCGGCTTTCCCTGGGTTTTCCCCGGTTTTTTCCTTTTTTTTTTTTTTTTTTTTTTTTTTTTCATTTTTTCCCCGCTTTTCCCGTTTTTTCCCCACTTTCCCCAGTTTTTTTCCCGTTTTTTTCTTCCCGTTTTTTCCCCCGCTTTTCCCGGTTTTCCCCCCACTTTTCCCGTTTTATATCCCGTTTTCCCATGGAGAGCGGGATAACGATCTCCATCTGCCGCTGCCTCCCGGTACCGCAAACTCCCCCTGCCCGCAGCCCCCGGGGATGCTCCGCTCCCCCAAAGCCCCCGAGCGCCCCCGGGGCCGGGGAGGAGAAGCCCGGGCAGAAATGGGGAAAGGGAGAAATCAAAAAAGGCAGAAAGAGAGGAAAACCAGCCCGGGGGGGCTCTTCTGCCCCGGAAAGCCCCGGGATGACGCTCAGCGTTCCTGGCTCTGCCCGCGCCGCGTTTTTCCCTCTCCTGTCCCCACGCTCCCTCCCGCGGCTCGTTTCTCCTCATCATCCTTTTATTCGGGGGATGGAAAAACGGGAAGGCGCGGGCTGCTCCCAAAAATCCCTGCCAGGACTGCGAGGGGAGGAAGGGAGGGACGGGGGGATGTTTTCTGGGGGGTCTCACTCCGTGAGATCCGTGTGGGACATTCCCTTCATCCCGCAGCCTGTGGGATATTCCCTTTCCCGCATCCCAAACGGCCTCCCCTCCTGTGCCGGGAGATTTTCCAGCCTCTGCTTGGGAAATGAGGGGAAACCGCCGCCCCCGAGCCGGGAATTGTCCCCGTGGGGGGAGCGTGCCCCGCCAGGGCACCAGCACCGGGCACAGCCAGCCCGTGGGGTGCGGGGAACACGGGGAATCCCCGCCCCAGGACGCCGGATTTGGGATTTTTGGGAGGAAATCAGGCAGGCTGGGAGAAGAGGGAGCCCTGAAGGTCCCCCCAGAGCAGTTTGTGGGAAGGGGGGTTCAGGAGGCTGCAGCTGCAGGGGGGCACTGCTGGCACCAGAGGAGCTCTGCAGGGACCCCGACGTGTCCCAGAACGTGGAAAGCAAAAATTTCCCAGGAAAAAAAAAATCAGATTTGGTGCCAGCTTCCGAGCGGGTGCTCCTGCTGCCAGGGCAGGGATTTAGAGCTCATTTTTTACCCCTCAGGGGTCTCCTCTGCCCCCCCCTCCCAGAGCCAAAAGCCATCGGGGACACCCCCTGCCCCACTGGGGGTCCCTGCCCCATTGGGGACACCCCTGCCCCACTGGGGACCCCCCAGTCCCATCAGGGACACTCTTGTCCCACTGGGGACTCTCCTGCCCCATTGGGGACCCCCCTGCCCCATTGGGGACACCCCCTGCCCCATTGGGGGTCCCTGCCCCATTGGGGACACCCCCTGCCCCATTGGGGGTCCCTGCCCCATTGGGGACACCCCCCCCCTTTGTTTGGGGGGAGGTTTGGTTGTGGGGTTTTTTGTTTGTTTGTTTGTTTGTTTGGGTTTTTGATTTTTTTTTGTTGTTTTTGTTTTGTGGGGTTTTTTGTTTGTTTTGTGGGTTTTTTGTGGGTTTTCTCTTGGTTTTGTTTTTGTTTTCTTTTCTTTTGTGTTTTGTTGTGGCTTGGTTTTTTGGGTGTTCTTTGGTTTCTTGGGGTTTTTTTGGTTGCTGTTGTTGCAGTTGTTGGGTTTTTTTTTTTGTGGGTTTGGTTTGGTTTGCTTTTCAGGGTTTTAAAAAGTTTTTAGATTGCCCAGGAAGCAGAATCCTCCCTGCTCAGTGCCAGGGCAGCAGGGGCTGATCCCGAGCTGCTCTCCTGGGCAGAGCCTCCTCCTCTTCCTCTCCCAGCTCATCCCACACGGATTCCCAGTTCATCTGCCACTTATCCAGGGAAAACCTGCCATTTGTCCAGGGAAAATCTGCCACTTACCCAGGGAAATTCTGCCATTTATCCAGGGAAATTCTGCCATTTATCCAGGGAAATTCTGCCACTTCCCAGCCAGAGCCTGGCTCATCCTCCTGCCCTGCTCCCGGCTCCAGGATGTGCCCGGGATTGCCGAGAGCCAGGGGATGGGATTGCAGCTCCACCGGGCACTCCAGACCTGGCACTGCTCATTTCTGGGGTCACGCAGAGCCCCCGAGCCCTCCCAGGCCCCTTTTCCCCACCCCAGGGAAGCAGGAGGCTCCTCCCTGTCCCCGCACCTTCCCGGGCGTTTATCAGCTTGGAAAAGCCAAGGTTTAAATGGCATTAGGGGCCTGATTTGGAGCCACAAAAGCCATGAAATTCCGAGTTAAGGCTCAAAAATCCACTTGACACTCCGGCCCGGAGGCGTGAAAGGCGCTGGGGGCCGGGGCTGGCCCGGCAGTGGGGCCGGGAAGGGCCGGGGGTGGCGTTTGGGGCGGCTCTGAAGGGGCTTGTCCCAAACTGGAGGTGCCCGGGCTGGAGGGGACAGCGCTGTGGCCCCACCTGGGTGATGGTTTGGGGACAATCCCGGCAGTCAGGGCAGGGCTCTCTCCTTCCTGCCGGGGTTTGGGGTGGGTTTGGGGCTCTCTCCTGCCTGCTGAAGATTTGGGGTGTTCTCTTTCCAGTGGTTTGGGGTGGATTTGAGGTGGGTTTGGGGCGGGTTTGGGGCTCTCTCTCCTCCCTGCCAGGGTTTGGGGTGGGTTTGGGGTTCTCTCCTCCTTGCTGGGGTTTTAGGGTGGATTTGAGGTGGGTTTGGGGCTCTCTCTCCTCCCTGCTGGAGTTTGGGGTGGGTTTGGGGCAGAGCTGGGCTCCCTCGTGCCCTCCCAGCAGGCAGTACCCAGATTTGGAGTAGCAGCGATGAGGACAGGGGGAATGGTTGAAGCTGAAAGGGCACAGGGTGGGATGGGATTTTGGGCAGGAATTGTTCCCTGTGAGGGTGGGCAGGTCCTGGCTCAGGGTGCCCAGAGCAGCTGGGGCTGCCCCTGGAGCCCTGGCAGGGCCCAGGGCCAGGTTGGACAGGGCTTGGAGCACCTGGGACAGGGGAAGGTGTCCCTGCCATGGCAGGGGTGGCACTGGGTGGGCTCTGAGGTCCCTTCCCACCCAAACCATCCTGGGATTCTGGACGAGGCCCCTCGTTTTCCTGCCGCTCCCTCCCCAAGCAGGGGAACATCGTTTCAGCACAAAACGTAAAGCTGGGTTGATTTTATTTAAAGGTCCCCACTGCCAACTCCGGCTCTTTATCTGACAGCAACCCGGAGAAACAATTCATAAAAGCAATGCAAAGAGGCTTGAAAATTAATTTATTGCACGTTTTTCTAGCTGAGCCAGGATGCAGGGCAGTTCCAGCCACTCCTGCCTGCCCTGCACAGGGGCAGTGGCACCGCTGCCCCCCACTGCCAGTGCCCACCTGCCAGGGCTGCAGCCCCTGCGAGCGCTGTTAATTGAGCAGTAATTAACCCAGTAATTAATAGGGGTTAGAAACAAACCCATTTGTGATTATAGCTGAGCCTGGAGGAGCAGGGCCGTGTGCTCCAGATCCCTTCTCCTGTTCGCACTGCAGCTCCCAGCACTGAGGCCAGGGGAGAGCCCAGGTCAGGCCTGGTTTAAGTCCTGGTCTAAGGCCTGGTTTACAGCCTGGTTTAACTCCTGGTTTAAGGCCTAGTTCAATTTTAACTCCTGATTTAACTCCTGGTTTAAGGCCTGATTTAACTCCTGGTTTAAGGCCTAGTTCAATTTTAACTCCGGATTTAATGCCTGGTTTAAGGCCTGGTTTAACATCGGATTTAATTTTAACTCCCGATTTAACTATTGGTTTAAGGCCTGATTTAATTTTAACTCCTGGTTTAAGGCCTAGTTCAATTTTAACTCCTGATTTAACTCCTGGTTTAAGGCCTGACTGAAATCCTGGTTTAAGGCCTGACTGAAATCCTGGTTTAAGGCCTGACTGAAATCCTGGTTTTAAGGCCTGACTGAAATCCTGGTTTTAAGGCCTGACTGAAGTCCTGGTTTAAGGCCTGATTGAAGTTCTGGTTTAAGGCCTGACTGAAGTCCTGGTTTAAGGCCTGGTCTTGGCAGCTGGCAGAGCCCTGGGGCTGGGCTCGGGTGGGACAGCAGCTCCCAGGGTGGGAGGGCTGCAGCTCCTGCAGGTCCCGCAGCTGCTGCTCCTTGCAGGGGGGGCAGGGAAGGTTCCCCCCCAGGCAGCTGGAGCAGGACATTCCCTGATCCCCAAAACCCCAGCAGCTCCTCCCAGGGCAGGGCCAGCCTGGCCTTGGCCCCAGGGGCAAAGCCAGGGCACAGAGCAGGGGCTGCTGCTGCCCGGCCCAGCCTGAGCCCAGCTGGGCAGGCTGAGGGTCTGAGGGATGGGATGGGATGGGATGGGATGGGGATGGGATGGGATGGGATGGGATGGGATGGGATGGGATGGGGATGGGGATGGGATGGGATGGGGATGGGGCACTGGGGCTGGTTCCAAGCAGCAGCACAGCTGCCCTCACCAGAGCTGCCCTCTCCTGGCACGAGGCTCCTGCCCAGCCCAGGGCTGTGAGGGGGCTCAGGGTGGGGACAAAGCCCAGCCCAAGGGGGGGAACCAGCCTGGCTGCCCTGCACCCCCAGGGATTTGGGCTGCTGGGGACAGCGAGGGACACAACTCGGGACAGGGGACAGGGACAGAGCTCAGCTCTGCTCTGATCCCGCTCAGCCCCGGGGAGAGGGATCTGCTCTGGGGATGGGAGAGCCGGGAGGAAAAGGGAGCCGGGGTCCAGCTGTGCCTCTGCAGCCACCCCTTAATTAACGCCTGACCTAATTAAGCATGCTCACACAGAATCACTGAGGTTGGAAAAGCCCTTTAAAGTCATCCAATCCAACCACTGGCACACTCACCATCGTGTCCCCAAGTGCCACGCGACCGAGGACACCACGAGGCGCTCCGAGCTTTACCATTTAACAACAGTTTGGTTTTTTTTTCTTTTCTTTTTTTAAAGAACTCCTAGGAGGGGCAGGTTAGGGATCAGTAGTGTAAGTGCTGCGGGGGTGGCAGCTGTCCCCCGGGCTGGCTGTCCCCAGGGTCACTGCATGTAGGCGTAGCGCCAGTCCCCCAGGGGCACGTGCGTCTCCTTGATGGCCTGCGGGGACGTCCAGCGCAGGAGGTAGTGGGGACCCCCGGGCTTGTCATTGGTGCCTGTGGGGGACAGCAGAAAGGGCTGGTGACACCGTGAGGGTGGCAGGACAAGAGGATGGCGACATGGAGGGACACGGGGCACAGGAGGGACGAAGAGAACAAGGGACACAGAGCACAGGAGGGATGTGGAGGGGTGGGAGGGACACAGGGGACAGGAGTGACACGGAGGATGGACACAGGAGGGACATGGAAGGATGGGAGGGACACAGAGGACAGGAGGGACACGGAAGGACACGGAGCACAGGAGGGACGCAGAGGGATGGGAGGGACATGGAGGGGTGGGAAGGACATGGAGGGACACAGGGATGGGAGGGACGTGGACACAGAGGATGGGGACATGGAGGGACAAAGGGAACAGGAGGGACAGGGGAGGACAAGGAGTACAGGAGGGACACAGAGGGATGGGAAGGACACTGAGGGACATGGAGGATGGGAGGAACATGGAGCAACAAGAAGGATGGGGACAGGAGGGACATGGAAGGACACGGAGCACAGGAGGGACGCAGAGAGATGGGAGGGACATGGAGGGGTGGTAAGGACACTGAGGATAGGAGGGACACAGGGGACACAGAGGGATGGGAGGGACAGGCAGGGATGGGGACAAGGAGGGACATGGAAGGACAGGAGGGATGGGGACAAGGAGGGACACGAGGGATGCACAGGGACAGGAGGGATACAGAGGATGGGAGGGACACAGGACAGGAGGGACATGGAGGGACACAGAAGGATGGGGACAAGAAAGGACATGGAGGGACAGGAGAACAAGGGACATAGAGGGACAGGAGGGACACAGGGGACAGAAGGGACACAGAGGGGAGCTGGGAAGGGCCTGGCCAGCAGCCCTGGTGTCACCTGAGATGCGGGAGCCCCCGAAGGGCTGCTGGGCCACCACGGCCCCCGTGGATTTGTCGTTGATGTAGAAGTTGCCGGCGGCGTGGCGCAGCAGCCTCAGGGACTCCTCGATGGCAGCCCTGGGCAGGGACAGGCACAGCCCTGAGCACCCCCAGCTGCTGCAGAGCCACCAAAGCGGGCACAGAGAGGCTCGGGCCCCCTCCAGAGGGGGTTGGGTCCCCTCGTGCCCAGCTCCAGGCCTCAGGGGTTTCACAGCTCGTGTGTTTTCGCTGCTTTGGGTTTGTTTTTTTTTTCAGCTTTTTTCTCTATTTACATTTCATGGTTACAAACCAAAGGTTGTTATCTCTCATTATCCAGGGAAACGTGGCTGCCCCATCCCTGGCAGTGTCCCAGGCCAGGCTGGACGGGGTTTGGAGCACCCTGGGACAGTGGGAGGTGTCCCTGCCCTGCTAGGGGTGGCCCTGGATCAGCTCTAAGGTCCCTCCAGCCCCAGCCAGCCCAGAATTCTGTGACCATTTTGGGTGATTCTCTCTGAGGTTACACCGCTCTTTGCCCTCCTCCTGCTGAGTGCGCTGTGGGTTCACCCCCCACGTGCTCCAAACATTCCTTTGGGATAATTCCTCACTGGGAAAAAAAAAGCTTTTTTGGGCTAAGAACCCCCCAAAAACGAACTAAGCTAAACTTCCAAACCATCCCTTCCCCTCCCTGCAGGAGGGGCAGCAAAAGCAGCACAGGCTGGGTGGGAAATGCTCTTCCCTGCTCTGGAGAGGAGGAAGATCCGTGCCTCACTCCAGCTGGGAAAAGCACCCCCAGCTGCTTTTTGGGGGAATTTTCGGCAATTTTGGGACTCACTTCTCCTGGGCGAAGATCGCCCCCGTGAGGCCGTAGGGGGTGGTGGTGTCGATGAGCTCCAGCACCTCCCTGTAGCGATCCTCGGGGTACACGAACACCGTCAGGATGGGCCCGAAAATCTCCTGGAGCCCAAAAAACCCACACACCCCGTCAAGATCAACTCCAGAAAATGCACATACCCCGTCAGGATGGGCCCCAAAATTTCCTGGAGCCCCAAAAACCCATACAGACTATCAGGATCAACCCCAAAAAAAGCACACACCCTGTCAGGATCGGCCCCAAAACCCACACATCCCATCAGGATCGGCCCCAAAATCTCCTGGAGCCCAAAAAACTCACATACCCTGTCAGGATCAACCCCAAAAAATGCACATACCCCGTCAGGATGGGCCCCAAAATTTCCTGGAGCCCCAAAAACCCATACAGACTATCAGGATCAACCCCAAAAAATGCACACACCCTGTCAGGATCGGCCCCAAAACCCACACATCCCATCAGGATCGGCCCCAAAATCTCCTGGAGCCCAAAAAACTCACATACCCTGTCAGGATCAACCCCAAAAAATGCACATACCCCGTCAGGATGGGCCCCAAAATTTCCTGGAGCCCCAAAAACCCATACAGACTATCAGGATCAACCCCAAAAAATGCACACACCCTGTCAGGATCGGCCCCAAAACCCACACATCCCATCAGGATCGGCCCCAAAATCTCCTGGAGCCCAAAAAACTCACATACCCTGTCAGGATCAACCCCAAAAAATGCACATACCCCGTCAGGATGGGCCCCAAAATTTCCTGGAGCCCCAAAAACCCATACAGACTATCAGGATCAACCCCAAAAAATGCACACACCCTGTCAGGATCGGCCCCAAAACCCACACATCCCATCAGGATCGGCCCCAAAATCTCCTGGAGCCCAAAAAACTCACATACCCTGTCAGGATCAACCCCAAAAAATGCACACATCCCATCAGCATCGGCCCCAAAACTCACACAGCATGTCAGGACTGGTCCCAAAATCTCCTGGAGCCCAAAAAACCTACATACTCTGTCAGGATCAACCCCAAAAAATGCACACCCCATCAGGATGGGCCCCAAAACCCACACACCCTGTCAGGATGGGCCCCAAAAAATGCACACACCCTGTCAGGATCCACCCCAAAATCTCCTGGAGCCCAAAAAACCCACACACCCTGCCAGGATCAACCCCAAAAAATGCAAACACAACCTCAGGATCAACCCCAAAAAATGCACATACCCCATCAGGATCCACCCCAAAACACCATACAAACCATCAGGATCGACCCCAAAAACCAATACAAACCATCAGGATTGGCCCCAAAATCTCCTGGAGCCCAAAAAACCCACACATCCCATTAGGATCAGCCCCAGAAATGCACACTCTCTGTCAGGATTGGCCCCAAAACCCACATACTCCATCAGGATCGGCCCCAAAATCTCCTGGAGCCCAAAAAACCCACACAGCCTGTCAGGATCAACCCCAAAAAATGCACACCCCATCAGGATGGGCCCCAAAACCCACACAGCATGTCAGGATTGGCCCCAAAAAATGCACACACCCTGTCAGGATCCACCCCAAAATTTCCTGGAGCCCAAAAAACCCACACAGCCTGTCAGGATCAACCCCAAAAAATGCAAACACAACCTCAGGATCAACCCCAAAACACCATACAAACCATCAGGATCAGCCCCAAAAACCCATACAAACCATCAGAATTGGCCCCAAAATCTCCTGGGAGCCCAGAAATACCACAAACCATCAGGATCAGCCCCAAAAAAAACCATACAAACTGTCAGGATCAGCCCCAAAATCTCCTGGGAATGCAGAAAATGCCACAAGCTGTCAGGATCAACCTCAAAAAACCCACACATCCCATGAGGATCGGCCCCAAAAACCCACACCCTGTCAGGATCAACCCCAAAATCTCCTGGAGCCCAGAAAGTACCACAAACCATGAGGATCAGCCCCCAAAAAGGTATACAAACCATCAGCATTGGCCCCAAAAAGCCACACACCCCATGAGGATCAGCCTAAAACTTTCCTGGGAGTTCAGAAAATCCCACACCCTGTCAGGATCAGCCCCAAAAACCCACACACACCATCACACCATCAGGATTGGCCCCAAAATCTCCTGGGAATGCAGAAAATCCCACAAACTGTCAGGATCGGCCCCAAAACAGCATAGAAACCATCAGGATCAGCCCCAAAAACCCACACACTGTCAGGATCAACCCCAAAAAACCCACACAAACCATCAGGACTGGCCTCAAAATCTCCTGGGAGCCCAGAAATACCACAAACCATCAGGATTGACCCCAAAAAAACCCATACAAACTGTCAGGATCAGCCCCAAAATCTCCTGGGAATGCAGAAAATGCCACAAGCTGTCAGGATCAACCTCAAAAAATCCACACACCCCATGAGGATCAGCCCCAAAAACCCACACCCTGTCAGGATCAACCCCAAAATCTCCTGAAGCCCAAAGAATGACACCAAGGCATCATTATCAGCCCCAAAAAAACCCCACACACCATAAGGGGTCAGCCCCAAAAAACCCACACACACTGTGAGGATCAGCCCCAAAAACTGCCCCTGAGCCAAAAAAACCCAATGAGGATTGGCCTGAAAATGTCCTGTACAGCCCCAAAACCTGTAGGATCACCCCAAAGAACAACACATCCCACAAGGATCGGCCCCAAAAGCAACACACCCTGTCAGGATTGCCCCAAAAACTGCCTGTGAGCCCAAAGAGTGACACAAACCCTGAGGATCAGCCCCAAAAATAACAAAACCTGTGAAGATTGGCCCCAAAATCCCCTGGGAGCCCAAAGAATGACAGACCCCCATGAGGATTGGCCCCAAAATCTCTTGTAAGCCTAAAAAGCAACACATACAGTGAGGAGAGTCCCAAAAATTTCCAGAGAGCCCAAAGAACACCACAAACTGGGAGGATTGGCCCCAAAAATATCAAAACCTGCCATGATCAGCTCAAAAATCTCCTGTGAGCCCAAAAAACAACACACACCATGAGGATCAGCCCCAAAATGGCCCCAAAAATCTCCTGTGAACCCAAAAAACAATACACCCTGTGAGGATCAGCCCCTAAATCTCCCGTGCAGCCCCAAAACCAGCACACCCTGTGAGGATCACCCCAAAGAACAGCACACAACATCCTGTGAGGATCGGCCCCAAAATTTCCTTTGCAGCCCAAAAATCTCCTGTGAGCTCAAAAACCAACACAACCTGTGAGGATCAACCCCAAATTCTCCCAGGTTGGCCCTAAAATCTTCTGCGAGCCCAAAAATCAACACACTCCTTGAGGATCAACCCCAAAATCTCCCAGACTGGCCCCAAAATCTCCTGTGAGCCCAAACCCCGGGATCAGCCCCAGGAAGGAGCAGGTGCTGCCCCACCCCAAAGAGCCCAATCCCAATGCAGGAACCCATCCCCATAGGAGCAGTCTCCAGAGCAGGGATTTGGGATGGGATCCCAGAGTGCCCCACAGGGATTTGGGATGGGGATCACCCCACCCCTCCCTCATGATGGGGTCCCCCAGGGATTTGGGATGGGGTCCCAGTTGCCCCAGAGGGATTTGGGATGGGGTCCCCCAGGGATTTGGGATGGGGTCCCAGTTGCCCCAGAGGGATTTGGGATGGGGTCCCCCAGGGATTTGGGATGGGGTCCCAGTTGCTCCATGGGGATTTGGGATGGCATCCCACGGGGATTTGGGATTCCCCATCTCTCTCATGATGGGGTCCCAGTTGCCCCACAGGGATTTGGGATGGGGTCCCAGTTGCCCCACAGGGATTTGGGATGGGGTCCCCCCACACCTCTCTCATGATGGGGTCCCGGGGGTCCCTGCTCTCCACGATGCAGGGCTCCACGAAGTAGCCGACGCTGTCATCGCAGCCGCCGCCCGCCAGCACCGTCAGGCTGGGGGAGCTCCGGGCGTGCTCCAGCCACCCCTTGATCCGGGCAAAGGACTGGGGACAGGCACAGGGAACCAGGGGTTGGGGTCTGGAAGGGGGCCCGGGGGTTTAAAAGGGGCAGTTGGGGGTCCGGAGGGGGTTTGGGGTTTTAAAAGGGGGTGTGGGGGTTTAAAAGGGGGTTTGGGGTGGGAGTTACAGGAAATGAGTGGGTTTGGGGGTCTGGGGGTCTGGAAGGGGGGTTTGGGGGTGTAAAAGGGGGGTTTGGGTCAGGAATTACAGGAAATTAGGGGGTTTGGGGCTCTGGGAGGTGGTTTGGGGGTTTAAAAGGAGGCTTTGGGGGTCTGGAAGGGGGTTTGAGGGTCTGAAAGGAGGTTTGGGGGTTTAGAAGGGGGTCTGGGTCACTCCTCCCAGGACACACCGCTCTCGGTGCCCTACCAACTCAGGAGGAGGAAGGGGAGCAGGGGATGCCCACAAAACTCTCAAGGCCAGGACGATTTCTGGGGGAAATTCCCCCCTTTTCACAAGCAGGGCACACAACGCTCAGCTGCCAGCCAGCTCCAGCCGATCCCTGTCCCCATTCCTGCAGCAAACCCCAGCCTGGGGCCGCTCCGGGCTCACCTTGTCATCGATCACCGCCGAGAAGAACGTCCCGAAGTCCTGGGTGGGCTGCGGGAGGCAGAAGGGAGGGGATGAGAGCACACCCTGCACCCCAGAGCTCCCTCAGGAGCAGGGGCAGCCACAACTCCCCCAAAAACCCTTCCCCGTGTCCCGGGAGCTCCCGTTCTGCGGGAAGAGGCGGCCCAGCCCTCCCTGCAGAGCGGCTACAAGTTAATTTCTAATCACGGCCAGGAGCTGCGGGGCGGTGGGGGGGAGCGGGCGGGGATGAAAAGCTCGGTTCAATGGGAATTAGCAGCCAGTTCCCGCAGCCCCTAATCCCATCAGCCTCCCGCTGAGCCGCAAAGCCCTTCAGCAGCCCGGCAGCTCGGCTCACATCTCCCACTTTGATCTTCCCGTGCTCCTCCAGCAGCTTCTCTTTGATGTGGGGCCACAGCGAGGCCGGCGCGTAGAGCCGGGAGCAGGCGGAGCATTTCTGCCCGCCGAACTCGAAGGCCGAGCGCAGGGTCCCGTTCACGGCGCTGCCCACGTCCGCCGAGCTGTGCACCACGTGGAAGTTCTTCCCTCCGCACTCTGCGCGGGGAAAAGGGCAGCGGAGGAGCTGGCACGGTGGGGCGGCTCCCAAAATGTGCCTGGGGCTCTCCCCGCCCGGCTGGGGCTCCGAGGGGAGCTGATGCCTTTTCTATGTTCCGTGTGTTTGTAACCCTGCGGTTCTGTAGTGCACAACTCCAAACTCCACACGCAGGGTCAGCTGCTGCTCTCCCGTTTTGGGCAGACACAACAATTCCTCTCCAGGCCTGGCAATCAAGGACACCTCACTGCCTCAGGCCCCGAGAAATTCAACAGAAGGGAGATGGGGGAGCAAGCTCGGGGTAAATGACTTCATTAGCTGAAGCTGGAATTGGAGGATTAACCCCCAATATGCAAATGGACCGGAGTTATCAAAGTGAGAAAACCCGTGAGCCGTGGTCCATTTTTGGGTGTAGCCCCTGCCTGAGCTGTACCTGAAGGCCTTTCAATAAATACAAGCACTTTTTCTTCCCTTAATTTTGTCCGGCCTCTGTTTTTAGACAGCCCCAAAAGGCATCAGGACAGGGAGAGCCGTGACCCCAGGAGCACAACCCTGGAGCAGGGAGATTAAACCCCTGGAAAAGGAACCAACCTCAATTCCCAGACTTTGGGACTCCAAACCGTGGGGTCCAACCACCACCTCCCACCCAAGCGCCAGCTCCGCACCCCAAAATCCCACCCCGTGCCACTCCCACAGCTCGGAATATCCAGCGATTTCCTGCACCCTCTGCCCACGGGGATGGGAACGCTGCCCCTCTCCTCCCCAGGCAGAGGAGGAGCTGCCCCCTGAATCCCCCAGAAAGGTGCAGGGGAGGCCGGTACCTCCAGCCAGGCGTGGGAAATTGCGGTAGCGGTCCAGGTTCTCCGAGACCTGCTTCCAGAGCCGCCTGAAGGTCCTGGAACAGGAGGGAGGAGCTGCTCAGGGCACGCCTGGCTCGGCACACAGGGGGATATGACCTGGTGGGAAAACCCCTGAAAGAGGGATGAGAAATCCCCCAAAAAAGGGGTGCCCCGATCAGAAATCCCCTAAGGAAAGGGGTGTCCCGATGGGAAACCCCCAAAAAATGGATGCTCCGATGGGGAGCCCCCACAAAAGAGGGATGGGAAATCCCCCAAAAAAGGGATGCCCTGATGGGAAACCCCCCCAAATTTTTTGGGGGGATGCCTCAATGGGAAACCCTCCAAAAAAAGGGATGCCCCAGTGGGAAACCCCCCAAAAAATGGATGCTCCGATGGGAATCCCACAAAAAAGAGGGATGGGCAATCCCCCCAAAAAAGGGATGCCCTGATGGGAAACGCCCCCAAAAAAGGGATGCCCCAATGGGAAATCCTCCAAAAAAAGGGATGCCCTGATGGGAAATCACCCAAAACCAGGATGCCCTGCACAGGAAAGTGGGACTGGGAGCACAGGTACCAAACAAAGGCTCCACAGAGCAGCTCCACGGCTTTAAAAATAAACTGTTACAGGGAAGGGCACGGAGTGAACATCCAGAAGTTTCTGTTCCTCCCCTTTCCCCCCTTCCCTTCAGGCCTCACTGTGACAAACCCCTCGGCTGGAAAACAATAAAAATGGAAATGGCCTCACAGCAGGAGCTCAGCTCTGAGCTCCCCACCTGTTCACCCAAGCGTGGCCTGGCCCTGGGGAGGGGTCCCTGCAGGGGCTGTCAGACCCTGGGACCCCTCAGCACCTCTGACACCCCATGGGACACAGCCAGAGCTCGGGGGTCAAACTAAACCCACCTGGGAGGCAAACCCACCTGGGGGGCAAAGCAAACCCACCTGGGGAGCAAAGCAAACCCACCTGCAGCACCCCTGGAAGTGTCACTGCCACTCTGGCTGTTCCTGTGCCCCAAGTTCAGCCCCGGAGCTAAAACCACTCCCCCCCAGCACCAACACCCAGCTCAGACCCTTTTTGTCACCACTTTGAACCCCCTATTTGATATAACCCCGCCACCACATCCTGCCAGTGCCATTCCAAGGGCCACCAGAGGAGCCCCCAGCCCCCTCCCTGCCCTCTCCCCCATCCCCAACCTACGGCACGCTGCCGGTGAAGTTGAGGCCACAGAAGTGCTCGGAGCTGGTGACGGTGTCCCCAAACTCGGGGCCGTCCGAGGGCACGAACTGCACCACGTTCGGGGGCAGCCCCGCCTCCAGCAGGATCTTGTAGACGGCGTAGCTGGAGAGCAGGGCCGTGTCACTGGGCTTCCACAGCACCACGTTCCCCTGGGGGCAGGAGAACACCTCGTCAGGGACGTCTGAATTCCCTGGAAAGCTGTCCCGGAGCGGTGGCACCTCACGGGGACACTTTTTTCTTTTCTGTGTTCCCCATTATTCCATATATTCTTCACACACCTACGTGTAGCTGTGTTGCCTGTTGGATTAGTGACTACATTTCCCAGTACTTTTCCATGGCCTTTCCCTAGGCACAAAGACAAAAATCCCAGAGCTCCAAGCCCCAGGGGATACAAGGCCCCAGTGCTGTCTTGGCTCTTCCTGGGAACCAAGGATGAGAACAACTCTTTGGGATATTTCACGGGCAGAGCACAGCCAAGTGCTGAGGGGGCACTCCAGACCTGGGGGGAACTGCATCACTGCTTGTCCTCACAATTGGTGCCTTTTATCAATTATGCTAATTTTCTAAAACCTATAAAAATGCCCTCATCCCTGTGGGGGTGGGCTTTTGTAGACATCTTTCCATAGCTGCCCCTGAAAGCCTTCAAATAAAGATCTGCTCTTGTATTACCTCCTTACAAAAACGATCCTGAGTTTCCTTTCCAGGTTGGGAAAAAGACAACAGCACCTTCACCCCAGCACTGTTTGGGCAGGACTGGGTGTGCCCTGCTCAGCTGAGGGCACAAATCCTCCCCTTTTCTCTCACCAGGTGGCTGTGCCAGCCTTCCACTCCCTCCTTTCCAGGGCTGAGCTCTGCCTTCCCCAAGAAGAGCTGGAAACACGGCCCTGGTTCTTGCCTCAGGACACAGGAATGTGCTCCAGGTGTCACCAGGCCCTGGTTCCTGCCTCAGGACACAGGAATGTGCTCCTGGTGTCACCAGGCCCTGGTTCCTGCCTCAGGACACAGGAATGTGCTCCCGGTGTCACCAGGCCCTGGTTCCTGCCTGAGGACACAGGAATGTGCTCCCGGTGTCACCAGGCCCTGGTTCCTGCCTCAGGACACAGGAATGTGCTCCCGGTGTCACCAGGCCCTGGTTCCTGCCTCAGGACACAGGAATGTGCTCCAGGTGTCACCAGGCCCTGGCTCCTGCCTCGGGACACAGGAATGTGCTCCCGGTGTCACCAGGCCCTGGCTCCTGCCTCGGGACATAGGAATGTGCTCCCGGTGTCACCAGTGCTGCCACCACCGGCCCTGGGCAGGGCCAGCAGGTGTTTGTGCCAGGCAGGGCAGTGAAACCAAACCTCCTGCCTGGATGAACCAGGCACAAACAGCATGAGGGGCCAGAGAACTCCCCTGGTGCCACCCCCTTGGCCCCGTGCCACCCCCGCCCCTTGGCCCCACGGTCACTCCCTGTGACTGCCCTGTGTCCCTGTCACACGGCTCAGCTCCCCTGCACAGGGTCACAGCCCCGGGAGGGCTGGACAGGGAGTTCTGGACTCCTGTCTCCTGCTGTCCGGGGATTTGTTCCGCAGGAAAAGCTCCCCCTGGGCCCCTCCAATTGCTCCGCTCCAAACAGGGACAGAAATAAAGCACAGAACCTGCAGGCAGCTGGGGAATCCAGGCCAGGGCAGACACAGCATTCCCAGCCTGGGCTGCTCTGATCCCGAGGAAATCCTGTTCCCAGGACTGACTGCATGGACCTCTGCAGTGTCTAATCCCCCATGGTGACAGAAACACTGGGGCTCTAATTAACATTCCCCTATTAGGCAGCATTTTTGCTGGGGCTCTAATTAACATTCCCCTATTAGGCAGCGTTTTCTCCTAACTTTAATTCCAGGTGCCCCCTGCTGCCGAGCTTTCCAAGGCACCTGCTGATGTGCTGCTGCCTTCTGCTCCCGGCCCAGGGCAGGGGATCCCATGCCCCTGCAGCATCCCATGGGAATTCACTGTCCCACCGAGCAGGGGAACTGGATGAGCCATGGGATGTCCCCAGTTGTCACCCAGAGCTGCCAGCACGGGTTTGTCCCGTCCCAGCAGGGCTCACCCGCTCTGGTTTGAGCTCATTGCCAGATTCCCAAAGCCAAGGGTGTCCCCCAGGTCCTGGGGTGGGAGGAAGGGACCTCTCTCTCCAGAAATCTTCCCAGCTCCATGGTGGCTTCACCCTCGCCCTGTCCCCCCATTCCTGCCCTAGTGACAGGTTCAAATGCTTCACTCAAATATGGCTTTAAATGTGATGTTCCCAAATTAAAAGCTCCCCAGCCTCTTTGGGGCCAACAGGAAATCTGAGCCTAATTAGCAAAGACCTGAGGACAACTGTTGGTTTTTTTCTTTCCCAGTACAACAATAAATTAATTATTCCTGGCCCAAATTCACCAGGTTATTACAGCCTCTCCCCAAATTCCACCCTGCAGAGGCAGGAGCTCCTGTGCTCCATGGGCTGGGACACAAATGGGAATGTGCAGAAATGCTTTTAACCAATACTTGGATTTTTTTTTTTTTTTGGATATTTCTTCAGACCTTCTGGGCTCTCCTGTCTGCCAGTTTGGTGCTAAATGGCAGAGCCATGGTCTGCCCTTGCCTTTCTTGGCCCTGCTCCCAAAAAGTGTCATCCCAGAGGAATCTGAGCAGCTACAAACTGGTTACACTTTCATGTCCCGACAGCTCCCGGAGCCCAGGTAGGAAATCAAACCCCTGCTGTGTTAATTCCCAGATGCCAAACCCAGCCTGGGAAGGAAAAGACACCTTGCTTCAGAACAAAAGCCCCAGAAGGGCAGGTCTGGGCAGTGTGTGCCTTCCCAGCACTTCCCCCATCACACTGGAAATCCAGGCACCGGGGTGCCTAAATTAAAGCCTAAATGCTGATTGGGTCAAGGGGTCCAACAGGCCCCAGGTGTGTCTGTGGAACAGCCCCAGCGAGGCCAGGCTCCCTCCTTGCCCACCCCAGCCCAGCTGAACACGAGGGCTGGGATCCCTCTCCCAGCCTTTCCCTGTCCTGTCCCCCTGCCCTGTCCCATCCCCCCATCCTGTGACCCTGCCCTGTCCCCCTGCCCTGCCTCCCTGTTCTGTCCCCTGTCCTGTGACCCTGTCCCCCTATCCTGTCCTCCTGTCCCCCTGTCCTAGCCCCTTGTCCTGTCCTACCCCCCTGCCCTGTCCCCCTGTCCTGCCCCCCTCTCCCCCAGGACTCACCATCAGCGCCGGAGCCCCCGCCAGGTTCCCCCCGATGGCCGTGAAGTTGAAGGGGGACACGGCAGCCACGAAGCCCTGCGGAGGCACAGGGAGAAGGGACCTTTGGGAGCCTCCCGTCCCCAGAGGGACCCGCGTGGGGCACGGGGGCCCAGCTCACCTCCAGCCCCCGGTAGACCATGGAGTTGGTGCTGATGTCCACGCTGAGGGGCTGGCTCTGCTCCAGCTCCAGCGCATACTTGGCGTTGAAGCGGAAGAAGTCGATGAGCTCGGCGGCGGCGTCGATCTCCGCCTGGATCACGGTCTTGCCCTGCAGGGAGAGAGAAGGGAAGGGGGAATGCAGCAATGGTGCATGGGGGAATGCAGCAATGGTGCACGGGGGAATGCAGCAATAGTGCATGGGGGAATGCAGCAATGGTGCATGGGGGAATGCAGCAATGGTGCACGGGGGAATGCAGCAATGGTGCACGGGGGAATGCAGCAATGGTGCACGGGGGAATGCAGCAATAGTGCATGGGGGAATGCAGCAATGGTGCATGGGGGAATGCAGCAATGGTGCATGGGGGAATGCAGCAATGGTGCACGGGGGAATGCAGCAATAGTGCATGGGGGAATGGTGCAGTGCTGGCTGTGGGGTGCCCCTTGTGAGCTCAGCTCCCAAAGATGGGGCCTCCTGCGCAGCCTCACGCTGATCCTGCTCCCAGGTGCAGCAAGGAGTGAGGATCACCCTGGGTCCCCTCACAGAGCACCTCCAGCCATTCCCACTGCCAAAAACCACCCTGGCAGCCCCTCCTGCCCTGCTCAGCCCAGCTTCTCCAGCACCCCTGTCTTAGGCTGGAAATGGGGGTGTGTGTTCTATTCCAGTCTGTCAGAGCTGGGGCAGTTCTCTTCTGTTCATTGGGCACTTTTCTTTATCTCTTCCACAAACCAATCCTCCCTCCAGAAGATATCTTCTGTTAATGGGCCATTAATTATTAATTATCTTCTGTCCATGGCCAGTGAGTGTCCCTGCATGGCTGATAAAATTCCATCATCCCATGGGAGATGCTCTGCCCAGGGGGAGGAGCCAAGCATTCCTACCTGGATACAATCTGAGATTTTGGGACACCAGAGTAGCCTTCTCCACTGCATTCCCAGAGGAAGCCCAGGCCCATCTCCACCAGCCCTGGAGCTTCAGAGGAAAACTCCAGCCTTGTCCAGGATCCCTGCTCCAGCAGAAGCACAGCTGGCACTGCAGGAGGGCTGCAGCCCCCATGGAATGGGACTGTGCCACCACCCTGACCCACAGGATGCCAGGGCCTGGTCTGACTCTTTCAGTAGGTTTATTTTTTTTTTGTACTATTACATTTGGTTTTTTAGTTTTTCTAATAAAGAACTGTTATTCCTATTCCCATATCTTTGCCTGAGAGCCCCTTTAATTTCAAAATGATAACAATTCAGAGGGAGGGGGTTTACATTTCCCATTTCAGAGGAGGCTCCTGCCTTCCTCAGCAGACACCTGGCTGTTCAAACCAGGACAACCCCTACCTGCCCCACCATGGTCTTGGCCAGCACTTCTGCTCGCCGCGGGCCGCTCAGCATGTCAGCCGCCTTCAGGAAGATCTGGGCCCGGTCCTGCACAGGCTTCAGGTCCCATTCCTTCCTTGCTGCCAAGGCAGCGTTAATGGCTTTGTTAATGAGCTCCTGTGGAGGCAAAGGGGAAAAGGCAGCAAGGAGGAGCCTCTCCGGGTTCCTCCCCACCCCCAGGTCACAGGGTAAAGCGAGGGGTCACCCACCACAGGCACAGACCACTGGTGCCATCACAACCCCAAATCTGCAGCTCCTGGTGGGTTTGTTCCAGGATCCCTGAGGCTTGGAAAGGCTCCTGGAGCCTCCCTGCTCACAAAGTGTGTTTCACTTGCTAAACCAAGGCCAAGCGCTGCTGCTTCCCCAAAAAACAGCCAGGAGGGGGGGGACAGACAGGTGCACTCACCTTGCTGGCGTAGCAGTATTTGGCCACCTTGTGTGCATGGTTAAAGGGCTGGGAAGAGAAGAGAGAGGCTCTGTAGGAACCAGTCCCAGGATCCTCCTGCAGGGACCCCCCTGCTCTGTTCTCCCCCATTTAATGAGAAGCCCCCGACTCACCGAGAGCTGGTACCTCACCGTGGGGGTCCACACCTCCTCCCCCCCGATGACACACGGGATGTCCTCGGTCTTGCCCTTCAGGTCAGCGAGGGCCTGGCAGAGAGGAGAATGCGGTGGGAGCAGCTCCCACCCCGTCCAGCTGCCCTCTATCCCCCTTCCCACGGGCAGAGGGAACTGGGAACAGGCTCCGGGCATGGGCTGCCCACAGGAGGCACAGCTGTGCCCACGGGGAAGGAGCAGGAGCTGGGCACGATGGGCTTCTCACACCAAAGAGAGACTGGGGCTGCTCTGCAGCACAGCTCGGGGCCCTCCCAACCCCAAAAATCCCCAAATCCTGGCACTGGTACCTTCTGGAGCGCCGCTCGCTCGGGGCTCCCCGGCTTGAACTCCAGGATGGGCTCGTTGGTCACCTGGATGGCCGGGCGGTGCTGCCATCTCCGCCTGCGCCGGGGGCAGGACAGGAACCGCTGGAATCCCGCCGTTCCCTCCTTCCCCAGCACCGCGGGGACACCTCAGTGCCAGGGACACCTCGGTCCCAGGGACACCTCGGTCCCAGGCTGCCCCCCCAAACCAGCCCCTGTTCCATCTCTCCCACTGGGTGGGGATGCCAGAGCCGGCAGCCAATGAAACATAAACTTTAAGGGATTTAGAGATTTTAGAGGAGCTAAGATTTTAGTTAGAGAGAAGTCTTACTAGAGTTAATTAAAATAAATGAGTAGGCCTTGATGAAGTTAAGAGTTAGTAGTTAACTGATAATTGATTGCTTGTCAACACAATGTTTAGTTAGCTGGGTTTATAATGAAGAATATAGAAACTGACAAATAGCTTTTAGGAACATGAGACAATTGTGGGCCTCCTCTGCTCTGAAACCAATTGAAGACAGGGAATGGGAGTTCTACCAAGGTTCATTTGTCATATTTGCATTGAAAAGGTAGAAAGGTCAGAATGAGGAAGACTTCATTTACTTCCTCATTTTGGGACCCCTCCCCATGAAAGGGACCACCGACCCATTTCAAGGAACAAACTACGCATGCTTAATAGCTTTTGAAATGATTAGCATACGAAGCGAGGAATGGGATGGACCAAAATGATGAATATGTATTTGTATTTTGGGTATTCAATTCTTGTGTGGATAAAAGGACTCTGTAATCATTTGAAAGGTGTGGTGTGTATTTGGGAGCTATCCCACACGCTGCCTGGCGTCGCAATAAACATACACTTTCTAACTTTAAACGGTTAGAGAGTTTTTGTCCGTCACCGTTGGGTATCAGTACTAGATCAATATCCATATTTCTTTAATAAATCACCAAGCCCGGCCCTGGCCCCCAGCCCACCACTCCTCTCTCGCTCAGGAAAAGCGCTGGAAAAGGCGTTTTTAAGGACCGAGGCACAGGGTGAGCTCCGGGCTGCTGCAACATCCCAGCACTCCGCCGGCTCCCGGCAGAGTCCAGGGGGCAGAAGCCGGACGGGCACCCCGCAGTGCCCAGCCGGACCTTGGCAGTGCCCAGCCCCACGTGCGGGTCACATCGTGCAGCTCGGCGACAACGCCCGAAAAAAGGGGGAAATGGGAGAAAAAGGAGGGGGAAATGAGGGGAAAGGGGGAAAAACGAGGGGGAAAAGAGGAAAAACGAGGGGGAAAAGGGGGAAAAACTAGGGGGAAAAGGGGAAAAACGAGGGGGAAAACGAGGGGGAAAGGGGGAGAAAAAAGAGAAAGCAAGACGAAAAGGAGAAGACAAGGGAGAAAGGGGGGAAGCAAGGGGGTAAAGGAGGAAAACCAGGAGAAAGCAGTGGAAAACAGGTAAAAATAAGGGTAAAGGGGAAAAGAAGGGGTAAACTGTGGAAAACGGGTAAAAACTGAGGGGAAAGGGGAAAACCAAGGGAAAAACGAGGGAAACAAGGGCAAAAAAAGGAGGAAGGAGGGCAGAACAAGGGGGACTAAGGGCTGGCAGTGCCTGAGGCTGGCAGCGGGATGGTTCCCGGGGATGGCAGGGGCGGCAGCGGGAAGGGAAGGGAAGGGAAGGGAAGGGAAGGGAAGGGAAGGGAAGGGAAGGGAAGGGAAGGGAAGGGAAGGGAAGGGAAGGGAAGGGAAGGGAAGGGAAGGGAAGGGAAGGGAAGGGAAGGGAAGGGAAGGACCCGCACTCACCCGCAGTCCCTCAGCGCCCGCAGCCGCCGCCACATCCCGGCCCCGCCGCGCTCCCGGCCCGCGGCCGCCACCACCCACCGCGCGGGGGGAGGGGGGGGCGGGGAGGAGACACAACCATCGATTAATTAATAAATTAATAAAAGCCCGGGGGCGGCGGTCTGGAGGAGCGGCCCCGCGCCCGCCGCTCGCTGTGTGTGAGGGTGCGGGCCGTGTTTCCTCCCTCCCGTCCGCGGGGTTCCCGTGGGGTGTCCCCAGCCGCGCGTCCCCCCCTTCGCGGTGATGGTTGCGCCCGGAGAGGGGCGGTGGCGCGCGCGGCACGCGGGAGGGGGCGGGGCGCGGGAAGGAGCCAAAAATCATTGAAAAAGGGAAATTCGGGAAAAACAACAACAAAAGCGGCCCCAGGAGACGGAGCGGCTGCGGCTGCACCCGGAGCTCGGCGGGTCCGAGCCGCGGGAGAGAACTTCGGTGGGGAGAAAGAGAAAAGCAACTGAGAATCTCCTTGGGAGCTGAGACTTACCCAAAAAAGGGGTGATTTTAACCCAAAGGTGGGGCCTGGCTGGGGCACAGGGCCAGGAGAAGGCTGAAGTGTGCAGGAGGTATTTTAATTTCCAAGGAGAGTCATGTTTCAAGAGCAGCAGCTGAAGGACCCTGATTCTGAGGGGAGTTTGGGCTATTTTATGACCCCGAATCACCTGGGCTGGGCGGATTTTCGGAAGCGAGGATGATCCCTCCCTCCTCAGACCCGAACCCTTTTGCTTTAGAGGCGTTTTCTGCCCCAAGAATTAACACGCAGAGCCGTTCAACCAGGAGTTCGGTATTTATTTTATAGTTTTTTGTGGATTTCATCGTCACCAGAGACCGACTGGGACCTGTTCCATGGGCAGCTCCCGCCCCTGGGGTCCGGCACCGGCTGAGCCCCGGCCCGGGCAGGACGGAGGGGTGGACACGGCTGGACACAGCTGGACACAGCTGGACACCGCTGGACACTGCAGCAGCACACGGAGAGCCACCAGCAGACCTACGAGGGGGTGATGGGGTCGGTTTTGGCACTAAAAAAAGGAAAACGGAGCAAATCTGCCGAGCTCAGAGGAGGGCGGGTGGTTCTGGCTCTGGCTGAGGGAGTTCTCAGGGCTCCTCCTGCCGTGGATTGGATTCTCGGAGCGTTTCATGGTCCCAAATCCACTGGTGGTGTCCCATTCCAGCTGCTGCGGGTTCCCAGCACAGAATTCCAGCCCCAGAGCCCGGGAGCTGGCTCATCCTCTGGCCTTTCCCCACCCGGGTTATCCAACAGCATCACCAGTCCAGTCTTTTCCCTTAAAATTAGCTAATATACAGAATATAAAGCACAATATTTACACGGGGACGGTAACCAGGGGCGTTCTCACACCATCAGCAGTTCGTTGTCGTGGGGATAAAAGAAACTCTTAAGTGACCTAAAGAGGAACTGAAGAAGTGACACAGCAGGAGGGAAGAGGCATCAATACCCCCCCACTCGAACACGATAAATAATAAATAATCTTTTTGGCTGAAGGTCGCTACATTTACTTTAACCACAGGAAGGTGTTTTAGAGACTGGATTGTGAGTTTTTTGGTGAAACCAGGTCACAGGAAGGAGTGTGTTTTAGCGACTGAGGTTGGACCGCCCTCAAACCCTCTCCAATAAAACAGAAATTTGGGGTTTCGGGGTGGCAGTCTGGGCAGCTCCACCGGGTTTGTGGCACCGTGGTCTGGGCTGTTCTGCCACAGAGATGACAGCGGTTTAAAGCCACCCCAGGGGTTGTTTTAAGCTTTAACATCATCACTTCCCAAAAAAGGGAGCTGGCCAGACCGACAAGCGCCCCCTTCCCCCGTGCTTCACTGTTGGAGTGCCTCAGATTAGGGAGGAATGGTGATTTCTGCAATCAAATACCCACATTTAAACACCATTTGTTGCTCCTTCAAAAGAGAAGCTTTGAGAGGCTCCTGCGAAGGCAGAAGGGTCTGAGGACACCGAACTCACACGAAAAGACAGAAGGGAAGGCTCAAGTGCTTCTCCACTGCTCTGCCAAGGGCCTGGCCGAGGCCTGAGCGTTCCCTCTGCAGGGAGAGGGGCTGGCATCCCATTCCCACGGAGAATTTGGCAGGCAGTGCTCCCAGCTCACCTCTGCTGTTATTCCCACCAGGACACCGCCTGTTGCCTCCTTGGTAATTTTGTTTCTCAGTTAAAACTCAAACAGACCCAAATTACATCCCACTAAAAAGCTTACAATCCAGCGTTTGGGTGGCAATCCCAAAGGCAAAGAGCTTTAAAAGCTGTGTGCTCCCCTGCAGCCGAGAAGAAGGATAAAAACCCCAAAAGTCCTGAAGCCAAAGGTGGAAAATCCTCACTGGGGTGTTCCTGCCTCGTGGAAGTGCTGGGATGTCTTAATTTAGCTGGGATAAATCATTCCTTAAACACTCGTCTCTAAAATGAAGCACTCGAACATGAGACCTCCCAGCTCTGCAGCTCTTCCAACACAAACATCCTTGCCGTGTTCCCAGGGCCAAGGGAAACACCGGGAACAGCTCTGGGAGCACCCACGGCCCCTCCACAGCCAGCTCGTGGTTTTGCTGGCAGGAATGATCATGGAAAAGAAAATTAATATAATCTCACTTCAGAAGCAGCTCTGGATGCATATTCAGGCATGATTCCCATCTGTTGTTTGGTTTTGTTGAGTTAATCCCAATTTCTCCAGGTACAAATATAATTTATGTTTGATTTTTATATTCTGCAGGCTGAGGCAGAGTTTAACCCCTGTTCTGCCGCGCTCCAGGAGGTCCTGACCCTTTCCAGGAGCATCCTCCCAGTCAGGGAAAGGGAATAAAATCACAGGGAAGGGAATAAAATCACAGCAACAATTCTGCAGAGGCAGAAGAGATGCTGAGCCTGCAGCCTCCCCTGGAGGAAGCCACCTGTGAGTGCTCCACAGCCAAACCTGTCCCGGTTATTTCCACGTTGACTCTTGGAACCATCAGAGAATTTGGGGGTCCCATAGAGCAGAAGAGACTTTACAAGGGAACGATTGCATCTGCCAACAGAAATCTGTTTGCACTTTAAAAACCTCTGATAAAAATAGAATATATACTGTGTTTTTATAAATAGATTACACATTTAGCTTAGATGACTTTCATTACATTCCCCCCCAAACATTTTTTTTTTAAAAGAATTTTGCTTTTTTCCTTGTGTGAACTAAGATGATAATCACTAAGTTTTGAAAAACATGTTTGTACCACATTATTCTTTAAAACATTTGTACCACGTTATTCTTTGGACATTTTTGAACAACATGCATCCACAAACTGCCATTTGTTTACTGAAAACATTTTTGTACAAACCCAGTTTAGGAATTTGATCTATTATTACACTGCTAGCGAGCAAAAAAATTTGCTTCCTTGAAATCCCCTTTTAAAAAATGAGAAACGATGAGGAGGATTTTCTGACTGTAAATCTAAAAAAGTGTCAATATGACACCGCATTAAGAATAGAAAACAAAACTAAAGTATTTACAGCTTTACAAAGGAAAAAAGAAAGAGGTCATCAAGATAATTTCCAGCATTTTTACAATTAAATTCCTTTTTTTCTTTTTTTTTCTCTGGCAAGCTCTGATCTGGTTTCTGGAGTGGTGCCACACACACGGAGCAGGAGCAGCAGCACGGCTGGACTTGGAACCAACGACCTCCCAGGGAAACCCCCAAGGACCAACCCCAGCTGCCCCCAAAAGGCTGGTCCAGCCTAAATGAAAATAAACCCCGACCCCGAGCATGAAAACACCTTTTCTTCTTTAAAAATGGATTACATGTGGTTACAAGAAAGACACCAACACCCATGGGAACCTCTACTGTCCTACACATCACCACCGTGCACATGAGTTCTACACCCTTTACTACACCCCACATCCCTCTCACCCACCCCACTGCGGGTGCTCCTGCCCACCCTACACCCCAATTCCAGCTGTGGGAATTCCCTGCCCTCAGCACCCACTGCGGGTGCTCCTGCCCACCCTACACCCCAATTCCTGCTGTGGGGATTCCCTATCCTCAGCACAAACAGCTCCTGGGTTTGGGAACACTCAGCCTCTTTCCTACCTCAGTTTTAATGAAAAATAACGAACCCAGAGCGGAAGGGCGGCACAACCCCGACATTCTGGGGCTGTGGTGCCAGGAGCATTTCAGGGTGAGGGGAGCCAGGGGCAGGCTCTGGGGGGAAGGGAGCCAGGGTCAGGCTCCAGGAGCTGATTCACTGTGCTGAGCAATGCCTGCCCCAGCCACTGAAGCATCACAGACATCCAGACATGGCAGACACTTCCTTAGCCTTGGGAGAGGCTCCTCGTGAGCAGCTGAAGTTCAAAACCCTTCAAACCCCTTCAAATTGCAGACTTCAAACATGCAGTCCCAGCCCAAAAAATACCCCAAATCCCCCCACAACCCACTCCCAGCTTGCAGCCCTAGTGAACATCACATTTACCACTTTGGCCACCTAAGAAATAACAGGAATGAGCACTTTGGAATGAGGTTTCTCTTCCAGAGAAAAGTTATCTACATTTACAGGACAGACAGGCTTTGGAAAGCCCTCACCCCAGGATCCAAGGAGTTGTCACCTACTCTGCACTGAGCAGTGCCACCAGTAAGGACACCACAGGAATACCCCTGGATCCATGGGCTTGGACAGAAGCCATCAGCTGTGGCTCGTGCCCTGCACGCTGTGGATGCTGATGGATCATCCTGGTCCCTCTTTCCAGCCTGGAAAAGGCAGGGAGCTCGTTGGCTTCAAAGCTGCACCGTGTCCAAGCAGGAGATGGAGCTGACAGCCAGGCAGCAGCACAGGAGGGGAAACATTCCTGTGCCCACAGCTCCATCAGGAACCCCACGAGGTCCTGCCCCCTCCCTGGCCACGCCAGACTGAGGAGTTCCCACCCAGGAATGAGCCATTTTCCAAGAGACCTGTGCTCTTTATGGAATGGAGCAGCACGGATCTGCACTGGCTGCTTGCTTGCAGTGCAACTCCAGAGATCCAGAGGCTTGGGAACACCACTCAGGAAGCTCCCAGGATTGGCCACTTTGCCTTTCCCTAACACTGAGAGGGTGCAGAAATCGGGATTTTCCCTGTCCAGCCCTAGCACTGCTCCTGCACAGCACTTCCCAAGCTTCCTGGCCGGCAGAACAACACATTTGGTATTTATTCTGAGTTCCAACCACTGCTTAACCCCACAGCTGGCTTTGGGCAGTAACAACTACACTCTCAATCTTGGTTTAAAAACAAACAAGAAGTTATTGGCTAAGGTTTATACCCTGTTTTTACCTGGCTGAGGTGCTACAATTCCCACTCTAACCATGAAGAGCTCGGTGGGCTGGGGTTTCCTCAGCCACCACCGCGTGATCCGACTTTGATGCTGCTTCTCCTGGGTAAAAATGCAGAAAGATGGGCAAAGCCAAGGTCTTGCCACTTTCTCACAGAGAAAGTACATGGCTGTCCCTCCCCAGTTCTAGGGCAGCAGCACTTTGGGATTCAGTTTACTACGCCCTAAAAAGGATTACAGCATTTCCCAGTGTTCAGCTTTCCCCAAGAACAGTGGTCTGGACCTCTCCCAAAGTCCTGTCTCCAGCCCACACCTAGGTCAGTTTATCCTGATGCTTCAACTGCCCTGCTCTACACATCATGGAAGCAGCATAAAATGGAGTTATCTCTCTGTCAGCAAAGGAAAATCTGCAAACACTAAAAAAAAAAAACCCTGAAGAAAGACACAAACCAGGGCTGACTCCCCTCCTAATCCAACCACTGGAAACAAAGGTGTTGTGATACAACATTCCACCTCAAAAGAAGCTCTACAGACATCTAAGTGTGCAAATGTGGGTTTAGCTTTCCTTTTCCCAAGGGATAACTGTAGCCCAGCAGAGACCAAACATTCCATATAAATAAGGCGAGCTTTTTTTTTGTTTTTGCATAGAAGTTACTCAGTGATAGTCCCCCCCAGTGACCCCTCCTGTGCCCCCCTGCTTTGCCACCGAGCTGAGTCCTGCTCCTCCAGGTCCTGGAGTCCAGAAGAGACCTTGGACATGTCCCAAGGGCTCCCTCACCCCAAAAGGTGGGATGAAGAAAACCCTCTGAATTTTGTAGAACTGCTTCACCCTGCGAGCTGTCTCCAAACCCGCTGTTATTTTTAAATGTTTGCAGTTCCATTTGGAGGCAATTATTTTTTTTTTCTTGTGCCAGACATTGGTAATTGCACCACAATTGTCTTGGTTTTGCTGCTCTTTTTGCCAATGTTGCTTTTGCCAATCAGTGCAGCAGGTCAATAAAACCAGCAGCTTATTGAAGTACCCAGAGCCTCTGCAGCACCATCCTCTGCTGCCACCAGCTTTGGTTGTTTTTTTTTTTTTAATAATATATTTTATAAAAACACCTGCTATTAATATTCCACTGGAGCTCAAAGTGGCTCAGCTTGGGGCAAAGGCACAATTAAAACACCGTGTTTTCCTACAGGACTCTGCATTCATGGTTTGTAGAACAATAGAAATGTACAGCACCAATCCTTGGCTGGGAGGGGATGCGTGTAGGAATGAGTCCTCAGAGTCCCTCTGCAGGGGCTCTCGAGTCTTTCACCTTTCCCCCAGCAATTGGTTTGGAATCTTCTCTCTCCATCTTCCCCTTGACTGGAATGCTCCCACTTGCTATCAGCTGACCATGGGCTCCACGTCCGTCTCTCTGTCCAAATCATCCTGAATTTCATCTGTGTTTCCTGAGTCACTGCTGGCTACCGAGCTGGGGGATGGAGAATTCCTGCAGGGAAAGGTGCAGCCCAAAAGTTAAATATCCATGACAGAAGGAAGAAAAGAAGTCTTACAAGAAAAGAGTCACTTTCCCTTCCCAATACTACTTAAAACCCCCTTTATTAGCATTAAACACTGGCATTCCCCCAAGCTATTCAAAAACCCCTTTAATAAAATAAAACTTTGAGTTTACAGTAAATATCAGTAGAAAATCAAGGTGCCACCCCACCCATCCCCTACACAAACACAGAGGCTGGCCCAGGTTTACTGATGGGGAAATGGAGAGCAAAGACTCTCAGCATCCCTAATACCCAGAGCCCTGAAAATTGAAAGTTTATCATCTTGTTCTACTGGGGTTGAGCAAGAGATAAGAGAAATCCCTCATAGTGTAAGGTTCTTAACCAACATGAGAAGATTAAAAACCAAGTTCTTCATGTAGGTCCAGAGTCGAGATTTAATTTGGGGTTTTAAGAGTTCTAAATCTGAGATGTTAAAGACTGGAAGTCCAGCTGAGCTGGAGCTCCCTGTGTTTAGGAGCAGCTGCTGAACCCTTGGGGCTGTTCCAAGGAACAGGACCCCACACTCTGCTGCAGGCCCCCTTTCAGGGCTGATCTGGGACACAAGATCCTCCAAAGGACAAGGACATCAAGTGACAGTGTTGCCTTTAGCCCAGGCTGGCAGGAACTGATGCCTTAAGTTTTAGCTTTCGTATTTCTCAGACTCTGTGCTGCATTAGTGTGTAACTCTGAACTTTCTACAGAGTGTTAGCAAGGTCTCTTCACAGTTTAGTCAGAAAAAATAATCCTTTTCCAGCCCCAGAACCAAGGGGAATTACTGCAGCTTCAGGCCCCAAAAAGTGTAAACAAAAGCAAATTGGGGGGAAGCAAACTGGGAGAATGTGACTTCATTACCTGAAGCTGTAATAGGACAATTAACCCACAATATGCAAATGGACTAAACTTGTAACAGTGTGAAAACTCACAACCCATGGTCCATCTTGGATGTAGCCACAGCCAGGCTCTTGCACTGCCCAGGGTGTATCTTTGAAGGCCTTTCGATAAATCCCTACTTTATTCCTTTAACTCTGCCTAGCCTCTGTTCTAGGTGCCCTCTCCAGCATCAGACCCAGGAGGGGATGTGCCAGTTTTCAGCTTCTTCTTCTACCTCTATCAAGGTCAGGACCGAAGGCACTCAAGATGATAGTTCATGTTCAGACTCAGGTGTTTATTATTTCTTACCTATGTTACAGTCCCACAGCAGTGAGTTCTGCAGTTCTTCACCAACAAAAATGGCCAAGAAAAGGCACAAAACGGCCAACAATCTTTCTCTACAAGACCTTTTAAGGCTAAACTATCCAATTAAGAAATGACACCTAAATTATTTTCACTTTTAACCCAGTAACTAATCCCTCGAATCCGCAATGCGGGCTTTTCTGTCCAGTTACAAAATACCACCCAAACCCATGAAGAAGAAGGTGAGGATGAAGGTGAAGAAGAAGGTAAAGAAACCTTCTTCTTCACCCTAAAACCTCCATCTTGCTCCATATATATTACTATATTCTAAAACCCCAAAGTAAGTTTTCCACCCTGTGATATCACACACTTCTAACCAACCACACACCCATAATCCCAACGTTATCATTCCATTTTGGAAGCCTTCTCCACAGCCTCAGGTCAGATGCAGTGCTCTCCTGGGGGTCAGCCTGTCAGCACAGAAAGCCTGAAATCCTCAGCATCCAGAACTCCAGCGGGAAGGAGCTCCTGGGGCAGCAGAGGAGCCCTCACCTGTCAGCTGAGCCCTTGATGAGCCTCCTGCAGGTTTCCATCTGCACGTCCAGGCCCCGTTTCATGCTGCACATCTCCATGTACTCGTGCAGGTGCCGGTTCATGTCGCTCTTGGCTGTGGCCAGTTCCAGCTGGGGCAAAGAAGAGCAAGGAATCAGCTTCAGGGGAGGAGCAATCCCAGTTTCCCCGCACTTCTCACACTGCCTCAGCTGCCCACCCTAACAGCCCGCAGTGCACATTTCACCTCACTGCTCTAACTGCCATTCATGAGCCCAGGAAGGGCAATCAGAGCCTCTGATGGTTCTGAACAGCCCTGGAGGGTTTTTCCTGCTCTTGGCACCTTGTTTGTCAACAGGCAGTAATTAATGAAAGCAGCTCCAGGCAGGACAGAGATTTTGAGAAGCTCCAGCTGCTGTTTCTGGCAACCTGTGAGGCCAGGTCCTGGGAAGCATTTCCCAGGGTGAGGATGGACATGCAGAACAAAGGGGGAAAAAAGAATAATAGTGTGTTTTATTCCCTTTGTTCTGCAGGTTCTCTCTCCACCAGCCTCAGATTTATGCTCAGTGCTGAAGTATGGAGCAATAATAGCCCAGAGAATGGCATTTAGAAAAATCCCCAGGGCATGCCAGAAGGAAATGCCTTTGCATTCTTGGATATATGGACATTCCTGCTTCCCTCTGGGACACCCCAGAGCACAGCTCTGTGCTGTGTCCATCCATCAGGAACAATTCCCCTTCCTCACCTCTATCTGCCCTATTGTCTCCTGGTATTCCTTGTCTCTCGTTTTGAAGAACGACTCTGTCTCGTGGATCAAGTTTCCCAGGTTTTCTTCCTGCAGGGGAAAGGAGGACACAAACAATTAGCAAGGAAATAAAGGAATTCAGGAGTGAACTGAAGATTTTATTTAACCTCCCCTGGAAATGCAGGTTGTTGTGTTCCTTCATGCACTGATTTTTTAAAGACATTTTTACATAGGCCAGGAATATTCTTCTTCAATCTGAAATATCAGGAAAAAACATTTCTGTGCCATGACCACAGCTCTGGACACACAAGGCAAGGTCTGATCAAGGCTCCAGCAATTAAACCCACGCACCTGCTGCATTCCACAGCACCAACCCCCTGGATTTTCCTGAGCCTTTCACAGCCTGATCACACTTGGACAGTCTGGAATTGCTCTCCAGCCATGAAACTTTTAATTTTCCCTGCATTGACCACACTGCTACTCACAGCTTTGCACTGGAATTCTCATTTTCCAGTTACAGATCATCACTCTCCAGTGCACTTATGGATTCCCACTGGAATTCCTGCACTGCTGGATAAAGCAGGAACAAATGCTGTCCCACAGGAAAGCTCCTCCTTTGGACTGACAGCACAGTCTGGGCTCCCAAACAGACAGAGCTGTTTCGTGCTGCCCAAAAAGGCACCACAACGTCACTGTTTCCTCTTTCAAGTCTTCAGCCATCTCCATTTTCCATTAAAAAATGATCCTCAAATTAACACAACTGCACCAATGAGTGTTAATGGGGTTTCCATGCTCTGGCCACATTTGTGGCAGATTTATAGGGTTCATTCCTGGTAGCCACGCCAGGCTATCCAGCCTGGAGTTACAAGAATCATCCCGCTGATCCTTTTATATGCAGAAGAGCTTTAAGGAGGAAGGTCATAAAAGAAGGTGGCGAGGGCAGCGTGTAAGAACTTGAAAGGAATAAAACCCACGGAAGGAAGATTCAGGCATGTAAAGCACATGTTAAAGAGCAGGCACAGCCGGAGCAGTCTTTATTCTGAACCTCCATCTACAAGCCAAATCTACCCTTTCCTTGTATAATTTTCATTTAGAAGGATTTAAGCTTCTTAAAATCTTTAGAGTTTCCCCGCGCGGGGCCTGGGCTCGGCGCTATTGCGTGCTTAGCCAGGCACGCCCGGCGTATGCAAATCAGCTGTCATTAATTCCTGCACGAGGCTCCTCGTTATCACCCTGCCACTCTCCCTCTCCTCGTTATCGCTGCCGCTCTCTGCTCCCGTTATCCCCCTGCCGCTCTCTGCTCCAGCTCGGCGCGGTTTCTGCAGCCCCAGCAGTTCCCAGTAATCCCCAGAGGCTCCTCGAGCTCCGGATGGATGATCCAGGAACGGGGAGGTGGAACACGAACGCGCCCTGGCAGCCAGCACGAGGCAACGTCCCCCAGGCTGCTGCCTCAGCATCTTCCCAGGCTGGGAGGCAGCGGGATCATCTCCCACCTCCCAGCCTGTGCTGCTCAGGGAGGCAGTAACCCGGCCATTCCCAGCCATGCCATCATTCCCAGGCTGCTCCCTGCCATTCCATCATTCCCAGCCATTCCATCATTCCCAGGCTGCTCCCTGCCATTCCCAACCATTCCCAGCCTGTTCCCAGCCATTCTCAGCCATTCCCAACCATTCCCTGCCATTCCATCATTCCCAGGCTGCTCCCTGCCATTCCCAGCCATTCCATCATTCCCAGCCTGTTCCCAGCCATTCTCAGCCATTCCCAACCATTCCCTGCCATTCCATCATTCCCAGGCTGCTCCCAGCCATTCCATCATTCCCAGCCTGTTCCCAGCCATTCTCAGCCATTCCCAACCACTCCCTGCCATTCCATCATTCCCAGGCTGTTCCCTGCCATTCCCAGCCATTCTACCATTCCGTGCCAGTCCCAGCAACTCCCAGCCTGTTCCCAGCCCATTCCCAGACTTTTCCCTGCTATTCCCAGCCCCATTGCCTGCCATTCCCAGTCCATCCACAGCCACTCCCAGCCTGTTCCCAGCTATTCCCAGACTGTTCCCTGCCATTCCCAGCCCATCCATCGCCATTCCCAGCCATTCCATCATTCCCTGCTATTCCCAGCCATTTCCTGCCATTCCCAGCCCATCCACAGCCATTTCCTGCCATTCCCAGCCCTCTCCAGGCTGGTTTAAGAAGGCTCTGGAGTGGCTGGATTAGCTGCCTTTCCCTGGGATTTTAGGATTAAAAGGAAGCTGTTCATTATCCACCACAGCCAGCAGATCCCCACTGACTGGGCAGAGGGAAGCACAAGATTCACAGGTCCAGAGGATCCCTGGGGCTTTCTGTGGTCCTGCAACCACAGGTTCTTTGTCTGGGGTGGGATTTGCACCCTTCAACACCCTCCCAGCCCACACCGAGGTTGCTCAGCTCCCCACAGGAACAACTGTGCCACCCCATGCCCTGCACTCCACATATTATCATCATTAAAATGTGAATGACAATCCACAGAGAGAGTGAGGTGCTGTGGAAGACGACAGAATTCCAGACTGGTTTGGGCTGGAAGGAGCTTAAATTTCACCTGATTCCACCCCCTGCCATGGGCAGGGACACCTTCCACTGTCCCAGGCTGCTCCCAAGCCCATCCAGCCTGGCCTTGGACACTTCCAGGGATGGAGCAGCCACAGCTTCTCTGGGCACCCCCACCCTCACAGGGAAGGATTTTTTCCTAATATCAAATCTAAACCTCCTTCCTGTCAGCCCAGAGCTTTCTCTAAAGCTCTAAAGGGTGACAGATTCCCTGATGCTCCTGGAACAGACACCTTGGATCCTTCATCTCTCACTCAGTATTTTAAATAATCAGTCTGAAGGAGCCAAGGAAGTAAAGTTTGGCCAATAAAGTGATTGCACAGACTGCAAATCAACCACAGAGGGGAAGCACTAAGAGGATTTTAAAATCAAAGTCAGTTTGTGCGGCAAACTAGATCACCGGTCAAACACCCACAGGCTCAAATGGCTGTAAAGGAGTAGCTGAGGGAGAGTTTCTGCAGAGAAGACTGGGAGAAAATAACGGGAATGAACTCACCTCTCCTTGGAGGTCAATGGAGGGGTTGCAGTTGGTGAAGTCTTCCCACAGCAGCAGCGTTTCCTCGTTCTCCTCCCACGTTAAACTGTCGCAGTCGTCATCGAAATCAAACGTCTCCCGGCTGAGAGAACAAACAAGCATCAACCAAAGCACCCCAGCCCTTTAATTAATTGTCTAGAAAAATGGGCTATGAGAGCTGAATGAGGGGACAGTGCAGCGGCTGGAAATCCTCACAGCTTTTACAAACAGCCTGTGCCGCTGGCCAGGCCCCTCTCTCCTGGGCTCTCTGCCACCCCAGGGCAGAATAAAAGAGCCTTGTTGGAGCCGCTGCTCCGAGCACAAGGCCTGGCTCTGCCCTCCAGATGGAGCTGCACAGTAGCTTCCCCTGTTTGCAAAACCACAGAAATGTTTGGAGCAGTTCTTTCCTCCAAAGGAAAGGAGCCCAAACACAGCCCGGGGGATGTCACAAGGCTCAGAACTCGCACGGATTTCACGGGGGAGTTCAGCCAAGGGCACCCCTGCAGCCCTTGGAACACACCGGGCTGGAAGGAACAAGGATGAAAAGGCTGAGCCCCCGAGATGTGCAGGGCACACAGAACTGCTGCAGCCGCGGAGGGCAGAGCACACAGGCAGGAGTGGCCTTTCACACCCTTATCTGCTCAAACCTTGTGCAATAAAGGAAAGCTGCAGAGCACAGAGCAGTAGCCGCTCCTCATCCTGGTTAAGGAGCCCTGACAAAGAGCTGGAATTTCTCCCTAAGCAGCCTGGATTCCACGCTGATGCATTTTTATGGCTTTAGCTCACTTCCTCTGAGCTGATACTATCTCAGGAAGGAGCCCAATGCTGACCCAGGAGGCTGCAGAGCTTGGCAAGGGACGGGAGGTTTGTCTGGATCAGCAGCACCGCAAAAATGTCATTTAAAACACTTGGACACTTATGATTGTGCCTTTTGCAATTCCACTTCTTCAAATCGTTTTCTTTTTCCAAGATCTGTCCTGGTCAGAGAGCACAAGGGCTCCTGGACTGACCTCACACAAAACCCACTGCAGTTCAGATTTTGTGCTACTTAATTTTTAAAATTAAGTTCATTACAGCTACAAAGCAAGTTCTTTTGTTTCTGTTAATGATACCAGTTCCTCGATCTATTTCTAAGCTATTATCTTCTACTTCACAAAGACCCCCAAGCCCATCCCCAATGAGCCACCCACACTTTCACCCCAGCTTGATAGAACAAGGCTCCTGTAGCACCTTGTGCCACGGGGACCTGGAGATAAGAATTTCATTACAGGACCAGAAACAACTGGGTATCACAGGGCAGCTTTGGGGACAAAATTAAAACCTAAATGCATGACCAACCTAGCAGGTACATTTTAACTTCTTGCTTTTTTAAAAAATCCACACTGCCTGCTGTCACACTGAATTTAGCAGTGGAGAAGTCAAAAATCTGTATTTATTACACTGATTATTACTGAGGGCCTAAAGTCATCTGAAAGGAGCCCTAAGAAGGGGAATCATCCACAGCTTTGGCAAAAACCATCCATCCCAGACAGGGAATTCAGGCAGAAAGAAGGAAATGCTCCCCCTGGAACAGAACTGCTGGCAGTGTCTGACAGCAGAGAAGGAGCTGGTGGTGCCCAGACCATCCCCACACAAAGCCTGTCCTGCCCTGGGTGGGAAAGCTCTGGGAGCTCTGCTGCCACTGCAGGAGCTGGCAGGGGACACCCCCACCCACCCCCCGGGGTGCTGCAGTCACAGCCACGCTGCTGCTCGGGGCTCTCCTCTGCCAAAAGAGAACAGCAGAGAGCCCAAAAAGCCCCACCAGGCTGTGGCCACCCCCATCGTGGCCCTGATGGGAGAAGGGACACAAGGCACACCTCCAGCCACCTCCCTGAACCGCTCAGAGCAGCACCACGTGCTGAGAGTCACTCCTGGGCTGCTACGAACTTCCTTCCTGGGAGGAATTCGGTTTGGGGTAAAGCTTTGCTTTGGGGTAAAGCTTTAGGCAAAAAGATTTCATTTAGGGATAAAGCTTTAGGTAAAATAAGCTCCAGTTCTTCCGGTGTGGGAGACTGGACTTTGCAGCAACAGCTGACAACACCAACATTCCTGATGTCTATAAATTGTTGTCTGCTGATCTTCCAGACAGATCCACCACTCCCATTTGCCTGCAGCCCAACTCAAAAACATCTCAAAAACCTTGAGAGGTTTGAATTCACCCCAAGCTGAGCTTTCAGTTCAAATTCTATCCAGCCAAGCAGCAGCAAACTCTAGAAATCAAATATTCAGCCCAACATGCAGAACAGACTCCTGGTTTTGACCCTTTCTCATTGTGTTTTTCCTCTTTTGCAACAACCCAGAACAGCAAAACCAGTCTGTATTTTTTATATCCTCTGTAGTCCCTCCCACTTGAGGGAGGAAAAGAAATTTGATAATTTTATTTGAACCTCCCCAAAGCCTCCTGGCCTGTGCCACGCTGGCAGCTCAGAGATTCCGGGGCTCAGGCTGCCTGTCAGGAGCAGTTTTCCCAGGGTACTCACAGCTGGTTGAACATCCTCTTCATCTCATCCGTGATGTTGAGGGAGCAGCTGACCTCATCATCGGAGAACCTCCCATTGTCCGCGTCCTGCTCCGACAGCTCCTCGTCCGACGGCAGCTTCCGCTCCTTCTTCTTGGAAGCCACCTGGGGTGGAGAGAGCAGCAGTGACTGCAGGGCTTGGAGAGGGGAAATCAGGGTGGAAGGAGAGGAGAGGAGAGGAGTTAGGGCTGAGTGGGTGTGGCTGCTGTTCCAGCAGCTCCCGGGATCCAGGGATTCCCTGCCCGGCCTGGGGAGCGGTCACGGAGCACAGGAAGCAGCTGGGGAGAGCAAAGCGAGCTGCAGGCTGCCAGCGCTCTGGGGACGTCCATGTGCTCACTGAGCCCGGCCTGGCACCTGCCAGAGGCCATGCAGAGGCTGGGATGAGCCAGGGAAAGGCTGGGATGAGCCAGGGCAAAGCAGAAGGGGCGGCAGTGCCTGGGCAGAGAGCAGTGACAGAACTCTCCCTCTCCTGCCACCACCACAGGTGTGGCCTCCAGCGCAGAACCCCAGCAAGGAACAGACAGGAAGCCTTTCCAGAGAGCCTTTATTCCAGGGAGGAATTTCCAGAGAGCCTTTATTCAAGGGAGGAATTTCCAGAGAGCCTTTGTTCCAGGGCCAGCCCCACCCCAGCAGCAGCAGCAGATTGAGAATCCTCAGCACACAAGAAGAGTTGGCTGAGCCATGTAAAAGCCTGGACAGCCCCCAAGAAATGAAGTTCAGGGAACTCAAGGGACACCCCTGCAAGGGCCACAGAGGGAACACACAGGATGATCCCAGAGGGCTGGGAACACACGGGATGCTCCCATCCCAGAGGATCCCAGAGGGCTGGGAACACAGGATGCTCCCAGCTGGTGCCAGAACCACAAACACACAATCCAGTCCCAACCTAGAGCAGTTTTCCCTTTTCTTGGCACACAAATAATCCCTTGTTGGCCTTGCTCTCCAAGGTGTCATCCTCCTGGTCATTTTAACCCCTGCAGGCCTGACCAGGAGTGTGCTCTGCAGCCACCTCTGAGCAGAAAGACTCAGCAATTCTCCTCAGAGACAAGAAAGAGGCACTGGCATCATACAGTGGCTCAACTTGCCAGAGAAATAATTCTCTGAGGAAGTTTGAGTCTTTTGGGGAACACCAGGGGAAAAAAACATCAAACATTTCTACAGCTTCACCAGCAGAGCCCACAAAGATCTTTTACAGCGTTTCTGGACAGCACTTAGCACCCTGTGTGCTATCACTATACACAGAAAAGCATCAGATTTACTGAAAGCCTGAACAAGACACATTTAGATGGAAGCAGAAGGAAGGTGGGTTAATCAGAGCTGAAACTGCACTTGTGACAAGACCAGCTGCACTGGGAGTGACAGCCTTGATCCAGGCAGAGCTGTCACCACTCGCTTTTGGAGCAAATTAAAGGACTTTCCTTCGAGCTCCAGGGAGCTCCAAGGAAAGCAACTGGAGCAGCCAGAGCTCACCATCACAGAAATGTTATTTCTGGCCACAGAGCTCAAGCCAGAAATAAGAACATTCAGATGACAGTTCCACGAGTTTAAAACCTGTCACTTGTGAAGGGAACAAATGGGAGGGAAGAATTATACAAACCTAGACCCTGTAACACTGCTTTTTTTCCCTGCATTCAGTGCAGACTAGCATCAGACTCACAGCACAGCTTAAAGATCATCCTGGAACTCCTTTTTTGTTAAACTCTGCACTTTGTGCTCCTGGTGCTGCAGCAGCTCCTGCAGCAGAGCTACCCTGACAGACAGCGGGGGAAATATGGCTACGGAGAGAGAGCTCAAGAAAAGGCAAATGACCTGGACCACATTGCTCAGCACTGCTCCCTCCTGCCCTGCCCTATGGAAAATTCAGGGCCTAATCACCTGGAAAATCTTGGAAACGTCTTCCGAGTTGCGCTGCTGCGCGACATCGCACAGCTTGGCCGTGATATCGATTCGGCGGCAGATGTCCATGTCCACCTTCATGGCCTTTTCTTGGATCTTTGTGTCCAGGTCTGTCATGGGCTGCAGGAAGGACAGCAGGGATTATCTTCTATTATTAGACAGTTCAGGCAAGAAGAGATACCCCACAGTATCTCTGGAACCCCAGGCCACACCAGTGTTAAACAGCACACCCTGTTCTCGGGCAGGCAGAGCACGGGCAGTCTCAGGACTCCACAGCTCACCCCTGATTCTAACAAAGTTCCAGCTCAGAGGGATTTGCCACTGAAAAAAAGCCTGCACCCACCCCAAAACAACTGCTCAGTGTGGCATGGGGGAGCCTCGGTGGGTGAGAACGGGGGGGCACAATGGAATGCCCGGAGAAGCTGAGGCTGCCCCAGCCCTGGAAGTGCTCAAGCTGGGCTTGGAGCAGCCTGGGATAGTGGAAGGAGTCCCTGCCCAGGCAGGGGGTGGGACTGGATTGTCCTGAAGGTCCCTTCCATCCCAAACCATCCTGGGATTCCATAAATAACACTCGAAAAATGGAGAGCACCCCCCTGTGTAGCGTGTGCAGAGCAGAGTGAAATGTAAATCCTGGTGAGGATGCAACACTTCCCCTCTTCCAGACACAAAAGTTGTGCCTGCACGGAGAAGCTGCTGTTAAACCAGAATCCAGGCTCCACAGCAACTGCACCCAGAGCATGGAACCAGCAAATCGTGACTGGATCCAAGGAGATCCATGAAAACCTTGGCACAGAGAACACTCCTCACTGGCACTAACCTGGCTTCCAGCCCAGCTAAAGTTCTGCATGAAAATTTCTGCGTGAAAAATATTGCCTTGTAGTAGCTCTAATTTCTGAGGTACTCCCACTCAGACAGAACATCTGGCTCCTTGTGAAGGAAGAAACATTAAAAAAACCCCAAAGCACATTTTCCATCCTAGTTGAGACTTGCTCTCCTGGACAGTTCCACTCCTAAGCAATGCTTCCACCTGGGACACAAAGTGGAAAAACCCTTTGCAGACCACACTTAAACAACAAATCCCCTTTCCAAGAGGAAACCTTGGGGCTTTCTGTTGGTTTGGTTTGCTTTTTCCCACCATTTTTAGTTTTAAATTATTACAGAGTCTTCTCCAGCCCCTGTGAACCATCTTTAAAGTCTGAGATTGTTGTTTTAAATTTTTACACAGAGTCTTCTCTGGTCCCTGTGAACCACCTTTGGAGTTTGAGGTTTTTTTGGTTTAAATTTTTACACAGAGTCTTCTCCAGCCCCTGTGAACCACCTTTGGAGATTTGTGTTTTCCAGACACTCTGAGGAAAATAAATCTCTCGACACAATCTCACCCACCAAGCGGCTGATCCTCATCTGCAGGAAGGAAAGAGCCACGTGCCAACATTTTGCACTTCTCTCTTCTAAATATTTGCCCAGTGAGGTTGAAAACAAGCACTCCCAGTGCTTTCCTCGGGTTCCCTCATCCCTTAAAGCCTGCCCAGAGCACTTTCCTGAGCCCAGGAGGATGTTTGCCTGCAGCACCACCTCCCTCTCTGCACACACAGCAGCGTCAGCTCCTGGGTGAATGAAGTCAGGCCCCAGCCTGAGCAGCCTCTCCCCTCCAGGCTCTAACCCAGCACAGCCACCCTTGATTAAGCACCAGAAGGACACACAGCTAATTGCCAAATTTCCCATGAGCAGATCTAGTGGCCCTGAGAGAATGGATTTGACACCTGGGAGCGGGTTCTGCAGGTTTCTGTGAATTCAGGAGAAGGCTGTTGTGTGCAAAAATTACAGAATAAATCAGCGTAACAGGGTTTATTCCTCAGACAAGTGGCTTCAGCACTACCTCAGACTTACTGAGAAAGGCACCTTAATGTTTACCTGGCTTATCTTTCCAGATACCTGCATGATCTCACTTCTAAATAAAAGAACTTTATCCAGGCAGGGCCTAAAAGATCCTCTGGCTTTGAAGAGAACTCAGTATCTAATCAGACATGAGGAAACTCCTGAGAAAACAAGACTTTCTTTCTTTCCTTTTTTTTTTTTTTTTTTAAGCCATGAGGTTGAACCAGCCCTGGAAGCAAAGCCAATACCTGAACCAGGATTCATCTTTTCAGAGTTCATTAAGGGAGATGGGAAACACTTATTCCTCCCTGGGAGGGTGGGCAGGCCCTGGCAGAGGTGCCCAGAGCAGCTGTGGCTGCCCCTGATCCCTGGCAGTGTCCAAGGCCAGGCTGGACAGGGCTGGAGCAGCCTGGGACAGTGGAAGGTGTCCCTGCCATGGCAGGGGTGGCACTGAGTGATCTTTAAGCTCCTTCCAACCCAAACCAGTCCATGATTCCATACAACTTGTTCCTTTAGGAACAGGATTTTTGTGCATGACTCGAGGCGAAGTCCCCATGCCAGCAGCTCCTGGTGCTCAGAGCCTGCTCCCAGTCTGGGACTTTTCCAACCCTTTTCTCCCAGATCTGAGGCTGCCCAGCAGCTGTGGGGAAGGGAGGGGAGGGCAGAGTCCTGGTTATGAGTAAGCAGCAGTTAATGCATCTCCACACAGACCAGACAGGAAGCAGGGAAGGGGGATCTGTCTGATGCATTAGATCCCAGCAGCCATCACTAATTACACAGCAGCACTCGCTAATTACACAGCAGCACTCCTAATCACCTGGCTGTGGATGAAGCCATGTGCAGGACACACACCCACAGAGGGCCCTCTGTACTTACATCACTCATCAGACCCTTAAAGACCACCAGCTCTGCTTTCAGCCTCTCAATCTTCTCATTCAGCTCCTCCTGGAGAGCTTCTGCTTCCTGGGCTTCCTGCAAGGGAAAACACCCAGGAGGTGAGAAGGGAGAGCCCACAAAGCTCCTCACTCAGCCTGAGCAGGCTGGTTAAAAAGGGGGTTAAAATGGAACTTAATTCTTTAGTATAATTTAATTGTTACCCTCCGTTGTAAATTCCATTCCCTCCTCCCACTTTGTCACAAACTTTGTCACAAATTTCATCATTTCCTGCTCCAGCTTCCCAGCATTAGCACTGTCCTCTACAGCAGCACAGCTGCTCTAGCCAGAAGGCAATTTTTTAATTAAAAGGCAAATAAAATGCTGAGCAGCATGAGGAGAGGTGTAGAAAACCCCTGCACCTTTCACTCCAAACTGCCCAAACCTCACCTCTCTCAAGGTTTCCACCATGGATTCCAGGCTCATCCTTCTTGTCAGCTCCTCTTCCCATCTGAAAGACAAGACATGCAAATTGTTAATTACAGAGAAAAGTGGGTTTTCCCCTCACAATCACAAGTGTTCTGATGGCTGTGGGAGGATGACAGTTACTGGAAATGCAGAGCAGATGGTCTCCCTCAAACCAGGACAGGGAGTCTGTGAGGGAAGGAAAGCTGTCTCCACTTTTACTGGGATCAGCATTCCTCCTGCTCTCACACACAACAGAATCGGGAATCACAGAGCTTTGGGCTGGGAGGGACCTCACAGATCCCATTCCAGGGATCCATCCCCTCAAGGATCACCTTCCACTATCCCAGGGTGTTCCAGCCTGGCCTTGGACACTTCCAGGGATTCAGGGGCAGCCTCAGCACCTCTGGGCAGCCTGTGCCAGGCCCCACCCTCACAGGGAACAATTCCTTCCTCATTTCTAACCCAGATTTCCCCTCTTTCAGTTCATTTGATATTTGGCTGCAAATAAGGTAGGAAATTTTCGGTCCAGAAACAATCAGGGAAGTTATGTCTTACAATCTCCCAGCTCAGTCCAAGCAGTCCATGTGTTTCTGTGCCTTCTGTATCCAAATCCTCACTACTCTCCATGCCCCAGTCACTTCCCAGCTGCCAGGAGAACACTCCAACAAACCCAACAAGTGCTGGGTGCCCACCCCCAGTGCTGGGGGTGGCAGGGAAGGAGACCGAGATGAAATTGGTTAATTAAAGCTCACACGATGCCTGAGGTCATTAGAGGGGCTCTGAGCAGCCTGCTTTGTGGAAGGGAGTGAAACAAGATGACTTTAAGCTTGCTTCCAACCCAAATGGTTCTGGGGTTCTACAATTATTTTTTTTTGTGTGTTAAAAAAAAAAAAATCTGTTTTTGATCACTGAAAGCTTTTACAGCAAACCCAGAATCTGACAATATTAACTGGAAAGATTCTGGAGGAATGCTGATACACATCCATAGATATGGACATGGTTTGAGTTTGGCAGGAGAGGGAAAGCCAAGCGTGTGCCCCTCTTTGAGCAGGCACCAGTGCCACCCCAGACCTGCCTGTCTGTTGGGACAACAGGAATTACCCTCCTGGAAAAGAAACTTTGGATACCACAAATCAGAAAGAACCCTGTGAACAGACTCTCCACGTGCCATCACAACCATTTCTGTTGCTACTTCAACACTTCTCAGAGTTCAGCTGGAACTGTGAGGCCAGAAACCCACGGAATCAAAGAAAACACAGTGGTTAAATTCACCAAAATGCACAGATCCACCCCGTTTTCCTAGGCACAGAGCACGTGGGAGGGATGGCTGGATGCAGGATGACCCCGTGGAGGCTGAGTTGATGGCCACAGCAGCACTGTGCCCCTGGCACAGCTCTGCCTTCAGAGGGCACAGTTAATCCCACCTGGAGGGACCAGAGGGGATGTTTGGGCAGGGAAGGACACATTCCCACCCCAGCCACTCTTCCCTGCTGCTGGGGGGCAGGAACACCCAGCACAGCACCCTGGGAGAGCTGGATTTGTGCAGGAGGACTTGTTGTACATCTTTTTACCAGCATCGACTCACTGCCAAGCAGAGGAAAATATTTAGGCTGGAATTTGCATTTGTCACCAAACGTTGCAGCTCGGATTTCCATGCCCTGGGTGGGTTTTGTACTAATTACATGTGCATTGCTATAAAAATAGCAACTTTGCCTTTCACATTCTAATATCAGAGGCAGGAAGGTGAAATTAATTAAAGCAGGCAATTATATTGGCAATCTGTGAGCTGCTTCTCCTGTTACAGGGCAATCATCCCTCCTGCCTCTGCTGCCAGTGGTGGATGGGAGTTGAGCAAACACTGCAAAAATTGATCTGCTGCTTCTCAAGGCTTGAACTCTTGGGAGAGGGATCCTGGCTGCATCCAGCCCTCCTGCTGAATTATTGCCTCCTCACCGTGCCTTCTGCAGAGGGAGGGAGGTATTTTTGGAGAACGTCATCTGCGTGTTTTCCCTGACTCTGCCAAAAGCCAGGAGAAAGGATTCGAGTTCCTCCCCAGCAGGTCAGCCACAGCAGCTGCCACAATTACACATCCCAAATCTGCTCAGACCAACCTTCCTCATGCTGCAGGGATCCCAGGAGCTCCATTTCTTTGCTTTGTGCCTTTTGCAGAGATTTACAGCCCTAATTCCTGCCCAGCAAACCCAAACCCTCTCTTCAGGAGAGGGGGAAAAGGTGCCACCTTCCACACACCCTCCCACAGTCCCTGTGTTTTTCTTAATTACAGCAACAACAAAACCATCAGGTGATTTTTAATCAATTCTAACCAGTTTTTAACCAGGTTTTTTAAAAGTTCCTGCCTGACTGAAGGGAATTTTCATAGGTCTGGCAAGGAGGGTCCTGCTAACCATTAATATCAAATTCTTAACCCCAAAGCACATTCCTCCCACCCACCACCAAGCTCATTAACCTCATTTACCAGCTCAAAATGCCAATCTTACTTTCCCTTCACACTTAAACCTTGGGAGAATATTCAGAGTGAAGAGAGGAAGGAGCAGGGGATGACAACGGAGAGGAGGATTAATTGTGCATCTCAACTTCCAGGGAGGTGAGACAATAAGAAGATTGCTCATTCTGTGATCATCCTGTGTTTGCTGCAGCACACCTGACTTTAAAGGGACCTTGGCAGCTGTGCTGCTGCACATTCCCAAGATCCAGGAGTCAGGGCACTGAGAGGATGCTAATTATGGTTCTGCTGCCTTTATTATTCACCACACTCCATGATTCTCATGGTCATTCATATTAATCAGTATTTCTCTCCTCAGTTACCATCTGAGGTCACAGGAGCCTTCCACAAATTGTAATCCCAGCAGGCTGTGGATGCCCCTCTGCTCCCGGGCAGACAGAAGCAGGGGATGCAGCCCAAAATACCCACAGAAGGGCCCAACTGCTTCAGGAGCTGCCTCCATCCCAAGGGAGAGGGAAGCACCCCCTGAAGAAGCAGCTCTGCACAGCACGAGGGGAGCAGGAGCTCCCTGATCCCTGTGGGTCCCTTCCAGCCCAGGAGATTCCATGATCCTACAATTCTGCAATACCCAAATGGGAAATGGCTGGAAAACCAGCAGCCTTCCCATTGCAGCAGGAGATGAACTGCTGCTGCTCCCCAAACACACTTTATTTCTTGGCTCACATGCAGCAACTGCAATGGTTTCCAGCTGCATCCAAAAATCCTGTTTCTGACTCAGAAACATTGCCATCCAAAGCTCCCAGACTTTGGGGCTTTTTATTACATTTTTAGTTATTTCTTCTAAAAAAAGATCAGCAACATGAATTTGTTCATGCCTAAGCCAGGCTTTTTTTCTTTTTTTTTTTTTCCCCTTCTTTCCCACCTTCCAAGGACGTCAGTTCCATCCACCCGCAAATAAAGGGCAAGCCTGACTTTTCTGAAGCCCTTTTTTCCCAGATGTGACACATCACATTCTCACATTCCAGGGGCATTCTGTCATTCCTTCGGGCCGGCTCAGCCCTGCCTCAAGTCTGAGAGGAGAACAAAGGACACCCGGCTCTCTGGGAAGGACACCGGGCAAACAAAGCACCGGAGCTTAAAGCAGCGCTCTGGTAAAGCTGAGTCACAGCAGAGCTCTGCTCCCTCGGAAGTTGGGAGAGCAGCCACAGCTCCCGAGAAAGAGATGGAGACACCTCGGGACCACAGCCCTCCAAGGCTTCTCCAGGAGCTCCAGCCTCAGCGGTCATGGAATTGCACCAAGCCCGGTGCTGACACCAGCCCCAAACCACTTTGCCCCCAGGCCTCAGGTTTTGGCTTTTCTGTTTGTCACATTCTGTGCTGCTTTAGTGTGTGAGTCTGGGCTTCGTATTATGGGATGGTGAGCTCTCTGCACAGAGCAGGGAGACAAAACAATTCCTTCTCCAGCTGGGGACCAAGGACAAATGATCCAAACCTCAGGCCCAAGAGCACAAACGACGTGGGCTGGAGAGAGAAAAACAAGCAGGATGGGACTGCATGGGCTAAAGCTGGAATGGAACAATGAACTCCAGTGTGCAAATGGAGCAGAGCTTCTAAAAGTGAGAGACCCCTGACCAGGTGTCCATTTTGGTTCATCTTGGGTTCATTTTGGGACCATTTTGGTTCATCTTGGGTGCAGCCCTGGCTGGGCTCTTGTGCTGCCCGAGGTGGATCCACTGAGGACATCCTTTTCATAAATCCCTGCTTTATCCTTTAGCTCTGTCCAGTCTCTGTTCTAGCTCAGCCTTTCCAAGGCATCACCAATGCCTTAAAACCCCTCTCAAGGAATGGGATCCTCTTCCCTTCTCCTGTCCCAGTACCACGTCCAGCTCAGGAATACAGACCAGGGAAGGGCAGCAGATTCACAAAAACTCCTTTGGAACAACAAGTCCGTTCTAGAGAAGTTTGACTTGCCAAAAGCTGTTCAATAATTGCCTTTTGGAGGGATTTTAGATGCCTGGTTTGATTTAGCCAAGGAACGTGTGCTCACAGAAGGCACCAGGTACAAACATGCTGGGTTAAGAATGTTTTTGCTCAAGGCAGAAAGGCACAAACAGAGCAGCTGATCATTAATGATGCCTGATGGTATCAAGTGGATTATTCTTTCATTAAAAATATCCCTCCCTCAAGGAATAAAACATTCATCAAGTCATACTTAATGACAAAGTATTTATTCCATAAGCAAAACTCTTCAGGAAGAGCCTTTTTTGTAGGGTGGTGGAGGGAAGAAAACCTCCAAAAAGAACAAGAGAAGGTCTGAGCACCTCCGGTGCCACTCTGAGCTGAGGCTTTCACTCCTTCCCTGGAGTGTGTCCCCATCAGCTCTGAGGGAAGGGAAGGGAAGGGAAGGGAAGGGAAGGGAAGGGAAGGGAAGGGAAGGGAAGGGAAGGGAAGGGAAGGGAAGGGAAGGGAAGGGAAGGGAAGGGAAGGGAAGGGAAGGGAAGGGAAGGGAAGGGAAGGGAAGGGAAGGGAAGGGAAGGGAACTCCAGAGCTACCAGGTTTAAGTCCACAATAGGAAACTGAAGCACTGGTTTGAGCAGTACCCATAAAATGCTCATGGAGACAGAAGCTAACCATTCCCAAGCACACAAACACCCAGAACAGGCAGCACACCAGGAAACAGAACCAGTGCATTTCCCTGCAGCACCCCAGTGTGGCACCAGCTGCTCCCAGCCCTGCTCTCCTGTGGGACAGGAGCACCTCCCCTGGCACAGCCCAGCTGCCAGGGATGCACCCAGCACCAGAGCCCCCGAGGCCGTGCCCCGTCCCACAACCAGCCTTGTGCTCCCACCCTCCTCCCAGCAGGGCTGGGCTGCTCCAGCGCCCACGTGGCACCCACAGGAGCCCTGAGCACGAGGCCGTGCCCGCAATGGCACCGTGTGGCACTCACCAGAGCCCCGAGCAAGAGGCCGTGTCTGCAGTGGCACTGCATGGCACCCACAGGAGCCCTGAGCAGGAGGCTGTGCCCACGCGAGGCCATGTCTGCACTGGCACCATGTGAGACTCTGTAGAGCCCCGAGCATGGGGCACTGTGTGACCTGCGCTGGCACCGTGTGACCTGCGCTGGCACCGTGTGACCCACACTGCACTGGCACCGTGTGACCTGCGCTGGCACCGTGTGACCTGTGCTGGCACTATGTGACACACACTGCACTGGCACCGTGTGACCTGCGCTGGCACTGTGTGACCTGCGCTGGCACCGTGTGACCTGCGCTGGCACCGTGTGACCCACACTGGCACCGTGTGACCTGCGCTGGCACCGTGTGACCCACACTGCACTGGCACCGTGTGACCTGCGCTGGCACCGTGTGACCTGCGCTGGCACCGTGTGACCCACACTGGCACCGTGTGACCTGCGCTGGCACCGTGTGACCCACACTGGCACCGTGTGACCTGCGCTGGCACCGTGTGACCTGCGCTGGCACCGTGTGACCCACACTGCACCGGCACCGTGTGACCCACACTGCACTGGCACCGTGTGACCTGCGCTGGCACCGTGTGACCCACACTGGCACCGTGTGACCTGCGCTGGCACTGTGTGACCCACACTGCACCGGCACCGTGTGACCCACACTGCACTGGCACCGTGTGACCTGCGCTGGCACCGTGTGACCCACACTGGCACCGTGTGACCTGCGCTGGCACCGTGTGACCTGCGCTGGCACCGTGTGACCCACACTGCACTGGCACCGTGTGACCTGCGCTGGCACCGTGTGACCCACACTGCGCTGGCACTGTGTGACCCCACACTGCACTGGCACCGTGTGACCTGCACTGGCACCGTGTGACCTGCGCTGGCACCGTGTGACCCACACTGGCACCGTGTGACCCCACACTGGCACCGTGTGACCTGCGCTGGCACTGTGTGACCCCACACTGCACTGGCACCGTGTGACCTGCACTGGCACCGTGTGACCTGCGCTGGCACTGTGTGACCCACACTGGCACCGTGTGACCTGCGCTGGCACCGTGTGACCTGCGCTGGCACCGTGTGACCCACACTGCACTGGCACCGTGTGACCCACGCTGGCACCGTGTGACCTGTGCTGGCACTATGTGACCCGCGCTGGCACCGTGTGACCCACACTGGCACCATGTGACCTGTGCTGGCACCGTGTGACCCGCACTGGCACTGTGTGACCCACACTGGCACCGTGTGACCCACACTGGCACCGTGTGACCCGCACTGGCACCGTGTGACCCACACCGGCACTGTGTGACCTGCACTGGCACAGTGTGACCTGTGCTCGCACCGTGTGACCCACACTGGCACCGTGTGACCCACACTGGCACCGTGTGACCCTCACTGGCACCGTGTGACCCCGTGCCACGCTAGGAGCGTCCCTGGCAGCGCTCACCCCCTGGGAGTTGCTGAGGCCTGGCCCAGGGGTGCAGGATGTGCCCACCAATGCCATCCCCACAGCCACAGAGCAGCCAGCAGCAGCGCAGGGTGACGCCGTGCTGAGCACAGATGGCACCACCACGGCCTTGGCAGATGAACACACCTGGCTGCCCACACAAAGGGATCCACGCTGCAATCCTGTAATCAGCCAAGGCAGCAATCTGGGCAAGGTCTGGCTCTTTGGGCAGGGGTCTGGCTCTTTGGGCACAGGTTTGGCTGTTTGGGCAGGGGTCTGGCTCTTTGGGCACAGGTTTGGCTGTTTGGGCACAGGTTTGGTTCTTTGGGCACAGGTTCAGCTGTTTGGGCAGGGTTTGGCTCTTTGGGCAGGGTCTGGCTCTTTGGGATGGGAAAGGATCATGTTCCAGACCTTCCAAACAGATTCAGAGAAGCCCTCCTGGCACCGAAGCTCTGCTGCAGTGCCAGGTCCATTTAACCATTTTGTCACCCCCTCACCAAACCATTCCTGCGGCTGGAGGGGAGTTTGGGACTGTAAACACAAACAGCTCCAGGAGCTCAAAAGGTCTGAACCATGGAAGATGGATTTCATTTTAAAAAAGAACTCTATAAAGCCTTCTTTACTTTTCATGGAACCCCAGAGTGGTTTGGGTTGGAAGGAGCTTAGAGATGATCTCATTCCACCCCCTGCCATGGGCAAGGACACCTTCCACCACCCCAGGGTGCTCCGAGCCCCATCCAGCCCTGGCCTTGGACACTTCCAGGCACAGGGCAACCACAAACTCCTGCGTCTTGTTAAAAAAAAAAAAATCCTCCACACCCAAAAAAAACCCAAAACAAAACAAAACCAAAAAAAACAAAACAAACCAACCCAAAACAAACCAACAATTCACCATTCTCTCTGATTTTGGAATCCTTGCCTAAGAGATCATTTTCCTTCCAGTCTTCATTTTGCACTAAGTTACTAAATTAGACATAAAATTACATCAACCAATTAGATTCTTCACAATTGCTACCTCTGTCTAAATGAGCATTTTTAAGATGCTGTACAGTGCAGGGATTCCTCCCGATTATCCCAAGCGTTGATCATGTTGATCCCACGTGCCCAGCCTCATTGAGGCAAATTAAATGTTACTTGATGGGCTCCATGGAAAACACATTAATTTAATGGGAAGGGCTGATTCCATTAGAGCCCTGCTGGTGCAGAGGATGCAGCACTGAGTGAAGTTGTTTCTGCCTGTTGCAACTCCCTCTCCACAGAAGCTGTTTTGCCTAAAACCATTCCAGCATCAAAATTCCCAAACATCAGAGCCATGGGGGAGTTCATCCCTGAGTCCATTGTGAGACATCAAATCTCTGCAGAGCAGAACCTGCCCCCTTTGCCCTGCTCCTGTCAGGTGTTTCCCCATAAAGGAGAGGTTTAATATTAAAGCCTAATTCTAGACCTGGGCTCTACTTAAAGCAGCAAGGAGACCTTTGAACAGCAATTCCTTGTGAAGAAAATTGCTAAAAGGAGTTACTCTACAGGAAAACATTGCCTAATTACAGCCCCTGATTACACCCAGCAAGGAAGATGCTCCAGCCTGTTCGTGGAACCACAATAAAATCATCTGCAGAGTCCTTTGTGTCTCCTCGCTGCCCACATGGGCTGTTCAAACAAAACCCAGGTTTAATGACACCACAGGTCAACAACATCAAGTAAAAGCAGCAGCTGTGCCTGCATTCCTTCAGAGGGAAAATTATGGGGCTCTCAGCAGAGCAGGAGGACCCGCAGGGACCTGTGACACCCTGCAGGGCTCCGAGTCACCGCTCCTGTGTGACTTATTCCTGCCACCACACTGCTCTGGGAGGGCACTGCTAAAGCTGCCTTCTGAACCTTGGACAAGCTCAGGATCCCTCTTGTTGTCCCTGTCCAGCCCCTTGCACAGGAATGGGATTCCCTGGACTCCCAGGGACACGAGAAACTCCCTGAGAACAGGCCCAGCATGGCAGGTGAGGCTGCTCTGAGGGGTTCTCAGTGTGTTCCATACAAGGGAGGAAAGATCCCCTACGAGATCCCCTGGCCTTGCACAGACCTGCTGATTGTGGACTTGAGGTTTTTTCATTCTCACACCCAGCCAAGTGAAGGAAAATCTAATCACTGTCCTGGTTTCAAAGCCATTCCACAGGAGAATCAGAACTTCTGCAAGTAGGAGAAGTCTGGACAGAAAAGTTTTGTACAGCTCAGCTTCTTCTTTCTGCTGCTCTTCTTTCTTTCCCTTCCCTAATCTCATTGCTTATTCTCCTGGAGAGCAAGATCAGGCTGAAGGCTACAGAACCCAGCCTGATTATCACTGGTGTGCCTATTCCACAGCTATAAATGATTTTAAACACTGTTTACCAGGTTAAACCCATGAGAATTGTCCAAGGCCGCAACTCCCACCCACAATGGCCAGGAGTGCACTCTCCTGAGGAGAACCCGGCCATGGAAATTAATTCCTTGGTTAATTCCTTCCCAAAGTTTCATGGAAGCTCACAGCATCTATCCACTGCAGCCTGGCCCTTCTGCTGCTCCTGAGCTCAAGAAATCAGAGCTGCTCCAGAGCAGTTACATCCCGAGGAGCAAAACCACAAAAGGCCTCTGCCTGTGCAGTCTTTATAAATAAAGTATCCACACTCAAGAAATTGGAGTGTAATTAAAAGTACATTTTATCACACCTCCCACCGTTGTGCCATGGCAGGAACACAATGTTTCCTGCAGAGAAAGGATTTGGGGTTAGTCATAAACTGCTCTGGCTGATAAGACACCACCAGGTGTGCAGAAAGGCTTAGGCTGTAATTTGTGATGTGATAACAGAGACAGAACGGAGACAGAATGTGAACTGAACTCTGCTTTCTGTCTCTTCCTCTGCACATTTGTGCCCAACCTGTCCCAGCAATGACCCAGCTGGGTTTCACAGGATTGAATTTCCCAGAATCCCAGGATGGTTTGGGTTGGGAGGGACCTTAGAGCCAACCCAGTTCCAATCCCTTTGCCATGGGCAGGGACACCTTCCACTATCCCAGGCTGCTCCAAGCCCCGTTCAACCCGGCCTTGGACACTTCCAGGGATCAGGAATCCTCAGCTTCTCTGGGAACCTGTGCCAGGGCCTCACAGGGAATCACTTTTCCCCTCTGTTTTACCCCTGGCAGGCTGCAGGCAGAGCCAAAGCCGGTTTTGTTTTCCCTCTGCACAAGCAACTTAAATTCATTTCTCACTGCTGTCAAAACCTTGCTGACAGTGTTTACAGCCCTGAACAAATGCACGGCTCTTAAGCATGAACAAATCATTCTGCAGTGGGGATCTGCTGCAGTTTTTGACAGCTGAAATGCAGGTTTTGGGGAGGCAGAGCTGCCAGGGAAGGGGAGAGGGATTTATCCAGCTCTGCCTCCCACCCCCAGCCATTTCCTGCGATTACAGCAACCCAGAACTGTTCCCAGCAAAAGAACCTGGTGGGAAACAGCAGCCTGGGAAAGGTGTGCAGGGCTGGGCCTTTGCTCTGGGGGAGAGGGGAATCCCTGGGAAATCATGGAAAAGCAGCCAAAAGAACAAGGACAAACAAGTCCACAATCAGAAAAACATCAATGGGAACACTGGACAAAAATGTCAGTGGGAAAGGGGAAAATGTGCAGCACAGCGAAGAGGAACCTCTCCCACGCCAGATACCCCTAGGAAGTGGGAAAAAAAGGGGGAAATATGATGATGAACTTTAAACTCCCAACTGCTGAGACTGGCCCTCATTTCTTTGAGACAGCCTTGGAGCCACCAGAGACACCCCAGGGACACGTGAGCTGCCAAAGAACTGAATTAGCCAATTATATTTTCCCTTTCTCTATAGAGACTTTTGTTAACAGCAAAAAGCAAATTTAAACTGGGCAAATCCTGGTTTCAATTTGGGATGGCATTTCCAAGGCTTTCCCCTGTGCTGGTGTTCTCTGAGGGGTCTCAGGGTGCTGCTGGGAACTCATGGACTGGCACAACTGGGGAACAAAGAGGGAAGGGAAAGCGGTTTGAGTTGATGGCACTTTAAAGACCCATTCATTCCAACCCCTGCATGGAAAGGAGAGGGGAAGTTCCACAGAACTCAACTGAAACTGGAAAGAAATCCCATTTTTCCGGAGCTCCAGCAGTCTCTGTACCACACTCTGGTTTTTAGCTCCACTCTGATCAAACTGTTTTCTCCCCAACAGCAGCTCCACACTGCTCTCTGCACATTACCAAATCCTTATCTCCTGTGCCACTGAGGGATCCAGGGAATGTTCTCCAGGCCTGCAAAGACAACGCTGGGCACGGCTCAGGGAACAGCCCCACAGAAGCTCACACTCCTGTACAAGTGTTGTCACAACTGCAGATAAAGTAATTACTCTGACTCCTTTGGAAACAGGTAATCTGAAAAGCACAGGATTACATTGCTGGGAGTGCTCCTGGCTACAGTTAATTATCAAGTCCTGAATTCCCATGGAAGGGAACCTCCAGCAAACAGAAGCACTACAAACCCCCTGCATTAACGACAGCCCCTCGTGAACACACATTTATTTACATTTCTTTTACAGCTCCGCCTGTTGACAAGCTGCAATTTCATGGGGTTTAGTGTGGTGTGCGTTCAGGTGGTTTGTCCCAACACAGACACAGGCAAATATCAAAAACTGCTGGGAAAATCCAGCTGAATAAACTCACTGATGACCATGCTCTTTGAAGAAAATAATACCAAAACACAGCAGCAGATGCTTTAGAATCATTAAGGCTGCAGATGATCCTGGACTCCTACAAAACTTCAGCAAAAAGCAAAGAACAGAGATGCTGAGCCTGAAGAAAGCACTGATTTAAGTCAATATTTTTTTTAAACTTCCCACAGTAGTCCCAAACCCAGTTATTCTCTGCTCCTGAGAAAGTGCTCCGTGTTTCTCTCCCCACCTATGGCATGCAGGGGGTTAAATTTCATTGTGAGGGTTGGGCAGCCAGGCCCGGGCAGCTCTGAACAAACCAGAAGCAGAGGCTGGACACCTTGAAGGAGTTTTTTTTGCCAACCCTGCAAGAGCAGGGCAGGAAGAAGAAGCCCATCCAGTGCTTTTAAATCCCATTTCACTCATGTGATGCCTTGGGATGGCTGCCTAGAACAGAGGCCAGACAAGATTAAGAGAATAAAAGTGAATATTTATTAAAGGCCTTCAGTAGGTACCCCTTGGGCAGTCAGGAGCCTCTGAGGCTACACCCAAAATGGACGATGGGCACAAGTTTTTCAGACAATTATAAATTTTTAACCCCATTTACCTATCAGGGGTTAATGCTCCAATTACAGCTTCAGGTAACGAAGTCATTTACCCCCAGTTTGCTACCCCATAACCCCATAACTAATTTTGTTTATACTTTTCAGGGCCTGAGGCTGGAGGTCCTTGAGTTTCAGGCCCAGAGGAATTGTTGTGTCTGAGTAAAACAGGAGAGCAGCAGCTGACAGGCTGTGGAGTTTCATAGTTCTACACTAAAGCAGGACAGGATCTGAAAAATGGAAAAGGTAAATCCTAAGGCATCAAATGGCCCGGTCTATTCATCATCTCCAATTCCTGTGGTGCAAGTGCTAATGTGAGAAACTTGTAGGGAAGGTGAAAAGCAGCTCCAGAGAGGCTGGGCAGACAAAGGGGAGTGTGAAAAACCTCAATCACTTGGTTTTTAAAATTTTAAAAGCTTAATAATAATAAAATGGTTATAAAAATAGTAATACAATTAGAGTAATAAAAATTTAGAGTTAGGACAATCACAAGACAATAAAAAGCAAAGAATTACAGACGTCTGGATGCCTTCAGACACTAAGTCACAAAAAGCATACCTTGTGAACAAAGGAATAACCTTAAAAGCAATAGTCTTGCATGTTCATACATCTCATACATGATGCATAAATTCCTTGCAAATTAAGAGTTTCTCTGATTTTTGTCAACTCCTTCTCCTTAATCCTGGTGGTTCCATGAAGACAGAGAGAAGGTAGAGGAATGTTTGTCTTTTCCAATAAGGAGGCTGTAACTCTTTGTCCTGTCGCTGTTATCTCTGAGCAAAGAGTTTCTTGATTATCTTATCCCTTGCTTGAGCTAGTAAAAAAATCCTACATCACAGAGTTCCTATTTTAACATTATGTTGTAACCTAAAACTGTATTTAACACACTACTGAAGAGAACTAATACAGCATAACTTTCTAACATTCCACATATAACATTCATTTTAATATTTGCTAAAAGCCAATCATAAAATCTGCGTTTTTCACAGGGAGGAAGCCAGCGTGTGACTCTGCCGTGTCCCTGCAGAGCCGTGTGGTCCCTCTGGACAGCTCAGCCCATCGCTGCTGACAGCACACGCACAGCGGCTCCCGCAGATTGCAGCGGGCTTGTTTACGAGGGAGCTCCCACAGAACGGGAGCAGCAGTGGGAAGGGGTGGTTGTGCCTGAGTCACGGGATAATCGCTGCAAAATCCACCCATTGTTTGGGGAAACTTGGAAATTGCCTCGTGCTCCTCGGTTATTCAAATGTAATAAACCAGCAGGAGATAGGCACCGGCGTGCCTAGACCAAGTTGAATAGAAAAAAAAAAAAAGAAATTAAAAAATTTCACCAAAAATCTTATCCCAGCCTTCAACAGTCTTGATAATTTGCTAAGATGCAGGGTTTGCCCACATGAGGACTCCATGCCCTGCAACCTGGTGTTAAGCAAATATTTACAATAAATAAAAGCTCTTTTCAAGCTGCCACCAAACACGACTTGGAGCTCCCTGCACTAGAAATGTGACTGGCCTCGATGTCCTGAGGTTTCCAAAGCAGGGGTCCCACCCTGTTTCTCCTCCCCCCACCTCAAACTCTTTTTCCTTCACCTCCCCTTCAGAACATGAATCTTAGGGTAACATAAAATACCCAATAATAAATCCCACAAGTCCTGAAGGCCATTACCAGCACCAGGAGGCTTTGGCAGGACTCACTTCAGAGGCCAAGCAGCCCAAGAGCTTCGAAATAAAATCCAGAACACAAGACCTGAGTTGATTTTCAAGGCTCTCCCTCAACTCTTCAAGTAGCATGAGAAGAACCCATATTTTTCCACATACACACGTATTTTCCCCCCTTCTCTCACCTTTCTTTCTTCTTTTACCCTGAATTCTCAGTTCTTTTTTCTGGTTTGTTGGGTTTTTTTTAATCCCCAGAATGCAGGAGACTTCCAGAGCTTATGAAAACATTATTGTGGAGGAGGGATCTCGGGCAGGAGCACAAAGAATGAGAGAAACAAAACCCACAACAAGCCAGGTTTGAAACCCTAATCAAGAACTTGCTGTAACAAAGCAGAATAATTCCACACAGCTCCAGCCTGGCAGCCACTCTGAGGAGGTGACATAAGAACATGCTCTAATATACAGCATCACCCTTTTAAAAATACATTTGTGTTTTTATGGTGCTCAGGATGTTTCCTTTGTCATTTCTCACCTCCTACTGCCGCCGAGGCCTCTCAGCAGCAGCAGAGATTTGGCCAAAGTTCTGGCAGCTCAGACAAGGAGTTCCAGGAGGGATTTAAGGCCATAATAAGATCTAAGCTGTCGGAAAGTCCAGGCAAACTTCTGTGGCATGTTTTTCCTTTCTCTCCCCTATAAACACCTCATGAAAGCTGTCCTGGAGGCTGCCAAGTGAACACAGTGCATTATCTCAGCTGCTGCACATGACTCCAGGGATGATTCCTCCATCACAGCCCCGAGGAGTTGTCCACCAGGCCCGTGACTACAGGAAAGCTTTCCCATGTAGGGTGAGGATTATTTTGTTTCACAACTGCCTCCTGACTTCAGGGCAGTCTGGTGGAGAGGGAAATGTGAATGTTGGAGTGGTGCTGTGGGTCTCCTGCTCTCCAGAGGGAGCAGGGATTCCCTGGCACTGGAATTGCATCGAGGGGAGTCCCAGCAAGGCTCCCAGCGAGGTCTCTGGTGAGGAGGGTGAGCCAGGACAGGTCTCAGTGTGACCCTGGGAGCAAACCAGGGCTGTCCCCCGGACTCCCAGAGTGGAAATCCATCCCAGTTAGGCTGACAGCCTTCCTGAAGGATTGCTCTCATGAACACACCAGTCTGAAAGAAAGGAAACAAACCCCTGGGATGGCACAAACCCACCAGGGCCAGCACCACTTCCATCACCTGCAGCCAAACACCAGCACGTGAATATAAAAAAGGGCATCCCCGGCTCAGGGAAGAAATGATGATGTCTGGCTCCAGATCAGAAGGCTGAAGGATAGCTTTATTAAAACTATACTGTATTACATTAATATGCTATTTAAAGAGAGACTATCCTACTCTACACACTTACTTCTTACTTACCTATCAACTAACAAACTCGTGACTCTGCTGAGAGCCCGAGCCACAGCTGGACCCCACTGGTCACTGAAGCCAAACAACCTTCACCAGAATCCAACCCAGCAATCCCTTCAGGTAAACAATCTCCACACCACATTCCACATGGGGAAAACAGAGGAGCAGATAAAGATTGTTTTCTCTTCTCTCTGTGCTTCTCCTGAGAGACAGAATTATGTCTCTCTGTCCAGAGAATGGGAATATCACACGTGAACCCAGGGATGTTCCCATCTCCTCTCACCCCAGCACTGCAAATCACCCATTTTTGGGAAAAGATGATCCATGCTGAAAAGCAGCACAGAACTGTGTAATTAAATGTGCATGGGCTGAGCTCAGCTCTTAGAATGGAACCTGCACAAGGCTCAGAACAGTGGTGCTGAACATCCTCTCTCATAAAAGGCATTTATTTACTTTCTGATTCCCTGAGTAAATGCGGTCTATAAATAGCCCTCCCTGCCCAGCCTGCTGTTATCACCTCACTCACTGGGAAAGGCCTCGATAAGACCAAGTGATAATAGATCAGGATTACCCTTCTGTGGAAAGGAACCTGCAGGAATTCATTACTTCACGATTTTCAGTCCCCTGTGCAGCTCTTCAGCCTGAAGAAGCAGAAATAATGGAGTGCCCATGCCCTCCTCACCTTGTCTTTGGGTTTATCTCCCTCTTCCACCACATCCTTTAAGAACCAGCCTCAAAACAGAGCCAAACTCAAAACTGAGAGCTCTGCTCACCCTAATCTCTGTCCCAGCCCTAAATACTTTTACTGAACCTACTGAAGAACAAAGAAAAAAATGAGATAAAGCTTATCTGCTCCCAGGAGTCAGGAAGACAGGTGGAATACACACCTAGGGCACAGCAAAGCCTCCCAACACTGCCCTACACATCCATTATCTCTGTGTGAAGAGCTTTATGACCTTTGTAAAAGTAAATATATTTAAGTGCAGCTTTTATGTGCAGTGTGGAGGTTCTGACCTCAGAAGAAATAAACTTTTCTTCAAGGGCTCCGCTGCCACTGGAGGGAATGCACAGGACTCCTATAGTGCTCCTATGGATCCATTATCTACATTTCCAGAGTTTTATTGCCTTTGAAAATGTAAATATATTGAAGGGTAGCTTTCATGTGCAGTGTTGGGGTTGTAAGAACATGAGGATTAACCAAGGGAAGAAATAAAAAGCTCTTCAAGGGTTCCGAAGACACTTGAGGAACGCACAACACTCCCAAGAGTGCCCCTATGGATCCATTCCCTTATCTGCATTTGAAGAGTTTGATTACCTCTGAAAATGTAAATATATTTTCTGTGCAGTGCCAAGATTGTAACAACACAAATGTTAACAGAGGGTAAGAAATAAACTGTTCTTCAAGGGAAGGCCCCTGAGGAACACCCAGCACCCTCCAGTGCCCCTGTGGATCCATTCCCATATCTGAACATGAAGGGTTTTACTGCCTTCACAAAGGTAAAGCTACTTAATGTGCAGTGCCACAAATGTAACCACACAAATGTTAACAAGAAACAAACTGTTCTTCAGGGGCTGCAGTGACACCTGAACACACAACAGCCCTCCCCAGGAACAGAATGTACCCCCTGCTCAGGCTGCTTTCATCACCTCCGGCACAACAGGCAGATTGATAAAGGTCAGGGTTTCCAGTCAATTATGGGGACTACAGAATTACCATTCATCCACAGCACTCTGCCATTTGAGAGGGAAGCAAATGAATAAAGGTGACAGCAGGGTATAAAATTCAAGATGAGGCATTTTTAAATATTTATATAAAGGCAGAACAGTCTTCAATTCACACAAACAGAACAGTTGCTTTTGCTGCCTCAGTTGCACAGATTTCCAAGAACTGGGGTTGTTTAGTACTTGAATTTTTAGCAGTGGGGGACATAAACAGCCAGGGCAGAGGCAGCCCTGGGGTGTTTGTAGAGGGGAAGGGTGGACAACAGCAGAGTTCCAGAACAGACTTGGTTTTCACGGAAAACCAAACTGGTTTGGGTTGGAAAGAGCCTAAAGCTGATCCAGTGTCACCCCTGCCACGGCAGGACACCTTCCCCTATCCCAGGCTGCTCCAGCCTGGCCTTGGGCACTGCCAGGGATCCAGGGGCAGCCACAGCTGCTCTGGGCACCCTGTGCCAGGGCCTGCCCACCCTCACAGAAGGATTCCTTCCCAAAATCCTATCTAAATTCTCCCTCTTTTAGTTTAAAACCATTCCCCCTTGTCCTGTCCCTCCATCCCTTGTAAATTATCCCTCTCCATATTTCCTGCAGCTCCTGCAGGCACTGGAAGGCCACAATTAGGTCACTCCAGAGCTTCTCCAGGATGAACAATCCCAATTGTCCCAGCCTTTCCCCACTGTAACAGGCCAGGGAACAGGGCTGCAGCGACTGAGGCAGTGACCTCATTCCCCTGCCTTCCAGTGCCCCACAATTACAGGAGAATGGAGCTGAGTCATGGACCCAACCCCCCCAGACCACAGCTCCCCCAGGGAATAAATCCCTGCCCACAGCCCCGGAGCTGAATCTCATTGGGAATTTTACAGCAGGAAGATCAAACTGGAATTAATGCTCCAGTGAAGGCTGGGAAAAGGAAAAGGCTCTGCCTTTGGAAACAGGGGAACACATCTTTTGGGGCTGAAACAAATCCAGAACAGCTCAGCACTGCACCCACAGCCCCACACGAGGCTCCCACCCTCCCCTCCATTAAATAGTAAGAGGAAAAACAGTGAATTCCTTCCAGCCACCAAAAGTGAGCAGGGAAGTGTGCCTGCATCACACATCCATGGAGAGAGAGATCCCTTGCCCCAAGGGAAACCCAAAGGCAGAGTGTTGGTAATTGTAAGATGTTTACAGAAGGGTGTTGTTCCTAATTAACCAATAGTGTAAAAAGTAGTGATTGAAGACCAATCAAGTTCACCTTTATCGTAGCCGCCTATAAAAGAACGTGTGGTTTCTAATAAACTCAGCATTTCACCTTCTGAGACTTTAGAGCCTGTCTATCACTTTATTCACCCATCCTCGATACAATAACAACAGGAGAGGAGCGGGAGGAAGGAAAAGGGTTTATTTGCAGATTTCTCTGTGCTCCCCGAGGGGAGCCAGCCCCTGTGCACGTGGGCCAGCATTCCCAGGGTGACTTTGTCCCTGAACAGGGAAAGCTGCTCTCCTGCTGCCAGCCAGCAGCTCTGGGCCAGGGGGGGAATACAGATTAGCAGGAATGCATTTTCCAGGGCATTAAGGAATTTTTTAACTGCTCTGTGCTCTGTTTTTCCCTTGCTTGAAAAAAAAAAAAAAAAAAAAAAAGAGAGGGAAAAAAATTTAAAAGCAAGTGTTTTAAAAATTGCAGAAAGAGCCAAAGGTGAGGTGATTCTGGCAGAGTCATTTGAGGGAAAAATTTGATTAAAAAGTTGGGAAAATATTCCAGACTGCCCAATGCTTCAGCATATGGTGAATGCCTTATGGAAGAGAGGGAAATAAAGATATATTTTCTGCCTGAGAGAGGGGGAATTTCTTGCAGCAGTTTTAATGACAGCAGCTGCTTGAAATATTAAATACTGATATTAAAATATCCCCATTGCAATTCAGTATTAATGCACCCCCTGCCAATTTATGGAACCCAGTAAATTTACAGCAGTGCCTGGTTTTCTCTTTAACCAGATTTGACTCGTCAGGGTCAAATTCTTTGACTGAACTGACATAGGCCTGCTCAATTTAAATTCTGTGCTCTGTGTCAGAGGGAGCTTAGTTTTAAAAAAAATAAATAAAAATGGTATAGTTGTATTTTCTCCTCTCACAGCCAAATTTTACCTGTAAGAATGCACAGGCAGAGGGACACTTTCAGTGGAATCACAGATTTGGAACCAGTCCTGAGGCAGGATCCCTTTGATCTCGGGCTCCAGCCTGAGTCACTGCACTGACGGGAAGGGGGATGCAGCCCTGCTGTAAATCATCACTTCCTTCAGCATTCCCTGGCTGCATGAGCCACTGCAAATTACCAACTTCCCTTGCCCACATGAAGAGGAGCAAGTTAATTCCTCCTCTTTTTAGTCCAGGATCTTGGAGCTGTCAGGTTTTCCAGGTGCTGATGTCTGTGCACACACAGCACATAAATCCAGGCACCCCTGAGTGCCCACAAGCACCAAACACAGAGCTTTGGATGAAGCTCACCTGCTCCCAAACCACTAAGAGTGGGGAATTGTAAATGGTTTGTCCACAGAGCCAAGAGATTTGGGAAGCTACATGGAACTGAGGCGCAGTTTTTGAACAAGGCACAAGCCTTGTTTTTGACTAGATTTCAGTGCAAATTCAGAACAAACCCCCCGAAATGAGCATCAGATTGAAGATTAAACCCAGCAAGGCTCTGATCACACACAGGGAAATGCCATCTCCAAGCAAGGAATGGTGCTGCTTCCAGGCAGAAGAAGCCAAAAAAGGGACACCTGAACCTGTCCCCAGGGAGAAGGAGCAGCTCAGGCACAAAGAGCCGACATGACCCGGTGAGTCCCAAAGTCCCCTTGGAAAGGGCTCCAAATTACCCAGGTTTTGGGGAAGTGGGACACGGGGAGCCAGAGGAGTCACATGGAGAGGAGAGATGGACACAGGGACAAAGGGCTGCAGGGACTCTCCGCTGTGATTTCAGCAGTGACGGGCGCTGGCCGCTGGCCTGGGTCCCTAACGAGCTGGGCACTTCGTTAGCGGGCACAGAGCTGCATTCTCTGCCAGCCCTCCCCTCCTGCAGGAGACCAGAGCCACAGCTGATGTCACTTCTGCACATGGAGCAGCAGCACTCACAGCAGGGGCACGGGAGAGGCTGCCAGGCCTTCGGAACCACGGCTGAGAATATAGTTTTTAAAATTTTTCATTTTCGAAACGAAGCACCTTGGTAATCCAGCGGTGGTAAAAATGTGTGCCACTTCCTGCCACAGCACTGGAGAAAGTCAGGGAATCTTTCCCAAGTTTCCTGAAGTCACCTCTGGTAAATCACCTGAGCTTTTCCCAGGTTTAATTTGAAGCAGCATGATCTGATAATGAGCTGACCAGAAGAGCTCCTGGATGAGGTGATACCAGGGGTTAGGAAACACCAGACAAGTTCTTTATTTCTTTGGCATCAATACCAGATCCACCCTCCTACACGATCCCTTCAGCATCCCCAGGCAGCCAAAGCATCCCCAGGCGCCACATCCACACGTTTTCTGAACCTTCCCATGGATGGTGACTCCAGCAGGGCCCTGGGCAGCCTCTGCCAGTGCTTTGGGAGCCTTTCCATGAGGAAATTTCCCCTATACCCAATCCAACCCTCACAAGGCTGTTTCCTCTCCTGTCACTGCTCCCTGGGAGAAGAGGCCGACCCAAATTAAGGCATTTTTGACAATATATTTGAAATGCAAGAAGCTCTCAGTGTGCCCAGGCTAGTGCCCTACTACAATAATATTTTTGTCCCTTATTCCACATTTATCATGAAGTGGAGGCAAATTCCTTCCCTTCAGATGTAAGAGTGGGAGGTTCAAGGTTAGAAATGTGAGAAAAACACACCCAGCCGTGGCTGCCCCTGGATCCCTGGCAGTGCCCAAGGCCAGGCTGGACAGGGCTGGGAAGGTGTCCCTGCCACAGCAGAGGGTTGGAACGGGATCTTTAAGGGCCCTCCCAACCCAAACCACCCTGTGATTCCATGATTTCCCTGCCTCCCAAGCCATATCAGTCTCATGCCATTTCTTATCATTTATTGCCTTTTATTATCACTTCTCACTGATCCCTTCAGGGTTCGTGGAGCAAGGTAAGTTTTTATAGGAAGGGGTCACAAGGCTATGCAGGAGTTTCAGCTACTCTGAACAGTGCACACACAGACACTGTTAAGCTTTTAAACTTCAAAAAACCTGGAAGAAATATCTTCCTTTCTGGTAAAAAAAAAAAAAAAAGAGGTGGTTTTAAAAGAGCTGATTTTAAACACCACGATGGAGATTTAAAATCAGACTATCCCAAGTTAGAAGGGACCCACAGGGCCCCTGCAGGAGAAAAAAAACCAACATCCTGTGAGTATTTCTAGCTCAGAAAAAAGTAAACTTAGTCAGAGAAAAGCAGATGCAGGAAACCGACCCGAGAGCTGGCAGAGCAGCACCACAAACCCTGAGCCACAAACAAGCAGCTGCTGAGCTGGAGGTGGCTGCAGAGCCTTTCTTGGCCCCAAGGCCAGCACTCCAGAGGCATCTCTGCTCCAAAGCCCCACGAGAAGAGCTGGAAATCACTGGTTATCACTGGTTATCACTGGTTATCACTGGTTCCTGTGTTTGCTTCCACCTCAGCCCACACTGCAGCATCTGGGGAGATTCTTTGGGTTTAAGAGCTGAGGTGTGGGAGGGGTTTGCTCCCAGACCCACTCAGTGCTGAGCTGTGCTCTGAAAATCTGGGGGTTTATTGCCTTCAGAAAGCCCAGAGTGAGTCACAAAGGTAAATTCTAAATACATACACACAGTCCTGTGGTTCTCCTGCAGCAGGGGAAGCTTCTCCTTGAGAAACACAGAGAAGTTTTTTCTTTAAAACTCCAGCCACAACAGGAGGGGGTAGGGGATTTTCCTCCCCACTTAGTTTATCTACAAATTAATTATTTTAATTCTAATTTAAAAATAAAGTTCAGAACAACAACAGCTCCTTCAAGTCAGTCATAACACACTCAGCCTTCCCATTACAAACCAGTTGAAGGCACACACAGAGATTTCTTTGTCTATTAAATACTCCAAGCACAGCCCCAACCCCAGCGTGGAGCACTGCTAGAAATCAGGATCAAAGAGAAGCACCCTCCCCTCCTCACGAACCTTCTCCTGCATCCCTACAACCCACAAGTCCCAGTTTCCAGCTGTATCATGAGGAAAAAAATAAACAAACCTGAGATTTGTGAGAGATACCCATGTGTACCCTAAATGTGTGTCTCTGCAGCAGCATTTTAGAAGGAAAGATGGATTTAAGGAAATATTACTCTTATGGTGCTTCACTTGCACAGCTCCAAGCAGTGCCACTTTCCACCCAGCAATTACAACTGGATATTTGTGCCACACAGCCAAGATTTTTTCACATCAAGCAATTTTATCCCTTCTCCACAGGGAAAACTGACGTTCTCCCAGGCCAGGGAAAAAGGGGCTTTTCAAGCCTGAGTCTCAGGTTTCACCAGAGCCAGCATTTAATATCAAACTTCACATCTTGTAAGAGGCAGCCAAAAATCCCCCAGACCAGGGATTTTCCACTGCTCTGGAAGCGGTGGAAAATCCGGAATTTCTGTGAAAAGCCACATTGAAAAATAATTATCCCTCTAAAACAGAAAAAGAAAAGCAGGAATAGCAGAATTAAAGAGGTGGCTTTGCACAGAGATTGTTCCTGCCAGCCCTGTGACCAATCGAGGCAGGGACAGGTCTGCCACGCTGGTTACATTCCTCCAGGGGGGATGAAAAAATTATTTGTTTTTGATTGGGTCTATGCAGAACATTTGCATCTTGTTACTGCTGATATTTTAGCCTTAAAAGTTCTCAGACATTCCTCCAGGGCTTATCTTAAGCACATTTTTATTAAGTTCCCTTCTCTAAAAAAAACAAGCTCCACTGAGTTTTGACGCGCGCTGCCTTTGACAATGATAATCTTTGTGCTTCCCAGCTGCAGCAAATTTAAGATAATCTCTTTTCCAAGTGGACTTTATTAATCTTTCCAGTGAAATACCATCCTGAGGTAAAACAATTATTTCCAGTTCAACTCTTAGTACCAGCTAAGCCCATGCTGGAAAAGACAACCAACATCTGGCAGACTCAATATCTGCAGCAATTAAGAGTAATCGTGGAACCATAAATACACAAATCTGTCCAGGGGCTGGGCTGGGGCTGGGCTCGGGGACAGCCAGGGAGGGAACGGCCGCAGCAGGACTGCACCAGCCACCAGCTGGGCTGGCCACACCAGGGACACTGCCACTGCCACAGGGGCACTGCCACTGCCACAGGGGCATTGCCACTGCCACTGGGGCACTGCCACTGTCACTGCCACAGGGGCACTGCCACTGCCACAGGGGCACTGCCACTGCCACAGGGACACCGTCACAGCAGCACTGCCACAGGGGCACTGCCACTGCCACAGGGACACTGCCACTGTCACTGCCACAGGGACACTGCCACTGCCACAGGGGCACTGCCACTGCCACTGCCACAGGGGCATTGCCACTGCCACAGGGGCACTGCTACTGCCACTGCCACAGGGACACTGCCACTGCCACAGGGGCACTGCCACTGTCACTGCCACAGGGACACTGCCACTGCCACAGGGGCACTGCCACTGCCACAGGGGCACTGTCACAGCAGCACTGCCACAGGGGCACTGCCACTGCCACAGGGACACTGCCGTCACTGGGGCACTGCCACTGCCACAGCAACACTGTCACAGGGGCATTGTCACTGGGGCACTGCCACTGTCACAGCAGTCCTATCACTGTCACAGCAGCACTGCCACTAACACAGTGGCACCACCACTGTCACACCTTCGCTGCCACTGTCACATCTTCACAGCATCACTGCCACAGGGGCATTGTCACTGCCACAGTGGTGCAGCTGCTGTCACACCTGCACTGCCACTGTCACACCGGCACCACCACTGTCACCGTCCCAGCAGTACTGTCACCGTCAAACCTGCACTGCTGCTGTCATCACCACCACTGCCACTGTCACAGCTGACCTGCCACAGTCACAGGGGCACTGTCACTGTCACAGGAGTGCTGTTACTGTCACACCTGCACTGTCGCTGTCACACCTGCACTGTTGCTGTCACACCTGCACTGTCACAGCAGTACAGCTGCTGTCACTGTCACACCTGCACTGTCGCTGTCACACCTGCACTGTCGCTGTCACAGCAGTACAGCTGCTGTCACTGTCACACCTGCACTGTCGCTGTCACACCTGCACTGTCCCTGTCACAGCAGTACAGCTGCTGTCACTGTCACACCTGCACTGTCGCTGTCACACCTGCACTGTCGCTGTCACAGCAGTACAGCTGCTGTCACTGTCACACCTGCACTGTCGCTGTCACACCTGCACTGTCGCTGTCACACCTGCACTGCCGCTGTCACTGCCACAGCAGCACCGCCGCTGTCCCCACGCCCGGGGATGTGCCAGCTCCCCCAGGGGTCTCCAGGACAGTGACACCTCAGCCCGGGGAGCCGGGGCTGGGACACAGCCACACCTTCCACGTGTCATGGCAGAGCCCCCTCGGTCAGTGATTAACAGGATTTAACTAATTGGGGGGAGCATCCCTCTCGTTCTCCCCAGCTCCCTCCCTGCGGTGCCACCGGGGCTGTTGAGGCTCCCGAGTGTCCCAAAACCGGGACAAAGATCCCCAAAGGAGCCGGGCCAGGCCTGGGCTCACCCCCAGCTGCTCCCCCAAAAGCAGATTTTTCTCCTGAATAACGTGAGGGGACTGACCCCAAGCCCAGCCAGGGAGGGCCAAACCCATGGGATACAGAATCCTGGATCCCAGCCCTGCTCCTGGAGGAACCCGCTCTGCTCGGTGTCACCTCAGAGCAGCTGAAGCACCACGGCTGATTATTATTATTAATATTTTATTATTTATTATTATTATTATGTCTAGAAAAAAAACACTTCACCTTAGTGTTTTAAATTAAAAAATGTGACTCTGCTCAGTTTTCAATTAACTGTCCCTGAAAGTATTTTTTTATTGAGCTGCTTTGACTGCAAAAGTGCAATTTTGCAGAAACACAATTTTGCTTTTTCCTGCTAAAAGGGTAACAATAGGTAAAAATTACAAAAAGATCTGATAGATAAACAATAAATTATCTGAGTTGGAGTCAGATCTATGTCCAAAAGCTCTTCTAAATGCAAGCATAGCTGGAAAATAAACAAAATTAATTTAACTTCATTTTCCCTCTAAAACTCTTCCAGTTGTTAACTCCCTCACTGAAGTAAATCTCGTGTAAAATCATGATCATTGCTATAAAAATATGAGATTAAGGCAGCACAATAAGTAGAAAAGATGCAAGTTTATATATCATTTGAGTAAAATATCATCACCTGGAGGAAAAATCAAAAGCAGTTTTGGACTGAAATATCTGCTGGGTTCCTCAGAGGGAACATTTTGCTTCAGACACAAACAAAAGCCAGGGTAAAATATGATCTCTGTGCTCGACTGACTGTGCCCTCTCAGAGCTCCAGTTTGTTGTGTTACAATGTCCAAGGAAAATTATTTGAGGGACTGGAACAAAGAAATTTAACATATTTCCCCCAGACGAAGCCATTGCTAATCCCAGAAACCGCACAGACAGAATTTCATTGGCAAGAACATCCTGGATGATCTCCCACCGTTACTTTACAGCAGCAAGGCTACTTTTCCTTTAAAAGAAAGGAAACCAAAGGGATTATTTCCCCCCCGGATTGCACCCCTGCATTTCCCAGCTCCCAGCTGGGACATCGGGGAGTTTCAGCAGCATCCCAGGTGAGCCCTGCACGCCCAGCACTGCCCTGGTGTCCCGTTCATCCCCTGCCTGGCTTTTCCTCACAGCCAAATACTTCAAACCACAACCATTTGGTAGCCACAACCTCCTTGACCAAGTGGCCACCCTGGAAAGGGAAATAAATGGAATTATCACTATCTGCTTAAGGATCTTTGGCTATGGGCTGGTGGCTCCTGGGTGAGGTCACAAGGCCTGGCTGCTCCACAAAGGCTGTGGGCTCTGCTGGCTCTCAGATTGAGCAATAAAAGGCTCTTTTCCTTTTCTTTCCATTTCTTTTCCTGGTCACACACGTGGGCTGGGAGCCTGTGCTCATGCCAGCTCTCCATAAGCCCCAAGAGCCCCATCAGGAGACAGGCACAAGTCTCCTGTTCCACCTGCAGCTCGGCTCCCTAAATAAATCCGGAGCATCAAAGGGATCACAGCAGGATGAGGGAACCCCGAAGAGTGCATTTAGTGCAGGCACACACACACAGAGGTGCCAGGCCAGGGCAGCCCAGCCCTGCATGAACAAACTCCATCCCAAGCCCTGCAGGATGGCTGACAAACCCTGCAGCACCCAGAGCTCAGGGCACTGATCCCAGCTGCTTCCCCCGAGTGCCAGGAGGAATTCAAACAGCACAATCCTGCTCCCTGAGCTTGCCCAAGGCAGCTCAAGGCCCAGAGGAAAAAGCCAATCCCCCAAAAACAAGGGTGTGCTGTCCATGTGGGACTGAAGGTCACAGAACTGTGACCAACTCCGGTTCCAGAGTAATGAGCATCCATAAAACCCACACAGCAGACACAACATCGCCAGCGTGGGACGTGTTGATACCTGTTAATTACTCTTTTTTTTCACAAGGAAAACCTCCTTCAAAGGCAAGAATAAGATCTAAGGTTGCCCTTTGCTCTGCTGAATTTATCTGGTTTATGCAACCCCCGAGTGTGCAAGATCACAGAGTGGGGGGAAAATGTTTTACTCACAAGTGAGTAAAAGCAGAAAAATCAACTTTGTATCAGCAGAAAGGCTGAACTTGAAGGCCCACAAGTCTCCTCTTTCCCCAGAAGCAGGAATAAATCAAGTACTCATGGAAAAGGAGAAGCAGCCCCAAGTTTTGGTGACACAACCACACCCCACATGCTGTGGGATCCCCTTTCCCCATCCAGCACCCTGCTCCTCCCATTCCTCGGCACCAGCCACGGAAACCAAAACCACCCCGTGCCACCACGGCAGCCACGATTCCGGGCTGGAACACAGAGAACAGCTCCTTTTTTGCAGCCACACCAGCGGCTCCAGCCACGAGGGACAGAGCACCCGAGGCAGCCGAGCTCCAGGGAGAGGCACCGGCCAAGGACCAGGCCACAGAGCCCCACCGGGGCAGCCAAACCCGCCGAGGAAATGCCTGTGAGCCGGGTGGTTTCACCAGGGGAGGGTGTTACAAAAGCTGCTGCTGACCTGAGGTGAGCAGAGAGCTCACTGCAGTCTGCAAACCTGGGCAGAAGGGACCCGGCCACGCTCCACAGGGCCGGGAAATGCGGGAAACGAGGACGGGTTCGGGGGGCTCCGCAGGAAACAGCCCCGGCCGCGCCAGCAGGAAATGCATTTTGAGGCTAAAAATGCCCAAACTCCAGCCGAGAGAAGCCCACGCCAGCCCCGAAGGACAGCAGCTCCTCAGACAATGCAGGAATCTCCCTGCAGAAGCCCAAGTAGATTTTTTTCCCCCTCTGGCCTCCATCTCTGCCACAGCCAAACAGCAATCCAAGGGAACGCCATCCATCACCATTCCAACCCCAGGGCTCGCCACAGGCCAGGGGAGACCGCCAGACCAGCGGCCCTTACAAAGGCTTTTGTTTTGGTTTAATTCCGAGCAACATCTCGGAGTGCAAACCCTGCCCTGCAGTATTTGCAACCCAAATATTGCAGCACTGAGCTAATTTCGGGGAGCTGGCACACACAAGCGACTACTGGAGTAATCAGACCAAAAAAATGAAGGCGAGCTAAATTTAGGAGTAACTATGCGATGCAATATTAATAACGGATTATCTCCCTTCTAAAAAAATTACATATATACATATATATATATATACATATATATATATATATATATATATATATATATATATATATTTTTTTTTTTTTTTTTAAGTTAAGCTGACAATGCTCCTTGGAAGATGCAGTTCTCCATCCCCCCAGGGATGGATCCCAGAGTTTTCTGGGTACCAAGATGAGGTTCAACCCCCCACCCTCCCCGGAAAAAAGCCCCCCACGACCCCAGTGGCGCATTCCCCGCCCCGCAGCGACCCCGGGGAGGGGGAGCTCGGTGCCCGCGTCCGCCGCGCTGTCCCCGAGCGCTCCCGGGGAGGGCTGGCCCCGTTTCCCCGCAGTGCAGCGCGGACCGCCCGCATCCCCCATCACTCACTTCCTCTTGTACTCGTCGCGCTCCCGCTTGACTTTGGCCAGCACGTTGTAGAGGGCGCGGATCTCGGGGGTGATGGTGTCGATCTGCACCCCGACGCCGTCCGGGTGCACCCAGGACACGCCGGGGCCCTGCACGGTCTCCAGGCCGCCGCCGCCGGTGCGCCGCACCTGGGTGTAGCTCCAGATGGTGCCGGGCAGGCGCCCGTAGTGCGGCGGCGACGGCAGCGCGCCGTGCCCGGGGCCCGGCGGCGGCACCAGCGGCGGGGTCCCGCCGTCCGTCTGCACCGCCTGGTCCCGGGAGAAGGTCTTGTAGCGCAGCCGGCGGTCGCGCTCGCTCTGCTGGGCCGCCAGCTGCTTCTCCAGCAGGCGGTTCCGCCGCTCCAGCTCGTGCACCTTGGCCAGGAAGCAGCGGAACCGCACGTTCAGCCCCTTGAGCAGGTGGATGTTGGAGCCCAGGTCGTTCCGCAGCGCCGCCGTCACCGGCGGCCCCCCCCCGGCTGCCGCGGGGCCGCCGCCGCCGGGGCCCAGCGGGCAGGAGGAGGAAGCGGCGGCGGCGGTGGGGGAGAAGGCGCGGGCCATCTCCCCGAAGAGCAGCGAGTTCATGGCGGAGGGGGCGGCGGCGGAGGGGCCGGTGGTGATGGAGAGGCCGGCGGTGATGGAGAGGCCGGCGGTGGCGGCGGTGCGGAGCGGCCGTGCCGGTGCCGCTGCTGTGTCTGCGGCCGCCGCCGCGCTCCGAGCGCTCTGAGGGCTCTGGGCGGGAGCGCGGGGCGGGACCGGCCCCGCCTCAACCCCGCGCGCCGGGACCGAGGCACCGCCCACGCGCCGAGCCACGCCCCCTATTTCCATATACGCGCCCTTATTTCCATAACCACGCCCCGTTATGCCATGCCAAGCATCTCGTTTCCATAACCACGCCCTCATTGCATAGCCCTGTCGTGGTTCCTAGCCACGCCCCTCATTTCCATAACAATACTGCTCATTTGCATGGCCCCGCCCCGCGGTGCCGCAGCCGCGGCCGCTCCCTCCACGTGTCCGGGGCGCGGGGCTGGGGGGGGGCGGTGATTTTTGGGGAGCCCCGCGGTCCGAGGGCGCTCCAGAGCCCCGGGGCTCCCCGCAGCGGTGGGCAAACGTCCGGGAAGGGGCACAGCCCCCGGCCCTGCCCGCCCGGGACACCGCAGCGTTGTGAATGCCCGCGGGAGCCGGGCTGCGGGGCGGCAGTGCTCGGCCGGGAGAGGAGAGCGGGCAGCGGACAGCGCAGCTCCTCCCGGCGTGCAGGGGCTGAAGGGGAGCCGGAGCAGGAGCTGCCTCAGGAACTGGGGTGACGGGACAAGGGGGCAACGGGGCGGACCGAAGGAGGGGAAGTTGTGGATATTGGGCAGCAGCTGTTCCCTGTGGGTGCCCCAGACGTGGCAGCGTCCAAAGCCAGGCTGGATAAGGCCTCGAGCAGCCTGGGGTGGCGGGAGCTGTCCCTGCCCATGGCACGGCTGGGAACAGGAGATCTTTAAGGTCCCTTCCCATCCCTCAACGCCCTGTGATCCCACGACTGCACCATTAGGCCAGATGAGACTAAATGATAAACCTCGGGTTTTGTCATCCCAAAGCAGAGCCCTGCCTAAGTGCTAAATATTGCTGATATTATAATAATTAAGTTATTAAATGAACGTTTCCCAAGTGCTGCTGCCGGACCTCTGGGCAATCAAAGGATATTGTTTAATTGAATGATGTGATCGCTGCACTGCTCTGCTGGGCACGGAGTGATGCAAGGGAAACACGGGACAGCTCAGTCAGGCTGGGGTAAAGCTGCAGGAGCACTGCTCACCCAGATGGCATTTCTGAAATAAAACCATGGGGCTTGCCGGCTTATATTTATGTTTATGTTTATATATGGTTTATATATTTATTTTTATCTTTTATATCTTGATGTATCTTCTCTATTTATATTTATATTTTATATGCTGTAACATATTTATGTGTTTATATTTTATTTTTGCGTTTATATTTATATAAAAATATATATCTTATATACATTTCGATTTATATTTTCTATTTAATATTTTTATTTTATATTTTTATAAAAATATTTTTATTTTTGCATTTGGGTTTCTATATTTTGATATATCTTATATATATTTATAATTTATGTCTTTATATGTTTATATTTTTATTTATATTTACATTTATACTTCTATATTTTATATATCTTATATATTTATATTTTATAATTTTATATATATATTTATATGCTTATAATTTTATTTTTGAATTTATATTTATTTAAACCCCACTTGCTGAAACTCCACTTGCAGCACCTCCAGCCACGCTCAGCACCGAAACCAGGGCTCTTCAAAGGGCTCTGTTAATGTGTTACTAACCTGTGTTTTGCCAGCACCTCCTGGAAAAAGAAAAAAAAAAAAAAAAAGCTGGGTGGAGGTGTATCATTACCAGGGTGACTCAAGGAAACACCTGAAGGATTTGTCTCTGCCCCAGCACAAAACCTCCGGGGCTGGGTTGGTGCGTGGCTGTCAGCAAACAGAGCCAGGTTTCCAGCACAAAGCCCCTTTCCTCGCCAGGAAAGGCTCTCCTGCTCTGTGCCACCCTGCAGAGCCTCGGGAACGCCTGGAAAATGCAGGAATTGGCTCCAAGTGCCCAGACTGAGGCGTTGTTTGGGGCAGGCCGGCCAGGAGCGGGTTTGCCCCGGATTTGGGAAATTGGAACCACCGGGATGGTTTGGGAATTGGAACCACAGCAGGGTGGGATGGGATGATGGGGTGAGCTTTAAGGTCCCTTCCAGCCCAAACTCTGCTGGATTTTATGGATTTCCCTGGGTTTGGGCACCTCGCTGCTGGTGCTGGAAGGAGCTGGGTGATTGCAGAGCCCCGTGGTCAGCATGTGGGAAAATCCAGCTGCGCTTTATTTTAATTTTTTATCATTTCTTCCCCCCTCAGGAAGCAGAAAGCACCTGGGGTGATAAACCAAGCAATGAAGTTCCTGCCCCATGATCTTGCAGCTCCCTGGATGCACCAGCACCTCATCCCGAGGTCATTAAATCAAATTAATCCTTTGCCTAATGACCAATGGCCACGGCCACCCCCAGGGTCCCGCTGTGCTGCTGGGCTGGGGCCTCACTGAATCCCCCGAATTAATGGCAGAAATTAATTAACTCGGCACAGGAGGTGGGAATGCCCACCCTGGGAGGGCCCTGCTGGCACAGCCCCGTGCCAGGCTGGGGACGTTCCTGCAGGGAATTCCTGCAGGGGATGGATTCCTGCCAGGAGAGGGTGGAAATAAGGGAGCCCTGATGAGCCCTGTCCTATCGGGACAGGCAGGAAAAGGGCTCCGGAAGGGAATGGGGCTGGTTCTGAGAGCAGGGACTCGCCGCGGCCACCCCAACGATGCCAACGATAATAACAGCACACGTTTGTTTGTTTGTTTGATTGTTTGATTGTTTAATTGATTGTTTGATGGGTTTGCTCCCAGCTGCTCCACCCAAACCTGGGCTGGAGCAGGGATTGGGGAATCTGGACCCTTGGATTTTGTTTTCCCTTTGGCAGCACCCTGCACTCCCCAGCCTCGGTGACCATTTTCAGGGCTGCTCTCTGCATCGGCTCTGATGTTTTTAATGTTCATTTTCCTGGGGTTGGTTGCGTCCTTTGAGGCTCTGTTCATCCAGCACTCATGGAAAGTTATTTTTTCCTTGGTAAAGTCACCATTTTCCAGTCAAACCAACTGTCCTGGGGTGACTTTATGATGCTTGCATCCCCATTTGTCTGTTTAACCCAGAAAGAAGTTTTCCACCTTTAAGACCGGTTCTGAGAGCTTTCCAGAAACTGCACTGGCTCCCCCACATCCTCCTCCTGGACGGTGCTGTCTGCAGCACAGACAGACAGCGGGACAGAGCTCTCCTTTGCTCTGAGTTAGTTTTTAGCTTGCTGAGGCAGAGAAGTTCCCTGGACTGGGCTTTTTCTTTTTCTTTGGATCTGTTCAAACCTGCTCTGGACTGAACATCCAGAGGAGGACCAGGAGCTCATACCTAATGGCCCACTGATAAGAGACTGATAAGAGACTGAGTGAGCCAAGCCACAGCCCACCGAGGGCACTTTCTGAGTTTGCCATCTCTTCAGAACAGTGAGAGGTTCTATTGTTGAATATTGTTCATTTTTTTGTGCTGGTGAATGCTTTGCCTGTTAAATAAAAAGTTTTTTTTTCCCACTTTTCTCCAAGGAAATCTTTCCCCAAACCAGCTGGGGGAGGCGCTGCTTGAATCTGCTTTCTAGAGGAACTCCTTTAGAGGTTTTCCCCCGGATTTGCCCTAAACCAGGACACGGACCCGAGCCCACCCCCAGGGCTCCCGTTCTGTGCCGCAGGGCTGCTCCCGGGGCTGATGGCATCACCACGGGGCTGGTTTGTGTGTTTGCACAAACCTCCCTCTAACACAAGCAAATTTCTTCTGGTTCGACATCCACAAAACTCCCCAGGCCCCCAAAATGCCCCTCACTGACTGTGGGGGTCCTGCTGGGCTGGGATTTTCTCACATCAGGTGAGGCTGCAGCCCCTCACCCCCTCAGCCCCTTCCCTCCCCCGGGCCGCAGCTGCCTGAAAACAGAGCCAGACAAAATTAAGGGAAAGAAAAGCATAACTGTTTTTTATTTATTTATTGAAGGGCCTTCAGGTACATCTCGGGCAGACAAAGCCCCCCAGGGGCTACACCCAAAAATGGACCACGGCTCACAAGCTTTCACACTTTGATAACTTTGGTCCATTTGCATATTGGGGGTTAATCCTCCAATTCCAGCTTCAGCTAATGAAGTCATTTACCCCGAGCTTGCTCCCCCCATCTCCCTTTGTTGAATTTCTCGGGGCCTGAGGCAGTGAGGTGTCCTTGATTGCCAGGCCTGGAGAGGAATTGTTGTGTCTGCCCAAAACGGGAGAGCAGCAGCTGACCCTGCGTGTGGAGTTTGGAGTTCTGCACTAAAGGACTGCAGGATTATTATACAAATTGCAAATACAAATTACAAATAATAAAAAAATATATTAAATGAATATATGAAATCCTGAGGCATCAGTTCCACCTCGACGCTGCCGTTGGACACCCAGCGGGGCCGGGGGGGCACCCGAGGCTGGGGTGGCTCCCCTGGGGCTCTCACCTCGCACCTTTCTTCCTGAGGCTGTTTGTCTGAAAGGCGCAAATCTTTAACAGTCCACCCCAAAATGTTGTTGTTTTGTCTTTTTTTTACCACAGACACCGTGATGGGCACGAGCACCAGCAGGGGGCTGGCATCAGTCTCGTCCCGGCTGCGTTTTTGGCCAGCAAAGCCTCTCCCACCCCAGCAGCGCCTTCCCTGCAGCAGCCCCGGGATTTTTGTGGGGAAGGGGAGCAGGAGCTGCCCGGGCCTGCCCCGGGCACGGGGGAGGATAGGCAGGACTTGGGGACAGCCCCGGCTCCTCCTGGGGTGACTCAGCGCCACCGAAACAGCCGGGGTGTCACCAGGGCTCCGGGCCGTGCCCACCGCGGGTGTCACCGGCCGGGAAAGGGCCGGGTCACCGCCCGGGGCGCTTCCCGTTCAGGGGAAGCCTTTGGATGGTGCCGGGAATCGCCACCCGGGCACGCCGCGGGGACAGAAGGTGTTCGTGGGGCTGCTGCTGGCAGTGCGTGGGAGGGATGAGTTGCACAGAACAGCAGCTTCTCCTCCCCGCACCTTTCCTGCCTTTAGAGGAGGTTTTTCCTCCCCAAGCCGTGTTTGCTCCCCCGCTTTGTTCCCTCCCTGTCCCAGCAGCTCACGGGACAGAGGAGCTGCTGCCGAAACCCAGCACCTTCTCCCAGTGCGGGTTCATCCCTGCACTCACCAAAACCTCATTTGCCCGCATTTGGGGGTTTGGGGGCGTCACAAAACAGATCCAGCCCGAGGAGAGAGGATGCTCCTGCACAGCCAAAGGGCTGCGCGAGAATTTGGGATGCGCGCAGGGACCGGGCTCAGCACACCCGCACCCCCTCCCCGCCCGGCCGGGGCTGATCTCCTCCATGGAGAGGCGTAAATATTTTGCAAACAAAGCTGCAGGCCAGGTGCAGCCCCGAAAGGCGGAGGAGATAAAGGTGCCGAGCGGCGCATCCGCGGTCGGGGCACGCCGGGATCTCCGTGGAGACGGCGGCAGCGCTCTCTGCTTCCTTAGGAACCAAACATTTCGTGCGCCTTGAGTAGAGCGGCAAATATGCAGCGATGGGCCCGGACAGGCTGCCCAGGTGTGCCCCGGGGCGGGGACCGCTCCGGCAGCAGCTCCGGGACAATCGCCCTGGGATGCTCTGCCGGGGTCCGGGCGTGCCCCGCGCAGCGCTGCAATCCCAAAATGGTCAAACTCTTGATTCTGAAGGCAGCAGGCGGACCCTGGCCTGATTAATTCAGTGCAGGATGGTTTTAAATTAACAGGATAAATTATTTCTTTCTCGTTGTTGCCCCAAACTTTACTGGGTTGAGCGGCACCCAAAGCCCCGAGCACTGAGGGGGGTTAAGGTGAACTGGGATTTATTTTTAGCTCCCTGTCTAAACCTCTCCTCCAGAAGCCATTAGCTGGTTATTTTCCCTGCTTGCACCGTGGGTTTTTAGCCTGACAAGTTTTGCAGGACACGGGGAGAAGAAAAGCTTCCCAGTGGGAGCTGTGACGGGATCGGGGCATGGATCGGGAATGTGGGGCTGGGACTGCCCCAGCATCCCCCGGCACCTCCCTCCTGCCTCCCGTCTTGTCCCTCAGCAGGGACAGCGGGACCTGCCCTGAGGGGGTGACAGCACACCTGGGCACTCACAGGGACACCGGGACATCTCACCTGGGCACTCACAGGGACACCGGGGTCTGTCCCGGGGAGGGGACACCTCACCTGAGGCACTCAGGTTTCCCCCCGGCCCGGGGGATGCTCTGTACGACCCCGCGGTGTCATTGCCGTGAGTCACGGGGCTTCGGAGCGGTTCCCTCCCGGCTTTCCCAACTTCCTGCGCTGTTTCTGCGGGAGCGGAGCTCGGGTGGAGCCCCCGTGGGTGCAGCCCTGGGCTGGGGAGCGCTGCTGCAGCCGCTGAGCTACAGAAAGGTGCTGAGAGCAGCAGAAGCCGGCTGCAGGAAGGGACACGGGAATGACCTGGCGCTCCGGTGTGCCACCCTTCGGTGTCTGATGTCACCCGCTGGGAGCCGGCTGGCTGCCGTCAAACGTTAGGAGTAATTACAGGATGCTGCTGGTTTACAGCACTGCCCTGTTTGCTCATTAAATGGGATTAAAAACAGCGGCCGGGAGAAGCTGCAGGGATGAAACCCCCGAGAAGGGCCCGGGGAGTCCCAAACACGGACACTGGGCTGGGGTGGCCACCTCCAGCCTGGGACACGCAGGGACAGCACCCCAAACCCCAGCAGGGCTGAGCACGGGATGCACTCGGGGCTGTCATTTGTGCCCAAGCCCCGGAGGGTTTCAGTCTCCACGGGAGCATCCCGAGCCCTTTCCCATCCCAATCTCCCATCTCGGGCTGGGGACAGCCCTGACTCTGCCCAGGGCATGTGCTGAGGGTGACTGAGGTGCTGCTGGCACAACACTTGGGAAAGAACCAGCAGGATTATGATTAATAGCAGTAATTATTGGGTTATCATCATTAGGGCAGAGATCTCTCCCTCTGAGGCACTCAAGCCCAAGAGCCCTTTAATGAGAGGGTGTCCCTGGCTGCCCTGCCCTCCCCCCAGATTCAAACATCTCCTTTGTCCCCTCTGCAGCCCCTGCCCCGACCCCATGGCAGGGAGAGATGGGAAAGATGGGAGGGGATGTCAGACCCAACATCCCCGGCAAGAGCAGCCAAGACTAAACATGGTGTTCTTGAGATTCGTTTCTTTTAAAAGTTCAACCTCTCTCCATATGTCAAAGCTGAACTTAAACCACAAACACCTGAATTTTTCCAATTTCTACTTAATATTTGCCCTGTTTTATATCACACACCTTACCCCCCTGGGGAAGGACTGTAGGGAAGTGTTATCCTGCTTCTCCAGTGGCAAAACAATTGCAACATATTCCCCCTGTGGGGCAGGCTGGGGGTGATGGCAGCAGCCCCAGGACAAGCAGAGCTGGGCTCGCTGATCGTTCCCACCTCTCCTGCGGCTCCAGGGACGTTTGTGGGTCCCCGAGGGCCTGGGGGGCTGCACCAGCCTTGGCTGGGCTCTCCCACAGCCCTGGCCGTGATTCACCCACAGAGGGTTTGAGTTTCCCAAGGGAAGGACCAGGCTGAATCAGGCTGAGGAGTGCCAGGGTGGGGATGCCTTTCCAGAAGAAAAACCCTGATTTTGGAGCAGGAAATCCCTTGTGAGGTGCTGATGCTCCCAGGGGCAGGAGAGCTCTGCAGCATCCAAGTGTGCGGATCAGGGAGCAGGAACGTGTCTGATCCCTCCTGGGCTCTGTGGCAAGAGCGGGATGAGGGAGAAAATCCCTGTGGGACAGGAGGGAGGTTGTAATTCCCACTCCACATCTGGGACCTGCAGGAACAGGGCCTGGCTGCAGGAACAGCACTGAGCACGGGAGGATCCCACTCAAGAAAAGCTTAATAAGCGCCAGGAAAATAAAATCTTCCCAGAGGCACATCCAGACCTCCTTACACACCCCCAAATCTCCCCATCCCAGGATGGGGCCTTTTGGGGGCAAGGCCTGAAGGTCCCCAACCTGCCTGGGCTTAAAACACAGCACAGGGGCTTCCCCTCCACACGTCCTTTGCACCATTTTATTGAGAATTTTACCCAAAAGCATCTTCTCCTACTGCCACATTCCCCTTTGGGAGAGGAGTGGGATCCTGGCTGATCCCCAGGCTTTGGGTAAAGGGCTGGAGCTGGTCCCTCCCCAGCTGCTGATGTGAAGGGCTGGGATCAATCCTGCAAAAAAGTCTGCAAACAGGGATTTAACCATTATTTGTTTCCCTCTGGAATCAAGGGAGTAACTATTCCTGGAGGTTCAGGTGGCTGCCCCTGGCTTTTCCCATCAACTTGGAGTGCCTGGGCGACATCCCTGAAGTGATTTTGTCCTCAATCCACCCAAGACCCTTTTCCAGCCCTCCTGGTGAGCTCAGAGCTTGTTTTTCCCTGGATCCTTGATTCCTCACACGTGAGCTGTGACTCATCCCCACCTGGAAGGGGAACGTGGCCGTGCAGCAAAGGAGTCAAGGCCAACCCCAATTTTCTTACCAAGGAACAGAAACGTGACCTAAGGGTGGCTCCTAAAAAGCCACCTGGACCTGGGGAGGTCTCTGGGGTGTTTTGGGAGCCTCCTTGGGCTGCAGGTGGCCTCTCCCCAGAGCAGCTCCAAACCTGCCTGGTCACACCAGGAGTTGATTTGGGAGCCTGGACTTGGTGGCTTTGTGCTCGTTTCTGTCACTCGGTGCCTGGAGGATCCCTGAGCTCCCTGGGGCGTGAAGTGATCAGGAACCAGCCCTGAGCTGCACCTGGGCTGTCCCAAAGGCCAGGAGGGAGCCCTGCAGGATTTATCCTGCAGGATTTATCCCTGTGGGCACCCAGGGCCTGCAGGCTCCTGCCTGCAGTGTGGCCAGACCATCATTCCTGCAGAACCTGCAGGAAAATGTGGGATTCCATCCAGGCCTGGGGGACTGCAGCCCCAAGATGTCCCCACCAGGTCCCTCGAGGCTCCACCACGATCTTGCCGTGTCCTGGAAGTGCCACAGACACACATCCAGGGAGGAAAATCTCTTTTCCTCCACCAGAAAAAGTCCAGGGAATCTTTGTGGCACTGGAACTTTGTGGCACTTTGTGGCTCACTGTGTGCTTATGGGCAGCAGCTCCAGCCCTGCTTGTTTGGAAACATTTCTGGGGAACTTCAGAGACAAATCAGGAGAGTTTGGCTGGGAGCTGGTGGGAAGGGGCAGAGAGGAGCAGGAAGGGCCCTCAGCTGTGCTGCACTTCCAGAAAAGCTGGAAAAGGGAATTACAGGGGGAGGAGGCAGCAGGACAAGGAAAGCATCGTGGAATACCTGGGGAAGGTCAGGCTTCTGTGTCACCTGCAGCAGGTGGGGGGGGGGGCAGCAGGTCCCTGCTCTCCCCAGGTTTAATTAATCCCCACATTAATTAAATCCTGGAGCCCAACCCAGCACAGGGATGTCAGAAATGTGGGGAGCTCCTGCCCACAGTCAGGTTCAAAGCAATCAATCCCACAGCTCATCCAGGCTCTCCTGCATCACAAAGGACTTCTTTCCCCCAAATAATGTCTTTGGTAAATAAACTAATTTTTTTTTTTTTTTTTTTTTTGCAGAGGGGGTTGATTCTCTGTTGTTCAGCTCATGGTTCAGTTCATCACTTTGAGTAATTTCATCCATTTTGAGACATCTTCCCTCAGCTTTCTCATTCCTAATTTAAGTAACAAACTCCCCAAAGTCTTTGCTGACTTCCCAGCCCCAGTCCAGGGGATTTTGGAGCCTGGAGCTCTTTCCCTTTGTCAGCACTGAGAACGTTGGAGCCTCTCTGTGTGGCCTGGACCAGCTGAAACTTTCCAAAACACTTCCCTGTTGTTCTTGTCCCTCTCCACCTCTGCTGGGGTTGTTGCTGTCACCTTCAGTCCCTCCCAGGCCGATCTGCTCCGAAGCACTGTCAGGATGTTCCCACCTTCTTTTCAGCTCTGCCCAGCCCCCCTGGGCAGGGAGCCACTGCTTGCACCACCTTTATTTTCCAAAATACATCTCTGGGCCTCTGCAAAGCCACCCAAGACAGCTCTGGGGAGCTTCTTGCAAGAAGAGTTTCAAACCTCCCTCCCAGATGCCACCTCCTCAATGCCATCAGTGTTGAGCAGGGACCATGTTGTGCTCCTGCGAGCTCTGAGGATCTGCTGACCCAGCTGAGGGGTAGAAACCCAGGGATCTGCCTGCTAGGAACTCCACCACCTCCTGCAGCAGCTGAATCTGGTTTCACAGATCTGTGCCAGCACAAGTGGAGCAAATCAGGATCTCCTGGCTGGGAAAGCTGCAGAAGGTCCTGCCAAGGGAACCATCCTTGCTTGGCCAGGCTGGCAGAGCTGGGCACGAGCTGAGGGCACCCCGAGGCTGTGGCTGCAGGGGACCAGACCTGGTTTGGTCAGGAAAGACCCTGAGCAGGGAAGGAAGGCAGCCTGGTGCTCCTGCCAGCTCCCAAACCTTCCCCCCTCGCTGTTATACAAAGGGCAAAGGCAGAACACGGTGGGGCCTCGCTCCCGGCCGTGCTGAGAGCCTCCAGCAGCACAGGCACACAGCCCAGGCTCCGGGGAGCTGCTCTGGCAGGGGTTTGGCACTGCCCAGGCTGCCCCCAGTGACTCCCTGAGCAGCCCAGCTGCAGTCTGGGGAGGGCACTGGCAGCCCTGACCCTGCAGGGCTCCCACGGAGCTGTGTCTGTCTCTGATGTGGTTCCAGGGCAGCGGAGGTGCAGGATTGCTGCTCCAAAGAGCAGCTCCACAGCAGCCCCTCCTGCACTTCACAGGGCCAGACAGAGCCACCGACACAGCCACAGCCCCTTGTGGGACAGCAGCCAAACCTCCCCGGGGCAATTCCTGCCCAGTTCCCTCCTCAGCAGCAGCTCCAGCTGCCAGGAGTGACATCAGCCCCGCGGAGGTGAGAACAAAAACACTGCACCTTCAGCCCTCTGCTAATTGCCAATCCCAGCACTAACAACAGGCACCAAAGGGGCTGGGGAGTTATTCAGCCTCTAAAATTATTATTATTATTATTTCTGGGACGGGACTGTGCTAGGAAATTCAAGTTCAAACAGAGACGAGGAAGGCAGGGAAAGCTTTATTAGATTCCAGCCTCACCAGGTGTCAGCAGAACTGTGCCAGGTGAGTTACCAGCATGCACAGGTGGGGAGCAGTGCTGGGCTCAGAGCAGGGCATGCAGGGGGCAGGGGGGCTGTGCAGGGCCCTGGGGGGGCTGTGCAGGGCCCTGGGGCTGCCCTGGCCAGAGCTGAAGGGTTCCCAGAGAGGGGACAGGGATGGGAGCAGCCCCCAGAGAGGAGCCATCCATCAGAGGCACAGTGAGCTTTGGATTCAGCCTGGGAGGGAGCCAGGACAGAGCTCTGGAACTCCATGGAGGGGACACAGAACTGCTGCTGTGGGGAGGGGAGGGGAGGGGAGGGGAGGGGAGGGGAGGGAAGGGAAGGGAAGGGAAGGGAAGGGAAGGGAAGGGAAGGGAAGGGAAGGGAAGGGAAGGGAAGGGAAGGGAAGGGAAGGGAAGGGAAGGGAAGGGAAGGGAAGGGAAGGGAAGGGAAGGGAAGGGAAGGGAAGGGATGTTGTCCTTGCAGGGTCCCTGAGGCTCCAGCCCCACACACAGACCCTGCCAGTGCAGCAGGGAGTGCCTGGCTGCTCCCTCTGGGAGCCTCCTGCTCCCTGGGGCTCCTTGAGCAGGCCCAGGGCTGGACAGAGCAGCAGCTCTGCAGGGAAATGTGAGGAACACCTTGGCATTCAGGCTCCTGCCTGGTTCAAGCACTAGTCCAGCCCAGCTTACCCATTTGTTCGGTTTATTTAACTTCAAAGAGGTGCACACTAAAGCATTAAGATTTACTGGTTTGGATTCCTCTCTGTACAAGTTCTTTCAAACAGCTTGAATGCACAAGGCTTTACAGATAGAAGCGCTGAAACACAAGATAAAACAAATCTAAATTCCAAATCACTCCATGAAGAAAAATTGTAGAAAATAAAAAAAAAAAAAAAAAAAAAAAGAAGAAAACAAACCAAAAAATATTCCAACAAAAAACTGCAGCACTCCTTGGGAAAGGGAAAGACTGCACGAGGAGGGACACAGAGGGGTGGAAGGCAAGCAATGGAGGCTCTGCCCAAAGCTTCTCCGTGCTGGCGGCTCAGGGGATGGAGTTCAGGAGATCCTTGAGGAAGCTGTCGGGATCATTGATTTCTGACAAGAGTCCTTTGAACAGAAGAAGGCAAGAGAGAAGAATCAGCCCCTGTTTGTCCTGCCCCAGGAGGGATCTGTGCTGGGCCATGTGTGAGCTACTGACAGCTGCAGGGTTATTTTAGGGCTGGACACGAGCAGGGCAAACCCTGCTGGGTGCACGTGTAGGAGGGACTGAAATGGGAATTTTGTGAAACACAAAATCCATATGGAACTGCTCCTGGGCAGCTCCAGGGACGCAGCTCTGCTCCCTGTGTTGGGCAGTGAGAGACTGGCCTGGGGCACCGATTTTGAGAGAAGAAAGAGCAGCTCCAGTCTCCCTGCAGGTTTTCAGCATCTCCTGACTCCTGGAGGTACCAAAATCCTTGGGGAGCAACTCTGGCTGCACCCAGCTGCTGCCTGGTCACATCTGCTCTCCAGCTTCCACCACAGACCCCACAAACCACCTTCCAGCTGTGCTACAGATGTTTAACAGAGCAGGGGGGAAGTTTTCCTGCCTGGGGCTGCTCAGGTGTGTGTCCCAGCAGTTTGGGGACAGCCCAGGCTGTGGCTGGACAGTGCTGATCCCTCCTTTCCCTGTCCCCTCCCTGTGAGCTGCAGCAGTGTCAGGAATGCTGCTGGCTCCAGTCACGAGCTGCACAAGGCAGCCTATAAAAGGGCAAGCAAACACTCACCAGCCACATCCAAAAACTCAGAAAACGTTTCCACTGGCATGAATTCCTCCTGGAAGGTTTTCAGGGCCTTGTCTGCAGCCTCGTGGATTGGCATGTCGTTGTGTCGGATGAACTCAGCCAGAGAGAAGGACCAGCCTCCCTCTGTGTTACTGGTAGGCACCTTCTGGCAGGGGACAGACACACCAAATCAGGCCAAAAATAATGATTCAAAAAAAAAAAAAAGTTACTGCAAACCCTGGTGCCTTCTCCCATTGCTCCTGGATTTCCATCCCTGCCTCTTGCAAACAACCAACAGAGAAAGAAATTCCCCGACTGCAACTTCATGATCTTGTTTTACAGAATGAAACAAGGTCCCAGGCATTTTCTCACCCTGAGCACTGAACCCTCTGTGGAAGCTGCAGGTTTCTTTCTGTTCCTGGCTCCTTCCTCACCCCAACCATTTCCCTGGCACAGCCTGGAATCTCCTTCCTTCCATGAACAATGACCAGGAAAAATAAGCAAATATACAATACAGGAGTTCTGCCAACTGGAGAAATCTCTCAATTCTTCAGCTGCTGAACTGCAAGGGGTACAATGAGCACAGGCAGCTTCTTGTGGCCTTTCTGCTTTTACAAGGTGCAGAAAAAAAAAAAAAAAAAGAAAAAATCCTTCCCTGTGAGGGTGGGCAGCCCTGGCACAGGTGCCCAGGGAAGCTGTGGCTGTCCCTGGATCCCTGGCAGTGTCCAAGGCCAGGCTGGACACTGGGGCTTGGAGCAGCCTGGGACAGTGCAAGGTGTCCCTGCCCATGGCAGGGGTGGAATGGGATAAGCTTTAAGGTCCCTTCCCACCCAAACCATCCTGGGATTCTTTGAAGTTTCGTTTCCGAGGACCTTGGAAAAAGGGCTTTCAAGTTTTGATTTCTACTTCAAACTCATGGAATTGCCCGGGTAAGAAGGCTGAAGTGGAGCTGACCTGGCAGTGCTGCAGAGGACCTGCAGTGCTCCTCTTACCTTGAACATGTTGTAAATGAGATCCACGAGTGCCCAGAAGAGCAGCCCCGAGCGGTACGTGGCGTATTCCTTCACTGCCTTGTCTGCCAGTCTGCCAGAAGGAAATCACTCTGCAGTTAATCACTCTCTAATCAGGCTCTGATAACCCAGCTGATGGACAGCATGGAAGCTGGAACAGCCAGAGCCCCCAGTGACATGCAGGGATGGCTCTGAGTGAGCCTTGCTGGGTGTTCCTGGCCAGGGAACACTGGGCACCTGAGATTGTCTGGGCAGCAATTCCTGAGGCTGGGCAGCCCCTCTGCTCCAGCTGTGCTCAGTGACCAGGGCAGGCCTGCAGTAAAACCTTCTTCCACAGGAAGGAAACGAGCACACAGGGAACTGGAGGGCTCAGACTACACAGGAAACCAACAGCAGAGTGGGAAAAAACAATGTCCAGCCCTTGTTTGTGTGTTCACTGCTGGAGAACAGCAGATTCCTGAAGGATGACCAAACCCAGGGGTATCATGACAGAACAGCTTTGTGCTTCTAACTCATAAAACCATTTCTGTAAGACTCTGAGGGAAATCCTTGAAGAAATGGAGGAATTTCCATTTAATATATCCTTGGTTATTCTCCTGCCAGAAAAGGACTTCTGGAAATCCAGCACCTGGGTTTGGAGCAGTAGGAATGCCCTAAAAGGTGCAGAGCTGTGCTGGGACAGCAGCTCCCAAAGTCTGCAGGATTAATCACAAACAGGTTCTGGCAAGGCAGAACCTCCTGCCAGCAGCTCTCATGGGTTTGGAATTTTTGTGCCTGTGCTCCTCAGGTACATCTGCCCCATCACGTGCTGCTTCCTGCTCAACACTCCAGAGCTTTGGAAAAACAAAAAAACCCCACATTTTTTATGCACCCAGGACCAGCTCAGCTGCTGCTGTGAGTCAGCAACACAACAGAGGTTCCTAGCTGCAACCTGCCCCATACCGGGGTTCTCTGGGGGAAAAATGAACATTTTGCTGCTCTTATTAAAAGGCTCCATTTGTGTGTGTGTGCCCTTAAAACAGACATCTTAGTAGGTGGCAGCCTGCTCAGGCAGCTCAGCTTAATTATTTAAAGGAAAACCAATTAGTAAAGGTGACTAAATTTCCACGGGATGAAGAGCAACTTAGAGCCAGGCTAATTCTGGCCTCCCAAATACTGCAAGACAGACTCTTCCTTTCATGTGAATGGGTTTGATCTAATTGCAGTCTGCTCCTTTAATTGAAAACTAAAAGGCCCTTGTGGGTTAGGGCTGGTAGTTACCTTCTGGAGCAGCTGCTGGGGTTCACTCCTGCAGCTGGACAGGCACTGCCAGCAGAAAGCCACAGACACTGGGGAAGCCTTGCTTCCCTCTGGAGTGTTTTACAGAGGTCACAGTGAAGAGCAAAGGGAAAACAATTAAAATGGTCTTTTCCTCCCAAATTCCAGATGAAAGCTACGCTGAAAAACATCTACAGGGTTTTTTTTTTAGCCAGAATTTGTGGTTCAGTAACAATGAACACTCGATTCAGTTCTTTGGGATCTGTAAATTATATTTATAAAAACCCAGAACTGCGATCCATTCTGGGAATTTCATCTTTGGGTTTAAATAGGAAGTGTTTCCAAAACAAGGGAGGTGCTGAGCATCTCCCTCCTGGTACCTGTGGTACCATCACGCCTGGCAGAGCCAGAAGCCCTTTTTGGCTCAGTTCTCCCCAAATCTGTGTGACCCTGACTGGCCCAGCTGAGGAGCTGGATGGGCACCTCCCCACAGGACAGGGAATGTGTGGGGTTTGCTGCCTTGGGAAGAGGGAATGCAGAGCACTCCTGCCTCTTCCCAGGATTTACAGGAGCTTCCAAACAACGAGCAGATCCTCAGCTTTTTGGAGAAGCACTGGGGGTTCCTGCAGTGGTTTCTGTCCCTTTTTGAGATGCACTGGGGGTTCCTGCAGTGGTTCCTGTCCCTTTTTAAGATGCACTGGGGGTTCCTGCAGTGGTTCCTGTCCCTTTCTGAGATGCACAGGTAGCAGTAAGTCCTTGAGTGTCCCCAGCCTTCACCCCAGTGTTCTGGGAATGGAGCTGCTCCCAGACAACACCCTGAGCATGGAATGCTAATTTTAATGCTTTGCATGCAGACATTACCCTGGTGTCACAGCCAGTGGCTTCCTCTCTGCCTCAGCCTACAAATTCAAGATATTGGCACTTATCTGCAGAGCCTTTCACCATCCATCGCCCTCTTCCTGATTTTCCACAAGAATAAATAAGCACAGAGCTTGGAAATCAGAATTGCCATATTGCTATTTCTGAGAGGCTTTATCAGAGGGAGGCTTTGTGCTCTCTTAGTCTGCAGAGATTAAAGAAAGCCCTTGAATAAACCTTGACATAATTCCCGAGCACTATTTCTGAGTGTGTTCCCCTGAAATTCCAGAGATTGGATGATGCTTTAGCTGGAAGTTCCTGGCTCTGCCTGATCCAATGTGCTTTTATTACAGCTGTGCTCGGGGAAGGAACAGAACACCTAGGGAGGGTTTAAAAAGCAGCAAGCCCAGCCTGGGCTTAGCTCTGCCAGCCCATGGGAAGAGCTGCACCCCCTGAGCCCCCAGGCCTCTGGACCTGTCAGACCCCCAGGATCCAGTCAGGCTGCAGGAAATGGGGAACGGGAGCCAGGGGAGCCTGGAAGCAGCACAGAGATCAGTGCAGGAGCCCCTTTCAGGGCTCTCTGCCTTTTCCAAGAGCACTGGTTCACGCTGGGTTCGTGCAACTACAATGTAACGACTTTATCAAACACCTAATTAATGTCATCAGCATAAAAATGTCCTTTAAGGCGACTTAGAATAATAATGAATTGATTCCTAATTATGACAGCTATTTCAAATCATCCTTTCAGAAACTGGAATTCCCTTTCCCTCTTTGGAAATATTGTGCCTTTGTCAGGCAGGCACAGCCACTTATTCTTGTGCTTCAAGTGCCTGACAGCTGCTATTGATTTTTTTATTTTTAAAAAGCAATGGCATTTGACTTCTATTTCTATTTTTCTATTTGAGGGAGGCTGGAGCACTGATCAAAAGGGCCCAGAACGAGCTTCTTTAAGGAGGCAAACAGGGAGTGAGGCACAGCTCAGAGACAGCTCTTGGCTGAGTGCTGAGGTGGGGGAGGAAGAAGGAAAAGCATCGTTTCCATGGATCAGCTCATTGATCCACTCCAGGGAACATCTAGAATGAAATGCTCCTGCTCATAGCAGCCCTGGGGGGCAGCTGCAGCCACGCAGGGCTTGGAGCAACCTGGGCTCTGGGAGGTGTCCCTGGGCTCTGGGAGGTGTCCCTGGGCTCTGGGGGGTGTCCCTAGGCTGTGCAGGGTGTCCCTGGGCTCTGGGGGGTGTCCCTGGGCTCTGGGGGGTGTCCCTGCCATGACAGGGGGTGGCACTGGGGGGGGGCTTCAGGGTCCCTCCCAACCCAACCCAACCCAGGCTGGGATTCTGCAACTCCACAACACTGAGTGCAAAGGTTACTCAGAGGGGTTAACACCTGGTGTAAACTACACATGCCCCCCATCAGCTGCAAGTGGCTCTGTGACAGTGACACGAGCAGGTGTGACAGTGACACGGGTGGCTCTGTGACAGTGACACGGGTGGCTCTGTGACAGTGACACAGGTGGCTCTGTGACAGTGACACGGATGGCTCTGTGACAGTGACACGGGTGGCTCTGTGACAGTGACACGGGTGGCTCTGTGACAGTGACACAGGTGGCTCTGTGACAGTGACACGGGTGGCTCTGTGCCTGTGCCAGTGACCCCTGGGGCTCTGTGCCCGTGTGCCCAGCCAGGGGAGGGGACTGACCTGCTGGCCCCTCCCGGGGACACCACGCGGGCGTGGGAGGTGACGAGGAGGCGCCGCAGGATGTCCCCGCGGATGGCGCGCCACCTCTCCGGGGGACAGATGTGCAGGGCCAGCACGGTGTAGTAGTGGGGCCCATCCACCTCGAAGGCGCTCTCCACCCACTTCTCCCGGGGCTGCTCCAGGAAGCTCTGCAGGTTCTTCTCCTCCCGCGAGGTCGCCCGGGTTCTGCAAGACAAGGAACGCCTCAGAGGCTGCTCCGGCTCCAGAGGGCTCAGCCCCTGCTCCCCGGGAGCTCTGGGGTGCTGCCCCTGCACCCTGCACAGGCAACCAGTGAGCACCACCAGCTTCCCCCAAACTCACCCCTGGCTGAGGATAGGCAACCAGTGAGCACCACCAGCTTCCCCCAAACTCACCCCTGGCTGAGGATAGGCAACCAGTGAGCACCACCAGCTTCCCCCAAACTCACCCCTGGCTGAGGATTTGCCCCCAGTGAGCACCACCAGCTTTTCCCAAACTCACCCCTGGCTGAGGATTTGCCCCCAGTGAGCACCACCAGCTTTTCCCAAATTCACCCCTGGTTGAGGATTTGCCCCCAGTGGGCACCACCAGCTTCCCCCAAACTCACCCCTGGCTGAGGATTTGCCCCCAGTGGGCACCACCAGCTTTTCCCAAATTCTTCCCCTGGTTGAAGACCAGCTCCCAGTGAACTAAACACATTTTCCTTGGAGTTTTGGGTGGCACTAGAGGTTTGCCAGGCAGCTGCCGTTGTCCCAGTGGAAGATAACACCACTGTAGAGGTATTTTTCCCTTTTTTTGAGAAAAAGATGAAACCAGGCCAGCCAGGCCAGGCACTGGAGTAGTGCCAACTCCCATGGGACACCACACAGCCACTGCAGCTCCTGCAGCCACACCTGGATCCATTTATACAATTCCTCTACTGTAAAATCAACCCCTGGGAAGATAGGCCAAATTCAAACCCAAAAGACACTGCACTTTTCTGCAAGCTTATATAAATATTTTATCATTTTCCTCCTTTTCCCCAGAGCTCCAGTGTCCCAGGAGTCCTGACACCCCAGAACTGATAGTGGAAAGCACGTGTCACAGGAGACTTTGGGAAGTTGCATCACACTTTGCCACATCTGTGGCTCTACTGCACCAGGGAGAGGCTGCCAGCCAGGTCAGATCTGTGATTCTGAACTGAGGTAAACTCTCCCTGTCAGGCACCAAGCAGCATCCCAGCAGATGAAGCTGTCAGGGTTGTGTGACCTTTTCATCTGCTAAAAGATGCAGCTGGGAGCCAAGTAGTAGCTCTTTATTTTCTCCATTTAATATTAAAACTTCTGTCTGGGAAGTACAGAAGGCCTCTTTCCACATCTGCCCAGCGGGTTCTGGGCTCGGTGGTGCCAAGAGCAGCCTAACAAGATGAAACAAACAGTTCCATTTATTTGTCTCCCAAAGGACTGGGAAAACAATAGCACAGGGATCTGGAGATAGATATTAAAAACAAAAGACAAATTGTATTACAGCCAAAACCTTGATTAGTTCCAGGCAGGAAAGTGAGAGGGATTTCACTGACTGCATTTGGAGTGACCTTGGTGTGTATTTTAATATTTATACCCTCATCTAATTAGTATTACTTACTAACAGCTAACTCCTCAAATAGAGGATATACATGGGCATCCCATTTTTGCAGGATCAGACCAGCTCATGTATTCCAAAGCATTTGGGTGCCTATGGATGTGGCCACGTAGCCTCAGTGCAGTGCCAAAGCACTGCTGTTTATTAGTAAAAAATAATAATGGTAACACCCCCATAAAAATTAAAAATACCAGGAAAATCTGATGGACCTGAACCTTCCTCCAGGATGTCAAATCTGGAAACAAACCTGTGTTATTTGAACACTGAATAAAATGATATCAGGGTTAAGTTTTCAACTAACAATTATTTCATCGCAGTGTCTCTTCTGCCTGCTCAGGAGAAAATTAAGCTGGCAGAGTTTCTTTAATGTAATAACCCTGTTGCTCACCCCAGAGGTAATAATTACATCTAGAATGGAAAGAGAAGCTAATTCCCAATTGCTTTTACTCAATAGGTTCCCTGTTATCCGGCATGCCCAGGCTTCACGCCCAACAATGCAAATCCTTAACAACCTACTTAGGATGTTCAACCCTCCCAAAACTTTGTGTGATTTCCCATCTCTGCTGGCCCGTGCAGAAAGCAAAGCCCAGAGCTGTGGGAGGGCAGGGAGGGGGTGGCACTGACGTGTTGAGCACGTAGAGCACGGTGTGGATGATGTAGGGGATGAGGTGGATGTTGCTCTCGCGGCCGCCGCCCCCGGTGTCGATGCTGAACGACTGCTCCATGGCGAAGCGCAGGAACAGCAGCTTGATGTCGTGCACGTTGAGCTGGTACGTGGGCTCCCTCTGCCCCGTGCACTCCTGGAGGTACGTGTTGTGTCTGCAAAATACAGGCAGCTTTCACAGAGCTCCTCCTGCCACAGCACAGCCCAGGAGCCCAGCAAGGATGGCACAGAAAAGCTTTAAAAAGGAACAGGCTACACAAAGGCAGCCCCTGCTACCTTGGATTAACCTCCCCAAAGGGAGGCTTTGAGCTCACTCTGGCAAATCCAATTCCATCTGCAGATATCTGTCCACCCATCAATACTGTTTTCCCATGCCCAGGACCTGGGATACAGCTCCCTGGCTGAAATGGTTCCAGGATGTTACCACTCTTGATTCCACAGAATCTCAGAATGGTTTGGGTTGGGAGGGACATTAAAGATTATCCAGTCCCAATCCCTGCCATGGGCAGGGACAGCTTCCACTATCCCAGGCTGCTCCAAGCCCCACCCAGCCTGGCCTTGGACACCTCAAGGGATGGGGCATCCATAACTTCTCCGAGCATCTTGTGCTATTGCACACCCCTTCACAGGGAAGACTTTCTTCCCAATATCTGATCTACACCTACCCCCTGTCAGGCTCAAAATTTCTAATGTGACATTATAAACCCAGCAGAAGGTAAACCAGAATCCTGACATCAGCATATCCATCTGCTCCAGACAGGTGCTCAAGTACCTCAATACCATCCAAGAGAAGTCTGGAAATCTACACCAGGGAATCCACTGGCGTCAGAAGTTTCTTTTGTACAGTAGGGGCTCACTGGGCCACAAATGAATCAACACTGCATCTTCAGCAGTGACTGGGGGCTAAGGAGGCTCTGAAATTATTTACATGAAGCCACAAAGCAAACAGACACCTGTACTTTTTTTGGAGATTCACTATTGATGGTAGAACCTGAAATGGCTCCGTTTTACCAAGATTCAGATGCACCACCTCTGATCCCAAGATTTCAGGGGAGTGTGTGGCAAGGATCTGACTCACCCAGATGCAACCAGCTAGGGAAGAACCTGTCTGTACTCACCGTGCCAAGCACGTGGCAAAAGCAGACTCTGGCACGTGGGGCCCCCACACTGGCAGGAGCCCATTGCACTTAGTGTTGGCATTTTGCAGGGCTGCGCTCTCCCACTCCTCGCGGCCCCGAGCAAGTCTGCAAGGAGAGAGACAGCACACCAAGCAAGTCAGGAGGATGCAAGCTTTTGTCTAAGGAAAAAATGACAACTCCACAGCTTCTCTCAGTGCTGGACTTGGCAGAGTCCAGGCCTGAGCAGTGTTAAAGCAGACCCTGATGGAGAAGCCCTGCAAAGTGATCAACAACGCAGCCCACCCAGCCTGAGTTCCACGGTGATCCCAAACCAGCTGGAAAGGCCTCCAGCCCCGGGCTGTGGGGCTGTGGGGCTGCGGGCAGCACGTACCTGACAGCTGCCAGGTGGCAGTCGTAGTGCACGATGTTGAAGTGGGACACTGTGCTGTAGCCCTGCTGCTTGCGGGGCTTGTTCTCAAACTCCTCGAGCGCCACGCGCTTGGTGAAGGTGTAAATCCCCAGCACCTTGGTGGGCTGCAAGGACACACAGCTGCCTTAGCAAGCACTCAGCTCTGCAACAGGGCACACCTCCTGCTCTTTGCACACCACACTGAATTGAACCTCTCCTAGTCCCGACCTCAAACTTTAAACTGATCCTGTGTTTTTCCAGCTTTCACTGAAAACACACTTCTCAGCCACCTCCGGAATTACTGATCTTAAGAACCAACCCTGAGACTTCCTGATCTTCCAGTGCCAGCACTTGTGCAACCAGATACTGGCAAGTCCCCTTAGGAGCTGAGAGGGCTCTGAAAATGGGTCTCCCTTGACCTGGAACTTCAATTTCCCATCACCATTACCTGGAACTCTTAGCTCCCACTACCTGGAGCTCTTAGCTCCCACTATGCGGAACTTTTAGTTCCCATGACCTGGAACTTTTAGCTCCCATGACCTGGAACTTGTTAGCTCCCATGACCTGAACTTTTAGCTCCCACTACCTGGAACTTAGCTCCCATTACCTGGAACTTGTATCCCTCCCGGCAGATGCAGCAGGTCAGTCCTGGCTCCTCTATCAGCTCCTCCATCTGTTTGAGCAGCGCAGTCTTGGTCACCACCTGGCCCTTCTCATTTGTCTGGAAGAGACAAAAGCTCAAGCAGGTTAAAAAGAATGACAAACCACACCATGCCCACCACTGGCACTGGAATGCCCATCCCATCTCCCAGCAGCTGTGTTCCCCCCCCGGCAGCACCAGGCAAACCGGGGCTGCAGCTCTGCAATATCCATCAATAAATCACTTCACACACTTCCTGCTGAGGCAGTTTGAGCAAGGCAGGAAGAAAAGCCCCTGAACGAGCAGAGCACCCAGCCATTACCGTCATGCCCAGGGTGCCCAGGGCCTTCTGCCTCATGGCCATGGCCATCCTCTTCTTCTCGGCGCGTGTCTCCTTCCGCGCGGCGTCAATCTTCTTGTTCACCTCGGGGTGCTCCCTCAGAGCCTCCAGGAGGTTCTCTGCCAACGTCCCAATCCCTTCGTCACTCGACACCTGCTCCAGTTTGTGCAGGTTGGTGATGGAGTCTGTTCCTATTAGCACCTGGTGGGGATGGGAACACAGCACTGCTCAGGAAAAGGGAACTCGGGACAGTGACTGTCCCCTCGAATCCCACGGGGACAGCTGGGCAGGAGCACTGAGCTGCAACAAGTGTTCCTTCCTTTTCTAATGCTCCTGGGCCCTAAAAACTGTGTGTAAGTCTGGGGCAGTTTGCCTCTCTAGTGGTCATTATCAGCTCAGATGGGGATGTTGGATGAAACATTTATTTTGTGATAAGACATTGTACTGGTGCCTTCAGACACCAACAATCACATCCTGAGGAGCTTATCAATAATTACCTTCTCTTCACACTGGCGTGTCAATCTCACACCACACAGCAGGAGGAAATATTCAAGTTAGAATCTCTGACTTTTCCAGATGATGCCTGAAGCTGCCCAGCAGAGGCTGAAGGCATCAAGACAAGGACACGAAGTCATGTTCCTGATCTTGTCATGTGACACACAAAACTCAGAGGAGGCTCTGAGAAAGCAGAACTTGCCCAGGGAATACCTGAACACTACTTTGAGATTCCCAACAAGTTTTCACATTCTTAAAACAGCTAAGCTCAGGAGAACTGGATTTTCTCTCTGCTTTATCCCCCAAAGAGAATTCCCTTTAGACTAGAACCAACACCTTCCAGCAGAGAGAAGTTGTGAGCAAAACTATTCCAACTATGGTGAGGATGGCAAAACAAAACCCAACAAAAATCAGTGTAGAACCAACTCTTGGAGGAATTACTCCTCAGCTGCAGCCCCAGAGCAGAGTGACAATGCAGGCACGTGCCCCTGGCCTCACCTGTGTTGCAGGGTGCTGCGTCGCGAGGCCTCGGAGCAGGCGCAGGATAAAAGGAAGTGCAGGTCGAGATAAGAACCTCTTCCATATGTCTGCATCCAAACTGCATGGAAGACAAAAGCCAGCAGCTGAGGGGACTGTCCCAGACAGCAGCATGGCTCCAGGCTGCAGGAACACTCCCTCCCCCATGTCCCTCCTCAGCTCATTAATGAAAGGACAGTCACACTCCCACTTCCATGCTGTGCACAGCCACAGTGCCAACTCTGAGCCTGGGGATTTGTGTTCATGAGTTGGCTACCAACAGCAAAAACTCTGTTGCTGTGCAACAGGAGGGAACAGGCAGGAAACACAAGGATTGAGATATCCAAGGAATCAGCTTGGATGGGTATCAAATGGGAAGATTTCAGGGTTTTTAGCTCAACCCTATACGTGCACTGCCTCACCAGACCTCTGCATCACAGCTCTGAATGCTCCTGAATGGGCACTTGTTCATGGATTTCTTGGGAGACTGTGGTGATGGGATGAGGAGGATGTCCAGAACAGTCACACACATTACATAGTGACTCTTACTTCTTTGCACTTGGAATGTGCTTTTTCATATAATCCAGGGCATTCTGTGTAATCCCCTTCTGCAGGATGAGATCTTTCAGCTGATGGCCGTTGCTGTTGTTCTTTATTCCTGCTGCTATTTTACAGAAGCAGTCCAGGAAAACTTTATCATCTCCACTGTGCTCCTCATCATACCTGAACAAAGAGAAGAAATAGTAACTCTGCCTGTCATTTTCACTGACATTATCACTGAATGATGTACCTGCCCCAGCTCAGAGACTCAGAAAAGCTACTCAGGCCTCTGTCACACCAAAATACTCTCTGAAGACCTATTTCTCAAGCTAGAGGTCACACATTTCTTTCAAAAATGGCTTAGAAGTGAAAGAGGACATGAAGCTGAAGCCTGGCATTACACTGGAGTAGAATCAATGAGGAAATGAAGGCAGAGACGTGTCAGTAGAACCGGGTTCAGGTGCTTTTAGCTGAGCTGTGCCAACGTACTTATCAAAGTTACAGTAGGGCTTGAAGCGATCCACCAGGATCTGCATCTTCTCCACCTCCCCGAAGGACAGGTAGGGGATGATGCGCAGCAGCCCCTGCAGCACGCTCAGGTTGGAGCGCACAAAGGTGCTGTTGATCTGGTCCAGCAGCATCACCAGCTGGTCCTTGTCCCCCGTGAGGAGGAGGTTGCCCTGTGAAGGAAGAGCAGCAGGATTTATATTCAGGAATAAATCTACAAGATAAAACTCACTCTGGGAGCTGGTGGACTACTCCAGTTGTAAAGGGGTAGTCCCTGATAAAAATAAAACTCTAAAACTCAGTCTCGTTCCCAAAGGTCTTGTGGAATGGCTGTACCAACCCCTCTAGCTGACACTTGTCTTATTCCATGTACTGTTAAAAGCATTTTCCAGCCAAAAGCCTAATAACTTCAACCCAAAGCACACCAGATTCCTGTCTACCCACAGCTTCAAAAGATGAGTGAGAAGCTCTTCTTGTTCTCAGTCTAGCTGAGATACAGTTTTATTCTCAATTAGCTGGAAAATCAATCATGTTTTCAACACATACAAAAACACTCCAAAAAACAAGGCCAAGCTGTGTCTTTTCTTGTCTCTCCCTGGCCTGTGGCCCAAAGCAGGCAGGAAAGGATCCAAGCAGTGCCTAACAACCCTCACCCAACCATGCAAAACTCATCCTGATGCAGCCTCGTGGTGCTTTTGGTTCAGGGCCCTCCTTGAGCCCTTCCCCAAGGCCTGCTAAGACCTGCCAGAAGTGCAATGAGGGTCAGACTCCAGCAGCACTCCCCTCCAACTCCTGGAGCCCAGCATCCCTGTGAGCAGGGGTGTGCAAGCCTTGAAGCCCAGGGAAAGGAGCTGTGGGCACTCACCTTGTCCTCGCTCAGCGGTTCCGCATTGGATTCATCCAGAATGATCTCCATGATGCTGAGCACCTGCTCTGCCACCGCTGCTCCCCCGCTGTCCTTGCTCTCCTGCTCAGCCACCAGAGCCTGCAAGACATGGGAGTGCTCAGGGGAACAGCAGCAGTCACTGGTCTGAGGTGGGAGCACTCAGGGGAACAGCAGCAGTCACTGGTCTGAGGTGGGAGCACTCAGGGGAACAGCAGCAGTCACTGGTCTGAGGTGGGAGCACTCAGGGGAACAGCAGCAGTCACTGGTCTGAGGTGGGAGCAGACCCTGGAACACCACCTGGTTTAACTGCCCCCCACACTCCCAGCCATAAAAGATAAGGAATGTCCGAAGGATAATTTGCAGTGCCAGCACAGCAATATTTCCCATCTCCAGTAGTTGTCACAAAGCAGCAGGGCAGTCAGAAATAGCTGAAATTCATTGGAATCCATGGAAAAAACACTTCTGGAAGTCGAGGCTGTCCTTACCAAGTTGAGAGTCCCCAGCATGACATTCAAAGTGTTCATCTCTGGCTTGACCAGCTGCTGCCGGTTTATTTTCACCTTCACACAATAACTGAAGAGTTTTAACAGCACCTGCAAATACAGCAAAGGGATTCTCTGTGGGACCTTCACAATGAGGAGGGGAATTTGCTGAAACTAAAGTAATAGTTTAATGCAATAATACAACTGATCTCCAGACTGCTGGGATACTGTACACTCCATATTTTTACATATATATATATCTTAGCACAGCTTTGGTTTTCAGATAAGGCCAAGGCAGAAAACAATTCCTCCAGCAAGACAGAATTTAGTCTTACCAACTCCTCAGGTTCTAGACGTTTCAAATTTTGTAAGGAATTGTTACCCAAAAAGAAGAGGAGAGGGAGAGGACTGCTCCAGCTCAAGGAAGATTGTCTAAACCTGTGGACGCCTGTAGAATTTTCCACCCCATAACTCCTGACCCCGGTGCCAAAGGGACACTCACGGTTAAGAGGTGCCGGCCCTGTTTGAAGTCCTTGATGCCAGTCAGTCTGTTGAGCATGCACTCCAGGCCTCCACATGGGGCCATCACCCCTGCCATCTTATACACTTCTTCCTCATCCTCCTCCTCATCTGCAGGACAGACACAGGTAGTGAGGACAGGAGCAGCCACAGCAGGACATGCTCAAGCAGTGGAAGCAGAAACGGAGAGCTGAGCAGCACACATTTCCCAGCAATTCCAGTCACTTCAGTTGTTTTGAGAATTCAAAAAGAATTAAGAGCAGGGATATGAAGAAGGGCTGGGCAGAATGGTCCCTGTGCCAAGCAAGGGCTCACATCTGAAGCACAGCTTTAAAGTGCTGTTAAAATCCTCCTTCACTCGAGGTGAAGCAGGTAAATGCAGCAAAAGCAACGTCAATCAACTTTTAAGCTCACTGCTGTGAGGATAATAATGTCATTGCTCTGCAGCAAACCTCAGATTTCAAATCTAATCCCAGCTTTCAGCAGACAAATGCATTACCAGTGGTGGAGTCGAGGGACTCGATGAATTCCTCCGTTGCATCTCCCAGTAACCCCCGCATGCGGTAAATGATCCTCATGGGCTCCCCCTGCAAGAGCAGAGCTTTTTATTCATTCTGTCTCTGGGCACTTGTTCACAAGCCTGGTTCTGGTTTCAGTGTGTACAAACACTCCAGCCCCAGCTCTCCCTCATGCTGTTTCACCTGATGATGGTAGCACAGGGAAATCTTTCACTCCCTCATTCTCCCCTTCTGAGATGAATTAAAGACAACAGTAGAGCCACCTGCAAAAACATCAGGAACACATCCCTTGGTCTGCCCAGCTTTTCCTGGCACTGCCAATTAATTGACAGACTGGCAATCAACAGTCTCTTCCTCCTTCACTCTCCTCCAGGTTTCCTTTAGCACCAGTGAAAGATGCAGCCAAGGAAAATGAGTTCATCTGCAGAGGAACACCTGTTTTCCATGGCAACCTCCCTCTGAGCGTATGGCACAGCATACCTGGGAAATACAGGGAACAGGCACAGCCCAGGAAATGAAGCAGGACAGGCTAATTGGATGAAAGCTTTCAAACAGATAAAATCTCCAGTGATGGCAAATGGAAGAGGAGTAAAAGGCAACTTAATGAGCTTTCAGTAAGACAGTACATCACTGATACAGCCAAAAAGCTGTGCTTTTACCCTGAGAAAGGGACATTTTTCCAGATGCATTTCCAGCTGGAAATACTGACAGCATATCACAAAACTTTCCATTTTTAATCCATAGGTCTGAATAAAAAGCAGAAAAGAAAAATCCCAGATTTGGGAGCAGGAGACCTTGCAAGAGAAAACCTGTCAGGGATCTCACTAAGCCTAATGTGGAATAAGCAGTGCTTAATGTCACAGCAAATACATAAGCACAGGGAAAGCCCCGGGGGGAAGATCTGCTCAAAGGCCACGCTGGCGACCAGCAATTAACACCACAGGGGCCCTGGTAAAACGGCAGATGAACAAAAAAAGCCACTGAGAGACAAGGGAAACAAAAAGGGGCCTGAGGTTGCGTTTCTTGTGCGCCTGTCGCTCCCAGGGAACGGAGCTGCGGCTCCAGGAGGTGCTCACAAAGGAAGACAGATGAAAGCTGTTCATCCACAGGAATGCTGAGCAAACTCTGCCTTTCACCAGCAGAGCTGCTTCCCTCCCGGGAGAGCTGCATCCAGCCTGGCATCCCACGGGAACAGCTCCTCCAGGGGCAGCATGGGGATCATTTCCACCAGTGACTCGATCAGAATTCAAAGCAGAACTCACAGATTAACACCAGCACCTCATCTCCCTTTCCAAGTTGGTACCTTGCTAAAAAAATATCACTCTGTCACAAGGTTTGGGCTTGATTTTGCAGTACTGAAGGCTTTGTTCTTGAAATAAAGCTTAATGAAATAAAGCTTAATGAGACCCATTTTATCATCATTCACTGCTAACTGGCACTTTGTTTGAATTCTTCCCACAAATGGCTTCAGGAAACAAATGGCTTCATGAGGTTTCAAAGGTGATTTGAGGCCAGGAGGAAATGAGGAATGACCAAGAAAAGCTGGGCAAATCAGTCTTGTTTTATGATCTCAAGTGCCTCTAAAAATGTATTTATAGTGGGCAAGCTTGAGCCTGATGGTCTCAGTGGGAGTTTATTTTAGTGGTCACAAGGAAAGAAGGGAAGAGCTTGTTCTGGACCACATCCACCTCTGGAACAAGCTTAGTATGACATGGTGGACTGGACCCTTAAGACAGCTGGGTCCATTTCTTCATGTTTAAAACACACAACACAAACCATGAAAAACAAAAAAAGCATGTATCTGCCAAGTGTTTGAGATCTTGATGAAAAACACGAGAGGAGAAGTGAAAATATGGAGAATCATTGGATGCTCTGTGCATAAAAATCTTGGGTTCACCCCCGAAGCACAGACTGATGGAGCAATCTGGTGTCCCTGTGTGCACACACACAAAACTTTTGTGTGCAGATGGAGTGTGAAATGTGCTCTGAAAGGCAGTGAAACGTTCAGCTCTCCCCAGGGGAACACAGGGAAGGCTGTTCCTCAGGAAGAGTCACGTGTGACACAGGACACAGCTCACCTGGGGCAGTGCTCTGCAATCACTCACGTTGCAGGGCCATGCACAATCTGTCCTAACAGAGCACCAAAAGTTGCTGAGCAGTTACACCCAAGAAATTATATGCCAGGAAATAAATCCTGACGTGTGTGATTTTGATTTTTCCCCTTTTTTTTGTTGATGTGAAGGACAAGTGCTCTGTGCTGTTAACTTGTACAAAGGTAACACACACCTCGTTTGTGGGACACCACACCTTCTTGTAGACCTCAGCCACAGGCAGATCCAGACTGATGATCTTGTTGTTCACCAAAAGCTGGAGAGAAGAACAAGTCAAGAACAAGCTCAGGTTGTTACATCACCACCCCAGCAACCACCAGCTGCCCAAAACCAGCATCCCACAGGTCTGTGCAAGAAATCCCTGCCTCAAGAAATTCTCACCTCCATCCCGCTGTCGTCCTCCAGCAGAGCCACCAGGTCACAGTCCTGACAGATCTTGTTCTTGATGTCCCTCATGAGAGGCCCGATGCCAGGCTCGTTACTGCTGTAGGGATTCCCTGGCATCCTGCCCTGCAGGAAGTCTTCCTGCTGGGGATCTTTCTCCAGAGTGACAAAGAACTCGGTGACTTCATTCTCCTCCTAAAGAGCAGCAGCAGAGACAGAGTGAATAAGTTTTTCCCATTCCTGCATTTTTATGGGAGAATGTTCCTAAACCTTCAGTTCTTTCCTCACTGGTGCATCTGCTCTGCATGCCACACTCAGAGGATGGCCAGGATCACTGAGTAACCAAATTCCTCAGGAAACCTGAACCCCCTCACATGGGATACACTGGGATACAGATCTACACCACCTAATGGTGAATCATGACTGCAGACACTGCTGCTCCTGGGAAAAAGGAACCAGATCAAGGGTTGCTAGAGGTGGCTGGTGGTGATGCTCTTCCTCTACATGAGACCCCACTGGAACACTGCACACAGTTCTCATGACCCTCAACAAAAAGGGAAATGAACTGTTGGAGCAAGTGCAGAGGAGGCCACAGACTTGCTCAGGGGGCTGGAGCACCTCCCCTATGGAGACAGGCTGGGAGAGTTGGGGATGTTCAGCCTGGAGAGGAGAAGGTTGTGTGGAGAACCCACAACACCTTCCAGGGTGCTACAGGAAAGCCAGAGAGGGACTTTTCATCAGGAGCTGGAGTGGAAGGACAAGGGGGAATGGGTTCAAACTGAAATAGGGGAAATTCAAGTCAGATATTGGGATTAAATTCTTCCCTCTGAGGGTGGGAGAGGGTGGGGTGCCCAGAGAAGCTGTGGCTGCCCCTAAATCCCTGGAAGTGTCCAAGGCCAGGGTGGCCAGGGCTCAGAGCATCCTGGGATCATGGAAGGTGTTGCTGCCATGGCAGAAGGTGGGACTGGACAATCTTTAAGTCCCTTCCCAAAGCATTGCAGGGCTCTGTTGAGGCAGTGTGACCCTGCCCCACTCACAGGGTAGATGATGCTGCAGAGCCTCTCGAAGATGAACACTGGGGTCCTGTAGTCATCGAGGCTGTAACGCTTGGCAGTCTCTATGCACACGGCCATGAATGCCTTGGTCTCTGACTCTGTGCCTGCCAAGGAAAGGAAGCTTTAAAATGGACACTGCAGTCAATTTTATAGATTCCACTTTAGCCCAGCACAGGCAGTAAATCCTTCTGAAGCCAGTCCCACAATTTGGTGCTCTCTTCTTTTGTGAATCCACTCTGTGAAAGATGGAAGGTATTTATTTGGTAGGGTTACTAGGAAAGCCTCTGCATGGCTGGGCTGCAGTAAAATAGCCCCATAAAAATGAGGAGGCTGAGATTCCTGGAAAATAAGAGGTGACTAGGAATGCTATTCAACTGCTCTGTGCCAACAGAAAATACTGGAAGCCATAAACCCCCCTGATTACAGCAGTCATTTAGAGAAGTTCTTTGTGTGGCTGTTCTGCTTTTCCATCTTGGTTGATCCCAAGGCTGGATTTATGGAACAGAGGGGGTTTCACCTGTTGTCATGTCCTCCAGCATCTCCAGCAGCATGTCCTGGGTCTCATCAATCAGCTTTGTCCTCTGCACCACCAGTTTCCTGAGGCACAGGTAGCCATTGAGCACTGTGCCCACCAGCCGGCTCTTGAAGTGCCTTTTGATGGACTCCACCTCCACGAAGGAAGAGAGAAGACCTAGAAAGCCACAGAAATCCAGGCAGGTGGGAGAGAATTTGATTTCTAAATTTCATAGCAGCAATAGGGCACAGTATCATAAAAATGGCTTGTTCCAGCTCCCATCAGTCTGGGGTTTAAAGCTGACTCCTGTGAACTGAGTGGTTGGAGGCAAAAGCTTTGGCCTGGCTTGTAAATTGTAACATATGAAAAATAGTTTTGGAATGAGGAAAGGGCCTGTGTGCTTGATACAAAATTCTGCGCTCTTTGGCATTTTTCTGTCACAAGCTATTCCAAAAGCAGATGATTGCTCCTCTTGTAATACTTCTAAGACCTCTGATGATGTGAAATGACTTATCAGTGACATCACCAAACCGGTCACTCCTACAATAAAGTAAAGAATCAGCAAACACAAGGATTCTTTCCTATGACACACTGATCAACATGCTGCTTCTTGCAAGAAGCCAGGCTTTATGGATTCACCCACTAATGGCTGAAGAATGTGAAAGAGGATACAAAAAACAATGATCTAGTTGATGAGGTATTTCCATTTCCAACAAATTTTTGAAAAGGGTATACACCCTAGAAGATAAAAGAAAAGCTCCCATAGAATAGGGAGGTAGGAACAACAGGCAGGAATAAAGCAGCAGTGTTTACAGTGCTGCCAGGGGCTGTACTATGTAATAAAGTGAAATGATGAAGCTTGCCTGGTATGTTACCACAGTTCAGCTAAAAACTCTTTCTGACCACAAAAAAATATGGAAAAATCCATTTAGTGATTAAGTGCTAAATCAATGGCAAAAATCCAGTGCTGACAATAGCAACACAACTGAGTGAGATCTCTCTGAAACTCTGCCACAGGCTGTTAGAGAACAATGATCACCCAGCTCTAACCCTGCTGCAGGCCCACTGAATACCTGTGAGACTCTTCAGGGCATATCCCTGCTGCAAATCCGTGCTGAGTGTTGCTTCCTCCAAGGCCAGCAAACGAGCTATTTCCTGAAAATAATTAACAGCCTGTTAGGCCAAGCCCCTGCAATGCCAATAACCACTGGGGTGTCTAACACAGGGTGCAAAGAACTCAAAGCCAGGCACACAGAAAGCACAACTGCAACAGCAAGGAGGGAAGGGGAAAAGGAGAGGAAAACTGCCACAAATCCCTCTTGTTTTCTCCCTGCACCTTCCTGCCAACCACTGCTTGGCTCTAGTGCTCTCCAGGAGCACTCAGAGCCACCACAGATATGGAGAGTGTCACCTGCCTCTTTGGAGTGCAGCAGGGACCCCCAGGGAAAACTCACACCATTCTGAACACTACAAACCCAGAGTGCTGCTTCTCCAAAGGCTGTAATTCCCATTTCTCCAGCAATGGCAGCACACCTGATCCTTCCCTGTCCCTAAGGGCTCTCAGAGTCCAGCCTGGGAGCTGCACAACAGCTTCCAGCTTCCACCTGGTGCCAAGGCAGCGCAGCAATATTTACAATCCCAGAGCAGTTGATTAAAGTGCTGAGGGATTCTCCAGCTGGAGCTGAAACCCCCCGTGGCCCCCTCTGTTCAAAGTTAACAGCACTGAAGCGTGAACTTGAGAACCTCGGCTGGGTCAGCAACAGGGCACTGACCAAAGGGATGGAATTTCAAAGGGGAAAAATAGCCAAGCTAACAGGTCATTTCCTGCACACAAATCCATACCTTAGTGATGAGGCTGCCAATGTAGGGCAGAACCCCTCTGGCTGCCAGGTAGACCTTCCAGTGGGCAGGTTTGATGAGTTTCTGATACAGGGCCAGGTACTCAGCAGCACATTCGCCAGCAATGCTCAGCTCATCCAGGTAGCTGTGAAAGAGGAACACAAGCTGACAACCCCTTCACAGCAACAAAAGGCATTCCAGCTTAAGGACACTGTGGAAAGGAAGAAAAAGCCTCCAGAAATCCATCCTCCCTGTTGCTCTTGCTAACACCATCACTGATATTCAATACTTGCTGGCTAAATTAGTTATTTGTCTCAAAAAGGAGCTGACTGTGCTATCAGCATGAGCTGAGATAAATTATGTCACAGCAGTTGGAAGAGAGTTCACCCTATTATTCTGCCATTGAAGAGGCAGGGGAAATGTTGGGCACACAGCTGAACAGCTGATCCTTACTTCTGGAAAAACAAACTGCAAGAGCTCATTGCCAGGCAGCAAACCCAGCTCTCCCAAAATCTATACCCTCCTAGCTAATTAAATTTAAAATCCAGCTCAAAAAGACCCCTGAACTGCAGGTATACAAGGGAGAGGAGTGAGAAAAGCTGCAAGAAGGGAGAGATTCTGATGGGAATTGAGGACAAACACTCGTGGAGCTGCCAGGTGTGGCAGCACAGGAATACCTGGTGAGGAGATCAAGGACCTGCTGCTTCCTGCTGGGGATGGTGGCCAGGGCCTCCACGATGGTGCAGGCAGCCTGCCTGGCAGCCTGGGTGGCAGGAGTGAACAGCACCTGGGGCAGGGGCAGGAAAAGCCAGGTCAGACCCATGGGCACAGATGAACTTGTGACAGCTCACAAGAAGGCACAACATGGGGGCTGTTGGGTGACCTGGTGGCAGTGTTTTCTTGCTCTCCCAACACTGTGACAATTCCTGCTCTGCTCAGCACCAAAGTGCTTAAACAGTGCATGCTGTGGGTGACCTGCTAGTCCACACACACAGGAAGCAAAGATTTGCTCCAGGACCCTCAGAAGTGCAGCTCATTAGCCAGGCAGGAGATCCGTGGTAATTAAAGGTTCAGAGTTTAAGAGCCCACAGACTCCCAGATAAACATTTGATGCAGGATTTCTAAGGGAGCACAGCTGCAAACCTGACTTGTAATTAGAGGCAGTGAGTGGCAGGCTCCCCAAACACCCCGCAGAGAACTGCAGCAAACCACCCACACTGTGACTGAACCCTGCCCCGGGGCTCTCCCCACCTTTACCTGTCGCAGCCAATTGTTGTGTCCCAGCTTCAGATCCAGAGGACAAGTTCTCTTCCCACGCCGACTCATGAACTGCTTCCACTTCCAGACGTATTTTTCTGACAAGTAGAGCTGGTGAAGCTCAGCTTTGCTGGGAGTTTTCCCGTTGGCATCTGCACCTGCAATATTGAGCAGAGCCCAAGAGAACTGTCAGCAGTCATGAACTGCAAACTGCCAGAGTATTTTTGTCTTCCTACTGGAACTCGCCAAACTCCAGCTGGGAACTGAGTGCTTCCCATCTCCTCCTGCTGCCATTTTCACTCCTGTGTGGAGCCATGCTCAATTCCAAGCCTCATGCAAATCCCAGAGCCTCTCTCAAGTAATTCCATTAGCTTTCCAGCTGGCTGGTATCAATTTAAATAAGCAACAAGTTTCATTTCCTACAGTCCCTGATTCTCTTCAGGCACAGAGCATTTTCTGTTTAGGGTTTGAGGCACACAGCCCAGAAAAGTCAGTGCTACAACTCTAAGGACTAAATGTGAGGATGGTATCAGATGTCAAGGAACAGAAGCCAACACAACTCCAGAGAAGCACATTCCTTATTAAATCTGGGGACACACATGTTCCTGCACAGAACTGCAGCAGGTCACAGGCACAGGGGTTACCTCTGGCAGGGAGGCACTTCTTCCAAGCTTCGTACGATGCCTTCGGGTCCCTCTTGAGCCACAGCTGAGCCTGTGCATGGATTTCATTGCTGTAAGGCTTCACAGTGGTGAGAGCATCCATAGGCACATCCTAACAAATAAAAAAGCTCTGTGATTCTTCAGAAAGCCGCAGTCTGCCCCCGGAGATCAACTCCTGAGGTGAATCACTGGGACTGGGCCGTGAAGAGGCAAATGCAGCTCTTGGACAGCAGCAGGATAATACAGTGTCTGTTAATGGTGAACTAAGAGAGATGTTGCAGTTTCTACTGAAATATCAGTAAACCCATCTCTGACATCCATGTGTGATTATCAGACAGCATATCAAAGAATAAAAATACCTTCTCTCCTGCAAATCTAATCCTAAATGAAAAACCACAGCAGTCAATCAATATATTTTAATGAGAACCATAGCTCTGTATTTAAAAATCTGAGTCAGAAGTACTCGATTCTTTCAAATTTAGGAACTTGATTCTACAAAGCTGCTGAAAGCCCAAAGCCTGCCCAAAATAACCAAGCTGTGGCTTTGAAGTAGCTCTTTCCCCATGCCTCAGATCTGAGGGGAAAACCCTCAACAGTTGTGGTCAAAGTGACCAAAACCCAGTGAAAAACAGAAAGTAGTCATCTGAAATGTGCAGTGTGCAAAGACCAGAGTCACAGGGCTTGGGCTTTCCTAGGAACAGTGACCAGGTAAAGCAAGTCCTGGCTTCCTCACAAACTAGTTCCTCACTGAGATCAGCGTGCCAGACTTCAATCAGCAAATTCTCAATGTTTTGCTCAGCCTCTAGGGCAGTACCTTGTTTTTCTTGCTGGTTGGAGCAGGTGGCTTGATGAGCTTCTGGAGGATGCGCAGGCACATGAGGGTGATGTTTTCAACAACCACCGGAGTCTTGATGTTCACTGCCATCAGGAAGAGGCTGAGAGCTGAAAGCAGACAGGGGTGTTCATTATCCTGTGAGAGCTGCAGACAGGACACACCTCCACAGCTCCAGACAGCACTTGAAATGGGTGTAGAGGTGGAAATGCTGCTGCACTTGCTGGTCCTTGGGCCGGGTGTCTGCACTCACCGCAGCGCAGCCGGAGCTCCCAGCAGCTGTCCTCCTTGGAGATGGAGTCTGTCAGCAGCAGCATCTCGTACTGGAGGCTGCTCGCCTGCAACACAGAGTGCTCCAGCTGTTGGGGGTGCCCCATTCCCTTCTGCCTTCTCAGCTTTAATAAACTCAGGTTCAAAACACACAGATCTAAGTTAATTTAATCCCATGCCCACTTGGGGTGATTTGACCTGCTGGAGAGGTACAAGCAAAGCCAAGACAGGGAACTGCCTGAGGAAACTTCAGCATGTACCTGTACACAAAATTTTGTGCTGTACTCTGATATTTATGTCATTTCCTATCGAAACTCAATATTTTTTCTTACAAACAGACCATAAGAGAGAAGATGCAATGATTAGAATATACCAGCAGTGCAGAGGGGCAGAAAAAAGGAACAGGAAAACAGTGGAGTCTCTCACCAAGTCTGGATTTGCCCAGTGTCCTTTCAGAGCTGCAGAAACCTTCCCAATGATTAAGTCATTCATTTGCTGTGTGGCCTCTGGATTGTCCCTGATTCCAGGAGGAAAAAGACAACACTGTTATGCTCTGCTTGTACTAAATGCCAAAAGCTCCTGGGATTTCAGCTCAGCTGGTAACAAGTGCACAGGGGGTTACACTTTGCTGGTGTACAACACAGCCGTGGCAGGGGTGGGACTCTGAGGTCCCTTCCCACCCAGACCACTTTGTGATTCTGAGGTAACTCCCCCTATGAGGCTTTCCCTTCCTGAGGGGGCTTTCCTGATGCCTTTTTGGGACTACCTAAAAATAGAGGCCAGATAAAATTAAAGGAATAAAAAGCACTTGTATTTACTGAAGGGCCTTCAGGTACATCTCAGGAAGACAAAGCCCCCCAGGGGCTACACCCAAAAATGGACCACGGCTCACAAGCTTTCACACTTTGATAACTTTGGTCCATTTGCATATTGGGGGTTAATCCTCCAATTCCAGCTTCAGCTAATGAAGTCATTTACCCCGAGCTTGCTCCCCCCATCTCCCTTTTGTTGAATTTCTCAGGGCCTGAGGCAGTGAGGTGTCCTTGATTGCCAGGCCTGGAGAGGAATTGTTGTGTCTGCCCAAAACGGGAGAGCAGCAGCTGACCCTGCGTGTGGAGTTTGGAGTTGTGCACTACAGAACCGCAGGGTTACAAACACACGGAACATAGAAAAGCTCAAACCCTCAGGCACCATTCCCAAGGACGAGGCTCTCCCCAGAGAGAGCAGCTCTCACCTGGTCAGGAGGCACATGAGCTGCCGCACCTCCTCGCGCATGGCGGCCGCACCCCGGCGCAGGTTGTAGTCAAAGAGCTCTCGGATGAGCCCCTGGGCCACCAGGATGTGGCGGATGGCCCCGTTGGTGGCCAGCGCCCGCAGCAGGGTGATGCAGTGCTCGGTGACGGCCGAGGCACAGCCGTAGCACTTGGTGGAGGAGGTGTGGCCGCAGCCCAGCACGGACAGCGCGCGGTACTGGCTGGCCGTGAAGGTGGGCAGCGCCGAGCTGCGCGAGGACTTGGTGGCCGCCTCGCGCTGCTGCAGGTCGTACTCCAGCAGCTCCTTCCGGGAGGCAAACACTTTCTGGGAACACAGATGAGGAACTGTGAGCCAGCACACAATGCTACGCCCCAGGCATGGGTTATTTTCACTGCACATTTTGGGGAGAAATATTTTTGAGAGCCTTTACAAACCAGCTGTGGGTCTGCTGGTGGATAAAACTAGATACTGAGAGATAAAAGAAACAATGGGAAAGATTCCACTGATTGATGAATGGAAAAAGATATTTGCTTTTACAAATAAACATTAGGTTTGCTGATAAATTAAATTGGGTATTGAAAGATTAAAGAAACAATGGGGAAAACCCCTAAATTCTGTAAGAATTAAAAATTAAAAGGAAGGTTATACATTAGAGGGAAATCTTCAGGGTTAGGCGTTCTGGGAAGTCTCTATCTCTCAAGTACCTCAGTCAATGGGGAAAGAGAGAAGGGAAATGCGGCTGGAAAATTAGGATGAAAAGGAGGCTGCATCCTCCAAAAACTGGAGAGACCCCAAGGGAATGCCCCATGGCCTCTCCCTTTATTCGAATACAGAAAAAGGACTCCTGTATCTCATTTTTGGACACAAACCTCTAATGTTTGTGGATTAATCTTCCTGACATTTTTAACCAAGTGTTTCCAAACTTGAAATCCTTCATGGCAACAGCAGACTTGGGAAATCCATGAGGAATATCAACCTAACTCTCATTTATCACAGAATTCACAGAATGACTGGGTTGGAAGAGACCTTAAAGGTCATCGAGTCCAACCCAACCTTAAAACCTCAACTAAACTCTGGCACCCAGTGCCACATCCAGTCTGTTTTTAAACACATGCAGGGATGGTGACTCCACCACCTCCCCAGGCAGACCATTCCAGAACTTTATCACTTTATCTTCCCTGCTGTTTCCACTACATGCAATGTAACACTGGAAATGTGACAAATCCATAGTATTAATTACTATTAATACTGGCAGAGTAAGTCAGAGTAATTTATTCTTTATAGAAAGAGCCAAATATATTTAATATGCTTAAGTATCACAGCCAAAAGGACATCCATGATGTAGCAGGTTTTCCAGAGTTTATGTGACTTGTTGAGCAAAAATAAATACATTTAATTTATAAAACGCTTCTGTAGGTCACCTTTTAGACTGGTGTGTTTTCAAACATTTGGATACATGCAAAAATTCAATTCTCTTTAATTAGCCATCTGTTCAGTCTCCTGCTCTTCTGAGAAAACCAGTTTCACAAGCTAGCTGAAATTTTAGTAATTAATATATGGGCTTTAGAAATTATTACTATTTCCCTGGAAATATGCAGCTGATCACCTGCTGCTAATGGTGTCATTAAACGAAGAATGGCAACATCTTGGGGTTTTTTTCTAATAAATTCTAATACATTTTTTCTGGCCTAAATCCAAACCAAAGCACAGCGTACCTGGATGATTTTGGAAAGTTCATCGAAGGAGTTCTTGCAGTCCCCACAGTACTCCTGGGCTAACTGCAGGATGTACCTGTTCACACTGGCTGAGGTAGAACTGATCCCTCCACTGCTGCCCGACTCATCCTGGAACAGGGGAAAGCAAAGAGGAATCACAAAGGGAGGCTCCACCCAAAAACAACAGCAGCAGAGCAGCACCTGAGGCAAGGACTGCCTCGGGCAGAGTCAAGGCCAGCTTGTCCCCAGCCCGGAGTTGTGTGCAAGCTCCACCTGGCCCACGCTACCTGGGGCTTTTCAGGGGCTGCCTCGTTCACTTTGCACAGGAGGTTCTCCAGCTGCGGTCGGTGTCCCATCAGCTGGTGATACACCCTGTCAGCCTTGTCCAGCAGAGTGTTGATGTTTGTCACTGCCTACCAAGGGAAAAGGAAAGGAAACACTTATTTCATATTCACAGCTACAACCACCAAGCTCCCAAGTCTTCTCTTTTGCTTTTCTTTGGGGGGACAAATCACTAAATTGTGACCCTGCAGCCTGGTTCTGCCCTGAGAAGCACTGTGGTGACACTACTGAGCACACCCCGTGACACTGCACTGAGCACACTGATCCTTTGGGACAGGACACAGAGTGCATAGGGTTCTTCATTCATTAGCAGGGTTCTTCATTCATTAGCAGGGCTCCTCAGGTGGGATGGGAAGCAAACAGAATAACCCAAATCCATCCCCTTCTACAGCAAGGCAAAGAGATGCAGTCAGTTCATAAGTGAGGCACTGAATGATGTCTTTTGAACAATTACTTGTCTTGAGGAGCAAGACACAAACCCAGAATGCATCAGCCAGTGGGGAGCCTTGAAGGAGCACTGATTTTGACAGGGGACGGAGCCCTGCTGTCCCCATGATGGCCCAGAGCTCCAGAATCTCCTGCCAGCCCCACCTTCTTGCGATCCTCCTCGTTCTCGATGGGGTCCACGGCGCAGCAGGGCTTGGCGTAGAGCATGAAGTCGAAGCGGGCGTATTTACAGAAGCCACAGGCATTGCACAGGAAGGGATCCTTCTCATCGTAATTGATGGACCTGAAAGGAAGGCAGCAGCTCAAAGCCTGCAGCTCAAGGCAACTGAATGGGAACAAACTGAATGGGCTCCGGTAAAAGAGGTGAGTGACTCTTAAAACACCTCGGTGACCAGACTGCCCCGGGGAAGGGAAATACTTGAGAATCAAAACCTACAGATCAGGCAACAACAAAGTCCTTGCAGCAGTGCCACTTCTGGCTGGAAAAAGCAGGAACAGAAATTGTTCCTCACAACCCCACTTTAATGACAGTAATTCCTGGTAGAAAGTCAGGCTGGGGCACTGTGTCCTTTAGGAGAACACAGATAAAGGAACTGTTCTGGTTTGTAGGGTCTAGCCTTTGCAGTGGGACTGACTGCAGCACTTCTCACCCCAATGCAGACCAGGGCAGCAGACAGAACTGATTTATAACCCCCAGAACACCAGAAGGGATGTGGAAACCTTTCCTCACATCAGCAATCACCAGGAAATACACTAAACACCTCGAATCCCTTGAGAATTAGAGAGGAATAGGGACAACAATAAGGGGAAAGAGATATCAGATAAGGAGACAAAAGTGACAAAAGAGAAGGATTTCTAAGGCTGTAGTAGAAGTGTGAATAGCACACAGTAAATCACCCCTGAGTCTGCACTGAATGAGGAGAGCACGACAAAAGCCATGAATAGAACTGTCTGTCCAGCCCCAGCCAGGGATCCTGGGGGAAGCCCTGCAATCCCACAGCTGAACTCCAGCCTCCAGCCCAGGCAGGCCAAAAATAACCTGCTCCGGGGAATTCTGTGGTGTGAACTTCGAGGGCTGGATGTGAAACTTCAGCTTGCTGAGAACTGTGCTCCCAGGCTCCCTTTGTTAGCCTGCATTACATTAAATCCCTGTAAGCCTGTTTTATACTTCCCCACTAATTTGATTGTGTGCTTGCATTAACCAGAATGGGGGATTTACATGGCAGGGGGTGTGGGGCACCCGGGAAGGCTCTGGGGACACACACCCTGCACTTGTGACACTGCTACACGCTCTGGGGACACACAGTGACACCCACAGTCCTGCAGCTGTGGCACTGGTAGATGTTCTGGGGACTCACAGTGACACTGGGGACACCCACAGACTTGCATTTGTGGCACTGCTGCATGCTCTGGGGACACTGGCGACACACAGTGACTCTGGGGACAGTGACACCCTGATCTGCACTTGTGGCACTGGCAGACACTCCGGGGGCACACTCAGTGACTCTGGGGATACACACAGACCTGCACTTGTGGCACTGGTAGACACTCTGGGGACACACTCAGTGACTCTGGGGACACACTCAGTGACACGCTCAGTGACTCTGGGCACACACAGACCTGCACTTGTGGCACTGGTAGACGTTCTGGGGACACACACAGTGACACACTCAGTGACTCTGGGCACACACAGACCTGCACTTGTGGCACTGGTAGACGTTCTGGGGACAGACACAGTGACACACTCAGTGACTCTGGGCACACACACACCTGCACTTCTGGCACTGGCAGACGTTCTGGGGACAAACTCAGTGACTCTGGGCACACAGACCCGCACTTGTTGCAGTGGTAGACGTTCTAAGGGTACACTGAGTGACTCTGGGCACACTGATCTGCACTTGTGGCACTGGTAGACACTCTGGGGACACAGTGACTCTGGGCACACACACACCTGCACTTGTGGCACTGGTAGACATTCTGGGGACACACTCAGTGACTCTGGGGACACACTCAGTGACTGGGCACACACACACCTGCACTTGTGGCACTGGTAGACGTTCTGGGCACACTCAGTGACAGACTCAGTGACTGGGCACACACACACCTGCACTTGTGGCACTGGTAGACGTTCTGGGCACACACAGTGACACACTCAGTGACTCTGGGCACACACACACCTGCACTTGTGGCACTGGTAGACGTTCTGGGCACACACAGTGACACACTCAGTGACTCTGGGCACACACACACCTGCACTTGTGGCACTGGTAGACATTCTGGGCACACTCAGTGACTCTGGGCACACACAGACCCGCACTTGTGGCACTGGTAGACATTATGGGCACACTCAGTGACTCTGGGCACACACAGATCTGCACTTGTGGCACTGGTAGACACTCTGGGGACACAGTGACTCTGGGGACACACTCAGTGACTCTAGGCACACACACACCTGCACTTGTGGCACTGGTAGACGTTCTGGGCACACACAGTGACACACTCAGTGACTCTGGGCACACACACACCTGCACTTGTGGCACTGGTAGACGTTCTGGGCACACACAGTGACACACTCAGTGACTCTGGGCACACACACACCTGCACTTGTGGCACTGGTAGACGTTCTGGGCACACACAGTGACACACTCAGTGACTCTGGGCACACACACACCTGCACTTGTGGCACTGGTAGACGTTCTGGGCACACACAGTGACACACTCAGTGACTCTGGGCACACACACACCTGCACTTGTGGCACTGGTAGACGTTCTGGGCACACACAGTGACACACTCAGTGACTCTGGGCACACACACACCTGCACTTGTGGCACTGGTAGACGTTCTGGGCACACACAGTGACACACTCAGTGACTCTGGGCACACACACACCTGCACTTGTGGCACTGGTAGACGTTCTGGGCACACACAGTGACACACTCAGTGACTCTGGGCACACACACACCTGCACTTGTGGCACTGGTAGACGTTCTGGGCACACACAGTGACACACTCAGTGACTCTGGGCACACACACACCTGCACTTGTGGCACTGGTAGACGTTCTCGCCGCAGTTGCCGCACACGCCGGGGTTGGCGGGCACCGAGGCGCTGCAGCGCGGGCACTGCAGGGTCTCGGTGGACGCCTGGTAGTTCTCGTAGAAGTCGGCGAACTCGATCATCAGGTTGGAGGCCACGATGGGCAGGGGCAGATCGATCTTCACCTCCGTCTGCCCTGGGGTCAGCTGCACCTTCTTGGCCTTGTGCCAGCGTGCCGGCCTACAGGAGGGATGGGAGGGGAAGGCAGGGAAGAAAAGGAAAGGAAAGGAAAGGAAGGGAAAGGAAAGGAAGGTTTTCCAGAGGGAAGTTCCCTCCCCGCCCACGTGTGAGGAAAAGCCAAATGCAACCGTCTCGGCTCCAAATCTCCTTTAACTGGGATGAATGGAGAGCAGTTCTAGGATTCGTTTCCTTAGCTTCTGTATTGACATGATATGTAGCCAGAAATACATTTTAAGCCTTTATCCTCTTCATAGAGAGAGACTGTTTGGGATTAAAGAGCTGTTGATGCCTCATGGAAAAACTTTAATTCTACAGACATTTTCTAGGGATTTTCACCTCCATTTTTTTATTAGTAAGGACATTTGCATGAAAACAGGATATTTATTTCTTAAAGATCTCATCTGCTCCCACTGCTTATTCTCAACCTGAAGTCAGAATCCTCTCTTTGTGACATCATAATCCTCTCCACAGCAGCCACTTGTGATGTCACAGAGGATTAAGACTTCAAATAAGCAATAAGCAGCGGGCACAGATTAATCCCTAAGCCAGAGAGATCTGATTCTGGTGAGAACATCTCAAGAAGTAAGAAGGGGAAGCACATAAGCAGGACTGGCTCCAGACTGAGCAGCGTGTTGAAAAGGAGCCATTTCTGGTAGGTAAAGCAGAGCTGAGAGTGAAACCATCCAACTTCTAATTTTAATTCTACTCTATGGCTTCAAACAAACAATGTTAATGCTTTCAGCATTCCTGGACATGCTGCAAAGTCCAAATCCCTTTTGGAGTCAAACTACCCATGAAGTGCTCTTGGTATTACTACTGGTTCCCACACAATTAAGTCAGGTACTTAAAAGCGAGCCTGGACAAAATTGGAATCCACAAATTTTATAGATATTTTTCAAGCTTCAGAGGAAATCTGGATCTTTGCTTCAACAATTGTAGGGGATTCAGAACAATCCCACCCAATGTGGGCTGAGAGTGATGAGTAATAGTCTAAAGGAGGAACCTTGGGGAAAATCGAGAAGCCAAGGGAATGAACCAAATTCAGAGATTGCACACAGAACTTGATGAACATACTTGTTCTTCAGCTCCACGATGGCCTGCACGGTCCTGTTGTTGTAGTAGAGGTTGATGGTTCTCACCATCTTGGTTCGTTTCAGGTCTCCAATCTTCACTGTCACCTTGCTGATGGTGTGGCTGCCAATGAGCTTCACCACCTGCTGCGTGGTCGTGTAGCGCGTGTCCACTTTGATGGACGAGAGCTTGATGTACTGGGGAGACAAACCAAGGACACACTGCCTGTCTGAGGGCACCCCAAAACCTCAGGGGCACAGGAAACCACACCTGTAAAGGGTTAGGATCCCCACCACTGGAAAGGATTTAATAACAGCAGTTATTGCTGGTGTCATGCAGAGCAGCTGGAGGTGTGCCAGGGGAGGGTCAGGAAAAGGTTCTTCCCCCAGAGGGTGGTGGGACCCAGGGAATGGGCACGGCCCCGAGGCTGCCAGAGCTCCAGGAGCATTTGGACACCACTCCCAGGGATGCCCAGGGTGGGATTGTTGGGATGTCCTGTACAGAGCCAGGGGTTGGATTTGATCCTTGTGGGCCCTTTCCAACTCAGGATATTCCATGACTGTGTGATTCCAGGGTTACTTACACAGAAAGGCACCTCAGGGTTGTTGCAGACAAGGCAAGGATCACTCTCCAGGTAGTAGCCATCAAATTCCACGAGCCCAGACAATGTGCTGGAATAAGGGAACAACACTGACACATGGACCTGGGCACTTACTGCTTTAAACCCAGGCCATTCAAGCAGAATCACTTTAATTTCCCCCAGTTCCCAGTCCCAACGTGACTGTTACAATGCAAATCACACTGGAAATAACAGCTTTTAACTAAGCATTTTTACTGTAATTATCAATGGCCAAGGTGGGACCAAGAACATAACACTCAAAAGTGCAAACCTCTATTCTCCAGCTGGGCCTAAGATTTTCTAACATTTACTGACTGAAAGCAGAAGAGCTCAAGCCAAGCTCTGCTGTTAGGGCACAATGTCAGGTTTCCATCTGGCAGAAAGGATTCTGCTGCTCTCCCAAGCCCAGCAGGCACAGAACCTCAGCAGGGCCCATCCCCACCACCATCCCTGGGTGCTCCCCCATGGCTGCAGCTCGGCTGGAAAGCCCTCCAGTGACACGGATCAAAGGCAGAAGTGGCTCACTTGTAGATGTTGGAGTTGGGGTGGTTGGTGAGAATGTGGTTTTGAGTCCGGAGGATCTCCACGGCCTTTTGGGAATATTCCTTCAGCTGAAATACAACCAGGAAAAGACACTCTTCCAAACAATGCTTTTACTGCTACACAGACACAAATATCCTCATCTTGTGGTGTTCCAGGTCCCCTAGAAGAGGTACACACCACAGCCACAGGAATTTTTGTGTTTAAATCACTAGCGAGAACTTTACATTGATCCTAAAATTTGAGATTTTTGAGGTGCTGTTTGTCAGTCAATCCCTGCAAATGCCTGCCAAGATTTGTACAGCATTCCCCACTCTTTAAACATATTCATGTAAGTATCAATGGGTCTAAATTATTTGTTCTCAATCCTACTGATCCCCTAAAAGAGGTAACAACTTCCTTTGTTCAAAAATCATGGTTACAATAGATTTCTAGGAGTTGCAGTATCAAAAAGCTATAAACTGGAGCTGCCAGATCCACAAAAGCCTCCTGTGGGAAAGAGGTATTTTTCTCAATAAATAAAAAACTCACCAGCACAATTTCACCCCCAAAACAACAAAATAAAAACCCACACTTCCAAATTATTTGAAGACTCTGCTTTTTTTAACATTAAAGTTCAAGGAACATGAAAAATTTCCACCAGAAGCTCTTCTGACAGAAAACCTGTCCCAGCTGTATCAAAAATGAGCACCTGGGATGCTGTACCTCCCTTCTGGAATGTCACTGTACCTTTTTCTCAGTCTGCTGTGTTTTCAGGGAGAAGTATCCCAGGAGATCTACAAACTGGGCAGCCTTTCTTCCATAGGCTGGGAGTTCTGGCCAGATGGACCACATGAGATCCAGCAGTAACTCCTGCTGGGACTTGTTAGAGTTCCTGTTGGGTGGATTATAGACAATCAGGGTTCTTGTGCAGAAGAAGAATGTAACCTCCAGTCCACCAAACTGGGAAACCATCATCTTGCAGAGTTCACAGAGCTAAATCCCACCATCCCTTGAACCCATCTGTTTTCCAGCACTCCAAAACAAAAGCAGCTGTCCTGTGCAACAACTGAACAGAGCTCTGAAGGAGTCCAGCCCCCTAAAGCACTCCTTTCCCCATACAATTCCCAGCTTTTCACCGTGGGAGTCTGGATCTGCCTGAAATTCACTTTGCCCACAAACACCTGCTCCTGGTCATGACAGGAGTCAGATTTTGCAGGCAGAAATAAAATGCTTCTTGCAGATGACAACTGAGATTGATAATGGAAAAGTCACAGCTTCCACCTCCAGCCTCAGTAACTGCAAACCAGTGAGGGTAATTCCAGAGGGGCCCAACACCTCCAGGCTCCAGTGTCCTTCAGGGAGAGGCTTGGACAAAGCCAGCCCCCAGGCTCACCTGTAGATGTGCAGGGCCAGGCAGTGGGCCTGCCACCTCACTGAGGAGGAGTTGGATTCCAGCAGGAAGCAGCGCAGGAACTGGATGAGGGTCTCCTTGTCAGCAAACTTGTTCAGCTGGTTCACCAGGGCCGTACACAGCTGGTCCTCCTGGCTGCCTGAACCCTCACCTAGGGACACAGGGAAGGCTTTAGGGAGAAGACAAATGCAGCACCTCACAGGCAGGCCACTCTCCTATTTCAAAGAGTCAGAATAATAAATTATTAAGTTTCACTTAACAAGAAAGTTTAACATTCCTGTCTTTTTCAAAAATATAACCCAGTACTCCTGACTAACAGGAAAAAAACTGCAGGAAAACTTGCCAGTGAGGACGTGAGAAATGTGCTACACATCCTGATAAAAAGAAAAGGACTGACCATGAGGCAATGAAAAGACTCACAGAGAACCATCTGATGGTGAAAGCCAAAGCGGTTCCTTGAAGAAAAGCCAAGAGAGAATTTATGCCCGTGACTTTTATAGGGAAGCTTAATTACTTTCCCAGGACTGTGGATATTCATTAAGCAGCAGCCCTGGCTCCAGCAGAGCTTCCAAGGCAGCCAGAGGAAACAAGTCTGAACACAATCACTGCAGAGCACAGCTAACTGGGTGTGCATCCCCAGGATTTGTTTTAATCCTCGTGAGCCTTTCAGCCTCCTACAACCCAGGACAGGCAAGTTAAGTGGAAGCTGCTCCATCAGTACATTAGGTAACACCATTAGACAACTTCAAACCCACTCAAGGCAATAAACACAGCGGGTTTGGGGTGTCCTCAGCATGTGATTTCAGCCCAACTCTCACACACTGCTTCACCTTAGTCCCATCTATACATGAGAAAACTGCTCCTCTCTCCTGACTGTGGCTGTGGGTGCCCTTGCCACAAGCCATGACCTTTTCCCAACAGCAGGATTTATCATCCAGTTCTTTCTAAACAGAGTAAAAGAGGCTGTGAGGAGCAGACTTGCTCCCTAAAACCACAGGACAGGGCCTAGCTGCCCCTCACCCTCTCGCTCCTTCTCCTTTTCCTCCTTCTTGCTCTTTTTGGTGGAGGATTTGCTCTGCGCTGCCGCCTGCCCGGAGCCAGATGCTGCAGGAGCAGAGGTGGAAGAGGTGCTCGAAGCTCCAGAGGATGAAGCCATAGACAGCACTTTGCTGCCACACAGAGCACAAGACAACAGCTGCAGGAGAACCGGGGACACTCCTTCGTCTACCAGGAAGCTGACTTGGAGCAGGAAATAGAGAACCGCTGTGGAGGAAAGGAGAAATGTTTGGATCACACAATCGTGGAACATCCTGAGTTGGAAAAGGACCACAGGGATTGTATCCGACCCTGGCCCTGCACACACACCCCAGCAATCCCACCCTGGGAGCTTTGTCCAAAGGCTCCTGGAGCTTTTACAGCCTCGGGGCTGTGCCCATTCCCTGGGGAGCCTGGGCAGTGCCCAGCACCCTCTGGGGAAGAACCTTTCCCTGATATTCAGCCTAACCCTGCCCTGACACAGCTCCAGGCCACTAAAGCCTGAATTAAAAAAGAAAAGAAAGAAAGAAGGAAAAAAGAATTTTAAAAGCCCCAGCCTAAACCAGAAGCCTTTGTACACAAGAACCAAACTCCCAGAACTGTCCTGTCCCTGCACCACAGAAGCCTAACATTGGGGTACACCAGGTACAGGGGCTCATCCCAAATTAATCTCTGGGACAATGGCAGCAAAAGCAAGAGAACACAGATCTCCTGTTCCTCTGAGTTATCCATTACACCATATTTTGCTCTTTAGCCAAGGACCAGATGCAATTAGGGCACTGGGATAATTAGGACTGGAAACAGTTCAGTCCTATCAAAACCCTCAGCTGTGTCTCCCCTTCTCTGCTGAGCTTCTCCATCCGAGCCACCTCGATCCAACCACGACCTCCACCTCTGCTCCCCCAAACCCCGCAGAGATAGAACTCACAGTCATCCTTGATGCAGAATTTCTGCCAGTTCACTGTTCTCTGCGTGGCAATCTCTGCACAAGCCTTCAAATGTTCCATCTGCAGGCACAAAGAGATGGGATCAAAGAGCGCATCAGCATTCCTGTCACGCCAACACCAACCACTCCAAGGCCCTTTTCCTGCTCCTGCCCTTACCAGGGAGATCAGGGTGTCGTACTGCAGGGCAGAGCCCGAGCTGGCTGTCACCACGCTGGCCCTCAGGAAGATGCCCTGCTCCTCCAGCAGCTTCTTGATGCCCCGCACGTGCGAGTCCAGGGTGTGCAGGTCCCGCAGCTGCCGGTACTTGTCCTTGGAGCCGCAGATGAACAGCAGCAGCTTGCGCACCTGCCGGCGCACGAACGGCGTCTGCTGGATCATCAGGTACTGCAGAGGGAAGCCGGGGCAGAGTGAGCTCACCAGGGCCATGCTGGCCACCAAAAATGAGTGTTTTCTTCCAAAAAGTAAACAGATGGGAGATGAGTTCACCCAGCTTTAAGGTGCTGAGAGTCCCAGGAAAAAGAAACACTGCAGAGCCAACACTGCACCACTTGCTGGAAACCATCCCGTCATCTCCAACCTCAAATCAACACCCAACCAAGGCTAATTAAGAAATCCTAACTCATACTTGTGTAAATGTAAGATAACTCGTTATGTAAAGTAGGAGGCAAACTGAGACAAATATCTTCCTGATTTCTTTTTTAAGGCCCAAGTACCAACAGCTGAGCATGATGTTACATTTTTCCATCTCACAGCAGGTTTTCTCTCTAAGCTTTGTAGCAGTAACCACTGAGTTCCAAGAAATATTCCTCATTTTTCATGTGTTTTCCTACAGATTCCTGTTCAACAGGAATACACAAAGCCAACCTTCTTTCACCTTCTTTCAAGGGGATTAAAAATACAAGATGGAGCTGAGATCAGCTCTGCAAAAGCTCATCTCTCCCATGAAAGAAATCATTATTGGAGTTTTCTTGTGGAAATCTGCAGGTGTATCATGTTATTGCTTACCTCAGACAAAAAGTAGAACCAGGAGTGATCAAAGATGGGCGGGGGGATGCGGGAGTTTGTGTCTGCAATCTTCTTGATCTGGTAGGGCAGGCGCAGCACCATCTCTGTCAGGAGCTGGGTGTAGGCCTCAAAAACATCTGCAGCATGACCCTGGCAGCAAGAGAAATCCCTCAGGCCCTGAGCACACCCAGTGTGGTGCCATGATGAATGACAGGGTGCTTTGCTGATTTTTTTAAAAACAAGGGATTTCTGCCCCTTTGCAGCCCAAAGAATGTTCCCAGATGATGAATAAGAACCTGCACAAGGCCTTGAACTGGATGGCAGCTGTGAGGATGCACTAAGCTAATCTGGAGTAATAAAGCAGTTCAACTCAGGAGCTTTCAGCTTAGGAGACATTTTTACATTTAATCAGGCTTTTTGCACTGCACCTGCACAAACACCAAACCATGGCATAATGGCACCACAGTGGTGGAATAAGCCTGGGAATTACTGTGGAAATTCCCATCCACCATTCCACTTCCTTGGCACACTAAGTTCAGGAATTCTGCCTGCCAAGCACAAAGAGTGATGGGCTGGAGGCAGCTTCCCTTCAGGACGATTAGCAATTCCTCCAGGAACAGCTCCACAGAACTCCCGGGTTAGGAGTGCACCAAGGGATGCAGTGAGAGATGGCAGAGATGCTGGGCTGCCCTGTGAGAACTCAGAGCACTCCCAGCTGTAACTCTGTGCTAGAAGATGGATTTTGGTTGCTCTCCTAAGGGCAAACTCCTTGTGCAGGGCTGCTTTCCCAGCTCTGTGCAGCCTCCTCTCCTGCACAGCTCCCAGCACAGGGCAGGACTCACCTTCACATACTGGCGGAGGAAAAAGGGGCTCATGTCAGGAGGAGAGGAAGTGGTGTGAGGCTTCAGCAGCTGGCTGGTGGCCACAGGCTCCTCATCGTTCTGCTGGCTCTTCCAGTACTCCAGCAGGGACTTGAGCACGTGCAGGCAGTAATCAACAGCACCAGAGCTCAGCAAGGCAGCTGCCGTGGCACTGGAGATCAGGGAGGAAGCCTGGAACAGAGGGAAGGAGCTGGATCAGGAACACACCTGGGAACCTGCAGTGGGGAGAGCTGGGGCAGCCCTGAGCACCTGCTGACAATGTGGGCGAGAGAGCAGGTTTGGATGAAACTTTGCAGGCAGCTTTTAAGTTTGGGGTTTGTTTGAGGTTGGGGTTTTTTGGGTTTTTTTGTGTTTATAAAAAGCAACTCAAATATTTACAGAGACTCTTTTGAACAAGTGCTTAGTAAAGGAAAACAAATAAAATCTCCTCTTAAGTCTAATCTCCCCTCGACACATGTGCCAGAGGCCACTCTGCTGTGGATTAGACGACTAGGGCTTTTTTCCCTTCTTTTTTTTTTTTTTAAAGTTGGGATTTCTATTTGTTTATCTGGGATTTGGCCAGCTGGGCGTGAATCCTGGTAGAGAAAGAGTCCCTGTTGCAGCTGCCGCTCACAGGCTCTGCTCCACCCAGGTATTGCTCCACCTGCATTCTGCAAGACGAGGAGCTTTGATTTCTGTGGGAAGCTCAAGTGAGTAACAAAGGCTAGAGAAAAAGCTACTGTAAATAAAACTATTAAAGCAGCCCTGTAAATCCAAACAAACCCCACAGCTCATAAGCTCATTAAAATTTGATGCAGTTCAGACTAAATTTTTTAACCTCTATGCTTTTTTATTAATCTCCTTCCCACCACACATACTGCTTTTTATGCCTTATTACTGTACCTTTTAGCAACAAATATCTAAGGAATCCTCTTAGCGACTTTTACGTTGACACAGCAGCATATTGCTTTCCAATAATCACATTACAAATCCTCTTTAACCCCTTCAGCACTGGTGAGATGCAAAGGGAAAATGTGCCAGACCGTTTTAAGTAACATCATTAATGTGCTGCCCTGAGCTCAGTCTGGAACCATGCACAAAACAAGAGCATCCAATTGTCTTTACACGGCTGCTTCCTCCAGCCCCAGTTTCAAAACTCTTTTTCCACAAGAGTTCAGTAACATTACATGTTCCCTATGCATTTTTCCAAAGCCCTCTCACAGATTTTTCAGTTTTACACCTGTTATTTCAGTTAGCAGCTTTTAGATCGTCTCTGATGAACAAAAGCCCCCCCCCAAACACATAATGGATTCCCAGAATGGTTTGGGTTGGAAGGGATCTTTAAGTACATCCCATTCCACATTGCTCCAAGCCCTGGCCAACCTGGCCTTGGACACTTCCAGGGATCCAGGGGCAGCCACAGCTTCTCTGGGCAATCTTCACCCTCACAGGGAAGAATTTCTTCCCAATATCTGGTCTAAATTTCCCCTCTTTCAGTCTGACCCATTCCCCCTTGTCCTGCCACTCCAGCTCCTGATGAAAAGTCCCTCTCTGGCTTTCCTGTAGCCCCTTCAGACCCTGGAAGGTGTTGTGGGTTCTCCACACAACCTTCTCCCCTCCAGGCTGAGCATCCCCAACTCTCCCAGCCTGTCTCCACAGGGGAAGTGCTCCAGCCCCCTGAGCAAGTCTGTGGCCTCCTCTGCACTTGCTCCAACAGTTCCATGAGTTCTCATGTTGAAAACACCAGAGCTGTGTGCAGTGCTCCAGGTGGGGTCTTGTGAAAGCTGAGTAAAGGGGGAGAAAATCATCCCCTGACAAAGCAATTTGGAGAATGTACCTCACAAATGGAAGTCTTGGATCCTGACTTGGTCCTGGACATGAAGACACTGAGCAGCCTCATCACCACCAAGTGCACCTCGTTCACAGGGGAGCGCTCGTTTTTCTTGGACACATCCTGCAGGAAAAGACACATCCTGCTTGCTCAATCCCAGAGCTGAGCAGTGTCCCAAGCCTCTCAAGTTCAGTGCTCTGATCCTCGGGAAGCATTTCTAATTTAAGCTCAATCAATAAGACTGAAAAGGCAGCACAAATGCCTCAACAGAAGGGTAGGCAGAGGCCTGGCTGCCAGAGAACAGTCCCACACAAATGAAAAGCTTCATATGTCAATCATGCATTTAGTGATCAGGGCTCTTCTCAGAGTTTAATTCCAGCAAAACAAATTTTCATGCTCACTTGTGGATGTCAGACCCAGGAAACAGTGGGAGTTCCACTCATGTCATTTTCTACCTTACGTGAAAGGAGACAAAAGGAATAAACTGCCTGAACACAACCACACAGCAATGTTTCTGTGACTCCCAAATATTTAATTCCTCCAAGGAAAGAAATCCTGTCTCGAAGGAGCAAATTCAGAGCATGAGCCCACACTGCACTTTACCTTTTTGTCCATGCCCAGCTCTGCAATCAGCTGGGACAGAAGGTTATCCAAAGCTCCCTTGTCTTTCTCATCATCTCCATCTAGGTCTGTTGTGAGCATCAGAATAACCTGGGAAGAGCAGTCAGAGAATTATTAGAGGGCAGGTTCCACATTACCAAGATAACTATCTTCCACAAAACAGAACAGATTTTATCTTGATTTATAAGTGTTCTTTCCCAAACCCAGCCTGTGCCTCACATCCTAGTATCAACATTCAGCATAAACCCACAAGACTTTCCCAAACGCATTTGAACTCAAGGACTGGAGCCCTCAGGCTCCTCAGTCAGCTGTAAAGTCACACTGAGAAAAGGGCACAAGTCCAGCCAAAACCTGTGGGTAAGGAATGCTTTGCAACAGATGGACTCACACTGTGACTGGGCAAGAAGGAGAAAAGCACAAACAGAAACCAGAGATTGAACTGTTTGATTTGGGCTTAACTCTAAGCCCTCCTCACTCACCTGCATGTAAGGGATGGCCCGGACCCCCCCCACGTTCCTCAGCTGGGGGAGATTCTGCAGCAGCCTCTCCAGCAGCATCAGCCGGACCATGTGCAGCCTGGGGATTCAGAGCCAGTAATCAGACACAGCACAGAACACTCCACACCCAGCAGGGTCTCCAAGAGAGCACTGCAATCTGCCCCAGAAACCCTAAGCCACCAAATCCCCCCAGGGAGGAGAGGACTTCTCAGACTTCACGGGGGAGCGATGCCAAAGATGCAGAGCACCTCTGACAATGGAGCCACACTGCCCAGGCCTGGCCACCTGGGGATTGCAACTGCATGGGAACATCCTGCAAATCAGCTCCACACTGCATTGGAGCAGGGACTGAGCACCTGCTCCCAGAGAGTGAAAAGCTGCCCATGTTCCCAAAGGACACTTGCATATGCTTTTGTCCTAAAATTTCACAGGCTCCCAAGATTTTAGTGATTCCATGTTAACTAGACTCATGCAGCACTTTTTCATCACTTCCTAGAGGCAGCAGTTTTGTGGGACACACACAGGGTATGTTTATCACACCACATGGTGATTGCACATAGGGTGCACTGAATAGGTTCCCCAGAGAATGGGCACAGCCCCGGGGCTGCCAGAGCTCCAGGAGCGTTTGGACAACATTGGGGTGAAGAGGGTGGGATTGTTGCGATGTCTTTGCAGAGCCAGGGGTTGGACTGGATGATATTCGTGGGTCCTTTCCACCTCAGGACATTCCATGATTTTGCAGTGGCAGTTTGCTCTAGTCTGTGTTTCTGACTTTCCACTTGGGTTACCCGGCAGTCACAAATGGTGCTCCTGGAACTGCAGCCCCGCAGCCCCCTCCCCTGCAAACATCCCCCAGAGCACTGCTCTTCCTGAAGAGGAAACAAAGCCTCTTGCCTGTTGCTGGTGTGGACATCCCCCTCTGCCTCCCCTTCCCCCTCGGAGCCCTCTCCCTCCTGCTGGCCCGTGGTGGTGCTGATGGCTCCTGTGCTGGAGCTGACGCTGCCCGGCCCCGCCGGGTGGCCCTCGGCTGTGGTGTCCCCATAGGCGCTGCTCCGGCCAGACACTGGGAAAGGAAAACAGGGAAACACAACCTCAGCAACTCAACAAGCACCTTGCCTGCTTCATATCCACCAGCACAGCTGAGCTGCACTTTGGAATGAATCGTGGTTCAAAGGAGATGCTGCCTTTGGTTCTCTTCTTAAAGCCACAAGAGAGGCTGAGGATGCATTTGTAGAAATCTTTGCCACCCTCGTCTTTGTGGCCCAAGCTGAACTGGTCCCACAGCAGTAATTTAAACTCAGTCAGACAATGCTTGGATGGGCGGTGTAGACAATCAGACCATTTTTTAATACGAGTCTGTGATTATTTTTCCTGGGTATCAGTCCCAAACTAAAAAGAGAGAAATTAATCCTATCTCATCCAAACTTAACCAGCAGCATAGTGGATTGTCTCAGTCTTGCTCTAGGCATTCTGAGAGGCAAAGGCTCCGGGGAGACCTTGCTGTGGACCCCCATACCTTATAGAGTACTGGGTACTTATGGTACTTATGAAAAGGAGGGAGAGGGACATGTTATATGGGGAGAGAGTGACAGGACCAGGGGCAGTGGCTTTAAGCTGAACAAGGGCAGGATTAGATGGGATATTAGGAAGAAATTCTTTACTCAAAGGGTGATGAAGCTCTGGCACAGGTTGCCCAGAGAAGCTGTGGCTGCCCCATCCCTGGAAGTGTCCAAGGCCAGGTTTGACAGGGCTTGGAGCAACCCAGGATCACGGAAGGTGTCCCTGCCTTGGGGCTGGTACAGGATGATCAGAAAGGTCCCTTCCCACCCAAACCATTCTGGGATTCGATGATTCTGTTATCACAGCCAGCAAAATCTGCTGCAGATTTCACACTTGCAGAGAACCACAAAAGGCAGACAACATTCCATCTGTGGGCACTCGGGCAGAACCCACCAGAGGATGGATGGCAGCAGCCACTGGGAACTGAGATTCCCTCTGTGCCAGGGATCACCCACAGCTCCCATGGTGGGCAAGGCTGTGGCAGCAGGGGTGCTGCAGGGGTGCAGCAGGGAGGAAGCATGGGGTGCAGCAGGGGGTGCAGCAGGGAGGAAGCATGGGGTGCAGTAGGGAGGGAGCATGGGGTGCAGCAGGGGGTGCAGCAGGGAGGGAGCAGGGGGTGCAAGAGGGGCTGCAGCAGGGTTGCAGAAGGGGTGCAGCAGGGAGGGAGCAGGGGTGCAGCAGGGAGGGAGCAGGGAGGGAGCAGGGGTGCAGCAGGGAGGGAGCAGGGGGTGCAGCAGGGAGGGAGCAGGGGGTGCAGCAGGGGATGCAGCAGGGAGGGAATAGGGGGTGCAGCAGGGGGTGCAGCAGGGCTCACTCACCGCTGTGCTCCCCGGCCACCGAGTCCACGGCGCTGCCGCCGCTCTCCGAGCCCACGCTGCCGCCGTGCTCCGCGGGCGACGTCCGCAGCGTGGAGCCGTCCGTGGCCGCCGTGCTGCCCTCGTCGTCGGAGGCTGGAGCTAAGAGAATAAAGAGAGCTGTTACAAGTAAAAACACTGCCTGGGAACAACTGCAAACGACGCTTGCGCTACCAAGCGCAAAGGGAAAGGCTGCAAGGATTGGGCTTGGGGTTTGGGGACAGCTCCAAATGGAAAGGGAGCTTGGGGGTGACCAGCAGGACAGTTAAAGCAGTGGAGGGGAGCTATCCCGAGAGGAAGGCTTCTCTATCAAACACACAGGCATGCATAGTTACTTAAAGAACAATGTCTGGTTGCTTATAAATGCAAGGGAAATACATGTGCTCATGCTTTGTTTTGTCTGCTTTAGTTTAAAGAGAGGAAATAACTTCCTCAGAAGTCTACAGTGAGAGTCAATCAAAGCAGGAAAAAGCTGTAAGTACACTCTCAAAAATACAAGAAGCCAATAGTAATAACTGGCTCTTCCAAACCATATTTGCAAACCAATTTTAAGGCATTACTTAGGTCAAAATCTGAAAAAGAAGATGCCTTGCAGTGAACAGTTACCTGATGCTGTTGTGTCTGAGAGTGTTCCAGCGTCGAGAGAGGAGGAGCTGGGAGCTTGGCCAGACAGTCCTAAGCTCTGCAGTCCAAGGGCACTGCTGCTGCTCCCTGCAAGCAGAGAACAAGTTATGAGCATCTTTCATTTGAGAGAATTAAGTTAACTCTGGCATTTTTTGTACATTTCATAGTTCTGCTATCTTTGGTTTGCCTCATTTCTTTCCCAGTTTTCATCCCCTTTTTGCCTGCCCACATCTGACCTTGCTGATCTTGTTGCAGGCTCAGGGCAATAGCCAACTCCACCATTGTCTCATCATCTGCATCTGGAGGGATATCCAGCATCGGAGGGAAGCCCTCCGCTCCAGCCAGAAGAGCCTCCAGAGGAGAAGGATTCCCATTATTCACATTCTCAGAAGTCTCCAAAACCATGGATTCGGACTGTGGAGAGGAAACACAGTGAGCTTTCCCCAGACCATCACCAGTAAGGGATCACTACAAACAGGTTCATAAGAACTAAATTAACTTAAGTCCTGGCACACTTCAAAGGCTCCAAGGAGAAGCTCTGGACTCACCACCATCTCAAAGTCCCCATGATCCACCTCGCTCTGCTCCTGGCTCTCCTGTCGGATGTGCTCTCCATTTGCTATCCCAGAGCTCTGCAGCTTGTCTTCTGCATCGTCATCATCATCATCATCCTTATCTCCTGAGTGGCAAAGCAGGAGTTCATAAATGCACAGCTCCTCATCCCATCCCAAACAAGGCAGCTAATGCTGGGAAAAAACCCAAGCTACCCTCAGTTAGCAAGAGACTCCCTGACACCCTGACACACAACTTGTTTCAATACTGAAAAACCTCTCTTGGATGGAGCTCTGATAATCTTGATCTGCACACATCTTTAATGTGCACTGATTTATCAGAACCTGAAAACATGCATAGAAATACTAACTCTAGATTACTACTCTCTAGATAAAATGATCAGATTTTCCTGTCACTGAAAGGGGAATATCTCAGAGAGATCTCCTTTGTTAATCCCAAACTATCAATGAAAAGTTGAGAGTTTATTAAATAAAAAGGGGTTTAAGAGAGCAAAAGAAAGGGAAAAGGCTGATTTTAGTCTTTTTTAGTCTTGGTTTATAACAAGACCACTTTATTTTCTTGTCCTTTCTGACCAGTCAAGAGGCCATGCTGGCTTAAGCAGAAGGGTGCCCTGGCGTACCCATGGGGGTGTTGCTGCGGGGGGACGATGGAAGGGTCACGTGTCGCCGCTTGTTCCGGGGTCTCAGCACCCTGATCAAAGCTTGCTTGCAGGAAAAGCTTACTGCTGGGTCCTGCAGGGTGAACAGTTCATCATTACACTCATTAAACTCTAAGTCCTTTTTCACAGCATTTGGAAAGATGGCTAAAAATACACTTGTGACTCTTTGTCAGTCATGGTTCATGTAGGACACGAGTCGAATCCCACAAAGCAACACACTTGTAATTCCACATGCAGCACATGACAAACATTACTAGAACACAAGGAGAGAGGGAGAATTCTCCTTCATTCACTTCTGGCTGGGTGTTTTTGGCAGTATTTTGTGTCTGTACTATGTATTCGCATTCTGCCCACATGTAATTTTTTTCCCATTATAGAATCATAGAAACATTTAGGTTGAAAGAGCCCTCTGAGACCAAACCCAACACTGCCAATCCCTCTAATCCATGTCCCCAAGTGCCACATCTACACTTTCAAATCCCTCCAGGGGTGGGGACTCAACCACTGCTCTGGGCAGCCTGTGGAAGGCTGGAACACCCCTTCCACAAAGAAATTTTTCCAGATGTCCTGGAACCTAAACCTCCCCTGGTACAATTAGGGGCTGAGGCAGAGCAGAGCAAGGTGACATACTGGGCAGAGTAACATCTGCATGTAGATCTTGGATGCAGTATGGATACAGTCCAGCTCACACGTGCAGTATCCATGGATAATATCCACCAAAGCATTGACTGTGGCTTCAACGTGAGTGAGACCTAGCAGGAATAAAAGCAGGACTGAAATCAGCTCTTTCTGTATTTCAGTACAGAGTGAGGCACTGCAGGAAGCATCTTTTGTTTGCAGACTTCAAGGCACAATGTTAACAGCACAAATATATTGATTTTCAATCCAGACTGAGCCAGTCTCGTCTGTCTGATGGAATATTGTGAACTCCATACACCAGCACCACTGAATATCCTCTAACACCACCCACGAAGACAAATGTAGGTAAATCAATCATAAGTCCCTTTTTCCTGGCACAATACACATGCCCCTGAACAAAAGCTTTGAAGCAGAATCTGCAGCTCCACATCACAAAGCCCTCAGTGCAGCACTAGCATTGAAAAGTCACATTCTCTGCTCACAAACTTAAAATAGGCCCCTCCAGAAGCCACAGGCTAGCCAACAGCAAAGGAAGAGCTCTCCCACCTGGCAGGCAGGCAGGGGCCAGGAAGGCGTTTTTGGGTTTTGATGCATGGAGCTTCCAGAAGTGGTTCACCAGCTGGGTAATGAAGGTGCAGCCCTCTCCTTCCGCGTGTTTCTGGGCCTCCTGCCCTTCTTCACTCTCTGCACAGATTAAAGAAACACCTTTCAGAAATGTGCAGGGGAAAACCTTAATGAAGGTAACACCAAGTTTATTTGAAATGGCTTTTTTCAGAGGCTTTGATGTTCTCATCAGCAGGATATCACACACCTACCAAATGTGTCAAATACAGTCTCTGCCACTCCGAACCCAACACCCCAGCACAGCTTCAATTATCACAACAGAAACTTAAGAGAAAATTACAGACTTATCTACCTGTTTCCAGCTGTGGCAGCTTTGATTCTGTGTAGTGGACCAGATTGTTAGGTCTCATAATAGCAATGGATCGAGCAGTGATGACCAGCCTCTGGAATACCTCGGGATCAAGGTCCTTTCCTTCTTTGGTTGAGGAAGTCAAATACTGAATGGCTTTGCTTAACAGTGCTTGATCCTGTAGAGTGAGAGATAACACAGGCAAAGAAAAACGACTGCAGCACAAGAAAGCAGCTGAAGTACAATCACAGGACAGATCCTGGGGAAATCCAGCACCTGTCATCTAAAGAAGGGCCACCAGTGCTAAAAGGTCACAGAATCACATGACTCTGGTGAAACACAAAAGCCAGCAGGGCAGGCAGCAGGAGCTAAAGGGAGATGGGACAGGATTGTGCTGCATGCAGGAAGGGCTCTCTAGGGCTCTGCTGCACCTCAGCCATGACCTGGCAGGTTCCAGGAGCCCCCAAATCCACACCCTGGGCAGTACCTTGTGGTTGTGGTAGGCTGAACGGCTGGTGTGCAAGCTGGCCAGGAGGCTCTTGGTCTGCTGCTGCACACTGGAAGGGGCCGGCATGGACAGCAGCACAGTAGCCAGTTCCTGAGCTGCAATCTTATTCTTCTCCTAAGAACAGACAAACCCATTAGTCAGTATATTTACCATCACTCAGTGTACCTGCAGCTCCCCTCCCTCAATACCCTTTTGATAGCCTCCCTCCATTTACTATTTGACATTTAGGGAACATTTCACATGTCTACACAAGAAAAGTCCCTTTGAGATTTATGGGCTCCTACCCTGCTGTTTCTGTAAACGAGGTCACTCCTCAGCACAAAAAGCCCACCAGCGCTAAATGCAAATGCCAATTGTCATTCTAAACTAGTTTCAAACGCTTTTGGCTAAGGCAACTTTCAGATCAGTGCTCTGAGCAAAAGGGATGCGGCTCTGCTCCTATCAGGCCCCCGGGGCTGCAGGAGGTAGTGCTGAGCTTGCCCCTCCTCCCCCAGCTCCAAAGCTCAGGAATGTATTCAGAAAGTTACTTGCCTTCTCGTTGACTGGTCCCACAGCAAAGCAGCTTTCCAGCGCTTCTAAAGAACTCACTACTAGCCTGGAGGGAGAGAGGAAAGCAGGCTTGAGTACAGCAACCCTTCTCTCTCCTTAGCACTTTGCTTTATGCGGGCTACAGTCATGAGTAGCTCAGAGACAGCTAACGAATGCCAAGTACAAAATCAAAGCATGATAAAACCTGCCACAGGCACCATGCATATCATTTCATTGTGTTACAGACCAGAGTTAAACCTGGCTCACGCTCACAGACAAACTTAGGACTGCTTTAATAATCCACAGCTGAAAGACAGGGGCTTTTCTCTCCCAAAGAGGATAAAACATTTCCTTACGCAGCCTGCAGCAGGGATAACTTGGATTGTCTTGACAGTCCCAATTCACCATGGCCCCCAGACGTACAGATGACTGCAGATCAAGGCTGGCTATGACACATGGGAAAAAGCGGAACCGACTTTGCTAAGGGAGCAACGTTCTACTCGCTTGCTATTTTCACACAGGTTGCTCTTTCCAATTTGGAGTTTCAGCACAAAATATTCCAGAGGAAAATTAACTCCGAGCACTGGGTGTGACCCCAAGCGAGGGATGCTGAGGTTCAAGCAGGCTGGGAAAACACTTGTCCCGAGGGAAAACCTGATTTACAAGTGGCAGCAAAGTCCCTGTAGCAGCACACAGTTCAGGTAGAACTACCTGAAATGCCATCTGACACACCAGAAGGAGCAGGAAGATACAGGAAAAAGCAGGGAAGAGAGAGCATTAAGGGGAAAAATAGCAGTGTAGGATTGGAAGGTAGAAGGAACAATTGTCTAGTCTGGTGGTGGTAAATAACATCCCCCTCCCCACAGCCACCCTCATAAAGCTTGGAGGGAACAGAAGTGGGATAAGGCGGCACAAGGAAGGAACAAAACAGAGAGGAGTCTGTCAAATAAGCAACGGTTATGCTGTGTACAGCAAAAATCTGCAAACCACCTCATCTTTACATGTGCTAAACTATCTGCCATGCAATGACCAGAATGTAAAGAAGCAAATGTCACTTGGAAAACAAAAAAAAACCCAGTCACCAAAAGCCACACCATGTGTTCTGTCTCTGACACACACTCATTCGTGCAGAGAAAAGGATGCCATACTAACCGGTCCAGGGTGGTTAGGGACTCAGTGTCAGAACTTTGGGGGAGCAAAGAAAAAGGAAAAAAAAAAAAATGTGTAAAGCTCACAGAAAAACTCCCTAGAACACATTCTAAGCAAAAGGCAAATTAAATGGGGAAATCAGGAAGCCAGGGGAGCGTCAGTCTAAGCAGAGTCTCTCTACCTGGGCAGCACACACCGGACTGGAGCAAAACAAAGACAGAGACGAGCCAGGTCACCTCACACAGAGAAGCCAAGCACCACTTAAAGCACCACCCAGGCTTAAATTCGAGTGCAGACACCACACTTGGATAGAAAAGCTGCCTCCTGCCTGCCATTAGCTGTTCCTACTCCAAAGGCCCTTCAGAAGGTAACACCAAATAGGAAGCATAATTTTTTTATATCTGAATTTTTAGAATATAATCCCACTGCTCTGAAAAACCAGAGAGCATGTCTGTGCTGAGAGGGACATCTTGTGGGGATGTCACAGCAGAGGAGGGAAGGAAAGGGAAAATAAACACAGGAAAAAATCCCATGGACTATTAGACAAAATATTAAAGGATGGCTGAACAGGTCCTTCAAATGGGCCTAAGTGGCACTTCAAGCCCTGAGCCTCCACTTGAGAATTTCAGTCAGACAAACTTAACCACCACTTCCTCACAGCTGAGCAGTAACTGTTTCCTCTGAAACGCTCATTTTTCAGCAGTACCAATTCCTCTTTGAGCTGTTTCCCTCCTGTCCTTGCTGCTTTTACAAACCTTATGATACAGACTCTATGAGTTCAAAGGAAAACGGAGCATGGACATAAAAAAGAACACAAGTTCTGTTATTCACTAAATTTATGTCCAGGTCATCCTTGGGGTTTGGTTCTCAGCAGGGATATGGGGGAAAACCCAACACCTTCCCCAGCACAACAGCTCAGCCTGAGGTACACTGCAAGTTGGTGGGAGCCACAAGCCTAAAGCAGGGTCACACACAAAGCCTTCCTCAAAACTGAGCTTAACTTCAGAGAGGCCTGACCTTTGTGAGCTCCAGAGACCATAAAAGGGCCAACTTGAAATGAAAGAATGTACCACAGCAGCAGAAATTGCTTTGAGCTCCTTGAGACTGCTGAAACACGAACTAGGCAGCACAAGCAAGCACACAGATCTACACATCTACTGCACCAGATCAACCAAGAGCCACCACAAACCCTCCTACCAACATAATCAATCCCTAATTTCAGTTGTTGCTGTGTAAGGCAGCGAGAACAACTCACTAATTCCCTCCAGTTCTCCAAGTCAGAAAAAGCACACAAGTGCACCCAAGTGCCTACCACAACAACAACCCATTTCCAAGGAGAAATAAGGGAAAGACTATGGAAATACCTCTCCAGGACAGTCCCACTGGCAGCAGCAGGGGCAGCAGACTCGGTGTCCCCAGTGCCATTCCCTTGGTTGAGGTTTGGGGGACAAACGTTGCTCACGGAAGCTGACGGGAAGTCCTCGGGGGGCTCGTCAGGCCAGCCAAACTGCTCTTTGGTTTTGCCATAAATTTTAATGGAATCCATCATGGTGACTCCAGCAGGATCCACAGAAGCCCCAACTGTAGCAATGAGAGAAATTTCTTAAAAACTGAGAAAGCTGTAGTTTTTGGATACAAACCAGCCTCATTTCAGAGGTTCAGGACAGCAACTACACTGTTATTAATACACAGCCACTGACACGGCCATCTCCTTTGCAAGGCCACTTTCCTTCTCTTACCTCAGCACAAAATCATTGAGCTGAACTACTGAACGTTCACTCACAGCAGCAAGAAACTGGGCCATAAATAAAGTTATCAAACGTTCAGGGTTCCCCCCTCAGACTGTTTTTGCAGTCAGGGCAAACAAATGGATTGTGGCAACTCCCTGCTGTGAGGCGAAGCAGCGTCACCCCACCCAAACCAACCCATCAGCTGGTCAGAGCAAGCAGTGCACACAGCCTTACTGAAGATGGTGAGTTTCTTGTCGGCCTGCAGGGCCTCCTCGCGGGTGAAGGGGAAGTCAAACCAGCGGGCGCGGGTCATGTTGAGCTGCATGGTGCGGCCAAAGATCTCCAGGTAGGACGGAGCTCGCTCGATGGCCTGCGTGCCGATCTGGATCCGCATGCCCGTCATCACCATCGTGCTGTTGTTGTTGGTCACTTCAATGGTGAAACCCCCAGGCTGCAGAGAAAAAAAACACAGCTCAAAGGATCTGCATGCCCATCATCACCATCGTGCTGTTGTTGTTGGTCACTTCAATGGTGAAACCCCCAGGCTGCAGAGAAAAAAACCACAGCTCAAAGGATCTGTATGCCCATCATCACCATCGTGCTGTTGTTGTTGGTCACTTCAATGGTGAAACCCCCAGGCTGCAGAGAAAAAAACCACAGCTCAAAGGATCTGTATGCCCATCATCACCATCGTGCTGTTGTTGTTGGGTCAGTTTGATGGTGAAACCTCCAGGCTGCAGAGAAAAAAACCACAGCTCAAAGGATCTGTATGCCCATCATCACCATCGTGCTGTTGTTGTTGGGTCAGTTCGATGGTGAAACCCCCAGGCTGCAGAGAACGAACCACAGCTCAAAAACTCTCTCTGAAGGCAAGGACTCTGTACAGAGGTGCCTCCACTGTTTACTGAATTAGAGTATTTGTGCAGGGTCATTTGAACAAAGCAGACTCCTTAAGGCAAGGCATGGTATCAACATGAACAGTAATGTCACCCAGAAGCCCAACAGAGTCCCCAGCCTGCCCCACTCACCTTTGTGTTGGCCACGTACATGCCCGTGGAATTGAGCCGGTGCTTTATCTGCTGGGCATTGTACACCTGCAGCAGGTCATTGCCCCCGAACTCCACGTCTGTGAGCTGCTGGTTGTGCTCAAAGAAGTCAATGGGGAAGTTCACCTGGCTGGATGTGCGAGTTGCTAGAAGGGGAAAGAGATCTTTATGACAAAAGACGTTCTAAACAGGCAAAGTTGTGCTAAAAAACCTGCAGAAACAACTCGCCTACTTTGGAAAGTAATTCTATATAAATCTGTTGGATTTTTTACTACTCAAACTTATGAAGAAGAAGGTGAAAAAGAAGGACTAGTCTCTGTCTAAAAACTTTTATCTTGTTTTATATATATTACCATATTTTAAAAACTTAAACTCTGAGTCTTCTACTATGTGATATTATACACTTTTATTTAAACTATGCACTAATAATCTTAGTTTTATTATTTAATTTTGGAAGCCCTCTCTACAGCTTCAGGTCAAATGCAGTGTTCTCTTGAGGGTCAGTGCCAGTCAGCACAGAAAGTCTAAAATTCTCAGTAACCAGGGTTCCAACATTCATCTATGGAAACATTTTATCCACTTAGCCAGTACTTAGGTAATTGTCAGAATGAGTGTTGTAAGTATATTTAGATGATGTAGATCAGTATTTATATCTCCATTAGTGTCCTGGATTGCAATATAAGTGTGTATTCTATTTGCCATCACTTAGAGGTGTGGCAGTTATCTTCTGTTAATTGGGCAGTTTTCTTTCTCTCTTCCATAAACCAATCCTCCCTCTAGGAAATAGTTTCTGTTCATGGGCCATTGAGTGTCCCTGAATAGCTGATAAAATTCCATCATCTCATTGGGAGATGCTCCGCCCAGGGGGAGGAGCCAAGCATTCCTACCTGGGTACAATCTGAGATTTTGGGACACCACAGCAGCCTTTGCCCACTGCATTCCCAGAGGAGCAGCTCTTCCCCACTGCATTCCCAGAGGAAGCCCAGGCCCATCTCCACCAGCCCTGGAGCTTCAGAGGAAAACTCCAGCCTTGTCCAGGATCCCTGCTCCAGCAGAAGCACAGCTGGCACTGCAGGAGGGCTGAGCCACCATGGAATGGGACTGTGCCACCACCCTGACCCACAGGGTGTCAGGGCCTGTTCTGACTCTGTCAGTGTTGTTTTGCATTACTGCATTGTTTATTTTATTTTTTAAAATTTTCTTCCTGAATAAAGAACTGTTATTCCTGCTCCCATATCTTTGCCTGAGAGCCCCTTAATTTCAAAATGATAACAATTCAGAGGAGGGGGTTTGCATTTCCCATTTCAGGGGAGGCTCCTGCCTTCCTCAGCAGACACCTGTCTGTTCAAACCAAGACAGATTTTGGCGCCTTGATCCTGTTCTATTAACAGAAGCTACCTGCCACACCTCTAAGAGATGGCAAATAGAAGACACACTTATTTTGCAATCCAGGACAATTAGTTACAGAGGTCACGTGAGGAGCCCTTACTGATGGCGGCTGCCTTGCGCTTGCGCACTGGTTTCATGATGCTGATGACGCTGCTGGGCTGCAGAGAGGGCTGCAGCCAGTAGGATGTGTTCTCCACGTTGGCCATGTAGATCCTCAGGCTGCCATCCTCACACAGCAGGATCATGGTGGTCCTCTGCTGCTCGTTGCAGGCCGTGTGACGGATGGCCACCATGTCCTGGATCTGCAAGGCAAGCAAGGGAAGGGCTTGGCAACTCTTGCTCAGAGGAACAAACTCTTTGTATTAAAATAGCTGCCAAGACTGGAGACCTGGTTGATAGAACAACAAGAAACCAAATTTTAAGTGTCAAAAGTACAGGGAACCCTGGCTAACCTTTGCTTTGGCTGGCAAGGTCTTAATCTCCTGAATGAGGAAGGTGTCTGGCTTCACCATCACCACCAGTGGGACACCTGTGGTCTGCTGGACACAGCACACCAGGCCAGGGTGGTTCATCACCTCAGACCACTGACACAGGGCTGGAGAAGTCTTACTGCCACCATTGGAACTGCAAAAGACAAAGGGCACAAAGACATTCATTTAAGGAGCAGCACAAGCAAAACCACACAAATTTCATTGTGTTCAAATCAGTTAAAGCTTTGTCCTGAGCAGGGATTCAAGCACTGCATCAATGAACATTGTCTGGTTTACAGGTGAGAAACCCGAAACCGTCACCACAGTGGGCAGAAACCACAAGCACCCCTGTCCTCAGCCCTGATCTCTACCCTGCAAACTCATAGAAAAACTGGCTTAGTGTTGCATTTTTGCCCCAAATCAAGGAGGTAATTTATAAATGGCTTTCAGCAATGGTTTTATCTGAATGGATGAACAATTCCATGTTTCAACACACCCAGCAGCAATAAGCAAAGACTTCTGCAGGAGAATCAGTGTTTGCTCACTGGAAGAAGTGGAAACAGAGCTGCAAAAAGACTAAGCCAAACTCAGCTGGAGTTCAGGAGCTCTTGGAACCTGACCCTCCTTCAGAGCCCACTCATGACAGTGCCTTTGTGTCAGGCCAGTGAAGAGTCTGTGGCCTGAGCGCCCAGCACTGTGTATCAGAAAACAAAATAGAACTGTCTTTTTCTTGCCACATTCATAGAGTAAGAGACTGGTTTCCCTCAAGGGAGTCTGAAAATCAGCCTTAACGTGCACAATGCACAAAGTCCACTGCAGCAGTGGTGCTGAAAGGAAACAAAGACTTCCTTCTCGGCCGCCTCGGTGAGGGCGGATAATCCCATCGGTTCCAGCGGCTGCACCTCGAGCAGCTCATTCTGTGCAGCTCCACTGCTCTGCACACACCTTTCTGCTCTGAAATCCTGCTGGGAGGACAAAATGCATGTGTGGCTCATTGCTGAAACAGCCAGCTTTGGTTTCTTATCATCCTGCAACTGGGATATCATGGAATTCCTGAGCTGGAAGGGACCCACAAGGATCACCCAAGTCCATTAGGACAGAAGGATCATGAAAAGTAGCAAGAAATCATCAGCCAACAGGGAATCTTCACCACACTGTCTGGCCATTCAGAGCAGGGATGTTTAATAATAAGCAATATTTATTAAAAAAAGAAAGAAAGAAAAATGCAGGGAGTGTCCCCCAGGATCCTCACCTCTTGATGTTAATTGGGAAGAGCCGCTGCACTTCCAGGCTGGCTCGGCTGATGGTGGCTGCGAAGGATTTGCCTTGGCAGTAGCTGAAGAACAACATCTGCAGCACGTGGGAGTAATACACTGACACCCCCCCTCCTGCCACCTGGCCATTGCTGTCCTGGGGGATCCAGAGAAATGCCAACATTTAACATAAACACAAACATCCCCAAACACTCTGTCAGGCTTTTAAATTTACGATGGAATTATTCCCAAAGCCGCCCCTCCTCCCCAGCAGTGAGAGAACAGAGCCCTAAATGACAATTTTCTAAGCTGAACTCCTGGGTGAACTCATCCATCAGACACTTCAAAGGCTCTGGGAGAGGATGCTGAGCCTGCACACCCGGAGGCTGTAGGTAACACCCTGAGCTCCTGCAGCTGTGAGCCTCAGCGCTGTGTGACAGTGCCACATGGAGCATCCCCTGGATGCCCAGCTCATAAAAGACCTTCCTGAAAGCCTCCTTCCCATCTATTCCTGTTTTGAAGCAGGCTGGGGTAAAAACACTGGAGAGATTTTAAAGGTCATCCTCAAGAGAAGAAACAAAGCCTGATTGCAGCTCTCCAGCCCCAGCCATGGTGATTTATCCCTTCTGCTCCTGCACCTTTGGAGTGCCTTGCTCTGAGAACAGCACTGCTCTGAAGCCACCTCCCTGCTGAGAAGTCCTGCTGGGCATGACTTCAGAGCCAGCCATGGAAAACATGCTCCATTTTCTAGATGAAAGGATCAAGGGGTTTAATTTTCACCCCCACCTCCTTTTACTGTAAGGATATTTCTCTCTTTAGAGGAATGAGAAAGCTCCTTGATCTAGATCAGGGGGCTTGAAAGGAGAAGGAAAAAAAGAAGGAAACTTCTGCCTTCAAACAGAAGATGCAAAAAAAGAGAGAAAGGGAAGTCACCAGCACCTTCAGGTCCTCGTGGTTGACTTCAAGCACATTGGTGACATAGAAGGGCCCGTGCTGGGCACTGCTGGCCTCCTCCATGAGCTGTGTGTAGATGTAGCCAGCAGAGGACATGATCACAATGATGTTCTTCCCCTCCTCGTTGAACAGGAAAGTGACATCCCTGATTTTGGAACTCGGTAGGAGGAAGTAGAAAGTTGGACTCAAGGCATCTACTGAGAGGTCATAAATCTGTGGGAAGAACCAAGGAAATAATTAACTACAATGATTATCAAGACAGTAATTAGCTGCTACAATACAGAACAGTGCAAATGAACAAGAGCTGAGATGAGGGAATCCCCATAAGATGTTACAGTTCGGGGCTTTTTTTCTCTTTGAATTTTTTGGGTTTGCTTTTCCTTGCAAGAACAGCCCAAATGTCCCAAATTTATATTTCCAATTCATTTCTAAGAATATTATGACATTCTCCCACATGCAACTCCCTGAGGATCCAGACTCTGATGTCTACCAGAAGCTCTATCATCAACAGCTCATGGCCAGACATACCTTCACAAAGTCTGCAGTGACAATGGCCAGCTCTGTTTGAGATCCTGGTAGCCACACGGCTTTGATGATGAAATTCCCAGTGGCCAGTTGGGGATGAAGCACCAAATGATCAGAGACTGATCCAGAGCTGCTGAATGTTAACACATGACAATCCTGGAGTAATGGAGAAAATTGGTTAAATATTAAAACAAATGTTTACAAATACTTGAAGCCAAGAATGGAGTTAAAAGTCAGTATTTCTCTTACAGCAAATAATGATTCAGAGAATCTAAATCTCAATTTCCTACACTGAAGATAAATGACATGAAGGTTTGAAAAGAAAAAGACTATAGGGAGTGCAGCTTTTTCTCAGCTAAATAACACATCTGTAGATTCTGCACTGGGAAAGCTGAATCTAAATTTGGGAGAATACAAAAAAGAGGAGTCCTTGCCAAAGAACACTAATTGTTACAGACTAATTTTAACACACTAAGTTTGACATGACTAAACCTTGGCTCTTGTCTTAAAATAAAATCAGCCTAAATACACTAAGAAATACTATTTTGAGGCACTGTCTCATTAATTATATTGTTCATACAGGTCCTGCTTCTTTTACCTTATCTATCTAGTAGGAAAATGAATCAGGAGCTAAATTAGTGACAGAACTTTGGAGGCAACTCGGTGCTAACTCCTCAGAGCAAACAACGCTGTTCCAGCTGGCTTTCAGCTGATGTTTACAGCTCCCTGAAAAAGGCTTTGGCAGACACTTACCTTCAGCCCACACACAGCCAGGTAGTCCTCCTTGCAGGGATTCCCAGTCAGGCTCAGCACGGTGAACGGGACGGGCGCCGATGCCAGGCGGGTGAGGGTCAGCTTCCTTTTGCTGGAGTCAGCTTGTTTCAGCAGGGCTGAGAGCTGGAGCACTGTGATCTGCACCACAGAATGAGCTCAGTTATCTGACTGTAACTGAGGGCAGTCAGGCATTTCACTTCCAGATCCCAGTTACAGAAGCAGAACCACAGACTGAACTTGGTTATCTGACTGTAACTGAGGGCAGTCAGGCATTTCAAGTCAGATCTCACAGTTATTCAGTTGATTCTGAATCAGAATCATCAAGGCTGGAAGGGATCCATGAGATCACTGAGTCCAACCATCACCCCAGAACTACCATAATAACCCCACACCACATCCCCAAATGCCATGTCCAGACACTTCTTGAACACCTCCAGAGTTGGTGACTCTACCACCTCTCTGGGCAACTTATTCCAATGTCTGGGCAACTTATTCCAAAGTCTGACTACTCCTGCAGACAAATTTTTGTTTATATTAACCTCCCTTGGTGCACCTTAAGGCCATTTCCTCTCGTCCTTTCTCTGAGTCATGGACCCCCTCCTGACTCCAAGCTTCTCTCAGGTGGCTGCAGTGAGGTGGGTGATGGCAGTGAGTTCTCACTGCTCTTGCTGCAGGAACTCTTCTTCCTTAACAGTTTTTCCTACAAGAGGTTCCCCATAGCTACACAAAACTTCACACCAGATATCAAGACAGGCAGAACAAACCTTAGTCCTGCCTGTTCTTCAGCACTGTTCCCTTTTCCTGGGAACCCAGTGCATCCAGCACTGTGCCATTTCCCTGGGAACCCCGGGATCCAGCACTGTTCCCTTTCCCTGGGAACCCTGGGATCCAGCACTGCTCCCTTTCCCTGGGAACCCAGTGCATCCAGCACTGCTCCCTTTCCCTGGGAACCCAGTGCATCCAGCACTGCTCCCTTTCCCTGGGAACCCAGTGGCTCCAGCGCTGCTGTTCCCCTTCCCTCGAGAGCCCAGGGCTCCAGCGCTGTTCCCCCTCCCTCGGGAGCCCAGGGCTCCAGTGCTGTTGTTCCCCTTCCCTCGGGAGCCCAGGGCTCCGTGTGGGGGCTCACCTTGCCCTTCTCGTGGCTGACAGCCAGGTGCTGGCGGCGGCCGTGGGGCGAGGACAGCACGCACATGGCCACGCGCCGCAGCACGTGTGCGCTGATCAGCTGCCGGATGGTCTGGCCCTGGTCCCCGCTGTAGTTCATGCGCACGTTCTCAAAGGCGCCTTCCTGCGAGCCGAGCGTGGGGACCTGAGCCAGGGAAAGCACCAGAGGGTGTCACTGGAATGTCTCTGTTTAGAAGCCACTCCCCCCGTCCACACTGTTAATTCCTTTTGTTCCGTACCATCAACTGATCTGTCATTTCTACTGATTTGTCCAAAGTGTGGAGCTCACTGAGAGCCTGCTGGGCACGGCTGCTGCTCCCCATGGCTGAAGCTTGCTGGAAGTTGACCTGGATGGCATCCATCAGGAAATTCAGCATCTCCAGCACCAAAGGTGCAAATGAAAAGTTGGCCTACAAGAAACAGATCAGGCAAATGAGGAAGAAGATGCTCCTGATGGGAGCTGCACATAAACTGCTTTTTAAAGCCTGACGTCCCTTTATGACCCTCTCATCTCAGCTTATAATCAACCCAGCCTGCCCAAGATCCTCATCATTACCCATCTCTGTTTAGCAGCTGACAATTATACCTGGGACTGCAGCTCCTCTCGACAGCCCTCCACGTTTCTGCACAGGCTGCTCTTTTTGGGCTTCTCCTCGTCAGGGCCCTTGCCCTCGCTGATGGTGACCTTGGCCTTCTCAGCTGGGGACGCGCTCGCGTGGCGGATGACGCTCTCGGGCACGCGGGGCTCGCTCTGGAAGGCTGATTCCTTCATGGTAGAGCTCATCCCACTGCTGGGAGTTCTCTTCACCAACGCCTGGGAATGACAGAGCAACGCTAAAATCCCAAACCAGGCTCAACCTGGCTACTGATGAAGTGAATGCAGATTGTAAAAGTAGCAAATTGAGCATAGTTCTAAAGAAATAACATCCTGCATGTGACTCTCCACCCAAGGATTAAAAATTTTCCATATTTAAGATATAATTATTTCATTTGCTGCTAGTGGAAAACATGGGAAAAGGTGTTCTTTGCTGTGCAGCAAATTCTGTAAAGGCAGGTGGAATCTCAGGAGTCATGAGGACACATATTTACCAGTGCTCTTATTTGGTGAAAAAAAATTAATTTCCAGGCAAGCTGTAAATTCTGAGGGTTCATTATAAAGTCAAAGCCTTCAAGTCTTAACACTCTAGCATACCCAAATCCTGATATAACTTACTGCAGAACAGAAAATTGCAAAGGACTTTAAAATCTGAAGACAGAAAGAATTTACCAGGCAGCTGCCATCCTCCTTGGCTCCACAGTCACAGAAGAAGGATCCGTACTTGGCGTAAGAAATCTCATGATCCTTGTGACAAACTTTAGCACAAACTGTGCAAACACCAACCCCATCAACCATCTTGCAAGTGTGACAGTGGTACCTGCCCAAAATAAGCCAGGTGAGTTTTGACAGGCAGTGCCTTGAGGCTCACAAACTACACTAGTTTCCTTCCCAATGGCCAGAAATACCAGGCTGAAATTCTGAATACAAGCTTGAGATTCTTACCAGTGTTGATTCATGAATTCTTTCTGTGTGATGGTGAAGGTACAGAGTTTATTACAGAGAGAATCTTCATCCTAGCCAGAAGAAAATAGTTTTAGGAAGGTGTCGTAACTGCAGTACACGTACAGAATAAATTCCCCAGACACCAAAGGTACATTTTAAGAATAGCAAATTTTGGCAACAGTGAGCTAGAAGGCAGCTGGTATCAAACCACTTGGAGAGAGGAGATGGTGACACATTGTAGTAACATGAAATAGTTAACAAGAAAAAGAAATAGTAACAAAAAAATTGATACAAAAAAATAAAGAACACATTCTAACAGCTTTTTTTCACTACTCAAAAGCATTTAAAGTATTAATCTAAGTTGTTTGATGATACAAAAACTACTAATTGCCAGCCAACCAGCAGGAGCAAACTTATTTTATTCCATTTCTTCATTTTTTAATTTAAAAAAAAATTAAATATTTGTTGACATCACAAAGTCAACACATCTAGGCAGGAATGACAGATCCTCTCCTCCAGACCTGACATGTTGGGTCCTTCACTCACTGAACACAAAGTCTCAACTGATAAACTGAGTGATTTGGGAGGTTCAAAATGAGCCCTCCTTGTCCTTTGCAGCATCCTCTGTGCTTGTTGCCTACCGAGTCCTCAGCCTGAGAGTCCTCCTCCTCCACGGCCAGCTCCTCCACCCAGTCGGAGTCCACCTCGATGGCGCGCTCCTCGCCGTCCACAGACAGGTGGCTGGGGCCCTGCCCGCTGCTCTGGCTCAGGGCGTTGGTGACATCGGCCAGGTAGGACACGATGTGGCACGTGCACTCCAGGATTGTCACGTGCTGGGGAGCAGAAGGCAAGGAAAATCAGAGGCAATGCTCACAGCCCACAACAGCTGCTACAGGGCATGAACACAGGAGAGTCACCCCATGGCCAAATGGCTTTAAAATTCCCACCAGGCAACCAAACCAGGACAGCTGAACTCGTGTCTGGGAGTCATTCCTGCAAGTGAAACACCAGCACAAGTCTTACCTTCCCTTGCATGACGTTGGCATTCATTTTCTCTACCACGTTCTTTTGAGACAGGTATTTCTTGCTGCAACACAGAACACTGAGAATTACTACAGAATAAGTTCAGGATGAAAGGGATCCTAAAGCCCATCTCATCCCACCCCCTGCCATGGGCAGGGACACCTTCCACTATCCCAGGCTGGACCAAGCCCCATCCAACCTGGCGTGGAACACTTCCTGGGATGAGGAGTCCAAAACCCCTCACTCCAGCTGACAGTCTTTGGAAAATATAAACTCAGTCTTGACCAACTACTTCAAGCATTTAGTTTGCTTTAGATTAACAACAGGGAATGCATAAATGCAGTAATTAAACCATCCAGAGTAAAGAAACAAAATGTGATTGTTTGGAACAGATGGACATGAATCAGCCTCCCTCAGACACTATATCCCAAACAACAAACAATAAACTAAGAGAGAAGGGATTATCTGTAAACACAAATTTCTGTCCCCAGAACACCAGAAAATAAATTTTAAAACCCCACAAATGAAGCCATCAACAGTACAGAGCTCACTCTTACCATCTGCCCAGCCAGTCCACAGCAGCACCATGAAGCTGGAGGTGTCCTGCCCCTTGTCCTGCACTGGCCAAAGTTGCCATGACGACCATCAGCTCAGGAAAGCCCGTGCCATCCCCATTGGCCAACATTTCTGTTGCCATTGGTATCAGAGTGCTGAGCAGAACGGTGCACACACCTTCCCCCACTTGGCTGAGCAAAAAGAGGAGAATTTCACACAGGTACCACAAAGAACCAGCAGCAACTCACATGAGATTGTTCTAGAGAACAAGAGGAACGCAGAGCACACACAAGACAGGACCAAGGCTGAGCTTTACCTGTTCTCCCGAACAATGTAAGTGGTTAGGAGCTGCAGCAGCTGCCTGTTCTCCTGCACCACGTCCAGCTGGTCCGAGTCCTTGGGGGGGGACATGGTCATCCTGGTCAGCCAGGCCTGCAGTCTCACTGGCTCCACACAGGCCAGCTGGGCCAGGGAGCCACAGAGGCGCAGCAGGCTGGGGTTTGGGCTCTTCTCAGCTGTGGGGAAAGTTACTGTCAGTGACAGATGCTCCAAGCAACATGTGTGAAAATGGCTTTCCTTGAAAGCGTGAAGCTGTGACCCCACTCCCTCCCACATCCAAGCACCTTCCAATCTCAGACAATACAAGAACAGTGTGAAGTGGAAAAGGCAGGATGGAGGAGATCCTACTGGCACTTACTCAGCTGGAAGAGCTTGGTGAAGAATTTCAGCACCCTGTTACAGAACTTGGCCGAGAGGTTCTCGTTGGCTGTTGCCATCATGATCTGCACCAGTTCTCCACTGTACAGATGGGAGAATTAAGTCAGCTTTGTAAAGAGCAGCTCATTTCCCTTTTCCACTGGCTCCATTTCTCTCCACCTTCACGCTTCAGACTGGCAGGAGTTTGTGTTAGCACTGCTCAGCAGTCAAACCACAGAAACTGCTTTCAGCCAAACAGCAAACCCAGCTCAGACCAAAACTCATAAATGGGCTCCTCAGTAGCATTTCAGTGTTCTCTACATATCCAGTCACAAAAGGGCCTGAACTGGCTCCAAAACAGAAGTCAAGATTTTCTTGCCTATCTTTCCCTTCCATACTAACAGTGTGCAGTCACCAGGCTGCTTTCATTCTGAACTGTTCAACAGGTAGAGAGAAAAACCAGGCAATGGTTTTCTGATGGAGAAAGCCTCTCCTCTTGCTCACCTCATACTCAGAACACTGTGGTTGTGCGAGGCTGTTTCTATCACAGCTGTTCTAGGCTGCTGCCAGCACAACTTATCTTCAGGATTCTAAGGCAGGCCAACCCCCCTCCCCCACCCTTAAAATTATCAACCCACAGCCCCACAGAAGCACTGAGAGAATTTGGGATTTTGCAGCTTGGTCTGTAAGTGCCTTATGGAGCAGCATCTCTCAGAAACCTGCTCTGACAGAATTATCCTGCAAGATTCCCCACTGATCATCACCGTGAGGCCTCTCTGAATATTTCATTTGGACAAAGATCCAGGTCCTCTCCCCACCAGAGTCTCTTCCCACTCTCCTGCACTGCCTGAAGGATATCCTGGCTCTACAGAGTCTCTATTTTCCTGCACAATGGCATTAACATCACCTTGGTGTCTACACTGACAAGCTAAGAGAAAATGGATGAGAAATGAGGTCCTTGGGCTACAACTTCCATGGTGACTTCACCTTTCTGAAAAGAATTCCTCCATGGCTTTTCTGGCCTGGCTGCTCTCCAGCTGTTTCTCCAGATGCTGCAAACATTCCTCCAAGATGGACTCATCCAGGCCACTGAGGATTAAAAGAGGGATAGATAAGGATCAAATATATGAAGACGAAATAAGAACATTTAAAAACAATTTCAACAATCACAACAGTTCTGCGAGGCCAGAAGTGATCTATTTGCCATTACAATTCCAGTAATTTTTCCACCAATTGAAAGCAGCTCTTCCTCCAACAGACAGGAGAAAAACAATTGATGAACAAACAACTTTACATAAACACCAACAAATCTACCAAGCTGGAACAAAGGGACACATGATGCTGTAAGGCAAGTTCCAGCCACAAACCTAAAATAATCCAGACCTTTCAGACACCTCACACACAAACTCCTATAAAGAGCTGCTCCTTTTACACTTTAAGTCTCTTCTACTGTTTACTCCTCCCCATTCTCTCTTGCTCTCACCCCCACTCCACAATTCTGGTAATGCGAAAAAAAAAATCTCATATTTATAGTATACAAGTACAGAAGCTTTCAACAGATAAAATAAACTGATTTTTTCTGTTCCAGAACCAACCCTGCTGTAGCCAATCTTTGCACACAGCTTTGTTACCTGTTTGGGTCAGAATGATGGGCCAGTATGTTATAGCAGCCCGTGATCAACTTCTCATAAACACGTGCCAGGAACTCATCGGAGTCCGCCGGGCCCAGGATCCTTTCCAGGGAGTTGCTGCTGATTTCTGCCACACTCTCTGTGCTGCTCTCCAGAAGGAGGGGCAGCAGGGAATGGATCACCTGGGGTGGGTTCGGATCATCTGACCAGCTTGAAAAGAAAAGGACACAAGTTAATTCTCCACACAATGTATCACAGATCATCCCTGCTGGAAATCAGAATTCACATTAAGTGAGGCACAACTCTGGACGGAAGTCAGTGATGAAACCCTTTCTGGAAAGGTGGGATAAAAACACTGGCCCAGCCATTCTCCCCCTCAGAAAAAAAGTCACCCTTTGGAAAATTCTACATGTTACTTTTGCATATATACAGTTACAGCATCTGCCTAGACAGTCCCACTATCATATATCATGGCTTTGGGGCTTGTCTGCAGTGTCACCAACTACTTTTTGGTTTCAGAATACTTTAGACTAACTCCCTGAAAAAAAAAAAAAAGGCATTTCACTTTTCCTTAAACATTATAAACTTCACACAAGTGAATGATAACAAAACACAAATGAGTTAGTTAGATCCATATTGTGTTCGTTTATATCCCCTTTTCTTCAAGGGGAAGAAAATTTTGCCAAATAATATTTGCAAAAATATTTGCCAAAAAAGTTTCCCTCAGGGAGCTTGACTTTTGTAAATACCACAGGAAGACAAAGAGTGTCTATCATTCATTTGCTACTTGGAACTGTGAACTGGAAGGTTTAGGTCAGAACCAGCACAGGTCAGTAAGTGTTGCACAGTCCTGGAGGACACAGACCAAAGCACCCAGCAGCGTGTGCAACACACAGTGTAACACAAGGCCTGACTTACATGATGAGATCCCCGGTGAGCCTGACCAGGGACAGCAGGGTGTGCTTGAGGGAGGCTGCCAGGGGCAGGCTCTGGCTGCAGAGGGTGCCCAGGTGGGCGGCCTGCACGGCGCTGATGTAGCTTTCTGCAGGGATGGTGTCGTTGGCAAAGGCGTTGCGCTGGGGAGGACACACACACGCGTCAGAGCCCTGGATCTGGGACAGAGCCACACACTGCCCCCATTCCCAGCAATGCCTGCAGCTGCACACACACCACATCAGGCCCTGAGGCTGGACTCACCCATGAACCAATGTTGGGGAACTCGTTGGTGTGGATGTTGTTCCAGGATTCACACAGGGTCTGTACAACTGATGGCAAGTTCTGGACAAGGGCTGGACCTGCAGTTACACAGAACAATCAGGCACCGAATAAATTCATAGGTCTACAATTAAAAATCATCCCTAAGCTTTTAAGAGCATCCCAGCTTCTTTCACTTCATTAAAACTGCAGAAAACATGGCACAAATACTAATTCATAGAAGTCTTCAGCACACCAACATTGCAAAGTTCCCTTTGTTATTCCATGCCACAAGCTCCAATACGGTTATAAAAACATTTCACTGATTCAGAGGAGCCCACAAGATAATGATCCTTTCAAGGTTTACCCAGCTGTTTCAGTTGGTAGGATACCGAAGAGACTTCGCAGTGTGCTGCTGGCAGCACAACTCACTCATTTGAACAGTGGTGGAGATCACTTTGAAATTGGCTATTGGAAGCACTGGAAGATCCACCTGCGGTGGGGCACCCTGAGCCCGGCCCTGCCCTGCCCCTCACCCAGAGTGTTGGACTTGCAGCGGCTGGAGCCGATGGCCAGGACGGCGGCGTAGCCCCGCAGCTTCTCCTCGGAGGGTCTGCTGTCCGAGGAAGCCTCCTCCGAGAGGCTCCGCAGCAAGTAGGACCTGCAGGCAGGATGGAGGGGATTTACCTCAGCGGTCGGCTCTGCACTTCAGAACTAAGTGTGTCAGTGGAGTGACAGATAAAACACAAACTTCTGAAGTTCTGCCCCACACTTCATCTCACACCACTAAGGGACTTCTGCGCTTTTATCCCCTCTAAGCTACTTACCAGGAGAAGAGCCCAAAAAGAAAAAGCTGATTTACTTTTGCTTTCTTCTACACAGGTTCTAACGAGAGTTTAGAAGAATTTATATTTTTAATGTAAGAATTAACCCCCCCTCTCTTTCTTGATGGTCTGACAGCCTCAGTATTATGCCAGAGAAATAACCTTAAGTAGCACTATCCTAGAGGGTGGTTTTATCTTTGGAGGAAAAGCTGGTTTTGCAAACTTGCAAGGAAGCCTTGGAAGATCAGACATGGAGGCTACTCAGAAACAACAAAGTCCCATGCATGGCTTGAGGAGCTACTTGTTATTCTTCTTTTAAAGCAAGGGACCCTCTGGAGGACACAAATAATTACTTCAGACTATAAAACTCCCAGGCACTTCTAAGAAAACAACACACAAAATGCAGAGAAAGCCCAAAGCACAGCAGGAAATTGTATTCCTGCTGGAAATCCCAAGGACTGTACCTGGTAAAAGTAGCGTAAGTGTCAATGAGCTGCAGCGTCGCAGGGAGAAGGTTCTTTGTTATCTCTGAGGACTTGTGGGGATCAGTTTCTGCAGCTGACTTGGAAAAGTGCTCATCTAGAGAAACCTGGATCTTGGAGATGGCAGCATCAAGGGTGTAAATAGATTGTAAACTGGGGACTTCGTGCAGCTGGAGAATGGTTGTGCAGTCGACAGCACAGAAAGACGAGATCTGAAAATGGATGAAACAGTAAGTGCAGATCATCCCACAGAAGCAGAAGTTTGTGTGTCCAGCTGCACTCCCACGCCTCACCTGTCGAGCAAAGTATTCCTCTGCTATTTCCACGTCGTACTTCACTGAGATGCACTTGCTGGAGGTCAGTTCCATGAGAGGAGCAGCATGCTCAGCCTTCATGCCCTGCTTGATAAGGTGATCCTACAAATGCCAAAACCCATATCTATCACACTTGAACAGTGCTCTGCAATTAACCAGTTTAGAAAAGACAGGCACAAGTTCCCTCAACACAAATCCCACGCGCAGTCAGCAGGGAGGGACCGGCACTGTCACTGTCACCACCCCCACGCCAATGGAGCTGAGGCTGAACCTTGATCCACACGACGTAGGACGGGATCTGCAGGCGGGAAGACCAGCGCAGGGTGTGCAGGAGGTCACAGTCACTCATCTCGGGGGTGTTCATGGCCAAATGGTGCATGTAGCTTTTGGAGGGAGGCAAAATCCCCAGGATCCGCCACAGGATCAGGAAGTAGTACTGAAGGGCACAGGCTTCCTAAACAGAGGAACAGTTGGAAAAATTAGTACAGAAAGATTGCAGTCTCCATCATTACAGCTACTGAAATATCTCTTCAGGGACTCGACACTCCTGCAGATGTGCCAAATCAGATGAACACATTCTGGACTGAGTTTCTGTCTGTTATTAAACAATAAAATATGCAACACAGGAGAAAAGAAAAAGGAAAAATTATACAATTTTCTCCTGTTTAATCGTGTTCTAGCCACACCTCCTGAAATTACCACGGACTTACAGCAAGTCTGAAGCACATTATGATTTAAATGTGCAGCTCAAGAGATGCGCAGCCACCACAAACACTATGGTTAGTTATGAGATTTTTAAGTTCCTTGTTACACCAAGCACAGTCCAAAATACTTCAGTTAAATACTTTGCTTGAAAATACTAAGTTTGAAAACTTGTTATTCCTCAACACAGGCAGCAAGACAGTCTTACCAGTGCAGTGACATTTTTGTTCTCCCTCCTCCTGAGTGTATCAAACTGGGAGCCAGCAGCCAGTAATGAGGTGAGGGCTGCATAGAGCTCGTCGTACTTCGTAGCCCTGGAGAAAAGGACCTCACACACCTGCAGGAGATGAGAAATTCGGACCCCTGCTTTGCAAAGCTCTTCAAGCATTCAGAATACCCACAGCCCAAAACCTTGCAATATAAACTTGAGGGAGAGGTTCTGCTGGGACTGAGGATAAGGAGCAGGCAGGAGAGAGAGCCCATAACCCTGATGGCATCAAAACCCAGGGAGAACCTGGAGCAAAGTGATGAGAAAACAACTCTAATGCCACGTGTCTTTGTCTGAATCCCAAACATTCCTGCAAGTACTACAATAGATCTTCACAGACTTTGCACAGTAACTGCCCTGACATCCAACTAGGGCTAAGAAGGAATCTCATGTTATTTTACCTGATCACTCTTCTCCACTTAATGAAAGACTCCTGGTCCCTCTTTTTAACCAAGTCTTTCCTTCTTGTGTTTTCCCTGGCACTTGGCAAACCCTCACAGCCCTCCAGAAAGTCTCTACCAGCAGTGCCATACCGTGCTATCCAGACGGTTCAGATCATCCTCAGAAGCTTCTGGAGAAAGGATGCAGTAGAACCTGGGCTGTGGAGCAGAGTCTGGAATGTGAGAACAAAAAAACATCCATCAAAGTGGCAGTTAAAACAGGCCACCTTGCATTATATCCTCTCCTCCGTCCCCACAACCTTCTGCATTGCAGGACCACTACCAGATTCCAAGCCAGCTCCATGACACATTAAAGGTGCTCTAACCTGTGGTATAGGCAGCCAAAGCTTTCCTACTCCTACAATCCTGGCAAAATAAACACACACTTATTTTTAATTACTTGTTGCATACTCCTAGGAGAGAACAACTTTGAATTTTGTTTCATAAAATAATTCTTGCATTATTAGATGTATTTTTACCTATTGTAACTATGGCCATTAAAAGCAGGAAAATATGCCCAAATCAAGGCACAGAAAAGGCTCTCGTTTATTTATAAGAACAAATCTTGCAAAAAAAAATCCTTACATTTTCTTTCTTACCTGATGAACAGTGTTTGGTCCAGTTTTCTTCCACTTCTTTAAAGCCATGATAAAGTGGGACAGACGTTCGTCTGCTGCTGTCCTGAGATCCATTCACCCAGCCAATGGGTGGAGTCAGCAAATTATATTGTACCTGAATTAAAAACAAACAAACAAAAACCCACCCATGACATCCTTGTCACTGAGGGGTAAGGGGAAAATACCACCCCACAGAGAAAGAAACACAAAATAGAAACAGTCCTATTCAAAACACAATATTCCACTCTTCTGGGGGAAGCCCTGGACCCTCCCTGGTTTTTATTCTGGACTGAGCAGTTTAAATCCATGGCCAAGCTTCCCACAACTGGAAAAGCCAGGCACAAAGCACCATCTTCTCCCATTAATGAGGACAGTGCCAAAAACCTCCACAGTCAAACACTAAATCAAGGAAGTACAAAAGGCATTCATGAAATAAACAGCCAAATACTCAAGATTTTAAAGATATGGTGGGACAATCATCCTGTCCTTGCTAGGATTTATTAAGACACCAGTCACACCAGGAATTTACACTCCAACTGAACCTGCTGCTAGGAACCAGCCATAATTAATCATTCCTTGGAACTCCGAAGTTTGGTAACAACATCAAAACTGATTTACTCACAAAAGTAATGAAAAGAACACACCAAATGACTGTCCATTACAGATTCCTGCTGGGTGACCAGTTAAATATCTAGATGTCAAAACCTTACCTGTTCAAACAGGTACACAGGGGGCTTGGAATACTGGTGGAGCAGGTAGTCAAACACCAGGAGCAGCCGTGCCAAGATAAGAGGCACAGAACACTGCTGGGTCTCCATGTTTGCTGTCAGCTCCACAATGGTCTGGATACAGAGCATCATGATGGATCTGCGGCCCCTCTCCGAGAAATTGTGGAAAATGAGCAGCAGCAGTTGGAGATGCTCCACATTCAGATCTTCTGTGTCACTGGGGAGAGTCCCCTGCAAGGCATTTTGCTTCAGGGTGCCCACAAACCTGGCAACAGGAGAGGAAGTTTGCCAAGTTTAGTTTTCCTCTTAGATGCCTCTTTAAAATCTCTTTAACTAGAAATAATTATATTTTTCTGCTTACTGTTCTAATACCGGCAATTTCACAAATGTTCACTACATTATGTATTGGAATGAGACTGTATGAGCAGTAAAACCTACAGAAATTAAATCAGTGGCAAATATGTTTAGTGAAAAACAGGAACAATCATTCAAATGGAGAAGGGGTGATTAAAACCTGTTCATTAGAGTTTTAAACCACCTAAACCCTATCAGTGAAAGCCAGGTAATGGCAGAGAGGAGCAATCTCAGCACCATCCTAACAGGACCTATCAGAAACCTGCTGAAAAATAAGAGATCCTCCTTCCCTTTTTACAGCCAGTCTTGGTGAAATTCAGACTCCCCCCACAGGGTCTCATGCAGGTCTCATTTCCTGGGCTCTGGGTGAAGGATTCCCCAGCACAGCAGACTGACCCTCTGCTCCCCCCAGCACCACAAGGATCCCAGATTAGTGAACACACACACTTGGAATGCTGGGGCTAGAGAATTCTCACTTGACAGGAAATGAGAGAGGTAAGAGATGACTGCTTTCCAGCTTAACATAAAATGATCTCACCTTTCCCAGACTTTAAGGCATTCTGGAACGTCAGGATCTCCCTGGGCAGTGGCTTTATGCTGCCAAATCAGGAGGAGTCGGGACAGCACAGACAAACTTTGAGGGTGGATGTAGAGAGGCCACGGACCTTCAGAAAAGGGGGCAACTCCCAGCTGCTGGAGAAGTGTGTTCTGGAACAAAAGAGGCTTGTTGGAAAGAGGCAAGTCCTGTCTAATGCTTTAATTAATTAAATTAACTGAGCATACAGTTGACAATAAACAGCAGGACTCTCAGCTCTGCTCAAACAGCAGTGCCTCTCCTGTCTTAGATACAGGGCAGAGCTACTGAGAAACACTCTACTGTCACTTTACCACCTAAACACAACAAAGTCTCAACACCAAGGCAGAAAAAATGGCATTAATGAGTTTTTCTCATTCACTCCAAGATCAGAGCAGGAGAGACTATACTACTGTGTTCAGTATCTGTGAATCTGCAAAAAGAGCCCTTTGACTGATCACAGTAATATTGCTTCTTTTCAAATGTAATGAAAAGGCAGATGGATGAAAAGTCCAACTGCTTTTAAAAATTAACAAACAACAGAGTGTTTTAAATACAGTAGAAAACAGTCCATGAAGTATAGGGGTTGAATTCAGTGATGGGTGAAGCAGGTTCATAACCTCCATGACAAGGTTAAGTCAGGTCAGCCCACGACCCAGCAAAGAAACCTAGAGGCTACAAAGTTAGGACATGAAAGCAAAAGGATTAATTTGATTCTCTCCTGAGAGGTTCCAAGGCCTTTTGGCATCAGTCCTGACAGCAGAGCAAATCTGTAGGAATGTCTCTTGATAAACTCATGGATAGAGGCAACTCTCCAGGACAAAACTCACACACACACTCATACACAAACTCATTTCCTTCTCAGCTTTCATCACCTTCAAAGTCCAGTGGATTAGTCTGAACTGTAAATGTTAAGTTTACACTGTTCAGGCTGTTTTGTGCTGGATGACTGCAAAGGTCATTTAAATCACAGGACTCAAAATATTCCAACCTCTTTTTGCAGAATATTCTCAGGGCCAAATGGAACAACCAACACATTATTCAAGGTGTGGAGAACACATATAGAGGTATAAACAGACAGCAACACTTCTTCATTTTATTTATTCATTCAATCCCAGCTCACCTGCAGGGCAGGGGACTGAAGATCTGAGGTCACCAAGGAATGGTTGAAGTGATACAGAGCAGCAGCAAACTCCTCATCTGATGTGCCTGTAAGACAGGGATCGAGAGCCACTTACTACCTTTGCTCTTCAGTACCTCAAACTTTGACACAAAACTGAAAAACAGAAACACCTCTGAGCTGTACAGCTCTATCAGAGAGGTTTGCTCACTCACCCTTCAGGCCATCCTTGTCCACCTCCTTGATGATGCTCGCCAGCGTGGCCATGTGCTGCTCCGACAGGGACACGCTCAGGTAGTTGCGAATGAAGTTATTCCTGGAGTTCAGCATAGAAGAAGTGATAAAGTTCAAAATGTTTGAAGCTAGGCTCAAAAACTGAAAAGAAAAGAGAAACACACTATAGAAGCAACAAAAGCAGAGGGACAACACTAAAAAACTAAACCACCAGCAAAATAAATCAAGTCCCCTAAACCTCACACCCCCCTGCAGTGGAGGAAAGGTTCCACTCATGGCAATCCAGCTCCCTGCACTGTGGTCTGGACCGGAACTGATTCCAGAACTCTCTGAGAAGGTTGGAGGCCTCCAGCTTCTCCACTGCAGGACTTATTTTTGTCTTTACCCAACGGAGTTGGAGCTAAAAGCATTCTATCAGCAAATCATGTCACTTGCAGTGGAGGGGAGAGGAGGGGAGGGGAGGGGAGGGGAGAGGGAGAGGGAAACACCTGCTGTTTCCAGCACAGCTGTCCCTGGCAGGAGCACGGTGCCACAGCCCAGCAGTGCCTGCCCCAGCCCCCCAGCTCCCGGGGCCAAGCTCTGGCCGTACCAGCTCGGGGTCCTTGCGGCTGGCCAAGATGTTCCCGTTCTCCCCAGCACTCTGCTTGTTGGGGCTCTTCACCCTCGGTGAGCTCTCCAAAGGAGGGGGTGGAGGGGGTGGTGGTGGGGCCACTTTCTCCTTGCTGGGAGAGATTGTCTCTTCAAACCATTGCCCCAGGATTGGCTCACTGTCGTCATCTAGCACAGGGCAGGAACAACAAACCCATACTGTTATAAGCAAACACCTCACAAAACTACCCAGCCTGAGAAAGGCCTAAAATAGAATTTCACTGAGCAGCCTTAAGGTGTCTGCTCTCTTAATTTCTTCTGTCCAAATCACAAGGCAAAGCCCTTTCACAGAGGTCCAGCAGGAATTTACACAAAGAAATTATTTCCACTCTCCTCTTAAGCAAATACTGTCAAATCCCAGCCACTCAGGCTTTAGGTTACACAAGAGAGTGCAGTCAGCACTACTTCTGCCACACAGACCTTACAAACTGCTCTGTATTTTCAGTGTTACAAGTCATAGTCTGAGAAGGCAACAGCACAAGTAGCCAGGTTTCCATTAAATGTGAAAAGCACTGTAAAATCCTGAGCTGCTGCAAACTCTATTACCTTGGCTGCTATCCTCCTCAGTGCTGCTAAAGTCATCCTCGTAGTAAGTGTTGGAGTCAGTGGAGGCACTGGCATCGCTGCTCATGGAGCCCTTCCTCTGGCGCTGCAGGACACAGGCCTAAAGAACAGCAGAACCAGGAAAATTTTAGGATTATGAAAGATAATAATTTGAAAATAAGAGTAACTGCCTCATGTCTTTTAATTGTCTTCTAGCAAATTTATCTCAACTATTTTATTAACAGTTTTTCAAGGCTTAAGTTGTACTAAAAAATACACAGGATGGTTGAAAATAAACAATCTACGCCAAGCTTGTAAACAACGCTTGAAATAACAGTTTTAATGCAAAATCATCTGCTACCAATGCAGCCTTTTCATTTTCCTACTAAAATCACAAGTACCACTGAACTACAAAAAAAGTGCATTTCCATTAGCAAAAGTTTGTCAAATTTACGTCTCTGAAAAAAGGAAAGAAAAAGGCCCTGGCTGATGACTTTTGAAAGAAGAATTGTATGCTCTCGGCACAGCCCCAGTTTGTTAAGTGCTGACCATCTGGAGTGGCTCAGCTCCAGAAGTTCTCTAGCTGTGTGCCAGGTCCTACCTTTCTGTAGGAAGTGGAGAGCAGAGTCAGCAGCAGATTAGTGAGTGGCACAGAGTCTATGAGCCGCTGGATCCTCTGGATGGACGTGCTCTGAGCCATGATATCCAGCACTGCTGGAGGGCCATCGCTCTCCCAGCCCTGGAGGACAGAATTTCAAATTGAATTGAAGGAAAAAGAAATTGGTAGAATTCCAAATGCGCATCAGTGCAGAAGGCAGAATGTCTCAGGACAATGTCTGCGCTACCTGCATACCTTGTGCAACGCCTCCACCTGCAGATCTTGGAAAAGAGATGACAGCAACTTGATGGCATGATTTGCCAGCACTACTGACAGCACCCCAAACCCCTGATGCCTGCAGAAACAGGAAGGACAGAATGTCATTTCAAGGGGAAAATAATAAATAAATAAATATTCAATAAAGTGACTGCTTTGCTAAACCGGACACAGTAACTTTTCTTCTTTCCAAGACTCAGGACTTGAATTGCAAATAGAGATAAAATTTCACGAGACCAACAAGACCCTGCAGTAGCTGCTTGCTGGGGCTGGTCAGACCCCTGGACAATGCTTCCTGCAGGGGTGCCACATACCCTTTCCCAGGTCCCAGCTTGGGAGACCCCACGCCCTCCTTAGTGCGAGCGATGATGTCTCTGACGCGAAGAGCAGCCAAGGGATCCTTCTCCTTCCCCTTATCAGCCAAGGCCGTGGGGCTGAGGTTCAAGATGAGGAAGAGGCTGTTCAGCAAACACCAAGCCCCAAGCAGCTGGAAGTTCTGATAATGCTATCGTGCCAAAAGTCATGGGGAAGCAGGGAGAAAAAAGCACCAAAAAGACAAAACACCGTCAATCCAAATGCCAAAGTACACCAGCACAAAAAGGGTGAAAAAGCTTCCTGAGATGGAAATCTTACCTCCCCCCCTGCACGGCGTGAATTGCAGATGGCTTGTCCAATCATTTCATAGATTTCAAGCTGTAAATAAAGCCAAAACCATAGTAAGGCACCCCATCAGACAGCAACAAAAATAAAAACTCCAAAAGCAATTGTATTTTACCCTCTACCCTTCTAACTCCTTTACCAGCAATGGCTATGTCCCAAAATCATAACTGTGTATTACAATGCAAATAAATACAAATTCTGTGCTCTTCGCTTGCTGAGGAGGAAAACAATGAACACTCTGTCATTTACTTACACATTTCTGTACAATAGTAGCAGCATCGTTTTCATAATCTTCTTCTTTGGAGCTCGTTGATCCGGTTCGTACCTGTTGGGTGCTGCCCACATGCAGGATGGCCATGCAGGTGGCCACGCTCACACCTCAGGGAAAACAAGTGCAGGGGACATTCTTAGGAAGAGCCAGTCTTGGGACAAAATGTTCCTATTTAGCACATTAAGACAAGTGGTATCGAACGTGTCTGTCAACTTGATGGAGCAGGAATGCTCAGTATTACAGCAAAAGATTAAAAAATCTTTAGTACCTCAAAAGAGTGAAGTTTTACCCTACAGAAACATATGGGAGCAGTTAAAGGAGGTAATGTTTTACCATGTAATTCAATATCATTTTTAAGACAATCTTTAGACTCGAGTGCCACATCTCCTTCAAGTCTCCCCCATACCAATTAAACACCCAGGATTCTGGTGTGCTTAAACCACTCCTGGGAAACAAGGCTCATTTGGGGCTATGACAAATTAAGCTGAAGTCAAAAGTAAAAATGTATTATGCTGTGAATATAAAAAGAAAGAGCAGAAATTACAGGCTGTTAAGAAAATGTTGAGTCAGTCTTTCTTAGATACTGACAGGAACAGTCATTCTTTCAGTCATTTCTTAGATGCTGACAGAAACAGTGGCAGAACATATCAGTAACAATTTCAATATTAACCCTATCACCACAATGTGCTGCATAGCTTCAAAGTAATGAGAAATAAAGGCTACTTCTGGGCTGAGCCTCGAACATGCAGGTAACAAAGCACAGCCAAAACTACTGGAGATCCACTCACCTGCATAGAGACAGCTAAGAGCAAGAACAGTCACATCCTGAAGACGTGTGGGCGTCAGGGGCTCCAGCACGGGCAGGGACAGAGTGTCCAGAGCCATGGTGACATCGATCACCAGCGAGTGGAACCTGCGGGCAGGACACACGGTGAGCACTGGCCAGACACAGTGACCTCCCCCAGGCACAGGGGATGCCCCGGGCAGGGCTGGCACTGACCCGTTGCGCACGGCCGTGGCGTCGGCCACGGTGGCCGGCATGATGAAGAAGGAGTTGGCGGACACGGCGTCCTGGAAGCGGTTGATGTAGCGCAGGAAGTACGGCAGGTTCAGGCACACGCGCAGCAGCTTCTCAGAGCCACCTGGCAACCACAGCAGCAGGGCTGTGTCACTGCTTCAGCCCTAACGGCCCTCGGTAATTGACTTAATTGCTCTTGGTGGTGAGAAAATGCCATCGGAGATGAGGCCATAGGATAAAGAGTGCTTTACAACAGCAGCTGCTCAAGTCTGCAGCCCACACTTGTAAACGGGGGTCACAAAGCTCTGTGTCCATGTTATAGGACACACCAGTCCAGCTGGTGGGACTTGATGATCCCAAAGGTCTCTTCCAACACTAACAATCCTGTGACTCTAATCCACATCTACTCAACAATCCATCCCATAAGGTATTTCATACTGTCCACCTAATTTACCCCTCCAAACACAAATACACTGAGCTCATCTCTGCAATAAAAACTCCATTCCAGCCACAACCTCCCTTGGTGACTGACCAGGCAACTCAGGGAACCCTTTAGGTCAGAGAGTTTCTTCCCACTCAGAGCAGTGAGATGTAACACTGGAGAGAAATTTTTCCAGTACTTTTTTGGGCCCAAGCTAGAAAGCTGATTCTCACCAAGTTCTTGCAGGCTGGCCACATTCTGAGCAATGAATATGCTCTTGGTCTTTGTTGCAGAGGTTTGATCTGTGGCAGCTTGATCCTCACTCTCTCCTTCCACCTAAAGCAAGCAGATACTAAATATATTATGGAGGCACTAAAAAGACACAGTATTTCTCTAAGTCTATACACAGAAGCAAGGTGCAAGAAGCAGCACAACGCCAAACAGCCATGGATGTCACTGAACGTTGCATTCCATGAAAGAAACAAATCCAGTATTGCCAATGCAGCACAAACAGTATTTGGTTGTTTTCCATTTATCTCATGCAAGCAGGATTTCTGTACTTAAGAAAGGTTCTCTTTACATCTATATGGAAAAGTACCACTTGGAACCCTCTGTCCTTCCCTGCACTGGGTTTATAATATTGAAATTCAGTCTGTTTCTGTTTTAGAAGTTTTTTTACCTGTGTCTCTGTTGTGATTGATGGTGATGACGAGACTCTGGGGTTAAAGACTGATGTCAATTGGTTGAGGAAGTTCATCTGCACTTCCTTCTGTCTCAGCTCCGGGCTCACCGGGGAGGCCAATTCCTTCTGGTCCTCAACTGCAGGGAAAATGACAAAGCCCCATTTCAGACAGCAAACTTCAGATTTTCTGTGCCTAACTCCAGTGCTGCAGTGAAACACAGACAGCTGAAGCCCCTCCCTACCATCAGAGAGGGTTTTGACAGTCTGAGGCAGCTTGGCTGATTTCATCATCGCTGTGAAGGTGATGATTTCTGTGCGGTCCAGGCGGCTGCAGCCCGTGCACAGCCCCTTGATCAGCAGAATGAGGTGTTTCTACAGAAAACAGAGATATCAAGTACCATTTAAATTCTCTTGATTCCAATCCCTCCTCCATATCGTTTACTCTAAGCAGATGAATTAAGAATAATGCAACTCCAGCTGGTGGGGCCACTGCAACAGCTCTGAGCCATTCTGATCTCCCCTGAGGACTGAGACACATCCCTGACTGCAGGTAACCCAGGTCACTAACACTGCCTGTGCTTTCTATGGAAAACACCTGGAAAAGCTCTCTCTGCTGTGACACGCCACATTACAGGAACACTCCTCACAGGCCTTCCCTCTTTTACAATCAGGCAAGAAAACATCTTTAAAAACTCAACAGATAGCTGTGATCCAGGTTGTCACACAAAACCAAACCAGAGTGTAGGAAACAAACTGAATTAACCAAGGCTTCAGGTCATCTTTATTTCAAGTTGTGAGTAAGCTTTGATTTTGAGTCTAGAATGCAAAGGGAAGATTCAGCAGGAATCAGAGTCTACCAAAGTGTACACGTTAAATATTTCAAGAGTTTCATTGTTTGCTTTATGCATTCAACATTAGAGCAGGTATTTCAGAATTAGAGCCCAAAGTCCATTCTCACACTGAGGCTGGCCCAGGAGGTCCAAACCTGTGCTCACCTGTGAAACAGCACATGCTTCGTCTGGGTTCTCAAGCCGCAGCAGGGAGAATTCAATCAGGACTTTACACGCAGCTGCCACGGACTGCAACTGGTTTCTGGGTACTGGAAAAAGCACATCCTTGTACTCAGAGTAAGTTTTAAAATAGCCCAGTGTAATAAGCTCCCAATGCTGTCAATAAAGCAGGATGCTTTGCAGTGTGGGTACACACTCAATCTCTCCTGCCTCACACAGATGCAATATAAACTCAGTCTCATTACAATGTAACCCAAGAAATGTCAGCAAAGTGAGGATAATTCCTTCTGCCAGACAGGGGAATTCAGACAGATAAAGCAGTTTCCCCAGTAACATTATTTAATGCTGACAGAAGCTCTGAAGAACATGAAACAAGCTCACAATGCCCATTTTTTTTGTTGAAATTGCTAAATTGTCAGCCAAAAAAAACAGAAAATATTTTGAGTCACAATGTTTTGATCGTTAACTCCAACACAGTAATGTAACTACAGAAGCCCTGAACGGTTTGGGTTGGAAGGGACCTTAAATCTTTAAATCTCATCCTGTCCCACTCCCTGCCATGGCCAGGGGCAGCTTCCACTAGATCAGGATGCTCCAAGCCCCATTCCTAACCCAGCCTTGGACATTTCCAGGGACAGCAGTGTTCTAAGTGCTGAAGGATAATCTAAAAATCCTGAACACTGATTTAAACACTTGACCAAAAATTAAATCAGGTCAATGAATAAGCAGCCAAAAAGGCAACGCTGTCCAGTAGTTGGTGGCCAAATACTCCCATCAACAAGCTTCCCTTTCCATCAGAGTTGACATTTCATGGTACAAAAGCCAGCAATGCTGGCCCTAAAGTCTGATTCAGCAAGAGGGCAAAAAAGAAAAAACAAAAAATCAACAGTTCTGATTTACTTTTACTGCATCCACTCATTATACAGGAGCAAGAGAAGCAAAGGAACACTTACTGAGACCACACACAGTAGTGATGTAGTGTGTGGAAAGTGCAACGAAGGAGGAGTAAAAAGGCTCGTACTGCTTGTCATGGTGCAGGATCTCAGATTCACTGTAAAGGAGAACGGGACAGAGGTCAGCCAGACCCAGCACAGCAGCAGCAGCACCCAGCACCCCAATGTGTCCCGTGACAGGGGCAAGGCAAGGTGACAGCTCTGGGAACACAACCCTCATGTCCCCACGACTGAGTCCTTCAGCAACAGCCGGATCACGGCATCAGCATCACTGCCCACACAGGAAATGTAAGGAAATATTGCACTGCCAGTGTTTCTCCTCCACAGCATCAACAGGTCAGGTTCTACCAACCACACTCCCTGCCAGAGGCTCATTAACCTTTAAGTTGTTCTAAACTCAGCTGCCCAGAGAGCCTGGACTCTGTGTTCTGCTATGCTGGCAGGGTTTGCCAGGCCTGGAGCATGGGCATTCCCTTCCCAGCACGGCACAGAGGCAACTGCAGCTTGTGCAAGTCTGCAAACCAGAGGGATCAAAGCAGGCAACTGCAGAACCACAGCACACACAGGCACAGCACCTCCACCACTGGGGAGGGATCTGGGCAGGTAAGGTAGAGTCCCTGAGGCTTCTCAGCTACACTCACTGGCCTCAGAGATCAGCCTTTTGTGGCAGAGGTGACACCTTAAAGGTGTCCCACCACACCCCACCTGCACAGACACTGAGAACACAAACTGCTCTGCCTCCACACCTACTCTTTGCTCTCATTTTTCCTGTGACAAGACTAAGGGATGTGCATACCTGCCTCATAAACAATCAGTTTACTTTCTTTCACGTTCTTTCACATGCGGTGATGTGAACGAGCAAGGTGGAAGAACAGATTACTAGACTCAGTTTCACTCTGTCTCTCCAAACCCAGCCAGGTTTCTCCACCTCTGGGCCAGAAGTGATTGCTGGAGGGCAGGTGGGGAGCAGAGGGCAGCAGCCCAGGCACAGGCTGTACCCAGCTCCAACCACAATTTCACCATTCCCTGCTGACCTGAACAAAGCCCAGTTTATGCCCAGTCACCTTCCCTTTTTGCACCCTAAGCCACGGTTTCCAGCTGTAACAGGAGGTGCAGCTAGAACAGAAACAACTCTGGAAAAGAACCATTTCTCCACAAAAACAAGCAGAAAGAAATACTTGTCAGCTTTGTAGCTTGATTTCCTAGGTCTGAGGTGTTATTTAGTCTGCCTAAAAAGCTGAAATACAAATAGAAAAATAGAAAATGAAGAGGGAGGCTTTACTGGAATATATTCAACAGTGCCACACGACCGAGTTCCAACACCTCAGGCCTCACCTCACCCTCTCCTGCCAGAACTGCTCTGGTGAGGAACAGGAACGAGCCCAGAGACTGAACATGCAAAGCAGTCTGTGCTCTCTCCTTTTCACACATTAATTTTGCTCACCTACCTCTCAGGCCCAACTCCAAGCCAGCAGCAGTAGATGTATGTAAGCATTGTTAAGAGAACAAATTAGAACAATTTGGGAATAACAGAGTACAGGAGAGGCTGACAGCTCCTAAATTACTGCATAGGTCAAGCTGTGCACCACACAGTGCCCACAGGGTATAAAGAACACAGAGGTGCAGAATCCAGCAGGAGATAGGGATTGGGCAATGGGAGGTTTGAGTTTTACTTAAACACACTGTGGATGTTACGATAATGCAAAGTGGAAAGCAGCAGTCAAGTCACCATCAATCCTTGCAAATAACCATGGACAGAAGATAACAGCACAATCTGGGATGTGCCAGAGTGTTATTCTGAGCACACAGTGAGCTTTAATAGTGACTTTGCAGCCTCTGTACTGTGCTTCATTGCTTAGAGGGGTTTTACTTCCCTGGGCAGCTCATTGCTCAGGCCGAGAGAAGTCTCAGTGTCACTGTACACATTAACCAGCACCAAACCCCAGCCCCTGCCTCAGCTCTGCTCCCCAGTGCTGACAGCCCCAAACACAGCCTGTCCTCAGGGCAGTGGGCACAAAGCAGCATCCTCCTGGGGAAGGCACTGCTCCAGGTGCAGTTCCCCCTGTGGAAACCCCTTCCCCAAAAACCAGCCCAGAGAGACTTCACACACCTGGAGTTCCCCTCCAGCTGCATCTTTCCAAGCCAGCATTCCATCATTTATGTCAAATAAGGGCCTAATTTCTGTCAATTCATGAAGACACCTGCTAACAGGTAACCTGATGATGCTTAAACTTATAAATGAAATATGAGAGTAGTTAAAAAGTGGAGATTATTGTCTTATTTGGAAAAGAAGAATACTGGTGATTTCACTGTCATTGCACCAAGTTTATTTCAGGGGAAATCCAGCCACTTTGGGGTTGGCTGACACCATCAAGAACTTAACAACTGCCTCCTAAAAATAACTTGAAAGCATAAAAGATTTTCTGTGAGAAATCTAAAGATAGATTATTGTTCAGCACAGAAGAGCACAGCTCCAGACATGAACAAGTTGTATTTATTCCTTTGTCATTTAGCACGCCACACCAAGGCATGAAACAAAAAACACCATCCTGCACGAGCCCAAATCCTGCCAGACCACCAGACACACAACTCCAACCCCAGGCAGTGCTGCTTGAAGGCAACAGCCTGCTGTCTCAAGTGGAAAACAGAACCAACATTGCCTCTGAAGGAGGAAACTGCCCTCTCCCAGAACTCAAGTGGATCCACTCGAGTGTCCCTAGGATACTTTGATGGAACACTCCACTAATGAACTTCGGGCACAGGGACAGCAGAGCTGCTCGGGGAAAAGCGACACTGGAATGGTCTCTAAAACAAAGAGTGGCCAAAGAACTGCCCGGACCCATCAACACCGAGGCTGCAGCTCCCGGGGAACTGCTCTGTGCGTGCAGGCACAGAACTCCTCCAATTAACTCTGAATCTGAAGCATCCACTGCACACTCAGCCATTCTACATTAAACAAAACACCACAAGGCTTTATTTTATCACCTTCCTCAGTGCATTCTTTATTTTATGTTTCCTAACAACTTATTGTGGCCGGGGTTGTATCTCTGACTGAGCATGATGTTGTGGCCTTCACATCTCGTGTTTTAGATCATAAAACGAGCTGTAAGTTGAATTAAGTAGCTGCAGTGGGTACTCTTATGCTCTGACTCCAATCTGTGTGGTTAAGACAAGGTAGATTTGATTTGGTTCTGCTTTATTTTGACTTAAAATAGGAGAAGCACTGTAGCGGTAAAGACTTAGAGGGAAGTCTGGTCCCCCAGAGCCCGGCGAGACAACACTTCCCACGGCCCAACCGGGCAAACTGTGACACGCCTGGACAAAAGCAAAACCACAAGAACAGTCCCGAAGCCTCTCGGCGGGCGCCTGTCCGAGGTGCTGCGGCCGAGCGAGCACCCTCAGCCCGTTACGGGGCCCGAGGGCACCTCCGAGAGCTCCGGCCCCGGGACAGCGGGAGGAGCCGGGGACGGAGCTCGGGGCTTTGCCCGGGCAGCCGCAGCCCCGCCGCTTGCCCTGCCGGACAGCGGGCACCGAGCCCGGCACCGGGCCCCTCACACCCAGCCGGGCCCCACCTCAGCCGCCCCTCAGCCGCTCCCGCAGTGGCACCCCCAGCGCTGCCCCTGAGCGGGCGACGCCGAGGGGCGGCAGCCCCCGCCCGCGCTCCCTCACCTCTCGATGACCGAGGCGAGCAGCTGCGGCAGCTCCTTCATGTCAAAGGCCGAGTAAGACGCGGAGAGCAGCGGCCGCACGGCCACGTCCCAGCCGGGCCCGGCCGCGGCCCCCGCGCCGCCCGCCGCCATCTTGGGCTGCGCTGGGCCGGGGGCCGCGGCGCGCACAGCGCCCCCTGCCGGCGGGGCGGCGACCGCGCAACGTCGCGCCGCCCCATTGGCCCGCGGCGGGGGCGCGTGCGCACTGCGTGAGTCAGCAACTTTGGCGCGCGGCGCGTGCGCAGCGCGGGGAAGGCGGGGCGGCGATCGCGCATGCGCCGTGCGCGCACCCCGCCCCCCGCGGCTGCCCCGGGGCAGGGAGGGCTCGGAGCGGCCCCAGAAAATCATCCAAAACTCCAAAAACACCGGAATAGCGAAAAAAAAAACCCGCTTCAAGAGTCCCCCAAAACGCTTAAATAAGGAAACAACTCCCCCAAGTAAATACCAAAAAAATCCCTACTTAAACAGCCAAAAGTCCCCACTTAAGTAGCTCAAAACCCACTGAAATAGCTCCATAAAACCACTTAAACACCCCCAAAATCCATCTCAATGGTCCCCAAAAAACACCTCAATAGCCCCCCAAGATCCACTTAAATAGCCCCAAACCTCCATCTAAACAGCCCCAAAAAACCCACCTAAAGCGCCCCGCAAAATCACCTAAGTAACCCCTAAAAACCACCTAAATAGCCCCCCCCAACCCATTTAAACAGCCGCAAATGCCCACTTAAACAGCCCCCAAGCCCCTCAAATAGCCCAAGAAACACTTCAGTAGCCCAAACCCGCTCCCTGCTCCGCAGCTTTATTTTGGGATCTGAACACTGGGGGGCGCGGGGGGGACACGCGATGCCAAACTGGACCTGAACAATTCAAATCCACAGCGCTCAGAGCCGAGAGGCTCCTCCCCCTGAACCAGCCCGCCTTAACCCCAGTTCTGAACACAGAAAAAAAGCAGGAAAATTAACAAACAAATGGGAAGGAACTGATGTTTTCATAATAAATAAAGAACATGGAGAGACTTTAGGTTCAAATTCTTCCCATCGCTCTGCAGCTTCGTCAGTGGCTCCATGAGGCCGTTTCCCACTGCCAGACACCCAAATCCCAACATTCGTCCTAAAGAAATCACCCAAGGTCTCTTCCTCACAGGAGCAGGAGCAACCCTCCTCGCTGCCAGATGTGGGGCACAGCTGGCACAGCCAACAACCCTCCTCGCTGCCAGATGTGGGGCACAGCTGGCACAGTCAACAACCCTCCTCGCTGCCAGATGTGGGGCACAGCTGGCACAGCCAACAACCCTCCTCGCTGCCAGATGTGGGGCACAGCTGGCACAGTCAACAACCCTCCTTGCTGCCAGATGTGGGGCACAGCTGGCACAGTCAACAACCCTCCTCGCTGCCAGATGTGGGACACAGCTGGCACCAAGGGAGAGCCCAGGATGAGCAGGACACAAATCCTCAGGATTCTCTTCACCAACATCAGGGAGACACTGATTTTGAGGCTTTAAGGGAGATTTGGGACCTTCTTTTTCAGTCAGAACAGACTACAAAAGTCTCTATTTTTCATCTCTTCCGTTCCTCCTCGCGGGAGACACGTGGGCAGTGCAGGTTTTGTTCCTCCAGCAGCTTTTCCTCACAAATATCTTCCAGCCAAATGGAATAGAGGTGTTTGGATCCATCCCTCGGCGGGGCTGGCATCCCAGCCCGGCCCAGCTGCTCCAGGCTGGGCCTCCCTCAGCGCCAGGCCCGGTTCAGCAGCTTCACCTGGGCCAGTCTCTTGGTGATCATGGTGGCAAAGACCAGCCCGAAGAGGACGCTGCTGATCAGCACGTAGTCGTAGTCGTCCTTGAGCACATCAAACTGCTTGGAGGGGTACACCCGCGTCTGGAAGATGTCCAGCCCGTAGGCTACAACCTGCAGGGAGGAGATCAGGAGCTGGGGAGGCAGCTTGGAGCATAAAACCCCAAATAAAACCCCATAAAACCCCAAAATGATTCCCTCAGGGTGACAGTTCCAATGGAGAGGAGTGATGGTTACGCTGTGAGCAGCTGTGTTACGGGAGTTACAGAATTCAGATCCACCCCCAAATTCCAAACTGAGCCCTCTGCCCTGCTCTCACCAAGCACGTGGACTCGAGGCCAGAGGGGGCTGTGTAAATCCCCCTCATCCTGGAGATGGTCTGGTTGTAGTTGATGAACCTCTCGGCGTGGATCTGCACGTCCGGCGAGTACGGGATCAGGTTCTCCTCCCTGCAAGGCACCACGAGACATCAAACCCCAGCCAGGCAGCACACAGCAGGTGCCACCAGTGTCTCCTGATTATCAAAAGCTAACCTAAAGCAGCAGATTTGGGAGCTTTTCCCAGTGCAGATTCATTATTGCTGCAGGATGAAAATCCAATCTATCAGCTGTGTCAGGCTAAGCCAAAGTTTTACAAGTGTAACTCTAAAAAAATCCAGTTCCTCTGACTGCTCCTCCCTGAGAATACAGACACCAGGCTGGTTTAAGGACTGACCTGCTGTAATACAGACAAATGCATCCCATCAGCATAGACTGGGAACAGAAGCACAGAATCCTTCAGGTTGGGAAAGACCTCCAAGATCATCCAGTCCAACCTCTGACCTGAAGGAACTTCCCTTCATTCCGTGCCAAGACAACTCTGAGTCCAGGCAGGACAAGTTGCTCCTCTTCACACAAAATTCAGCCCTCTCCAGAGCCCAGAAGAGAGGTTCTCATCCTTCCCTACCTGCTCTGCTCCGTGGGGATCTCCGGGCGCCGAGGGTCCAGCAGAGCCTTGGGAAGGGACAGGATGGCCCCAGAGGGCAGCCCAACTGTGCATTAAAGGAAAAGCATCTCAAAAATCAGAGAATCCCAGAACAGCTGGGGTTGGAAGGGTCTTCTGGGGATCACCCAGTCCAAACACCCTGCCCAGGCAAGGTCACCAGGAGCAGGTGACTCAGGAATGCATCCAGGTGTGTCTGGAATGTCTCCAGAGAGATAGACTCCAGATGCTCCCTGGGCACCTGTGGCACTGTTCTGCCACCCTCAAGGCAAAGTTCTTCCTCATGCAGGGGTGAAACCTACTGGGTTTTAGTTTATGGCCATTGCTGCTCTGGGTACCACTGTAAAGAATCTGGCACCTCATGGCCATTCCTCACAGCCAACAGGATGCTGGCTCTCCTGGTGCTTATCCCTGCACTCGCAGGAGTCCAGCACAACCCCCAGGCATGACTTCTTGGCAGCAAAGTGCATTTTGCTGGATTTCAGAGCTCCCCTTTCCCTGAGCAGGTACTCACTGAGCAGGTGGCGGCTGGTGATGCCCCGCTCGGTGATGGTGGCCTCCATGGCACTGATGGCAGAGGGGAAAATGTAGGATTGCTGGAGGACCTGGGGCAGAATGGGGCGGTCCAGGGAGCTGAAGGCTGTGGCGTTGTACTGCTCCGTGCCCTCGTAGAGCTCCAGCACCGTGAACTCGTTCCGCCGGGCCTTCGTGTTCCAGTACTGGTACTGCAACGAGGAGTTTCAGGAGTATCAGGGAAGGATCCAGGGCAATCACAGGGGGTGGTCACAAAACTGCCTCCATGCAGGTTCAGGAACTGCCCCGATGCCAAAAAGATTTTTGGTTTTTATACCTTTTCCATATATTTGTAGCTCTGTAGACTACTATTATAGAGTTATACATATAGCTCATTAACTAACTGCAGCACCTTCCTACCCCTCCCTTAGATTTTAGAATAAGCAAACGTTGCTGGAATCTTATTTGGTCTTTGCTCTATAGTGAGCCAAGGACATCTCATTTTCTCCATGTATTATAGACATAATAAATGGGGAGCTAGAAGCTATGGGGGGGCTTCAGTGGGGGCAGAACTGAAAGGGGGGATTACTTCATTCACTGTCCCTCTAACTGGATAGTTTCTGTTAAGTGTGCTAATTTGTTGAACTTACAAAATTGTCAGAATCTTGCATTCCATGTGTATTTTGCCATATTTGCACCATGAACGACCTTCATTACAGGTCATTGCTTTTTATCACTTTAATATGGTTCAGCTCGTGATTTTAGGGGTTCCCCCAAACAAGCAGCTTACCACCACCCAGTTCTCAGAGTGCACCATGTGCACAGGCCCCTTGGCCTTCTTCTGCACAGAGGAGTGGATGATCCTGCCCGTGACCCCGTCCATGAGGTAGATCCCGATGAAGGTGCGCTCGTGGTGCGTGTCCGTGCTCTCGGTCACCACGGCCAGCAGGTTGGGGTTCAGGGACTAGGGACGAAGGAGAAACAGCTGAGACACAGTGCCACAAACACCTTCCTGCTCTTCATCTGGCACTGGGCATATTGTGAACAGATTAGCATGAATCACCTCAAGAAATCAAGCTGTTATTTCCACAACATCAGACTTTGACTGACTTAATTGCTGCACGAAAACGCTTTTGAAAAGAAACCTCCAAAATGAGCGTTCTTCCACAGAGACATCGGTGCCCATAAAGAAAAACTGGCACCACAGGGCAGCTCATCCCAATGTAGCAGCAGGGAATGGTACTGGGATCTTCCCACAGGATAACCCCTCAACAAAAAGCCAACAGAGAGCTGCAGCAGCACCTTGTAGAGGACGCTGCGGTCGCCCATCACGCGGCCCTGGGAGTGCACGTGCTCGTTGGACCTCTTCCCTTTGACAGTCACAATCCTCTGCACCTCTGTGGGGATGGCCACCTCCCAGATCTCCTCTGTGCTCAGGTCCTGCAGGGAAAAAGCATGTGGGAGCTTGGATCTCATCTTCCAAGGACACCATCTCCAGCAGCAGGATGCAGATTCCCTTTCTTTGGGATTTCCCAAGTTTCTTCGGTGCGTTTTGAGGCAGAACATTCCAGTTCTGAGCAAAGCTCCATGAAGGAAAGGGAACTGAGATCTGCCATTATCCATAGGGCATTCAGGGAAGTGCAATGGGCCTTCCATACCTTTTTCAGCCTGAATCCAGAGAGTTTTCCCTGCTCAGCATCAACTAGGTAAAAATAGATGGAATGGGCTATTTCTTCTAACTGGCGAAGGACGTTTTTAGTGGCTGGGAAAGGTGTAACCTGGAAAAGAAGAATTGAAACACAGGTTAAAAACAACTGATACAGACAAAAAAACCACCCCAGAATGAACCAGAAAGATTATTTCTAATGTGTTTATCAAGATAAGGTCTATCTTACCAGAATAACCTCATAGTTTTGCATGAAATGTGGCTCAATGGCATTTTTTTCCATCTTGCTCCAAAAGGGAGAGGAATAATTAACCAGAATGTGAAGAAAACTGCCTCCAGGCAAAGCAATTTACCTTGTACTCATCATCAATCAGGAGCAGCACTTTGGCATAGTCTTGATCCATAATAGGCAGAAGCAAAGTCTGGAGAATGGGACGTTTCAGAACAGGAGGAGCTACTTGGCTTCTCTTCCCAAAGATGGGGTTAAAGACATACAGAAAACTCATCTTGGTTTCCTGAAAAACAGGGCAAGTTTTGCCTCTTGGTTAAGTGAAAAAAAAAAAAAAAAAGGTGTTTTTCTAACTGTTGCTTGCTGGTGTTGACTATTCATACCCTGGGTTCAGCTACTCCATCCTGAAAATATTCTATTTGGACACACACATTTGTCCAAATATTTATTCATAACAACCACAATCATACCCAGGCTTCTGTGTCTGCTTCCCTCCAGATCTTTCTCCCCTGCCATCCCCACATCAGTGACAACCAGATGATGCCCAAGAATGTGGTTTTATTGCCCTGTGCAAGGGCAGATTTCCATGCCCAGTGGAGGGGCAGGAAAGGGCCTCACCTTGTCCTTGACGAGCAGAGTGCACTGGGGAGGGTGAGGGAAATGGGCTGTTGTTCTCTGCACCATCAGCTTGAAGGAGGAGCCTGGTCTCACATTCCTGAGGTATTGCTTCCATAGGATGGTGCCAGAACTGCTCTCAATCCCAAAAAGCTGAGGAGAAACACGTGGGAAAGCCAAAGTTTAGGAAGACATCTCTCCCGTTCAAGCACGGCATCCTCCTCTGTCACATCCCAAAGAAAGCTGAGTCTTAGTCCCCTTTAAAGTCACCACAAACATCCTGTGCATCTTCCCATTATTTCTGGGTAAATAATTTCCCAAGCCTGGCTAAAAACAGGGCTGAGAATTCAGAGCTGAGATTCTTTGCTCCAGCCTAGAAACAGATTCCTGCCCTGGCCTCCTCACCTTGCCCGAGGCAGTGACCATCACCATCATTTTCTGGAGGTTGAACTCATCTCTGGCCAAATTGTCAATGTTAATCTCGTTTTTGATCTGGCTCCGGGGCTTCCTGGCATCGTAGAACATCTTCCAGAGGTGGGCAGTCCAGGCTTGCAGCAGGATGAGCTGGGACGAGAGTCGCTTCAGGAACATTCCCAGCAAACCATCTGCAAGTGGCACCCAGTGACACCAGGAGGGAAAACACACCCGTCCCACCCCAGAGCTGAAACTGTGCTGTCAGACACTGCCATGCACAAACCTGGGGAACTCCTTGCCTCCCCCTCTGCAGTAAGTTACAGTTGCCATTTCTGTGACAGACTCCTGCATTTACCAACCTTTCCCACTCCACACTCATTCCAAAATATGCCCTGATCAACTGAAAGCAAACCTGCATGCAGAGGATTTTGTTTCTTCTCACTGTGTCCATCTACAGCTCCCCCACCTCTACAGAAATCCCTCTGCACTCAGAGGAATTAAAAATACTTAATTCTGCCCAATCAGGGTTTGTATTCCACTTCTTAAAGTAACCAAAACACCAGATTTCAACTCTGTTTCAGCCCCTGAGGAGAGCAAGCAGAGGGGACCAGTGGCACCAGGAAGCATCAGGGAGGAGCAGAGCACACTCCATGCAAGATGGGGTTACCTTGGATGGCTGCATCCAGGACAGCAAGGAAGGACAAAACAAAGAAAAAAAAAAAAAAAAAAAAAAAAAAAAAAAAAAAAAAAAAAAAAAAAAGCTATTGGAAAAGAGTCTTCCAGAAAGAGTCACAGGAAACATTTAGGAGACATGGCCAAAATCCTTCCTACTGCTGCTGACTTTTTTAATGTAACAATGTAATGTATTCATGTCATCTGGATTGGATTTCCAAGGTTTAGACAGAAAAAGGTTTAGTTCTGCTCATTTTAATTGGCATCCATAGAGATTTAAATTAATCTCTCAGCTTGGAGTAAAGAGAAAACAATAAACACATTTATTTAGGAAGGAAAACAAACTCACAGAGGTAATTCTGTTAAACTCACCTGCTTTTTTTCCAAATTCTCCCTCCAACTCAGCTTGTGCGCCTGTCAGAGGCAGATCCACCATCTCCAAGCTCACCACCTCTGCCAGAGACTCCTCTCTGCTCCACACAACTTTTCCTGGAAAGAAATAAGAGCAGAATATTGGAAAAATCAACTTGATATTTGGGAATTGACTCATTCATTATAAGAGTATCTTTCAGTGCATCTCTGAAATGCGAATCACCTCTAAATGTCCCTAAATGAAATGCAAAACAGTGCATAAATATCTAATATAATTAAATTAATTATTTCATAAAAGACAAGTACTTCATACAACAGGAGCCACTTCTGGGAAGAAAACCTCAGAATCAGTAAAAGCAACCTGGTGCTTTAGAAGGGTTCCAGTCATTGAGTCTATTTAAAAGAAGAGATTCACAGTGTGAACTCCTGGATTCCTTTAGAGCCCCACAAAATTCACGTTGCTGAGATGGAACTTTCAACCCTTTCTGCAAATTAACATTTTTGTCATGAGGACCTTTTCTGAAAATCTTTGAGGAAGATCTACACCAGAACTTACACTCTCATCCTACAAAAAGAGTTTTGAAATCTGCAGAAACCCCCTGAAATCTAAATGCTCTGCCCACACAAAACAGGGCAGAATTGTTTGTCCAGGTGAGGGTGAAAGAGTCTCCTGTGTCCTTCAAGGGACTCAGAAGAGTTAAGTTAATTTTTTCAGCTTCCAAGGAAAGTAATGATAAAATACAATCCTTGAGGACACAGAATTTTCTCCTGGTGACTGTTACAAATGGAGGAAGCTGGTTTTGGGAGTCACCTGGCTGCTGGAGGAACATGAGCATGTGGTCTTCTGTCTGCACCAAGGCTCGATAGCCCACAGAGTCATCCTTCTTCAGGAAAACTTGGATATACAGCTGGGAAAAAACAAACAAACAAACAAAAAAAAAAAAAAAAAAAAAGCAAGGAAAACAGTGAGATTAATGATCACATCACCTCCTTGAAGACTGCAGAAATCAGGTGAAACCAGAGCAAAGTGATGCTGTAGTCCCTGGAATGCTTTTCCCCTTGGCTGAAGGGATCCCATCCTGCCAAACCAGGGAAGGGGGAGCACTGCAAGGACTGAAATAACCCCTCCTTGCTCACCTGCTGTGGCTTGGCCCCTCCTTGCTCCAGGCTAAAGGTGATCGTGGTATCCAACAACCTTTGCCCAGTTTCAACCAGGTAGAGGTTTATGTTGTAGGTTTGATTGGAGCAGATTAAAGAATCCTGTAGCAATGGGCAGAAAACAAGGGTTACACCCACACCACACCAAATCCTGCAGCAGAATTCCATGCCCAAAAATTGAGGCTTCAATATATTTTTAAGCTGTATTAGGTTGTACAGCTGGTGTAAGACCTCTGTCATTCTGCTCCTGCAGGTGAAGGAATAAAATGGACTGACAAGAACTTGGGAGCAAGAGCACCCCATACCTGCCTCCGGGCATCCTCCAGAGTGCTGCCAGCATGGAGGCCATCGGAGCTGCCAGGTTTCTGAAGGGAGGATGAGAGGAGATGTAACATGGCTTCAGACACCAGTAAAGCAGAAAATTAGGTTTTTAAGTGTCTGACAAGTCTCAGCTTGCCTGTGATATCAGGCAGGAAAACAGCTCTGTTCTGTTCTATTCTGTTTCTGATAAAAATGAAAGTATGTTTGATAGCTCCAAGAACTGAAATCCTCTGTGGATCAGGAAAGCCAATTCCTTGTCACATGCCCACCTACCTGAAACAGGATATTCACTGAGCCAGCCACAGCCTGAGCTGGACGTACTCAAGCCTTGCTTATCACTGAAACTTATCAAATCCTCCTCTTCCTCAAGGGGCTTCCCATCCCTGGGCCTGTGAAACACCAGTGGAGCCCACCCCCAGTGCACATCCCCAGAGCTGGGCTGGTCCCAGAGGACAGGAATTGTGCTGACCAGTTCACTCCTGCATGTCAGGACAGCGGCCACCGTCTTCTCCCCGGTTGTTGCAAAACTCACCAGAGCTGCCTGGAAAAGGAAAAAAAAATAGCAAGAAATCATTAAAAAACACCCTCAAGAAACACCCAAACCCCACCAAAAAGTACTTGTGAAGTAAATAAAACCACAGTGGAATTAAAAGCAGACGAATTGTCACAACCAAATATTAAATTGTATGGTTTCCCCCAACTCAAAAATAAGAAAGACCTACTTCTCATAAAGATGGGAACAGTTGACCTGCCACAGGTTTTTGAGCCACGATACCCAGAGTTACTGAGACTTTTAAAACCTGTCAGCTGGCCCAGCAGTGTGAAGGACGTTCAGCTGCACTTGGCCCTGTCCCTGGTCTCTCTCAGGTACCTGCTGGAAGTCCCGGAGGTGGCTGAGCAGCCCCTGCTTGTACTGCAGCAGGGAGAAGTGGCTTGGGGACAGCTGCAGGAAGAACTGAGTCCGTGAGGCGCTGGTCACACTGGGCTGAGTGGCCAAGATCCTGGCCTGGAAGTCATCTGCAAACTCCAGCTCCAGGGACTGCAGGGGAGACAAGCACATGTGCTGGGGGAGTCGTCCTTCACTAAGACCAACAGCTCCCTCCCCCCAGCAGCAGTCAGAGACTCCCTGAGTCAGGGGACAGAGCAGGAGCAGGCAAGGCTGAGGCTCCATTGGAGCAAAGCTCAGAAGACATCGATCCAGAAGGAAAAACAGACAAAAAGCTTTCCCATCCTTCCCTCAATTTACAGAGCATGACCCCCCATCTTCAGTCACCCCCCAGTTCACCAACAGACTGGAGAGATGTCACCATAACGGGTCAGGACCAGGTAATAATTGACATGGACTCTCAAGACATTCACAGAAGGCTAATTCACTTTATTAAGAAACCCATTGCTTTTTATACCCTAATTTGCTACAGGTGGATCTGACTGGTCCTTTAATTAAAACACCATCACCATGGGCTAATTAAGAAGCCACCCTTCAGCAAACAAACTCACGGGCAATACAGCTCATTACAAAACACCAGGTGCAGATTGTTTAGAATTCCTTCTCTCCAGCTCCCTAATGTTCCCCAGGCTGATTCTGGGAAAACTGATCCAGCTTTCTCACTCTCTGACCAGGCTGTCACCACAGGGAACCAGTTCCAACTGGAACCAGACCAGTCAGGCAAGGAATGACAGGAATGCTCCTGCAGCAGTGCTCACCTGCAGGGGGATGTGCCTCATGTCCTGCTCCGAGTCCAGGGCGCAGACGTGCAGCGAGCGCGCGGCCGCGTCCACACACACCAGCACGGCCTCGCCCACCACGGCACAGGAGCCCTGCAGGGCCCCCAGCCACGGGGCTGCCACCCTCACCTGCAGAGAGACACAGCCAGGGCTCAGCAGCACACAGCCTGCACAGCACCCACGTGCACACAACAGCAAGTTAAGTCAGTTATTTTTAGCCACAACTGAGAAAAGCTGCCCGTCAGCCTGAGGGTTATGGGAGAATCTTGACTAACAGCTGCCAGTCTAGTTCAGTTTGGCTTTCAGGGCATTCAGCCATGAAATCCCTGGTGTGGGGGCAATGCCTCAGGGAAAGGGAGGGCTCCCCGTGGCACAACAATCGATTTCTCTGCCCGCCACACCACAGGGTTGGAAGCGCATTTGTTCACATCATATCCAGCATTTTGGCTCCGCTACCTGTCTTGTGATTTCTCCATCTTCTACGTTGAATGTCAGCACATTCAGGTGGCTCTGGGGAACGATGCCAACCACGTGGATCACTCCAGTGCCACGGGAATACAGCAGCTCGTACTGAGTGCTCTCACTGCAGGACAGGCAGCAACCATGAAGCATCATCCTCTCACACTGCAGCTTGCAGAAGCACAAGGCAGGTGCAGCCCCCTTCCCTCTGCCCCATGCCAGGGGCTCACACCTCTCCCTAGAGGTGTTCTCACCTTTCTGGCAGGTGTTCCACCCACTTCTGGTGCCCGTTGGACAGGTAGTGCAGAGACAGGGCCGCCTTCTTCAGCACTGCCACGTACTTCACTGCCTCGGGGAGCCCCACCAGGGCAGCCCCCTGGAAACTGAGCACAGGCACCAGCAATTAGGGAATTCTTTTCCTATTTTACCCTGGGGAAGGGGCTGGAGCACCAGGAGAGGCTGAGGGAGCTGGGAAAGGAGCTCAGCCTGGAGAAAAGGAGGCTCAGGAGGGACCTTCTGGCTCTGCACAGGAGGGGACAACTGGGGGGTTTGGGCTCTGCTCCCAGGGAACAGGGACAGGAGCAGAGGGAACGGCCTCAGGCTGGGCCAGGGAAGGGTCAGCTTGGACATCAGGAGGAATTTCCCCATGGAAAGGGTGCTCAGGCCTTGGCAGGGGCTGCCCAGGGAGGTCTGGAGTCCCCATCCCTGGAGGTGTCCTGGACATGGCACTCAGTGCTCTGGGCTGGGGAAAAAGTGGGGATTGGTCACAGGTTGAACTGGATGGTCTGGGAGGGCTTTTCCAACCTCAGTGACTCTGGGATTCTCCACAAGGTTGAGGCATTCAGAAAAAAATCACCCAAAATTTGTTTTGGAACCTGTACATCTGACTGATCTTTCCCTACAATGCCAGCCCAGACTGAGTCCATGACCCATTTCTTCCCTCCCAGACCAGCCCTACAAGGAGAACCAACCTGTGCAGACAGGAAATCCCACCTGCCAGTGTCCAGGGAGGTCTCCCAGTTCAAGCCCCCGATGTTGGTCTCCCAGGAACGCAGAATCCGCCCAGCACTGGACACGGTGATGGCATCTGGAGAGGAGGGGAGGGGACAAGCACAGCGCTGGCACCCAGCACGGGCCAGCAAAGGGATGGGCTCTGCACGTCCTGCCTGTGCTCCAAGGCTGGCTCCACACTCCAGGAGCCCTGACAGCCCTGGCACGTGCCCCTGTGAGAAACAGCTGCTCACTTTTCAGAAATTTAGAAAGGTTTATTAAACCCTATCAAAAATACTACAGAAGACTGAATAGAGAAAATGTTACAGCGCTGGGAGCAGAGGATTTTTCCCACCACGTGCTTACCCACACAGTGGAGGTTTCACCTTTTAACCCTTTAGCCCCCCCAAAGTTCTGTCCATCGACTCCTCCTTCACTGTCCAGAGGTGGAGGTCACTTCCTCAGATCCTGACTGGAGGTCAGCAGTCACCATAGTGACAAGCTGACCCTCCCAAACATCCCAAACCCGCTGTCCCTTGATAACAACTCAGGGGGTAAAACATAACTATAAAGAAATATAACTATAAACCTATAACTATATAAATATATACAAATAAAATAGATTTTTATATATAAATATATAAATATAAAAAGTTTAAATACATAAATATATATTTTAATATATTTTTATATATAAACATATATAAATTTATATATAAATATATCTTTTATATAGATAAATAAATATATTAAAAATATAAAAATAAATATATAAGTACATATAAATATGTATATTTACACATATAACTATAGTTAAATATATTATAGTTATATATTAATAAAATATTAATATATTAGTATTACATAATACAATATATTATTATAATATAGGATTTAATATATTCTTATGTATTATAACGATATAATAATATATTATAATAAAATATAATTATTAAATATATAATATAATATAATATAAATAATATTAAAGTTATAAAATACAATAAAATTACAACGAAATAAAAATTATAAAAATATAATATATAGTTATAATATATATATTTATAACTATATATAGTTATAGCATTTATGTTTACAGCTATATTTAACTATATATTATATGAAATATATAATATACAGTTATCTATAACTGTAAATGTAACTCTAAAACATAAGTAGCTAGAAATCGATCACTCTCCTAACTCAGACCCGCGGTAGCGGTCTGTTACCGGCGGAGTGAACGGCGGCGTTGCTGCGCTGCCCCAGCCCTTACCCTGCCCGTGGGTCAGCACGGCATCCACGGCTCCCTCGGGCGTGCCCCTGTCCACGTGGCGCCACACTGCGAGAGAGAGCAGGGAGAGTCTGTGCCCGCACGGCATTCCTGGGCTCCCGACAGCCTTCAGCCCCGCGCCGCTCCTGAGAAATCATGGCCTGCCTCTGCAGAGGTTCAAAGGAATCCTGTACGTGCATGGCTGCCGAGTGCTGCACTGATCGCTTTTAAGCAGTGCTGTATTCATCTTTTTCTAAGCAGTGCGGTAAATGTCGCTTTTAGGCCAAAGCATAATATGTGATGTAAGATACTATTTGTAGATAGTGCAAGAAATGGGAAAGATAATCAAGAAATTCTTCGCATTATCCTGTTTGGATAGAGATAACAGCAACAAGACACCAAGATCCCAAGAAAAAAATTACTGCCTCCTTATCAAGAACGCTCAGACCTCGAGGACCCAAGAAAATTGATTTCTGAGATGAGGGGGGAAAGCTAAAATTAAGCAGAAACACCCTGGTTTGAAAAGAAATGTTTGAATTATGGATGGAATATATGAATATGCAACAAGCTATTGCTTTTAAGGGGTAATCCTTTGTTAGCAAGGTGTGCTTTGTTAGCAAGGTGTGCTTTGTGGCAGAGTGCAAGAGCGCCCGGACGTCCGCAATTCTTTGCTTTTCGTTGTCTCTTGTTATGCTAATTTTTATTACTATTTTCGTTACTATTAAACTCCAAAAATTTTAACACAAGCGAACGGCGCTTTTCAGGCCGCTCCCAGAGCCAGCCCTCAGGCAGGGCTCTGACCCGGCGGCCGAGCCCCGGAGCAGCGTTAACCTTTCCGGAGAAGCAGCGGCACCCCCGCACGACCCTCGGCCCGAGGCGGCCGCACTCACGGATTTCGCCGCTCCGGGAGTTCAGGGCGGCCACCACGTTCTCCTCGGTAGCCACGACGAGCTTCTTGGAGCCCTGCGAGGCCTCCAGGGAGGCGAACTTGAGCTTCCCCACGTACTGCTGCCTCCTGCGAGAGGGAACGGGAGCGCCGCCGAAATGGGACCGGGCCGGGAGCGGCGCGGCGGGCCTGTCCGCGGGAGAGGGGACCCAACCCGGTGAGACCCCGGCGCTCACCAGTCGAACTTGCCCACTTGGTCCTCGTAGACGGCGGCGGCCAAAGGCAGCAGCACCAGGAGCGGCAGCAGCGCCCGCGTTCCCGCCGCCATGACAGCGGCCCCGGCGCCCGGGGGGCCTTCTGCGCCGCGGGACCGCCCGCGCCGCCGCCTGCGCGGGGAAAGGGCGTCAGCACCGCGGGGAGCGCGCAGGCAGCGTACGGGGCAGCCCCGCCCGCTCCCAGCAGCCCGCGCGCGGCGCGGGGGCCTCGGAGCACGGCGGAACCATGCCCAAGTCCAAGCGGGACCGCAAAGGTGGGAGCGGGGCCCGCAACCGAGTCCCGACACCCTGCCCGGGCACGTCCCTCTCCCACCCCCATTCCTGTCCCCTTCCCTACTCCTGTCCCCTTCTCCGTCGCTTTCTCATTCCTTGATGATCCCATTCCCCATCACCCCCTTCCCTCTCCCCATCTCCTTCATCGTCCCCTTCCCCATTCCTGTCCCCTTCTCCGTCGTTTTCTCATTTCTCTACCCCATCCATCGTCCCCGTCCCCTGCCCTATCCCTTGTCTTTTGCCCGATCCCCATCCCCTTCCCCATCCCTCGACTCCTTACGCATCTCTCGTTCCTTTCTCCATCCCTTTCCCCTCTCCCATCCTTCATTCCCACCTCCATCCCCAGACCTCCCTGACGCTCTCTCCGCTCCCCGCAGTGTCCCTGACGCGGACGCCCCGCAAGGGGCTGGAAGCCAAGCAGGCGCTGATCGCCGAGGTGAGTCTGGCCCGGGCCCGGGCCCTTCTCCCCTCTCCCCGTCCTGCCCGTACCCCCCGCCCCCCGTGCCCGTCCCGGTCCCGGTAACGGCTCCCCCGCAGCTGCGGCGCTGTGTGGACACCTACAAGTACATCTTCGTCTTCTCCGTGGCCAACATGAGGAACAACAGGCTGAAGGATGTGCGGAACGCCTGGAAGCACAGCAGGTGGGCAGGGGGTGGTGCGGGGTGGGGCATGCCCAGGGGATGAGCTCCAGGGCTGACATCTTCCTCCTCCTCCTCCTCCTCCTCGTCCTGGGCAGGATCTTCTTCGGGAAGAACAAGGTGATGATGGTGGCGCTGGGCCGGGAGCCGAGCAGCGAGTACAAGGAGAACCTGCACAAGGTACCTGCTGAGCTTCTCTGCGAGTCCTACAGCTTCACCTGGCACGTTCACATCCTGGAGTAACATCCTGGGGTCACCCTTCTGTGCGGGTTTTAACCGAATCCACCCATGTCCTGCCATGAAAGCTCTGTTGAGTGGAGCAGTGCAGGACTGAGCCCTGCAGGTGACTCCCTGCTGCTCCCCAGTCCCATGGATGCTCCTTTCTTCCAGGTCAGCAAACACCTGAGAGGGGAGGTCGGGCTCCTCTTCACCAACCGCACCAGGGACGAGGTGGATGAGTAAGTACCACCCTGGCACAGCCTTTTTGTTGTCACAAAACCCCAGCATTCCCTGCTGCTTCCCTTAAAGCAGGGATGGTCTCATGGGCCTTTTCCACTTGTCTTTGTCAGCCATTCCTGCAACAGCAGAAGTCATGGAAGGGTTTGGGTTGGGAGGGTACGTGTTGGTGAACTCAATGGGAAGAATGATGATGTCTAACTCTATTTCAGAAGGCTGAATGATTTCTTTATTATAATTATGTTATAATACATTAATATACTATATAAAAGAAGATACTAAATACTACATGCTACTTTCTCTAACTATCATATCTCACTAACTCACAACTCGTAACTCTGTTCTCCAGAGTCCAGACAAAGTAGATCCGATTGGCCATCAGGCCCAAACAATCTACCGTGATCTAACTAAGCGCTCACTCTGAGTAAACAATTCTCCAAACACATTCCACAAGAGAAAAACTAGGAGCAGAAATAGAAATGGTTTTCTCTTTTATTTCTCTCTGTGCACCTCAATAAAAAATCCTGAGAGAGAAATGTGCTTACCACAGGAGGGACCTTAAAGCCCATCTCATTCCACCCCCTTGGGCATTTCCAGGGATCCAGGGGCAGCCACAGCCTCCCTAAGTAACACCAGATCCTCAGGAAGCTGTGCCCCAGTCCCTGTCTCAGCCCAGGGTGTTCCTCCCCCAGCTGAAGCTCTTGTTGCCCACCCCTGTCCCAGGTGGTTCTCCAAGTTCCGGGAGCTGGACTTTGCCCGTGCTGGGAACAAGGCGCCGTACGGGGTCAGCCTGGACACGGGGCCCCTGGAGCAGTTCCCCCACTCCATGGAGCCGCAGCTGCGGCAGCTGGGGCTGCCCACGGCGCTGAAGAAAGGTACAGCACGATTTGGGTCTGGAGAAAACACAGAGCAGGATTTGGGTCTGGAGAAAACCTGAGGGACAACTTTCTCCTTGTGGGGCTGGGGCTAGAACTCCTTCTATCCTTGTGCTGTTGTTCCCAAACTCGTGTCAAAGGCTGAGTAAAGCCCCCAGATTTCTGGGGAATGCCATCCTTTCCAGTGGAAACAACTGGAATTAACCCACTTGGGAACCAGGTGTGGGGTTTTAGAGCTGATCTCACCCATCTCCTTGGGGTGCACTGATGCTGCTTGGGAAGGTGTCAGCTCTAAGGGGTGGTGTTGGAGGGAGTCCTGGCTCTGCCCCCACGTTCCAGGGGAGCTCCCAGTGCCTGGGATCCTATTTCCAGGGGTTTTGCTCTGCAGGAGTGGTGACGCTGCTTTCGGATTACGAAGTCTGCAAGGAAGGGGATGTTCTCACCCCAGAACAGGCCCGTGTGCTGGTGAGTAACACAGCAGCCCTGCTTCCTGACACAAAATAACCACGAATTAATTAACACATCTCCTAAAACTCAGCAGCAATTATTTTGGTTCCTGCTTTGCTCCACTTCCCCCTGGAAGCGGAATTGACTGTTTTGCTAGGCTGGGCACAGAGGCAGTAAAGCAGGAGTGACAGATCTGTGTCCTCTCCTAGAAACTCTTTGGCTACGAGATGGCAGAATTTAAAGTCACCATGAAGTTTCTGTGGAATTCTGAGACGGGAGACTTCCAAAAGCTCGTGGGAGATGAAGCAGAGGAGGAGGAAGAGGAGGATGATGATGATGGCAGCAATGAGGACTAACAGCTTGGACACCAGACAGTTCTATTTTAGGGACAAAAAGAGGAAGATATTTCTCTTCCCTGGGTGCACCTGGACTGGGATGATCTTTATAGGAAATGACCTAACTATGCTTTTTTTATATTTATATAAATATATATGTAAAACTTCAGACAGTTGTTGCTGCTGCCTGTTAGTGATGGTGTATCCTGGGATCTGAGGAAATTCCAGCTCAAACATGAAAACTGGGTAGGAAGGCTCTAAATGTAATGGAATTTTGATATAGCACAAAGGGAAAGATCCTGAGGGTTTGTTATTCTGACACAGAAGAAGATACTTAGCTCAATCCTTGAAATTTTGCCTTATCCCTGGAACTGTCCAAGGCCAGGCTGGATGGGGCTTGGAGCACCCTGGGATAGTGGAACGTGTCCCTGCCCATGGCAGGAGGTGGAACAAGATGAGATTTAAGGACCATCCAATCCAAACCATCCTGAAATTCTGTGATTCAAAGTCCCCAAGTGCTGCCAAAGAGATGACAGGCTCCAGGCACATATCAGAGATGGGCTCTGCACTAGAAAGAGCTTTTATTCTTGTATGTAATTATTTAAGATTTGACATTAAAGCAGAACACAGGCCTTCACCTTGTTAAGGTGTTCATTTTCCTGATCACCTGCATCCTGAATCACGGGCAGTGCTGGGGAAGCCGAGGGGCCAGGAGAGAGGACTAAGGCACAGGTGTGGATTTTACAAAGCTTCACTGATTCAGGAAAAACCTGCAGCCCCCCAGCCATGGAAGGTGGGGTGGGCAGTACCTCTCCCAAGTCTCCAGAGCCTGTGCCAGGTGTCCCAGCCCTCCTTCCCTAGCGGAAGTAGTTGGGGCAGTCGTGTGCACTCAGGTTCCAGGCCTCGTCGAACGCCTGCACCACGGCCGGCAGCAGGGGACCCTCCTCGCTGTAGTTGAGGTTCTGTTCCAGCTGCTCCAAGTTGGACATCCCAATGATCACTGCATCTCCAAGAGAACCCTAGGAAGAGATGGGAGGTGTTGCTGATCCCAAAAGAAAGTTCACCTCCCAAGCCACTGCGGGCCAAAGCATTTCTTTCCACTCAAGAACATCCAGGAATTAAGCAACTGACACCACAAATTCTGCTCACTAGGCCAGGACATTCCCAAGTCACTCCAAATCCTCAGAAGCTGCCAAATCCTACTTTATGATGGGCTACAGGAACATTTAGGGAACATGAGGAATATTAAGCATTAGTTTCCTAGTCCACTGAAAGGCAAGTCCTCTCCTTGCTGGGAAGCTGAGTGCGTGGGAAGCCAAGACCCCAGTAACTGGCACCTAAAATCCTGCACTTGAAGCTTCCAGTTCTGAACACATGGGGAAAGGCAGAGCTGCCTCACTCCTGCTGCCCAGCAGAGTACAGCAATATTCACTTTAGAATGCCACAGTCCCACAGGATTAAAAGACACCTACACTGAAATTTCCCTGTTTGTGAGCCATGGCAGCAGTGCCCAGGTGAAGCTCTCACCTGCAGTTTGGAGTGGTTGTAGAGCCAGCGCAGTGCAGCAGATGCCAGGCTGGGTGCAGTGGAGCCATAAGCCTCTTTCAGAGCTTTTTCTATCAGTGCAATTCCCTCAAAATTGTGTTTTTTCCAGTACCTGCCAAAAAAAAGTCATTGTTATTGCCCTTGGGACCTCTAGTCAGTGGTACATCTATATTCCAATCAAAAGGCTTTCAGGAAGCCTCATACAACTCTTTGTAGCCTTGGAGGACTTCTGCAATCTCCTCTGGGAGCTGTGAGGAAGCTGAGCCTAAAAACCACCCTGCAGAGCCCACTCACACATCACAGCCCCAACCACGTGTGCTGACATAATCCTAAGCTTTGGTCAATTCTGCTTCCTCTCAGCTGACTATTAGAGAGTATTTTTTTCATGCAACCATTCCTGCTTGTCTGTCAGCTCAGGACATACCTGTCCCTGTAGGCCTGAGCCCAGTCATTCCCAAAAAATCTCCCAGTGGGCTGGCGTGTGTCTTTGTCCTCGTACTTGTACTTGCCGGTCAGCAGCCCCCCTGGGATGAAGGGAGCAGCAGGTTTGGGGATGGGCTGGCTCTGCAGAGCCCCCATTCCTCAGAGTTTTGTCCCAAAGCCTGGCCTTGCCCCTGTACCTGCCAGCGGGTTGTAGGCGTAGAAGCGCAGCCCAAAGTGCCTGAGGCAGGGGAACAGCTCGGCCTCCACCTGGCGTGTGGTCGCGTTGTACATTCCCTGCACGGGGTGGGAGACAGCCTCAGACAGAGCTCAGGGCACAGCAGCTGCCTTTTCCCACCCTTCCCTGGCAATACCCATCCGAGAGAGCGGCTTCAGATCACACAAAGCTATGATTTGCTTAGGAACAGACATGCTGAATGACTGCAAATAATTGAAGCTCCATGGCAGGGGAGTCGCTGGCTCCAGCGGTGAACACACTGAGCTGTTTCTGAGCAGTGACCTTGCTCAGCTTCCTGAATTTCCTCACTGGAAGGGTGCTCAGGCCTTGGCAGGGGCTGCCCAGGGAGGTTTGGAGTCCCCATCCCTGGAAGTATCCAAGGAAGGCCTGGGCGTGGCACTCAGTGCTCTGGGCTGGGTGACAAGGTAGGCACCAGGCACAGCTGGGACTGGAGGTCTTTTCCAACCTCAATGACTGTAACTTCCCAGACTAACTGCAGCAGATTCCTTCTGCGTTTCTATCTGGCACACTGGGGCTGGTCCTAGATTTGGGGAGCCCAAATCCAAGCTTTCCCCTTCCCTCACCTGGTACACAGTTGGCATCACCCAGTTGTTGTACTTGCAGATGGCGCAGATTTCTGCCACCTCCCACGCGGCGTAGTTTGACAAGCCAAGCTCTTTAAACTTCCCCTGCAGAGGAATACAAGGGAATTCAGTTCCAGTGTTTCAAAGTTCATCTGGACCCAGACAGCCCAAGATGGGTACAGTGAAAAGGACAGTCACCAAATTTTAGTCCAGAAGGGTTAATTCCTGTCCACCTTTTCTGATGGACTATGAATTATTAAGACATGACAAAAATATTCCCCATTTTCTGTTCATTTGGAATTCACACCTTCTAGTTTAAATGATATAACCAGAAAAAAAAAAAAAACCTCAGGAATCTTTACCCATTACCAGCACTAATCTTAACCCAGACTGTTAACAGTGCTGGAAGCAAAGTTCAGATGTTCCAAGAGCTCTTTGGAACAAAGTGCACCACGTGAGCACACAAAGAGCAATGGCTGCTCAGCTCTGCCCTGGGCTCTGTCTCCTCTTTACTGAGCTGCACAAACCCAGCACTGCAGACGGGCAAAACAAGCAGCCCTGGTTTAAAAAAAGCAATGGGAAGGAGGGAATCAAGGATTGTCCAGGCTCGGACTCTGCACTTCACCTCTTTGTGCAGCTCATTGCAGGCACGCAGGGTTTCCTCCACTGGGGTGCCATGGTCAGGAGCGTGGAGGTAGAAGAGCTCCACACTCTTCCTCTGCAGCCTCTCCAGGGACGTGTCCAGCTGGGAGCGCACGCTCTCGGGCTTCAGTGTTTTCCCATCCCATGGGTTGGCCTTGGTGGCCACTTCCACTGGCAAAGAGAGAAGGAATGAGCAAGGATGTTTTCACCTTGAGGAGGGGAGTGGGGATAAATGACATAAGTGCTTGAGGTGTTTCAGGGAAGATGCCTCTCCTCAGGAATCCCGTCAGCTTGGCAGGGGAGGCTTCCGTCTGCAGGGACTGAGGGTCTGCCCCAGGCAGTGAAGGTCTGCTCCTCAGGGTCTGGGGGTCGGCCCCTCAGGCACGGCATCAGCAGGGAGAACTCCTGTCCTAAGGGGATGGGCCTGGGGCAACTCCCGTTTTCCTCGCGGGTAGGGAAGATCCCTCTTCTCAGGGAATGGACTCTGAGGAGGGCCCTTGCCCGTGGGAACGGCCTCAGACTGGCCGGGAAGACCTTTCTCCTTCCCCAGAGAAGTGCCATCTCCTCAGGGAGGGCATTAGCCTAACAGGGAAGACCCTGCTCCTCGGGGAACGAGTCCTGGGCAAGTCTCGTCTCCTCAAGGACAGTGTCAGCCTGGCAGAAGAGATGAGACCTCCTCAGGGACAACCCTCCTCAAGGAAGGACCCTCTCCTCAGGGCACGGTTCCCAGCAAGTCCCCTCTCCTCAGGGAAATCCCTTCTCCTCAGCAAAGACCCCTCTCCTCACCGAAGGAGTCCTGGCCAAGTCCCTTCTCCTAAAGGACAGTGTCAGCCTGGCAAAGCAGACCCTTCTCCTCAGGGCAGCCCCCTCTCCTCAGACACGGGCCCCGAGGCAGCCCCTCTCCCCCGAGGGCAGCCCGCCCTCCGCCGCCCTACCGGGCTCGGTGCCGCCGGCCAGCAGCGCGCCCAGGATGCGTTCGGACTCGCCGCCCGCGTACATGAAGGCGGTATCGACGAGGCGGTGTCGGCGACGCAGGAAGGCGCGGAGCAGCTCGGCGCTCGCCTCGGGCCCGGCTCGCCGGCCCATCTCCATGGCGCCCAGCACCACCGCGGGCCGGGCCCCGCCGCCCGCCACCGCCGCCATCGCCGCCCGCGCCGCCATCGCGCCTGCGCGGCCCCGGCCCGCCCCGGCCCGCCCCTCACACGGCGGGGCCGGGCCCGCGCACCCCGAGCTCGGGGAAAAGCAGCAACTTTGCGAAAGGCAGTGCTGGGACCCCGCGGGGAGCGTGTGGGACAGCAGCGACTTTGTGAAAAGGCTCGCTGATTTCAGGCTGCGGGTCTCTGAAAAATTGCCAGTGTCCGGCAACTTCCTGAGAAAGCGGCTGAGGAGCGGCAGCACTGAGGAGAGCGGCGGGTGTGGGACAGCCTTAAAGGAAAACCGGCGGGTGTCTGAGGAGTCGTGGATTTGCAAAGATAAACAGCCCAAGTTTCAAAAAGAGCGGGTTTTCAAGGAAAAATACAGTTCCGAACAGCGTCGGTGAAGAGGCGAGTGCCGGTGCTGCGAGGATAGGTTGGGTTGATTTCGGCTTCTTTTATTTATTCTCCCCCCACTCCCCTCTTTTTTTCACTTCTCCTTTTCTTCTTCTTCTCTTTTTTTTTTTTTTTCTTTTCTCCCTTCCATTTCCTTTTTTCCTTTTCGTTTTTCTTCTTTTCCTTTTATTTTTTCTTTCCTTTATTTTTTAATTTTTTTTCCTTCCCCCCTTGTTTTCCTCTTTTTTTTTTTTTCCCTTCTTATTTCTTCTTTATTTCTTCTTTCATTTCTTCTTTGAGGCCAAACGCTGCCAGGCTGGCAGCAAACCCAAGGCCAATAAAGGTGTATTATCCACTAACGATCTATTTTTTCCAACATGATCCAATACCGGAGGAGCCCCAGACCTGTCCCTCTCACAGATCTTTCGTTCCCCATTGTTATTAAATGTTCCCTGTGTTATTCCCTTTTCCCCAGCGTTATCCCAGCGGCTCCATGGCTGCGCGGCGCTGGAGGGGTCTCTCCTTTGGGAATCTCTCTGATTGTCCCAACGGCTCCCGCTGGATCATGGATGTGTTCGATGAGTGTGCCCAGGACGGCCGGGATGTCGCCAGCATCGTCCTGGGGCTGGGCTCCATCGGCTGCTTCATCGCCGCAGCCTTCCCGTGAGTACGGCTCCCGAATCCCTGGGTGCCGCTCCTAAATCCCTGGGGAACGCTCCCAAATCCCTGAGTATCGCCCCCACATGCCGGGCAGCCCTTCCCGGGGGATGGCAGACACGGAGCCGCAAGCACAAGGTGTTATTAAATTAAATTATTAAATGCCCCCGGCACGAGCAGCGAGGGCTCGGCAGATTCCGGGTGAGGGGAGCAGGCAGCGCAGCCCCAGAGCCCCGGTGGTGGCCGCGGTGTTGTTGCTGTGCTCGTCAGCCGGAATGTCCCAGGTCAGGCACGTGCAGGGCCGGCAGGACAGGTCACACTGCAGAAGGAATGTCCCCGGGAGCCCTGGGGTGCTTGGAAGTGCTGACACAAGGGTGGAAGAGGGGCACATGAACGGTCAAGGCTCTTTCGAAACCAGAGGGGAGGATCCTGTAGCCGGGATCATCCTCCCTGCTCCTCCCACAGGGCGCTCGGTGAGCACCGCAGGGGCTCAGGAGTTCTACCTGGGGCCGGGGGAGCGCGTGGCCTTGCTTTTCCTCCCGTGATTGCTTTGGGATCCACAGGAATCCTGGGGATGGCTCCCAGGTAGCGCTGAAGCAGCTGAGGGTGATGTTTGTGCCTCTGCCCATGCTCTGCAGGCAGTTTTACCAGGCCTGCAGAACGGGCATTATGGACCAGGCTCTCTCCATCTATTTCCTGCTGGGATGGCTGGGCGGAGACCTCCTCAACCTCATCGGTTCCTTCCTGGCTGATCAGCTGCCCCTGCAGGTACAGGGGCTGGCTCCCAAACACCCCAGCTCCAGGGAGGAGGGAGGGACTGGCAGCTGCTTTATCCAGCCCTGGGAGCCAGAGACCCAAACTGCCTGGGATGCTCCCTCTTTGCCCCCCAAAAATGCTCCCCTCTCCCATTCTGGGCTTGCTCCCTTTTTCCCCCAGGGTGTGGTCCATTCTCTCCCAGGGATGCTCCCTCCTTCCTCCCTGGGGATGCTCCCATTTTCTCCTCTTGGTGTTTTCCCTTCTCTCCCAGGGATGCTCCCTTCTTCACTCCCAAGTTACTCCTTTCCTTCCCTCTGGGGCTCTTCCCTTCTCCACCCCAGCACACCCCCCTTTCCCCCAGGGACACCGGGAGAGCAGGGAGCACCCTGTGGGACCATCCCAGCCCCCCCAGGTCCCCGCGGGTGTCCCCAGCACGTCCCCTCCCTGCAGGTGTACACGGCCATTTACTACGTGCTGGCAGACCTGGGGATGCTCTCCCTCTACTGCTACTACCGGGTGAAGAACGGGGGCAGAGCGTGTGAGTTGGGGCAGGGCTGGGGCCTCTGCTCCCCTGGGCACTGGGAGCAGACAGGGGGGGATTCCAGGGCACTCTGGGAGCCCAGGAGATTCCAGGCACAGTTATTAGATGATGCCTCTTAGTGCTTGCTGGGTTGGGTTTTTTTCCTTGGATAATTTGAGCCCCTAGGAGAGCCAAAGCCAACAAACATCCACAGGCTGGGCCTCGGGCTTCTGCAGACCCTGCAGCCCACCTCCCCACGGTGTCCAGGCTGAAAACAACCCCCCATGAGCCTCACTGGGCACAGAATTAAATAAATCCCCCACAGTTATGTGGTGACTCCACCTCAGAGCTGGGAATCATAGAACTCCTAACTCAGGCAGTGCTGGAAGGGAAAGGGGGAAGTTTTCCCACTGTTTTGGGGTCAGTGCTCCAGCCTTGACGGGGAAGTTCCTGTCTGTTCAAGTGGAGTGAAAAGGGAACCTGAGCAGTTCTTTCAGGGTTTAAACAGAGGAAATCCCCTTTCCAGCACTGCTGAACCCCAAACAGGCTCCTTGGGACTGGGGTGATTGTTTAACTTAATAAAGACATGTAAAGTTATTAGCCAATTTGACCCATCAGATCCATAGTTTTGTTAAGCTGGAGAGCTTGCTTACTAAGTATAATAACTAAAAATTACTGAAAAACAATAAATTACTACTAACAAATAAGCCACAGCAGGGCTTGCTCTGGCAGAGATTTGAGAGTGACTTAAGACAGTGAAATCTTCTAGTGGGGATGATTTTTAAGAGCCCTAAACCTGAAGAAACCAAGATAGGAGCAGTTTCCTCCCTGATAAGGTACAAATTGGGCACATCACTGGGAGATAAATCACATCAGTCACCCACAGCAGCCACTGCCCCATCCCTTGGTGAGATAAGGGAGAGTTCAGAGGTTGCTCAGTCCCTTGGTGAGATAAGGGGGCGTTTGGAGGTTTTGGCACCCCGAGAGCATCCTGGTACCCCTGGGGCTGTTGGGGGTTGCTGGGTTCTCCCTGATCAGGCTCTGTTTGCCTCTCTGCAGTCCCTGCTCCCATCAACGCAGCTTTTGTGTTCCTCTCCGTGGGGTCCCTGTCCAGCCTCTCCCTCCTGGGCAGTGCCAGCACCGAGGCTCCAGGGCCTTTCAGAGGGAGGTCTCTGCTGTCAGCTCCTGGGGATGAGCTTGGACCAAAGGTGAGCCAGTTCCTAAATCTGGGAGATGGGATAGAGGACTGGGTGGGGATGGCCTGCTGGATGCTGTGATCCCAAAAAACCACCCTGGACCCCACTACGTGTTTTGGGGTTAGGGGCTGTTCCTATTTTAGGGCCAAATTGTTCTCCAGGAGAGTGTTAGAGTCTAGGAAGATGGCACTGGAAAGAGAACTTTTCCAAAGATTCCTCCAAAATTCAGTAACAGTTTGCTGCAGGATTTCAGACATTTCAGGGCATTTTCACTTCAAACTTCAAGTGCTTCTATGGGCCTGCTCAAGAGTCAGCAAACCTCACATTTCCCACTTCTCTGTTTGCAAACAGACTTTATCTCAGGGAGCTGCATAGGACGAGCAAAAAAGTGTGGTTCCTTTTTTCAGGAAATTTGCAAGACTTCTCGCCTTTAATTCTTTTTCCAATTATCCACATTTATGTATATTGCTGAAAATCAAACAAGCAAGAAAGTGCAGCAAGGTAACTCAGTTGGCTGAAACTGAAGGTAGGTTTGCAAAATAGTTTTGCTCTAGCAATAGAAAAGGACCTCTCCAAGCAATGCAAATAAACCCAATTCCTGTTATAACAGACTGCACTGGGTATTTTCCTGCGGCAAAGTGAAATGTAATTATCAGTTGTAATTATCACGGGGCTGTCAGAGGAGGGGAGCTGGGCACACGCGGGGCTGGGTGTGGCCGTGCTGGGGCTCTGAGCCCAGGGGCTGACCCTGTCCCTGTCCCCGCCCCTGCCTTTCAGCCTTTCTCCAGGACTGAAATCATTGGATTTACCATCGGCTCCGTCTCCTCCGTGCTCTACCTGTGCTCCCGAGTGCCCCAGATCTGCACCAACGTGAGTGCCCAGCCTGGGACCCCGGGGCTCCTCACGTGTCACTCCCAGGGGGCTGGGGAGTCTCCTTTCTCCCCTCGGGGGTTCTCTTTTCTCTCCCAGGAGATTCTCTTTTCTCCCCCGGGGTGGGGGGTTCTCCTTTTTCCTCTCTACTCGGAGGTCCCAGGCCCCATGTCTGATCATTCCATAAGGGACTATTTCTCTCTATTTATTTTTCTGCCCTCCCTTTAACCTACTGATATTTTGAGGGTGGAGCTTTCATTTTGTCTTATTTATAAGCCAAAGGGGAGCTAAAAGACTCTCAGCACTGAGTCACCACTTCTCTTTTTTTAATGCTGGGGGAGAGCATGATTAATAGCATGTTGCAGAGAGATTGAGGAGAGCTGCACCCAAGCTCCTCTCCTCTCCCTCTTTTCCCAGTACAAGAGGAAATCCACCAGTGGGGTCTCCTACTCTCTCTTTGCCCTGGTGATGCTGGGGAATTCCCTGTACGGCCTCAGTGTCCTCCTGAAGAACCCGGAGCCAGGCCAGGGCCAAGGTGACTACATCCTGCACCACCTGCCCTGGCTCGTGGGCAGCCTGGGCGTCCTGGCCCTGGACGTGGTTGTATCCTTTCCCCTGGGATGGGATCCCATCCTGCCAGCAGGGCCTTGCAGGGAGTGGAACAGGGCAGGAGGGTGGGGTGATGCTGCTCCCTGGGTGATCTGTGCTGCTGCAGCAGCTGGGAAACGCCTCAGCTCCTGGTTTGCATTGAGCTCCTTGTCCCACTCCCACCTCTCCTGGCACAAACTCGGGGTGCTGACACCCAGTGCACCCCCGAGATCCCCCTGTGAGTGTGCAGAGCCTTGACCTCTCCCCAGATCTCCTTCCAGTTCCTGGCCTATCGGAAAGGACGGCCTGGGACCCTCGAGGAGAGGGATGCTCTCCTGGGGGAGCCGGATGAGAGCCCGGAGAGCTGACACAGGGACCTGCCCTGCAGGGAGAGGAGGAGGAGGATGCACATGAGGAAGGTGGCCTTAGGGCTGGGCAGACCAGCCCCTCCATCCTGGTGGCTCCTGGCAGAAGAGGCCCCGAGCCCGTGGGTGACACGTTGTGCTGCCGAGGCGGTGGCAGAGGATGCTGCTGGGACACCTGGTGCCTCTTTGATACCAATGATGCTTTCAGGATAAAGGGGAATTTTTGGATACCTCAGTTGCTCTTCGCTGCTCCGGTGCCCCACAGCTGAGCCTGGTCACTGCTGCGTCTGCCAAGGGTGATCTGGAACTTCCTTGGTGCTGAAAAACGTGGGGAGAGTGTGAGTGGGGAGGGGACAGGGATGGCTGACCTGCCACAGACACGAGCACCCCTGTGACCTCGCAACTCCCCCTTCAGCTCCTTCTGGAAGGCACACAGGGCTGGATCCAGTGGGAAAGGAACAGCAGAACCAAAGTGTTCACTCCGCACCTATTTTAATTAGCATGGCTCACCCATCTATAAAACATGTCCTTCCCCACCTGCCTCCCTTGGTTTCATTTTACTGCTTTACTTGGCAGCTCCTGCCTCTTTCCTAATGAGTCTCACAGTCCCATTTGTCTGACTTCTCATTTTTTGCCTCACCCATTTTTTAATTGCGTGGATTCCTTGGGGAAGTTGCTCCATTGCTGTTCCCCAGCAGAAGAGCTGCTTCTCTGCTCCCTCTGGTTTTCAGTTCCCGCCCTCTCTCCTTGATGAATTTATCAACTTGAAGAATTTGTCCTCAACCTGACGAATTTATCCCCAACCTGCTGAGTTTATCCCCAGCACTGATGGGTTTATCCCCATCTCAGGGCCCTGAACTCAGCATAGTGCTCCTTGACCAGGGCAGGACAGGAAGCAGGGCTGGTCTGGGAAAAGCTCTGTCCCCAGCAGGAGAGAGTGGAGGTGTAGCCAGGCTCCCTCCCATGGGCTGAGCCCTTCCTGCTGGGGATGAGCAGCTCAGTCTCCCTGGGAAAATGAGGAAAACCAACCAAAGCTTGGAGACCCTTCAGGAAAAACGATCACAACTTGGCCTTGTGAAAACAAGAGCTTTCTTTTTCCTGCAGTTGCTATGAGCTCTTCCTTTTGCTTCCCTTTCCCCTCTCCAGCTCCCTTTCTGATACCCAGCATCGTGTCCCTTTTGGCTTTAGCTCCATTATCATTAATTCATGATTCCTCAGCCAGTCCATGGCATTTGTCCTTCCCAAGGAAGTTACTCAGCTTTGTCCTCACATTGAGGACACCAATCCATGGTTCCACAGCTCAGCCTGGATCTCACATTAAATGGGATTCCAGCTGCTCAGTGCCCACCAAGCTGCAGCAGCAGGTTCATTGAAACACAAACTGGGCCAGTACTTGGAACTGACCAAGCTGTCTTCAGAAAGGAAATGTATTTTTCACTCTCTCCGGGCCCCTTGAACCAAGTGAGTGGATTTTTACTGGATTAATTCACAATTCTGCCCCTCCAGATTCACACACAAAGGGGCTGCTCACCTCCTCCTGAAGCCAGCAGCATTTCCTTTCCTGTCTTTCCCTGGGATTTGCAGAACAATTCATATCCTGTTTTAATCCAAACCATGAGCAAATTCCTCATCTCTGCCACTCACAACACTAAATAATTGTCACAAACTGGCTTTTCCTAAACCTGGACAAAAAAACCTCTGCCATAAGGAGGAAAGAGTGTGTGTATATATATATATATACACATTTTAATATATATATTTTTAATATGTATATCTCACAGTCTGTCCCCACAGGTGCACCTGAAGCAGGAGTTAGGTACAAAGCTGATTTACTCTGACTTTACTTGGGCTGGGCAGGATGGAGCAAGGCAAGCAGCTGCACACAGAGCTTACACACCCACAGCCACCTCAGGGTGGCTGGAAATTCCTGAGGCTCTCCCCAAGGTTCCCATCTCTCCATGTCACTGCTGCAGCCCTCTCCCTGTGTTCAGGGTTTTGCAGAGGCACATGTTAAAGCAGAAAAGGCAGAGCAGGAACAATCACCCCTGAGGGACAGGGTAACTGCAAACCTCACCAGGAGTCTCCCCCTCCCAGGCTCCAGAGCTCACACAAGCATCTCCAGCTTCAGAAAAGGTTTGTGCTGGGACAGAACCGTGATACAGCAGCCAAATCTCAGAGTGTTCCCTGGGGGATCCCACCCTTTCCCAGCCTGTGTCCCACAGGAGCTCCTGCAGGCTCTGGGTGAACTCTGGCCACGTGCAGGAGTCTGGGTGGGACACAGGTCACAGCACAAATGCAAATTAGAGCACATTAATTAATCAGTGTTAATGCCAACGGTCCCCACTTGCAGAGGGTCACAGAGGGCAGTTCCCAGGGCCAGGGGCAGGATGAGCCCAGCAGATCTTTCTGTGCTTCCCCAGGATGAGGTTTGGTACAACCTAAGCCTGCAGCAGGCAGGGAACCCAAAGCTGTGCCAGGTCCCCCTGCCCACCACGGGCTCAGGAGGGGACGCTGGGGAAGGGTCACAGGTGACACAGGGACCAGGGAGGAGCTTTTGGGTCAGCAGGGATGGGAGGAACCACCCACCCCAGCACAGCCCCTCTGCCCAGGGGTGGACACAGGAGCTCCCGGGCTACTTTCAGCACACCCAGCACAGCTGGGCAGAGCCTTCTCCCCTAAATGCACCTGCATATACATTTGCTGGATGCCTGGAGCATCAATGCCAGCACCTTGGAAGGGCAGCAGTGTGAGTAACACAGGGCCAAAGAGCAGTGGGACATCACACCCCCTCCAGACAAACATTTCTGGAGTGGGACAAAACACAAACCCCAAGAAACCCTGCAAGGAAGGAAAGAGAAACAAGGAGGACACGATCACACAAACATCTTCCTGGGATTTTTTTTTTTGTTTGTTTTTATTGTTTTAGTCTTTTTTTTTTTCTTTTCTTTTTTTTTCCATTTTTTAGTATGGAGGCTCAAGTATCAGATGTAGATTCAATTTAAGCTTTACAAAAAAAACAAAAAATCAAAACAAAACCCCCTTTTGCATTCCATAAAAATTGACAGAAAAGCGCCTTGGAACCAGGCTATAGAAGAGCAGAACTTTCAGCAGGTCTCGAAATCACCATCTCCTGCACATCTGGGTTACTCAGTATTGTACAACCCCAAGGAACACCCTCTCTTCCCTCCCTCCCTCCAGCCAGCCCCTGTGCCCAGCCCCCAAACATACGTGGAATAGATTATTTTTCTTTTTTTTTTTTTTTTTTTGTTTTTCCAGTTCTTCCTCTTTCACACACCACAGTATTTAATAAATTTTTGTTTTACATTTTTTACACCAATGTAACAAAAGGCAGGAGGGGTGAGGGAGGAAAAGACAAACAATGATCTGTGGTGATGCATATAAATGGGGGAGGGTGGGGAAGGGGGAGGAGAGAAAAAATAATACATGGACTTCTACAGAAACATAGCCTAAGGTCTTGATAGTAAAATGTGGTGCAAAGTAGGCCTCAGAGACTGAAAAAGTTTGTACAGCTTTATTCATGGGGAGAGGATGGCGTTGCATGGAGAGTATTGGATGCAAATCGTGACGTGACGAACAGAAAAGGGCGGGGGATGATTCTCTACGAAAGGAATCTAACGAGTGCATGGCATGGCTGGTTAGCACTGACAGGACTTTAACTTTGCTGCTTCCTCTTCAAAGCCTCCACCAGGTCGTTTTTAAGAGCTTCTTGTTTTGATTTGTCTGCAAAAGTCTGCACAGACCTGTGGGGAAGAAGGAAAGGCGGGTCAGAGGCAGCGCAGGAGAGGGAAGGGCTGGGAGCAGTCCTGGAGTCAGGAGGAAGGAGGAGCCCCTGAGGCAGGCTCAGCTCTGCCTGCTGGAGCCCGGGAAGCAGAAGTGAAGTGACCACTCAGTGAGAATACAAAGCAAAACTCACTCTGGCAAGGACTGGCACCAAAAGGCTTCCCCAGCAGCTCCGCCCAGCCCCGGCTGCCGGAGGGAGATTCCCAACGTTTTGTGTTACAGACTGGAAGAAGCCCAGCGTCCCACAGCAAAGGGGGTTAGCTCCTGCTCCCCCAGAGTCCACAGAAAATCCAGCCCCACCTGGAGAAGGGCCCGGCTGGGGAGCTCTGACCCTTCTGCAGGACTGTTCACCCAGGCTCCCCTCGGAACCTCCCGCCAGCCTTTGCACCAGTGGGAAAAGCAGCCGGAGGTTCTGCTCTCAAATTTGCCTTTTTTTGTACCTTCCCTAAGGAATGAGTGATCAAAGCAGCTGAAGAAGAACAGAGACACTGTCCCAAGGTTATTGCAGGGCTTCCCTTTGCCTGAAAGTTCCGAGGAAAAGCTCCACCTTTCAGGAATCACCTGGGATTGCTGCCCTGGAGATGCCTGTGGAGGAACCTCTGATTTCAATAAGAAATTTCCACTTTTAAAAAGGCCCCTCTTAAATAAATTGATCGAATGGGTTCTATCCAGAACCAAACTCTTCCAGAGTGGCTACCATAGAGAAGTGGTAGGATCCAGCTGGGTAGGATTTCTCCCCACCTAAACCACGTTTCACAGCCTTTACAGCACCTGGGATAGTGGAAGATTCCCCTGCCCATGGCAGGGGGTTGGAATGGGATGAGCTTTAAGGGCCCTTCCAACCCAAACCAGTCTGGGATTCTGTGATTCAGAGCAACCTCATTTTCCCTGGTTGCTGTCTCCTGTAAACAAGGCTGCTCTTTGCAGTGGTGATTTTCCTACCATTTTTGTAACAGTATTTCCATTCTCTTGTCTCTGGAGACTTCTGCTGCTTTAATAAAAATATTTACATTTACATTTGCATTTGTCATAGGCTGAAGAAGTGGTTTTTGGCCACTATCAACGAATAGTGAGTTTCCCCCTTCGTCAGCTGAATGTGTTTGAAACAACAGCTATAACTCATTAGGAACTGGAGTGGAAGGTTAAGGTGGCTCAGGGTTAGTCACTGCTGCGTGCCCCTGACACTCAGAGCTCCAGAGCAAACGAGCACAGTGACAAATCCCTCTGGAGGCTGTGCAGAGCACGAGCAATGCAGGCTGGCCATGTCTGAGTGAGCTGGAGCAGGACTGCATCTCAAGCTCCAAGGAAACTCAAACTCCACCAGGCTCTCGGGGACGGGCGTGTGGGCGAGCACACGTTTACTCTGAAGTCATGGGAAGAGCCAGTCTCTTTTTTTTCCAAACTGTGAGACTCCCAAGATTTCACTCTGCAGGGAGTACACTGGCATTACAGGGAATTTCTTCATGGAAGTGGTGTACCAGAGGTGTAAAAAACTGCTGGTGCCCAAGGGACAGAGTCCTGGGGCTTCTGGATTGAATCAGCCCAATCCCACAGCACTCCAGGCACAGAACCACGTGCTCCTTTCCTGCTCCCAAGCCAGAGTGCAAAGTGGTAAATCCTGCCCCAGTTCCGAGCGCGAGGTTTCCATGGGGAGGAGGTAACACTGAGAACAAGAACCACAGCATTGAGGCAGAGCCCGGGCTGGCTGGGCTGGCTGCTCCCTGCGGGATTAGGGGTTAGTTCTTCCCGTTACCATGCAGGGGCTGGGCTGGTGAGTCCTGGTTTAGTGCTGGCTCACACCTCACAGGCAGCAGGGGTACCTGGATTGGTTTAGTTATCAGGCTGGATGTAGATCTGGCGCTGGGTCAACACTTGAGAAAGTTCCCTCTGCAACTGCTTATACTTTTGGTTGTCGGGAATAGCATCGATAGATCTACAGAGAGCAGTGGGAAATCAGGGAGCAAACAGGGAAAAGAACAGTCAGAAGAACTCGGTAACACAGAGCTGGGGCTCTGGGAACCTCCAGGGAGGAGAAGGGGACACACACAGGTGAGAAGGAGCAGGGAAAGGCTGGAGGAGCCAGGTGCTCCGGGTGTTCCCACCATGAGCTGCACACAGGGCCAGGACTCAGACTGAGGGATGGGGAGACACAGCAAAGGTTCAACCACAACAGCTCAAGGCAACGTTCACAAGAGAAAGGCTCTATTACAGATTCTCTCTCATGTAAATAAAAGCTTCCTGGCTGAACCCTGCTCAGCACAAAGGAAACTGAGGCTGTTCTGACCTGGGCTTGGGGCAGAACCCAGAGCAGCAGAACCCAGAACCCCTCCCACAGGTCCTGCTGCTCCCTCTGCCCACACAGCAGCACCAATATTTAATTAACACCATTTTTCTCTCCTTTTCCACATCTCAGTGTGTGAGGGAAGAGCAGAGCATTTATTTGTGCCCTTTGGTTATTCTAAATTAGCACACTGTGCTGGGAGGTCTCTCTGTACTTTAAAATGAAGTGATTTGGCATCACAGTTCTGTACTTTCCTCTGTGAGCATAAGCGTTACCAGCTTGGGATTTCCATGTCCAATTCCTGCCCAGGAATGAGCAGGGGCTGAAAAGTACAGCACAGTTTCCCCACAGAAAGGCACAGGGAATTTAATCTCTTCTCTGACACTGTATTTTGACCAGTGGTGTTGAGAGAAAGACAGAATTTAAAACAAAGCCTAAACACCACAAACCATTAATGTCATGACTTAATTCTGGGACTATTTTTAAGGACAGTAGAAAGAGAAGACAGAATTTAAGTACAGCTTGAAGGACTGTGAAGAATAAAACTAATGAAAAATAATCCAAAAATACAAGTGTTAGTTGGGCATTTTTGCTCCTGGTGAGGGAACAAGGGATTAAAATATTGATTCAGATTCCTGCAGCAGAAGAGTTCCCTGAACTCCACACAACAAAAATTGTCCCACAGCACAGGGAGGGGAAAACCAAGCAGCTCAAGGCTGGGGTGGCACTGCAGGGAAGCAAAGGGTCCCCCACCCTGCAGGTCCCTTACCTCAGCCCATTAACGATGTCCTTTGTCTTTCCAAAATAAATCTCATTCAGCGTACTTCTGATTTTGTTTTCCATGTCCTGGAAAAGAAAGTAACAGCAGCTCTTCAGTCCCCTCAGCTGTCTGCAGGGATGCTGCAGCACCAGGGTCTCTCTGGCCACAACCCTGGAGCACTCCCAGCACTCAGACCCCACCAAACCCCCTGGGACCCCACCAAACCCCATCCCAGCAGTGGGACTTTGCTCCTGCTCTCCCCTCCCAGTCCATCTCTCCAGGTATGGGAGCTCTCTGCACCACGAGAGGGCAGCTTCTCTCCAGCTCTGCACAGAAGGAAAACCATCACCCCAACCCTGCCGTGCAGCCTCCTGGCACTGGACAGGCTCCTAGAGCCCACTCAGTCCTGCAGGATAACCAACAGTCCAGAGTTCTGTGCCCAGGGGTGACTTTGAATTCTTGACTTGTTCTTTAAAGCTGCACAACAGTGCTCGGAGAGACATCTTGTAACAAAGCAGCTTTTTTTTCATTCATTGCTTTACTCAAGCAAAAACTTAAAAAAGGGATAAAAAAAGAAGTAGCTGCCTTTCTTTAATTTCCCAGTTCCCTAAAAATGTATCATAGTTGAGAATTTCCTCTTGGCTATATCAATGAAGAAAATCTGGAACACCTTCAGTCAGGACAGTGCAGTGAAACAGTGAAGTGGTGCTACACCTTCTGAGCAGCTCCATTCCTTGTGCTGAGCTTCCAGGACTGGGAGCTGCCACAAAACCCAACACTAAACCCAGTTCCAGGGGATTTCACAAGCACTTGATGCACACTGAACTTTCAGTCCAAGGGACAGTGCTGTGTAGCACCCTGACTCGAAATAAATCTGCCCAGATGTGGCTGCAAAAGCAAATATGAGGGTAGGAAGTTGTTCACTGGTGCTCAGGAATGGAACACCCATTTTCCAGGAAGTCACTGCGGTGCTGAGCAGGAGACAAGGGGCAGAGGGTGGCTTTGTACCCACAAAGAGCTGGAAGGGATGGAAGGAGCAGCGCTGAGCCACCACCCCCAGCAACAACAGGAATCAGTAAGTTGTTGGTAAAGAAAAATGCAATAAAATTCTGAGGAATGGGAGCAAATGTGGGCAGAAGAACCTGCACTCACCTCTACCAAGCGCCCAATATTGGCTATGTGTGGGGAGGAGTCACTCACAGTCTCATCCTTCTCCATCTGCAAAGGAAAGCACAGATCCATCCATCACAGGGAATCTGGGGGCAGGGAAGTGTCCAGCAGGGCTGGGAGAAGGGGGTCACCAACTCCCCCCGTGTGCAAACACAGGAGAACGTGCTGAGAAACTCCCAGCACTTGCCACAGGCACATGCTGGTAGTGGAGATGTGGTGCAATAAAGAAACAGGAATGGAAACAACCCCTGCTGCAGACAGGCCCCACAAGAGCCACTCCCTCCACACCAGGGAACAGCCAAGTGTCTTCTGCAGGAGAAATTCAGAGCTGGAACAGCTCAGGAGTGCAGTGACACCAATGCCCTCAGTGCAGGACCTGAGCAGGACTCAGCTCCCTGAACCAGCTGAGATCTTCTACCCCAACATCAGAACTGGGAGCTGGAACTGCAGCACCCACTTGATTCCATCTGACTGTGCCTGATGGAGCTCCCATCCCACAGCCTTCCATGGCCTCTGGCCAAGGAAAGTCCATCCTCCCCAGCTCCTGAGGTGAAAACTGTGGCCAAGGCACAGCCAAGTGTTGAACAATGAACATCAGACCCAGGAACCTCAGCAAGATTTGCTGAGACAGCAAGAAAACAAAACTGGGAGACAAATGCAGTGGGAAGAAGAGTCTTCAAAGGGTTTTGCTAATCCCACTGAATTCTCTTATCCATCTGCTCCTATCCCTCCCTCAGGGCAGAGTTGAAAAATCTGGGCCAGCTACAGGTTTCTTCTAATAAGCCAAGTCTGTAACAGGCTTGGGGAAGCGTGTAATTTAGTTGGACCCCCGAAGGCAAAGGATAACCTGGAAGAGGGGGAGAAAGAGCAGCAGGACATTTAATTTTGCCTTCAGACTGTTTACATGGAAAGGAGACACTGCCTGGAGAAGGGATCCAGCTGCGGTGCAGGGACAATGCCAACCTGAACTACACAAACACACATCCACACATCGTGGGGAGCTGGGAAACATCAGCAAATTGCCCAAATCTGGGGCAGCTGGAGCTGGCAGTGGGGCAGTGACTGCCACAGGCTCCCTGCTGTGCCTCCTCCACACCTGGACAGGCCCAGCTCCGTGGTTAAGAAGCAGAATCTGAAAATAGTTGTTTTTTTTTTTAAAAAAAAAAAGTATATTATTACATCTCCATAAAAACTGCTGCCAGAAGGAAAACATTTTTATGTGCTCTGAAGGCCAGATGTTACAAGAGGCTGTTTAATGGAGTGCAGAGTCAAGATCAGCCATGTCCTACAAACAGTTGGGTTTTGTTGAGTTGTTGGGGTTTTTAAAGGTTCCTTCTGGTGGCTGGCACTGCACAGGCTCAAGCAGCAGCACCTCTGTGCTTAAATATAGGGCTGGATTTGCTGTGAGGGGAAATTCCCTCTATAGGCTGGTGCTAAGGAGCAGCTCATCCTCCCTCTGTCACTCCCACCTGCCTGCTGGGCTCAGCCAAACCCCAGGGTGAGCCCAGTCCCAGCCCAGTCCCAGCTCTCCTGCAGCAGACCCAGGGCCTGGCTCCCCTCCTGGCTCCCCCAGCCATCTGCTCCAGTCTGACTCACAGGGAAACTCACTCCTCTGGGACATGTCCAGGGCTGCCTGCTCACTTTGGATCTTTCCTGCACGGAATAAAGCAGCTGTCTGGGCTTTCTGTAAACACTATTTGGAGGAATAATATAAAGAGGGACATTTAAGCTGGATAAACACTTTGTTTCATCATGAAAGTGTCTGAAAATACCAGCAAAGGTAGAAGGGAACTCATCCTCCATTTTGCACCCACAGCTGCTCTGGCCATGGAGCAAAGTGAAAATCCCTTTAATGCAACACAAACAGCAATGTGGGCCAAGGGCTCCCAAAGCCACAGGCAGTGGGCAGGCTGAAGGCTCCAGGTGGAAAATATGTGGAATTATTTGGATATCAGTAAGGCAAAATTTGGCCTGCCTCTCCAGCACTTATTTCAAATTATAAGCAATAAATGGGGGTTGTGGTCTCTGCAGGGCTTGCAGCATTGTAGGAATCAGCTGAGAACTGAGCCCAGCCCTCCACAGAGATTTGCTCTCAGCAATGTAACCAAATTTCCCATTTCCTTTGCCAAACTGTCCAGCCAAAACCATGGGCAAACCTGGGGATGCTCCACGACCTTTACCTGTCTCAACTCCTCTCCTCCCTTCTTCTCACCTGTTACAGAACTGAACCTCTGTGAAATCCATAGGGGACCTCAAAGCCCATCCCACTGCACCCCTGCCACGGCAGGAACACCTTCCCCTGTCCCAGGTGGCTCTGAGCCCTGTCCAACCTGCCTGGGACACTGCCAGGGATCCAGGGGCAGCCACAGCTGCTCTGGGCAGCCTGGCATTGGTGCCAGGGCCTGCCCACCCTCATGATGGAAAAGTGAGGCTGAAATAATTCCCTGGACAACCCCTGTCAGCACATCCCTGCTGTCCCTGCACCCAAACACTGCTCAGCTGGTGACTAAAGAGACTCCAGGACATGGGTAACTGCTGAGGGGGAGCTCAAGGATCACAAGAAGATTCCACTGGTGGAAAAACAAAGTTACAACATCTGGAAGTCGGCGGGATGGGCTTTGCCACGAAAGATGCCCTTGATGAGTCTCCTAATTGCTGAGCACAGGCACTTCCCTGGATGATAAATGCAGAATGGCTCTGCTGTGGTTTCACTGAGCAGCAGCAGATGCCAGGGCAGCTCTTCCTGCAGGCAGGGATTGCTCTGTCTGCACAGTCCAGCCTTCATCCAGCTCTGCAAAACCTTCTGCCCTCGCTAGAGAGTGTTCCAAGTTCAAAAATCAACCTCTGTGCTCCTTTCATCCCACATCTCAGGCCTCCCTTCCCCGTGACTTTACATCCTCCCCTTCCCACATCTCCAAATGTAAATAAACTACAGGTTTGGAGCCAACTTCTTCCTCAGCAAACTCACTTCCTCAGGCTCATCCTGGCCCAGGGAACACACACAGGTTCTTTGTGCACGAGGACACCTCAGGAAGGCACCTGCTCGTGCTGTCTGAAGGAGGGGCTGCAGAAGCCCATCCAACAAAGTGCAGTGCTGACTGTTTGCCAGGAAAGGGGAAGCCTCCACATCTCCTTTGCACCAAGTGAAACAGGATCACACAGCTGCTCTTACCTTAAATAAAAGTGCAGCCTAATGAAACCTCAAAACGCAGCCAAAGCCGCTCGGAGCCGTGCGAGCGACACAAGCGATTCCAAGGTACACAAAGGGACAGGACCCCAAAATCTGCCAGGGAAAATCATCTGCCAAACATCTGGCTTCAATCAGGAGGGCTGGGAGGTACCTGCAGTCCCCAGAGAACGTGCAAGGTAATTGAAAAGCTGCTGGCATGTTTCATTTCCCTGCAAGCCCTGCTCCCTGCGTCCTCCCTGGCAGTATTTATGTAGAACAATATTTATTCCTAAAAATTCCAGCCAAACTCCCCCTGGGCAAAGGAGAGTCTCTGCCACACAGAGGCACTGCTGCAGCAGGACCTAATGAAGTTCCAGTGTGAAGATGTCACTTCAGCTTTAACTCTCCCAAAGTCTCCAGGCCAGAATTACAATCCATGGATTCTGTGTGCCTGGAGCTGCCTAAGAACTGATCTCACCCCCTCAAGATAAGTGAATCCATGCACATACATAAAGCAATTATGCATACTCCTTGTATAAAGGAGTGGATGTGACAACACACAGGGGTTTGTGCTGCACACTCCTGTGTGTGGATAAACACCCATTCCTCTACTGGATCAGGACAGAATCTGAAATTCTGCAATTGAACTGCCTGAAATACCAAAACCCACCAGGTAAAGTAAATTAAAGCTACACCAAGGGAAGTTTTCAGCTTCCCAAAACAGGCTGAATCCTCTATGTCTCCCCTTTTCCTTATTCTGTCCACTCACAAATGCAAAATCTTTGTTTCTTCCTAGAAACAGAGACAACTCATATTGTAGCAGACAAAAAACTGCACTGGGGAAATCAAGGAAAAGTAGTTCAAGGCACTGCAAGAGAGATGTCAACTCCCAGTGTATAAAATAAAACAGACACAGGCCAGGGATGTGACCCCTGGGCAGCATCTGCCCAGGAGGGAGCAGCACGTGGCTCCAAGGCAGCTGTAGGAACACCCCAGTGCCACGAGCAGGGACACCTTTCACTGCCCCAGGTTGCTCCAAACCCCATCCAGCCTGGCCTTGGACACCTCCAGGGATCCAGGGGCAGCCACAGCAACAAACACGGCGTCTTGAGAGAAGAAAAAATCCTTCTCAAAAATTCAGTGCAACATTTAGGAATAGCCCAAGTGGGAGCCTTACAGGAACGAGCCTGGGGGTATTCCAAGACAGGCAGAGTTTTTCCAAATGGCCTTGACAAAGGCAGCAAAACCCCCTGGTTGTGTGGGGTGCAGGGCAACAACCTCACCTCCAGGAAGTGACTGCAGAAAACAGCTATTTCTAGAGCCTCATTCCAGCTCCAAGCTCAGCCCCACCACGTGGCACTCCCTGAACTGTTCCTCTGGCCACCAAGTTAATCCCTCCATCAGCACTCAGAAAATGCCCCGTTTGCAGCCAGGAGGCCAAACTGGTTTTGGAGGAATGGCTCTGACCAGACTTCCCTTTCCAAGCACTGAGAGGCTGCTGTGCCATCAGGTTGTGAGCCAGGATATGACCAACACTTCAAAAGCTTCCTCTCAAACACAAGGACATCTGCTACTCTCATTTCAGGATCAAAGGTGGTCAAATAGCTTAAATGCTGAGTTGACCAAACCCCTGTAAATGAACCATGTACAAAGTTTTTTCAATGTATTACTGAGACCTGTCAAGGTGAACCTGTAACATGCTCTTCAGGAGGTAACTAAAACCAACTCTTGGTGGCTCAGTTTGCTGCAGGCTGCATAACAGGCTGATGAAAAAAGGAGAAGTAAAACTTGCAGAGCTTGGGTGATGTTGCACACTGGATTTAGAGCCAAGTCCAAGCCCTGCACTCAGGAGTTTAGTCCAGCTGCAGGTAAACTTCAGCTGGGGACAAGCAGCTCCTCCTCACACAGAACCCTCGAGGCAGCATGGAGACTGCAGTTTTCTGCAGGATTCTGTCCCACCCCAGCCAGCACAGCCCAGGCTGGGATGTGGCCCCAGGTTCCTGTCTGTGCAGGAGCTGTGCATCCTCACAACCAGTGTTCCTGACACTGAACCAGGCCCTGGCTTCCTGCACCACATCTGAATCCAATGTTCTGCTGCTAAAATGATGACAGAAGCATGAATCTCTCCACTGAAGCTTTGAGAGGGAAAGTCAAACCAAACAAGGCCCAGCAGCTCAGGCCAAGGTGTACTGAGGACACCCATTCTGCACAGGCCCTTGTTTTCCTTGGCACAGCTCGTGCTCCAGAGGCCACGGCCAGAGTCAAGCCCTTGGCCTGCACTTCACAGCTCTGATTTACAGGATTAGCAAGGCCTGTGATTAAATATTTGTCCGGGTCACCATAACTCGGGTGTAATTACTGCAAAAAGAGTCAAAAAAAGGGCTCAAAACTGTCTCCAGATGCCTTTTCCCTTCACTTGCTTTTCCATCAGCTTCTTCAATGTCAACAACACGGAAAGAAAAATCACCCAGGCTGGGGCAAGCTGGGCAAGACTAACCCAGTTTCAGTGCCTCTCTGCAATCCCAGACCCTCCTTGGCTTCACCTGGCTCAAACCTGTACAGAACCATGAGGTTTTTAACAGAGTCTGCATTGTCCTTTGTATGGAAAGCCCCAGTGTGTCCTGGGAAGGCTCATAAAGGAGTTTCAGCTGCTGCCAATCTCTCCAGTCACTCATGACCTTACAATGTGCCTCCTGTCCTCCAGAGTTTATTACTCTGCTTGAGTCACTGACTTCCACAGCCCAAAGCAAGCCCAGTTCACCAGCAGGGAGGCAGAAGCCTCTGGCAGGTGGTGGGGCAGAAGCAGCCTCATCCTAGGAAGTCCAGCTCAGCAGATCCTGCCTGTCAGGGACTGCAGCACTGCTGAGATCTGCCAGCCTGGCACTTTCCTGGTGAAAAGCAGCTCTCAGGAGGCAGGCAAAGTCATTAATGCTGGCACAAACCCCCCAAATGTTTAAGACAGATTTATCTTATTTTTTAGGAGATTTTTTTAAATCGGTGTTCTGGTACTGCAGGGAGAAAACACTAAAGGAAGAGACTATGTAATTGATGTCCTTAAAAAATCTTACTGTCAGTGCAAAATACAGGTTTGTTCTCCGTGGTTTAGCTGGTTTTTAAAAGAGAGTAAGAAAAGAAGTCATCCTGTATTTTTATAATCCTGCTGGAATCTTCCAGTGAGAAAGTGGGCAAATCTTCAAGATAAAAATATCCGCAACACGCTTGGAAGAATAGAAATTCAGGAACACCAAAAGACAAACTGAGAATTACAAGCAAGTCTGAACTCCTGCTGGATGGTTTGTATTTTTAATTGCAAGCCCCAATGTGTCAAGCACACTTCAAGGGGCTTTCTGGTAATTACACACTGCATTCACCATTTCACTGGGCTGCAGAACAGCAGGAGAAGAGATGTTTATGCAACACCTCACAAAACCAAGGTTCTGTGCCTGACTGGGGCTGCTGGCTGTGGAGTGAGGCCAGGGCTGCCCAGGCCTGCAGGACACAGCCTTACCTGTCTGGTGAGGCTCCCCCCCAGGTTCATGGTACCAGAGCCAGTTTTATTGGTCTGCAGCCACAGCATCACTGTGGAGGTCAGCTTGTAATGGGCAGTGCGGCCACTGGACTTCTCCTGCAAGTGCAAGGGAACAAAAAGGGACAGAGGCAGAAGGTTAAAATCCCTCCTAAACCTAAATGGGGGCTGGCCTGGCACACCCCACATGCAACAGGCCAGGTAAGTCTAACCCCACTCATGCAGCACAGTCTCTTAAAGACAATTCTAAGTGTGCACATTCCTCTAATTTTCCAAAGCAAATCTAGTTAGACCAATTCACCCTCCTAATACCTTGTTTTTATTACCTAATTAGTGATATTTATCTGTAGCTCTTTATGTTAACCCCCCCCCATCTCAGGATCACATGCACAGAAAGTAACATACTTTCAATTCTTCTGGGATTCTTTGATTACAGCCCTGACTTATCTCTATCCAAATTGCTTCGGGGCATTTTCAAAAATTAACAAGGGAAAGAAGTTTACAGCCCTGACACAGTATTGCATTGTTCAGTGGAACACCTGTGCTCTGTAATTGTCTGGAATTAACCAGGTTTTGTTTTCACTGGGGTGTATCAGCTGCCCCAGAGGCTGTACCTGAACCTCCACCACGTGGATGGAATCCCAGCATCCCTTAATCTTCTTTGATCCATCTCCAGCTTTCTTAATGAGGATCACCCCAGCAAAGCCATGATCCAGATCCCAGAGGTAGACAGAGGAGACTCCACCTTCAAAATACCTGCAGGATGCAACCCAAAGGCAAGTTAAAAGCATGCAGGACCCAAGCCAGAGGCAGATATCGATAATAATAATCTTAAATAAGCAGAATTTCTATGTCCTAATACAGATTTGTTTTTTTCTTTCAAGACAGCACACTCTCACAGTTACACACCCAGAAGCAGCAGTTCAAATCACTTCATAATGCAGAGACTTTAATTACAAAACAACTGCACATTTCTCTGAAGGTGAATAAAGTTCTGGTGACAACCAGAGCTATTTACAGATTTCTACAGGACTTGAGCAAACAGTTCCTCTGATTCCAATTACCTACAACAGCTGGTAAAAGCACGAGCTACAAAGTGGGCTGAGAGTAAGGCTTTATTTTACAATTTGGTCTTTTTTTCCCTCTTTTCCCTCACTATTGGCAAGGTCTGGAAGTTCTTTACAGCAAAGTTCACTAATTAAGACAAAAGGGAGCAAGTAAGCAACTTTATGTTGCTGCCTCCAAAGTCTGTGTGAAGCTGACACTGATTTACTGCAAAGGGAGCTGAACTGAAACCAGGGATCTCAGAAACGTTGAGATGCTGTTGAGGCTTTATTATTCCAGCACCAGATATGGGGAACAAGAGAAAATAAGCCAGACGAACTCAATCTCAGGTGTCTTTTGCTGAAAGTACACTCAGAAAACCAACCAAGCAATGGGATCTGTAGAGCCCCACTCCCTCTGGATGACACTGGTGCAGATGGAAAATGCACTTCATAAAATAACAGTAAACAACCCAACACTGTTGGAAGAAAGATGCAAAAGGAGTAATTCTGTCTTCTAGAAAACTGGAATTGCAACCCACAGCATTTTACCCCTTCCATTCTCAGGTTAGCAAAGCCATAAGGAGGATGAAGGAAAATGGAATAATAAATACTGGTTCATGGCAGACAACTCTCACATCTCAGGGGTGACCATGGCACAAAGGGATCATGTGAAAGGAGGAAACTTCATAAACTTCATCAACAACACAAAATGTTGGTAGTCAGACTTTTCATTGCCTGCAGGAGGGCAAAATCTCATCATCCAAAGTCATGAGGAGCTGCCAGGACTGCCAGCTCCCAGGCAGATTAACCCATCTGCATTCTGCCTCTGACTGACACACACCTGGGAGTGACCACTCACTCCTCTTCTACGAGAGAGGAAATCATCCCTCACAGCCAACATGAAAAAATCATTGAACCTTCCCACCTCTGTGCTTCCCTCCTGCCTAGTGGGCCTTCCAGTTGTGAATGGTGCTTAAAAGTCAATTTACTGCAATTTGGAGTTCATGGATTACCCCTGAGAATTGCGGATTACAGCACACCAACCCCCCCCTTGCCAGCAGCCAGGAGAAAAGACACTGGGAAATGAACTCCAGTGACAATTCCAATGCTTCCAGCACATTTTCTGCACTCACAGATCACATCAATACCTTGCTTCAAGAAGGCAGAGTCACCAAAGAGCCCCAATTCCCTTTAACTGCAGACACCCAAGCCTTTACCAAACCAATGCTGACCTCAGGAGGGGTAGACAATTTCCTATAAACTCACCACAGCCTTTCATTTCTAATGGGTGGCTCTGCCTCTCCTCACCCAGCCCAGCCCAGGCAGCTCAGGACCCACTGTCCTGGGGCACTTGCCAACCACTGATAACACAGTTAAAAAAGCAAAGCCCAGGCACGCTAAAGCCAGGCTTCCAGCAGGCAACTTCAACCTAACAAACCAACAAACACCCTTTTTACATGCACTGGGGAATTCACAAATGGATTTTGGTTAATGCAGTTAATGGGAATTGCAGTGAACCTCAGCTCCAGCCTAAGCCACCCTTCCTTTGGCAGTGGGAATCAGAGGCCAGAGAGAAGCAGTTATTGTCCCTTCTCAGAGTCAGATTGCTTAAAAAATATATATAATATATTCTTTTTCATATACAGAATCAGTGAATTCACTCAAAATGAGCTGGCAGTCGCTGAGAACATTACAGTGTGCACAGACAGTTTCCCATTACCCACTTTATGACCTTGCTATGAGCAAGAAACATTAATTAAGAGAGGGACCGAAACAAGGTTTTGGGAAATTTATTCTTACCTACTGTACTTTGATCCTAATGACATGAAACAGGAAAAAAATAATTTTTATGTGGTTCACCTTTATGAGATTTTACATAAAGGCTTTTGTGGGTATTTTAAGAATGTGCTAAAATGTTGTCTGAAACCACATAAAACCATGTGAAGAACCTCCCGCCAGAACCAACAGCGCACACATGGAAACGCTTTAAGTGCCTTTGGAGATCTAATGAATCAAATATAGTATTAATATTGTTTTAAATACCAACATGCAATTTCAATAAAGCTGCTCTGCCATGGCCAGGCCCAGGAACTGGAGGCTGGAACAACAATGCCAGCAACTGAATCCAAGGCACGCCAGGATATACATTATCCAAAGGCTCCAAAATCCCCTCCTCCTTCACGGGGAGAAAATATATAGAACTGATCACTACACTGGATTTCACCTTCAAATAGCACTGAAGTGGGATTTCTGAACCTCAGAAAGTCACAGTTGGATATGAGGGGAACATTCCTGGTTTTTTAAAATAAAAATAAAGAGGTGCCACAGGCTAATTGGTCCATAATAGAAAATGGGATGATAGATTGGGAGGAATTTAAATTGACATTCATGGACTTGGATTTGCTGCAGGAGGGCTGGGCTTCCTCCAAAAACCCCTTCACCACATACTGCTGCACATACTAAAATGCAAGCGGGGAGTAACCAGCTTGGAAAAGGCCCCAGGAAGGCACAAACTGGGATCTTCTCTGTTAAAGAAACGGATGGGCAAGGCAGTCACACGCAGCAGAGGACTACAGCTCCTGCATTAAACACTTCTTTCCTTAGTGTCCTGTTCTGGATGTCCCTGGCCCCAATCCTCCTGCACAGCTGTGGCTGGAGAAGGCAATCTGGCTTCTCTGGAAGCCAGAATCACAGAATCCTTGAGGCTGGAAAAGCCCTTTGAGGTCATCAAGCCCAACCATCAGCCCAGCACCACCACGTTCAGCACTAACCCACAGCCCCACAGGTTTTCTGAACACTTCCGGGGGTGGTGACTCCACCACTGCCCTGGACATCCTGTTCCAATGCTTTACAACCCTTTCTCTGAATTTTTTTTCTTAATTTCTAACTTAAACCTCCCCTGGCACAACCTGAGAGGCCGTTTCCTCTTGTCACCCCTCTGCCAAAGCATCCGAGCAACCAGCAGATGCTTTTGAGATGTTCAGGAGGCCTCAAGTAGGAGGAATTCCTATTGTGGTACCTCAGACACACCCAAAGGGACAAACCATTCTCAAAGGACAGCTTCAGAGCAAAGCAATCACTGCTCTCTGCCTAAGGACACGGATCAGTCCAGGTGTTTCAATCAAGATAAATCAGGCTTTAACTACAGACAAAACTTTGTTATAAAACAATGACAAATTGTTTTATGGTTGTCAAATTCCTTTATTAACAAGGAAAACACTGCTAAATGATATCATAGTTGGGTTCAGTTAGAAGGACCTTAAAAGATCATCAAGACCAAGTGACATCCCTGTCCTTGGAGAGGACAGCGAATGCTCTATCTCTGGGAAAATAACTTTTTATAAAGCTGCCCAGGAAGGTGACTAAAAGGCATAAGGCCCAAAGTAATCATTCATTCTCTTTACAGAATTTGGAACTGCAGTTCACTCAAAATCAATTATAGTTTTAATGCCATGATCAAACACTGCATTTTTATATCTGTTACTCATCAACCACAGAACTCCTGGAAAAAGCTGTTTTATACAAAAAATGTCACACTTAAGACTGACCTACTTTACAAATGCAAGAATAAAAGAAAATATTTAAGCTAAGAGGGATCCAAAGCTTTATGAAGTGTTTGAAGTTGAAGCGGGTGGAGACACAGGATGGAAACTTGTCTAAGGAGCGGGAGCTGTACCCATGAAATAGAGGCTGTGGCCAGAACAAAGCTGTAACTTCAAGAGGGATGTGATAGAGGAAATCCCCCAGCTTCCAGCCCAGCCCTCAGGGAAGGAGGGCACATTAATCACTTTGTTTTACCACTGAAGGACAGCTCAGGAAAGCCCTGTGACCCTCCTGATAACTCTGGTTCCTCTCCTCCAAGCCTCACCAAGAGATCCTGGACGCTGTGTGGAGAAAATGACTTTCCACCACACAGCAATAAAAACAAGCTCTGACTTTCAATTACACCTCAGAACCAAATCGCTCATCCATAAAAACATTTGTGTATTTTCCAGTAAGTAGCTGAGAGCCAGAGACAAAAAGTCTGTGGCTTATGGCTCTCCCAACCCCCTGATGCCAAAGCACCAGCACCTGGAACCTCAGCCTGGCTCTGCAAACCTTCCAAAGGCTTGCACAGGGTTTCAAACTGGCTCATTTAAAGCAGAAAAATGTATTTTCTTTTATTCCCTAAAGGTCACATAGTTATTTCTTCCAGCTACAGAAGTTCAGCACAGAAGGGAAAAGTCTCCAGCTATTTAGATCAACAGACTTCCGAGAAAACTGGCATTTAAAAATCCTACCCCAAAGGAAAATACTGAGCATTCAGCTCATGTTTTTACAAGAGTGACAACGACTGAAGTCACAGTGTGAGCAGCTGGTGTCTCACAGCAACCCAAAACTTTTCCTAAATGCTGAGGTGAGGAAGCACATTCCAGCTCTCCTGGGAACACGAGACTGGAGTGGCAAGTGACGTGGCACAGCTCCCTTCCCACACCGAGCCCTTCCCCGGCACCTCAAACCAGCACAGGAATTGCAACAGAAATATGAAGGAAGTGGCAAATTTGAGCAACCCACCTTCCATCAAACCCAAAGCATTGCTCAGGTGTTCAACAAATCCCCTGCAACCTCACACTTCAAGGAGGAGGAACAAATTCTTCAGGAGATCAGCTGTCCCTAAGTACTTGTTGCTGTTCTTTAATGAAAGGACAGGCTGGTACCAGGAACGAGCAGGATGTGACACTTCTCCCAGTGCTGTGAGTCCAGGGGATTTACAGCTCCTCTCTCCTTCCCTGGCCCCAGGAGCACAACTGCGGAGCCCTTCCACAATCTCACCCAGAGATTAAAATTAAGAAGGTAAAAATGTCTGTGCATGGCCCAAGGATTTTGCACCCCACTTGATGAACTCAGCCCAAATTATGCTTGGGGGCTCTGTACAGGTATTTTACAGGAATTCTTTCCAGCATACACAGGTGCAAAAACCCCTGGAGCAAACATACCAATCTAGTTAGGTATGTGTAACTTCAATGCCAGTTGTACTTAAAAGCACACATCTGGACCATGATAGGATGACTCAAACTGCTCAGCAGAGTTGTGAAGTGCAGGAACTCTGCAAGGAAGGAAAACAGTACCCAAACAATGGGATCCTGAAGGCAAAAATCTCCCAGAACTTCCCAGTTTGTGCTTTCTAGCACCTTTCATTTATTTAATGAAAAGTGCATTGCTCACATTTTCCTTCCCATCCGATTGCTCCTGGCAGATGGAAATTAATGACCAAATCCCTTTGGAGAAGTCACCTGGGAACAGTTCCATCAGCCACCTAATGAGAGGACAAGGGGTCACTCTGGAACGTGTTCAAACGAGGGCCTGCTTCATTAACAGCAGGAAGCTCCCACTGCTTCCAAACCCTTCTCCCATGGCCATCCTTGGGCAGCACAGACACTGCTTCAGCCACCCCCAGTCTGCCACATTCCAGACTCTGCCAGCTGAAATCCAAACGTGGATAGGAGAGCAAGAGGCAGCAGAAATCTTCTGTGTCGTGGTTTAGGTTTGGCAAAATCTTGGGAGGCTGCAGATTTCATGTGACATCAATTCTCTAACAGAAGAATTCTGTATCAGATCTGCCACAAGAAGGCTGCTGCTGTTTAAGTCACTCTGACTTCAAATTCCATCATTAAAACACTGTACATTTGTGAGGGCGTGAGGTAAATAATACAATACAAAGTATTTTTAGAGACAACCAGTTCAAAAATTCCAGATCACAATAAACGGACAGTTTAAAATTTCATCTCATTTTTGACTGTAAGTCATTTCTTCCTAGGGATTTAAAGCCTTCAGAGAGCAGTGTTTGAGGACAGTGCTGCATCACCAATGCTGACCTCCTAATCCAAGTGTTCAGTTTTTATGTAATTACAGAGAACTGTGGGAACCCAAGGGAAAAACTCCTCTCCACCCAACATCTCCGATTCAGAAGATAAGAATGCAGTGTGTGCAGAGCTGCTCCAAAATGGAACTCCCAAATAAAAAAAATCAGATGAAAAGCAACTGATTCAGTTTTGCAGCATGCCAGTACATTTAATTTTCCCCTCTCTTCTATGAAGATTCTCTAATTTGTGTAATATTTATCAACAACTTCAATATTAATTCTGTTCTGAGCTGCCTATGGGCACGCTGAGGAGGGGATCCCATCACTGCTCTGTTTTCTACATCTGAGTAATTTCCTTGGGAAAACAGCATGGCTGTAACTGTAAAAGCACACAGACATGAAAGCAGAGAAAGTCCTGGTGGTTTAGACCTGTCTTAGGAGACTTCATCTCACCATTATTAGCCTGACCCAAGGCAAGAATCTCCCTGATGACACAATGCTGATGTCACACCCTACAGTGCACATCCCCAGGCAGCAGAGGGATGCACAAGCAGTTTCCTTAGAGCTGGGATGCACAACAAACCCATCTGGATTCAATCTGCAGGGCCCTGGCTGTGCAAGCCCCAGGAACTCCCATGCCCAGGAGAAAGCCAGCACAAAGGGCTGCAGCAGTAATGAGGAACAGGGAGCTGATGGCAATAAAGTCACTTCAAAGCTTTCCAGGGGCTTCCAGTTCAGGCAGAGCAGGTTTGCATCTGAGCACAGACACAGGGCTCATAAAGGGCTCACAGCTGCCAAACCCAGCTCCAGCCCCACCCAACCTGGCCTTGGACACTTCGGTTGTGTCCAAGGCCAACAGACTTGTTGGCATCCGCAGTTTCTTTCTCTGGGCACCCTGTGCCAGGGCAGGCTGTGCTGAAAGCAACCCCCTGGTCACACCTCTTACATCTGTTCTTTACTTGGTGGGATCAGGGATGTGATGCACAAAGTACAGCAAAGCTGGTCAAACAGATGAATGCAGCAGTTGCTACAAACCCTGTGAGAAGTGCAGAGTATTTTGTGAGTTGGCCTGAGCTCCACTGCGAGGCTCTCAGGGTCTGTCAGGGAAGGAGAACTGAGATGACACTGCAGCAGTTCTCACAAACAGCTACAGCCCAAGGGCAGCACTAACAGAGGCTCCCATTTTTTCTTATCAGGACCAGTGGACTAAGGCAGGGCCAGAGGTTGTTCAAGCACACAATCCAGTTAAAGAAAGTTGAACTATCCAGCAGTTTATGGGACATCTGAACATGCTCAGTACAGACGATGGCACAAAATGAGACATCCCTGAAGGCCAGCAAAGCCAGGCTGTTCCACGAGATTAAACAGAGTAATAAAAATAAAAAATACACTCAGTCCTGAGCACTCTAAAAATGAAAGGGCAAACTCATCTGTCACTGGGACTTCACTGCTGTACCTGCCCAAGCTCTGGCCAAAGGCTCCTCAACCCACACACTCCCGAGGCACGGCCCAGGGAATTCCTCCTCCAGAGCAGGGAAAGGCTGTGGATGCTCAGCTGGCTGCAAAGAGCACCTGTGTTCATCCACAGGACAGGAATTGCCACACTGCAAAGAGCAGAGGCCTGGGGTGCCACCCTCAGCACTGCTAACACTATCCAAAACTGGAATAACTCTTCTGGACTAGATTCCAATCAAAATTCAATAATAAAAGGATTACACACAACAAAGACATTTCAGAGGTCAATCCTCTCCCAGACCTCCTTCCACTCCTACCAAATTCCTGGTCCAGAGCTCTAATATAACAAACTGAAAATGGATCAACATCAAAACAGAGACAGAAGCAGAAGTTCAAAAGGTTTCATTGCTCACTCTGTTCAGGAAACTCAAAATCTTAATCAATACAAACATTTTTCAGGAGCAGAATGATTAAGATGATGTTTTATCTTTTTTTAAAGCTGTTAAAAATCAAAAGCACCAATAAATCCAATTTAAGCCACAGAAAAAAGGAGGAATAGCTTTCTAAATGTATGTCAGTCACTAAACCAGTCCCAAGTTGCCAAAACTCATCCTGTTTGCAGACAGATCAACAGCATCCTTCCCAGGGGAGGTCTATTTAATCACTTCAGAAATTATTTCTTCCAGACAACAAAGAGCCATTAGATTACTTAATTAAAGGCCTGATTATCTCCAACCCAAAACAAGGGAAGGCAGAATCTAAAATAGGGAGATTTAACCAGCTGCCCTGGTCCTCATTATGCTTTGATTTCAATCAAGCACACACACGTCAAGCAAAGGGCAATAAATTACAACCATGTGTTGGAAGAAATTATCTTCACCATATTGGAAGTGGAAAGCCAAGGCTCTAACTGAGTGGTGTAAGATATTAGACTTCCATCTGGGAATAATAACCTACTGAACACAAACATACCAGAGCATTAGCTCCAGGCACTGCTGGAGTTAAACCTGGCAGCAGGAGATGGAAATGGAACAGTTGTTTTTTGGGAAAGTGACATGGATTTTTGGTAAAACAGATAACCAAGAAACATGCTTGCTGTTTAACACAGAGAACAGAGAGAGAACTACAACCTGGTGTAATTCCTCTTTAACCCAAATGCCTGCAGAAAGGAAAGGTGGGAAACTCCAGAGATACAAATGTAGTTTGCACTAAAACAGACACTTAATGCCAATTCAGCACTGGTTCACAGGCACTGAAGGTTCAGCAGAATTGTTCTTCTCCAGCTTACATGATTTTATTACATGCAATATTACAAGACTTCCCCCCCAAACTTGTTTTGACACTACAGTCACTCAGTGGCCATTAAGCTTTTGGGGACAAAAATGGATTTTAAGGTCCCTAGCAAGCAAATCTGACTGGATTATTCCATACAAACTGTTAACAAACCCACAACAGGCTGTTTCCCTCAAAACACCCACAACAGCAGGTGCCAACCCCTTGGGAAATGGCAAATACAATGCAGTGACTCACTGAACGTAGGTGGAGACTTACCACACCTGATGAAAAGAGAAATCTAAAAAGGAAAGGTGTGTGGGCCAAATGGGACTGACACAAGGAAGAACTGAAAAATCTGAAGCGCTGGGAGAAGCCTGAGATGAATTCTGTGAGATATCAGCACTTTCTGTGTTGGAGGTAAAAGGGGAGCTGATCCAGGGGAGGTTGGGACCACATGGGGAGAGCAGAGTGGGGTGGAGATGTTCTCCAAGTGCCCACTTATCTACAATGCTGGGATGACCAGCACCAGCTGCGTTTGGAAGCTCAGGAGTGAAGTGAGCTCTGTGCACAGCAACCTCTGAGAGACCTGGGGTTGTTCAGCCTGGAGAAAGGAGGCTCTGGGGTGACCTGGCTGGGGCCTTCCAGTGCCTGAAGGAGCCAACAGGAAAGATGGAGAGAGACTTTGGACAAGAGGGAATGGTTTCCCACTGCCAGAGGGCAGGGTTAGATGGGATATTAGCATGGAATTGTTCCCTGTGAGGGTGGGCAGGCCCTGGCACAGCGTGCCCAGAGAAGCTGTGGCTGCACCTGGATTCCTGGAATTGTCCAAGGCCAGGCTGGACAGGGCTTGGAGCAACCTGGAACAGCAGAAGTTGTCTAGCAAGTCTGAACACAAAGCCACTACTTGCTCTGAAAAACCCAGCAGAAACTCTCATTACAGGAATAAAATGCCTGAACAGCCCAGGAAATTCAGGCAGGCTGGGGTCTGGTGTTCCCTGTGAGTGCTGTGATTACTTTTGTATCCAGTGTTACCCCTCTTGCGTGTAACAGCAGCTGTGGTTACAGAGGCAGCTCAGAAACATTATCTGCCCCACAGAGGGTCAGAACAGCCTCTTAAGGGACTGCTGGTGAGGAGCTGATGTGTCAGGTTTGAGGCTTCTCCCTCAGCAGCATTTTCAACCTCTTCATCTGCAGCCACTGCACTTAAACTGGCATTTTTAAAGAAAGAATTTGTAATGTGAAGTATCAATTAGCCTGGTGTCCCCTGTGAAGGATCTGTGTGGGCAGGCAACCTCACCAAAGTGAGCAGAAATGATGAAAGCCTCTGCAGATCAACACAAAATGTAGATTTTCTGCACACTGCCTACAGACTGATCCCTGCTCCTGGAGGGTGAACCTGGAATAGATGTCCCCAGCTAACAGTAACCAGAATTCCCACAAAAGATACAGTCCTAAGGACTGCCAGCATGCTCAGCTCTTTGATTAATCCATCAAAGAGCCTGAAGTATCTCCCAGTGCTAGAAAAGCTCTGCTGTGCCTGGCTCTGGAATTGGGAAGGACACTGGTTCCTGGCCCTCCCTCCCCAGCTCCAGGAGCTGCCAGAGCAGTGACACTGCCAGGGCAGTGACACCTCCATGGACTCTGCCTGGCTCAGCCCCACTGCTGGCTGTACAGGCATTCCCAGGGTCAGCTCCCAGCCCCAGCAGCCATGGAGTGACATCCCTGGCACTGCCACCCTCCCACCACAGCCCTGCCCAGGCAGCCCCAGCAGCCATGGAGTGACATCCCTGGCACTGCCACCCTCCCACCACAGCCCTGCCCAGGCAGCCCCAGCAGCCATGGAGTGACATCCCTGGCACTGCCACCCTCCCACCACAGCCCTGCCCAGGCAGCCTCAGCAGCTGCTCCATGAGGAATTGCTGCAGTCATTCCCAACCCAACGTGCTGGCAAGAGCAGCACTGAGGGAATTTCCACCCTCTGGTCTCCAAGTAAAAATTAAGCTTCTGCTGTCAAAACACAAAAATCCAATTGTCCTATTCAGAAAAGTGCAGAGCCCAACTGCAAGAACAAAAGCCTGTTTCTCCCCACATCTCTGTTGGAGGTGAAGTACAAATCCTGATTTTAAGCACAACAAACCCTTCAGACACTGAGGTTAAGTTTCCTTAACTTGGCAAATTCTTTCCACAAACGCCACAATTTTTTTACACTGCTCAGCCAAACATTAAGCCACCCCTGTCCTCTTTTCCTCCTCCACTTTTGGGATCACAAGAAGTGTTCTGTGCTGGCACCTGTGCCCATAGTCTGACCTGTCCTCCTGGCTGTGATCCCTCCTGGGTCCCCTCTGACCATTCCTGCCTGTAAAACCTGCACAGAAAGATGGAATTTGGAACAAAATCACCTTTTGCTTCCACACAATACATGAAGACTGTTATATAAAGGTACTGCTGTACCCCACACTGAGCAGGGCTCAGCAGAATCACCTCAGTCAAAAACCTGCCCTGTGCTTTCCTTTCAGCAAATTCAAGCTGTTTAAAGAAGTTATTGTATCCAGCCATGACTTCATGGTCATCTGAGCAGAGAGGGATTTAAAAAGACAACCTTGGTTCCATAAACCTCCTCATTTTCATCTCAGGGTATTAAAAATCTTATTGGTCCTGTTCTGCTCTGCATCTGGGGAGTAACTGCAAATTTGGCTTTGCTGAATATGCAAAATTCCTTTTTTCCAGTCAGTTCAGATACCAATAACAACTGTTACTTACAAGAGAAGTTGGAGAGCTATGAAAATAATGCACCAAAAGAAGTAAAAATTTGATACCTGTAACAGAAGTGTGATGCTTAACACATTTGGACAGGCTGCATTTACATTGAGCCACAGAACCCAGCAAGAAAAGTTCCTTTTAATATGCTTCTGTCAGCACTGTAACATGATAAACTACATCTAAGGCTGTGTTTTATCTCCCTTTTCAGGCAACATGAAGCAGCAATGAAGTTTGTTCACTTTTTTCATGGTCTTTAGGCACCTTCCTAAGAAAGTGTCCCAGGAAAGGACTCACTGGTTCATTTTGCTTTGCAACACTCACTTGCTGCATAGTTTTAGCGTCACTTTCCACCCCAGCACTACTTAGGAGAACACAGAGTAGAGAGCCCACAACTGAACCTGATCACATCCCAAGGATGTGGAGCTAAGTGCAGTGCAGGACCAGTGCAGGCCCAGTTTACAGAAATTTTTTTCAGCTGGTAACTCACCCAGACACCTTCCTATTGCTGCTTTGAAAAGCCACTGCCTAATCTCCATTGATCTCACACGCGCTCCGTTAATTCCTTTGTTTTACACCTCTTTCATAAGACAGGGCCTGAAAAAAGCATCCTGCAGCAGAAGTCCACTAATCCCTGCCCAAGTGCTGCACTTCAGCCTTCAGTGCCTGTCGTTTTACTGGGAGATGTGAGAGCTGCTGCAGCACTCAGAGATTTTTTAAGAGTACAGCCTTGAGGGAATGGAAAATGCAGATGGTTTAAGACTGAATTAGAGATCAAAGAGAAGCCAGGTCATGCCAGGACAGAGAGAGCATCAATCTGTTGAAGGAGGAAGGAGGTGGGAAAGCACCTCAGCATCTGCCTCTGGCACCAGCTGACAGATTTGATCAGGTCTGGCATCACAAACCCAGCGCTGCCTCTCCCCCAGCCTGCCCCAGGGGACACAGACAGACAGACAGGGCTCTGAGGGTAGGACTGACATACAAGTCTCTGTACTGGTCAAAGGCATTGTTGGCTTCCACCTCCAGCTTGCGCAGGCGAGCCGAGGGCATGGCACCGTCCTCCAGGGGAGGGTCGTACTTGTTGCTCCAGGGTGACCTGCAGGGAGAGAAGGAAAGGGACAGTCACACCAGGGGACAGGAAAAACAGTCAGAGAGTGTCTTAGGCTGGAAATGGGGGTGTGTGTTCTATTCCTGTCTGTGGGGCAGTTCTCTTCTGTTCATTGGGCAGTTTTTCTTTATCTCTTCCACAAACCAATCCTCCCTCCAGGAGATATCTCCTGTTAATGGGCCATTAATTATTAATTATCTTCTGTCCATGGCCAGTGAGTGTCCCTGCATGGCTGATAAAATTCCATCATCCCATGGGAGATGCTCTGCCCAGGGGGAGGAGCCAAGCATTCCTACCTGGATACAATCTGAGATTTTGGGACACCACAGCAGCCTTCTCCACTGCATTCCCAGAGGAGCAGCTCTTCCCCACTGCATTCCCAGAGGAAGCCCAGGCCCATCTCCACCAGCCCTGGAGCTTCAGAGGAAAACTCCAGCCTTGTCCAGGATCCCTGCTCCAGCAGAAGCACAGCTGGCACTGCAGGAGGGTTGAGCCCCCATGGAATGGGACTGTGCCACCACCCTGACCCACAGGGTGTCAGGGCCTGTTCTGACTCTGTCAGTAGGGTTTTTTTCATTTGTACTATTACATTTGTATTTTTAGTTTTCCTAGTAAAGAACTGTTATTCCCATTCCCATATTTTTGCTTGAGAGCCCCTTAATTTCAAAATGATAACAATTCAGAGGAGGGGGTTTGCATTTCCCATTTCAGGGGAGGCTCCTGCCTTCCTCAGCAGACACCTGGCTTTTCAAACAGAGACAACGAGACAGAGCCTGCTCATGGCCCCGAGGCTGCCAGAGCTCCCAGGAGCATGTGGACAACACTCCCAGGGATTGCTGGGGTGTCTGTGCAGGGCCAGGAGTTGGCCTGGATGGTCCCTGGGGGTCCCTTCCAGCTCAGGATATTCCATGGCTCAGAGAGGTTTAATATTGGTGGGTCTGACCTCATCCACAGATGCTGAACTTCCAAAAAAACCAAAAGGTGCCCAGAGCAATCTACCTGTAAGAAGTGCACTCTCCACAGCCATTTCAAACACTGGCAAAAAGGGGACACTGAACCCTCAAAACTCGCCTGGGGGTCATTCCCTGCCTTCAGGTTTTCTATATATATAAAAAAAAAATATATTGGGTTTCAATCTTTTCCTTCTTATATATTCAACAATAAGGCTTCAGCTGTTGAACATTAAATATTAAAAACTGCTTTCATGCAAATACAAATTGATTGTGCCGTTTATTTAGGATCTGACAGTATTTGAGCCAAACACTGCTGGCTATGATTAAGGTCCACATTGTCCTCCACTATTCTGCTTTGAAATAAACTCTACCTTTAGCATAACATTAGGAAACCCTTTGAACAGTTTGAAGGATTTAACAGGGTTTGTAAAGCTGCAGGTTTTACAACAATTTCTGCAGGTGTGGAAGAGATTTTTGTGTTCTTAACGAAAGATTTGGTATTAAAAGATTAATGGAACTCTTTGCCCATCTGCTTGAGGCTTTTATAACTCCCGTTCTGGAAACCTGCATTTTGCTTTTCATTTCCCCTTGGAGTAACCAACTTACACATAGCACTGCTGGCTCAAAGAAAAGCACCTCCACCCTTTATCTCCCCCTTCCCCACTCACTTTTCCCAGCCCCTGGCTGCACCACCACGTCCCAGTGCTGGCCACAGGGAAAGGCTTCTTTTCTTTGTCACTCATTTCTCAGAAAGGCAGCAGGCTCTGACACCTCTTTGGTGCAAAGCACAAAGCCCAGCCTCTGCTATGCTCCCACAACTCCTCCTGACCACACCCGACAGGAAAGGTGAGACTAGGGAAAGTGGAGTAGTTGTGTCACTTCCACCCAAGTGATGTTTTCAGGTCATGGTTCTCATCTCAGGGCTGTGTCCAGTTCTGGGCCCTCACCACGAGAAGGACCTGGAGGGGCTGGAGCACCAGGAGAGGCTGGGGAAGGGACTCAGCCTGGAGAAAAGGAGGCTCAGGGGGGCCCTTCTGGCTCTGCACAGCTCCTGCCAGGAGGGGACAGCCGGGGGGGTCGGGCTCTGCTCCCAGGGAACAGGGACAGGAGCAGAGGGAACGGCCTCAGGCTGGGCCAGGGCAGGCTCAGGGTGGACACCAGGAGGAATTTTGCCATGGAAAGGGTGCTCAGGCCTTGGCAGGGGCTGCCCAGGGAGGTTTGGAGTGCCCATCCCTGGAGGTGTCCAAGGAAGGCCTGGACATGCTCTGGGCTGGGGACAGGGTGGGGACTGGTCAAGGTTGGACTCGATGGTTTTGGAGGGTTTTTCCAACCTCAGTGATTCTGGGGTTTTGTGATTTTAAACAGCTGCTTAAAATGTGGTTGCTTTGGAGAGGAGTCAACAGCCACAAGACCCAGCTGGGTCAGGCTGGAAGGGCCCACAGGGCCTCATCTGGTGCCACCTCCCTGCTCCCACAGGGTCAGCTAGGGCACAGGGCACAGGACTGAGTCTGGATGGGGCTGGAGCATCTCCAGTGAGGGACACTCCACAGCCTCTCTGGGCAATGCGTCCCAGAGCGTGTAAAGTCGCTCTTCCTCACATTCAGGTGGAGCTCCCTGGGATCAGTCCCTGCCCGTTCCTCTGGTGCCACTGCTGGGTTCCAGGGAGCAGAGCCCTGCTCAGAGCCCCCCTTCAGACAGGGACACACAGGGATGAGGTCCCTTCTCAGCTCCTTCTTCACTCCTTTACCTAAAATCTCTGAAAGAGATTCACATAAACCCCCCCGGTGCTACCCTGGTGCTCCCAGATGGCTCAGCTGCTGCAGAGGGTGAGCAGGCAGCTCCTGCAGAACCACCAGGAGATGCTCCAAGTGCAAACACCAAAGCTCTTCCCCTGGCTGCAGGAACGGCACTCAGGGGCAGCCCAAACACACCCTTCCAGCCAGCAGCTTGTGGCATTTTCATCCCAATCCAGCTGGAGCCAGCAGCAGCTTTACCAACAAAAAAACCTCCTAACACAGCCCTGTATTTTTTATTTTTGTGGAAATGCACCCACAACACATTTAAACACTTAACTGGAGGCTATTTGAAGAAAGACAGATGGACAAGCACTTAAATTTCAAAAGTCAGACCTCTAATTTCCCCAAAAGAGAATGGTTTGTGTTTCAGCTAACAGGTTTCACTGTTGTTGGCCCCAAATTCCCCATAAGGATTCCATTTAACAGAGTGATCAAACACACTTCGAGTGGAAATGTATGGACAAAGTCAGCAACCTTGAAGTCTAATATTAAAAAATAAAATTAATAAAAGCTCTGCCTTCACAATGTGGATTCCAGGACCATTTGATATCCTTCACAAACCTTTGTTATTCCAGGAGCACTCACAGAAGTACCTGTGAGACTCCCACAAGCAGGATTTAATAATATGAAGAAAATAAAATTATCTATTTATGAAGATCCAAGGAGACTCCAAAAATCCACTTTCTAGTCTGATCCATGTTCAACATGGACCAAACCAAGTCTGTCTAAACATAAGGAAAGACTAAACTGTGCTGGGCTAAGAATTAGGATGTTCACTTCTCACAGCAGCTTTTTTTCCAGGCAAATTCCCAGTCAAATTGTGAAGCCACTCGAAAAACCCAACCCTGTAAAACTGATGCCCAGTGAGAAAGTCTGACTGCCCAGCCCCACCTCTCCTGCTGAAGCACAGCGAGGCTCAGTTGCCCACAGAATGCTTGGAAATACTTGGATTAAAAGAATTTCTTGCTAAAAGAAATGCAATTAGCAACCTGTCCAATAGGAAGGAAAGGTGTTTAGCTTGGAGTGTGCAGGAACTGGGGATGCAGCACGTGTCAAGCAGGGAAAAAGATTCCCTGGTACTTCAAATTGAGCATGTGGGTCTGAAAAATGACTGTGGAAATATCAAAAGCTTTTAAAAGCCCAGTGAACTCCTCCTAGATCTTGGCCTAATTGATTAAATTATTGTAAGAGCCACTTCCCAGTAACAACTGCAGATTTTATGAGGTATGAAGCAGTGTCTGGACACAGGCACAGAATGGGATTAACATGCACAGGGCAGTGTTGCTGGGGTTTCAAAGGCTTCTGCTATGGGCTGAAGGAAAGAATTTACTTCATGAATCAGAGCTGGGACCAATCAATTCCAGAAGGAAGAATCACTTCAATCCAGAATGCCTGAATCAAAAGCCTTAGGAACAGGATTCTTTCATGCCAGCAATTAACACATGGTGCCTGTTCTAGAGGAACAAATGGAAGAGCTTTTCTGAAACCTCATTACTTAATAAGTCCCGAAAATTTCAAAGTGATTTTAAAAACCAAATTCCTCCTGCTTCCTTGTAGCTATTTAATACCTTCTCAGAAAGAGATGGAGCAAATTTCAGAGGCAGGAGTGACACTGACCTTAGAGGAAGGCCTGTCATGTACCCTAATTAAACACAGGGGTTATTAATGATTGCACCATGTCCCATTACTGTCTAACCAGTGCCTTTTCCAGCTCCCTGAGTCCCTGGTGACTGATGTCCACGTCAGCAGCCTGAGCAGGATGCAAAGGGGCTGCAAGAAACACCACGACTTCAGGGAGAAAGCATCTCTTGAAAGATCCACAAGAAATTCAGGATTTAATCCCTCCTCCTGCCTCTGCCAGAGGGGCTGCAGCTGTGTGGGTACATCTCATGGGGGGCAGAAGCTCTAAGCTCCTATTTTATCCACTAATTCAGAACTGATTACATGCAAGTAGCTGCTAACGCAGATCTAACCAGCTGGGGCACACAAAATTAGTGCAAAATGCTTTTATAGAAGGCACCAGGCTCTTTTGTAGAAGGTTGGAATAGTTTGTAAATATGACATTAGTGCCCTAAAGAACGTGAGTGACACTCCACCTTCGCGTCCTGCTCACTTGCTGGCCCCCTGCAATAGGTTGTATTTTAAACAACTCATTAGGATTTACACTCAGCCATAATCCAGAGGCACTGTCAAACTCTGCATCCACTCTCATTCTCCATCTCTTGTTTCTAGGACAAAATGTATCTCAGCATGTTCTCTGTGTAAATCATCCACACACACGTGCTTCACATTAGAGCAGGACCTTTCCTGCAACTCAAAGCAACTGAACCAATTCATCTCGAATCCTTTACAAGCTCACCTGCTTCTGCAGTGATGCCTGAGCCAAAAAAAGATTTGTTAAAAAATATTTTCTGAAACTCTACTTTGAAACACAATTCTTGAAACATTCTGGCCAGATAATGTAAAACACTACATCAAATCTACACAGAGCAAAGTAAGACTCTTTCTGGAGATAATTCCAAGCACTAAAATGTACATTATGACACTGAAGGTACAAGAAGAGATAAGTGGAAGCCTGAGAATCATCCCCAGAAGTAGCAGGATGGCTGAGCTGGTAATCCAGGGCAGGAGATGAATGGGGTCGTTACCTCATAGCCTAGCATCCTTTGTTAAGGGAAAGAATAAAAGTGCTGCAGGAGTCACAGAGGTTTCTGGACTGTAAACTCATGATTCTTAAATATCTGGAACTATACCACTGTCACTACAGCCATTAAGGAAAGCCAGGCAATGTGAGAAAGGGAAGGGATTACTTAAAAATAAATGAAAAACATCATCCCAACTGCAAGGTAGAGGAAAATACATTTCCTCTGAAATGTGAAAATTCTCAAATGTGAAAAAAGAGAGACTGTGCTCAATGTGGCAGCCAAAACACTGAAACCTGATTGTACCAGCATTACAGCCCCTCCTGCTTCAAAATTAATTATATTGTAATTATACACAGCTTATAGGGTTCAATTATTTTCATTGTTTTTTTCTCCAGTCCTCAGAATATATCAGCTATTTTGGTAGATGGGGATTCCTTTTCTTTGGTAAAAACTTGGGCCAAGATTTTCAAACAGAACTAATGACTCTGAGTCCAAAGTCAGTCAATTCTTTGCAAAACATTGAGTGAAAGAGCCTTTCCCAACTGGCAAATCCACCCTGTTTTGTACAAGCTGAAGATGATTTTGTTTAAACCCATGGCTTGCATCATCTCTTTTCTGTCATTATCCATTCCAGAGATTTTATAACTTTGCATTGCTCTGATTTCCTATCAAGGCTATTTCTGCTAGAGAACTGACTGGTTTCAATCCAGAATACAGAAAACAAAGACAAATACATCAGTCACCCCCTTCAGCACGGTAACAACAGCACATTTGGGGCTCTAAATCTTTAAATGACTGATGGTTTTTTGGCTGAAAATAAGAGGGAGAAGGGCCTGCAAGGCCTGCCCATGGATGTCATTTAGAGAGCAGCAGGTAGCCCCAGCTCTGGCTGGGAACTCACCTGTACGAGTCCCCATCTCTGTTGTAGTCACACAATAGATAATCCTTCCCCACCACCTTGTCTCGTGCAATCTTCAAGGGCTGATCCACAGAGGAGAGGAGATCTTCACACAGGCTCGGGACCTGCAGGGGGGAGCAAACGGGGAGGGGAGAGAGGGCACCACGTTAAGGTTGGAAGGCACGGGCACCCCTAAGAACAGCTTTTGTTATTAACAGCCCACATCTGTCCCAAAGCCAAAACTCCTCATGAAATCACTTCATTTACAACACAGCCCTGTGCTCTCACCTCCAATAATTTCAGGTGTAATTACTGCCACACATCTGTGGCCCAGCACACCTCAGTACACACACGCTCCACGTTCACTCTGTGCCAAGGCTGGCCAGGGCAGCGACTGTCCAGGGCTGGTGGATGAAGGTAAATATTTACAGTGGAGTGGGAATGAGGGAGCTGCTAAAGGAATCCACCAACCATAGGCTGGAGTGAGCTTTCCCAAGCTCCCCTCTGGGTCAAGCTCAGAGCAGTTTCCAGGGACGTAGCCAAGCATGACCAGGCTGGCTAAGGTGAATAACGTGTCTGTGTGCGTCACGTGTCAAATCCAACACACCTCCTGCATCCTCCACAGCTTCCATGGATCCGGGACCCAACTGCCTCCCTGCTCTGCACGTGGACAAAGACAAGCTCTGCTTCCACCGTGGCAGAGGGTCTGTGATGTCCTGCAGGGACACGAGGCTCCATGTCCCTGCACACACTTCAGGTAACGTGCAGCCCTGTGCCCCAGTCCAGCCCAGGGACCACCAACAATCATTCCTGCAGCTGCTGCCCTCAAACAATCAGTGCATCGTGTGCTTCCTGCTGGAACAACAGTCCAGATTTCACTGCAAGGAAATGGACTGAAGCAAAATGCCCTTTCCCAACAACACAACAGGACCACAGGACAACTGGCATGCTCTTGAACTGATTGGTAACAATGTGCTAATAAAACAAGAAAGAAATAAGCAGTGTGAAATGTCTTCTGCATATCACTCTGCACCATAGAGACGAAAACCTGACTGAGAACATGAGGACAAAAGGCAATCAAGGGCAAAATTAATCATGGAGTGATGAATTCACAACTCATAAGAAATGAAAAGCAGAGCGAGGGAGGAATAAAGAAAACATGGAAATGTGCTTTCTTCTCTTCAAGCCATTGATTCAGTGAATGGATTAGCACCATTTCAAAGGAAAGAAGCCTAGAGGAGAAAAAACAAATTTGGGGTGCAACAGCCCCGAAACTATTTTAATGCACTAGACTGGACAGAAGAGCTCAAACTGCCCAGAACAAAAACATTCCTAATCCCAAGTACAAGGCAGTAACACACAGAGGATGACAGTCAGAGTGAGCAGGGACACATAAACCAATGCGACTATGAAAAATTAAAAAAAAAAAAATCCTAAATGGAAATGACAAAACAAACTGTGGCTGCCTCATCCCTGGAAGTGTCCAAGGTCAGGCTGGACAGGGTCTGGAGCAACCTGGGACAGTGGAAGGTGTCCCTGCACATGGCAAGGGTGGCACTGGATTTAAGGTCCCTCCAACCCAAACCATTCCATGGCTCTCAGAGGAGACCAGCAAGTGATGCAACACCTGACCCACACAATCAATCCTTAAATACACAAAAAATCAGATGCAAACCAAGACATGGTTGGTAAAGTGCTGAAAAAGCTGAAATATTCATCTGAGTGTTTTTATTTTGGTCTCTACAGACTGTAATGTGGCTGTGAGTGAGAACTGCAGAGCCCAGACCAAGAGCAGGGCAGTTCAGGATTTAACCCAGCCCGGGGCTCTCATGGGAGTTCCTCCTTTGGTACCTGCAGGCCTGGCTGAAGAGGCCTCAAAACCACAACACATTCCTGGGTAAATAGAAGTGGACAAGCAGCAGCAGCTTTTAGGGAAATTCTTCCTCTTCCTGAGACCAGACAACCCAAACACTTCCTGGGGCTGATCCAAATCAGCAGTGTGGTGGTGTAAGGTAGGTGTAATGATCTGTGTCTGTGAGCACATCTGGTTCCCCTCTGTCCCTTCCTTCCCTTCCCCATTAACCATTAGTTTTGGGTCAACTCTTCAGGCTGACAGCAACTCAATCTGCCTGCTTGACCTTCAGATAGAGCCCAGCCAGCCCAGAGCAGCCCAGCACTGGAGCTGGATCCAGAGGTGACCAGTGGAACACAGCCCTTGGCCACGAGCCCATCAGCACAGGGAAACACCCAGGAACAGACTGGCTCTGACCTGCCTTTGGGATGAGCAATAGGGATGAAAACAGAATCGGGGGGAAGTGGCTTTTTCCCAGCCTCTGTTTCCACTCTGTTTCTTTGGGAACAGCCTACACTACACGTGTGGTAAGGGAGCATGAGAGGCCTCGCTGTGCATTCCTTCAACCCCAAATATCCACACAAAACATTCTCACAAGAAACTCAAACCCGAGGCCAAGTTGATACCCCTGCAGAAAAGCTGAATTTACAACTCTTATAAAAAACCCCTCACAAGTAACTTTTAGATTTAACTTTCTTTTAAGAACAGCACATGCCTGGTGTGGGGTTTCTGCAGGGCTCAGAGCACAATCCCATATTGACTAGAAGAACTTGTAACCCATTGTTTTTTTAAGATGCAATCTACTGAACTAAACTTATCTGTGGATGATTTGGTAACAAAAATTCATGAGCAGGGTCTCTTTCCCAATTTCTGAGGGCTGTGGTTATTCCTACAGCCATAACAGTGACTGCATTATCTCACACACTTACTGGAATATAATACTGCACTGTTTTATAACCCTCCACCGTAAAACAAGCTGTATATCCCATCTCCTTGGTACAGACACTCCACAGGACTTCAGGCAATCTATTCTTTTCCCCTTCTTGTCTTTCAGAATAAAACAGAAGAAAACCTACTCATCTAGTTTGGAAATATTAGAAAATTTCTACAGTATTTATAAAAAACAGATATTCCAGCTGATGGAACTACTCGTGTAATTCTAATTATTGGAAAAGCACCCAAGTGTGGCACAGTTACTCCAAGAATGTAATTTTTATACTATTTAGTACATCAACTAATAATTATTAATTAATTATTATTACATTCCTAATAATTAATTTACCACTTATGCACACTGCCTTTCCTCTTCTACTCTTGAAAACTGCTTACAAGGCAAAGGCAGTAATTTGAACAAGGTAATTTGCAGCTTTAAACACTTCAGGTTTATGTTCATGAGACTATGACTCCTTCTGAATTTAGGTCCTTTGGATTCTTTTCCATGTCAAGTATTGACTCTTACTAAAACATTTAAACTACTGTTGTGCACATTCAGACTCTTGCAGGATTCAGTTTATCTTCTGATCCCAGCAAAGGCAACTCTGCTTGGAAGGCAAGTGATGCTCTGAGTTTTCAACAACTGTGGATTTGTGAATTTTTCTTTTTAAGGTTGTTCTATGTTAACTGAAGAGCCAAAACTCACTCAGGTGCCTGAGAACTTATCTATGGCAGTCATCACATGTGGAATTTTGACTTAAATTTAGAAACACAAGAATTAAGCCACTCCTCAGGACAAACTGAAACACCAAAGCAGTGATTTTGTTCCATTCATCACTGCACTACAAATAAATGTCACTGTGGTGCAAACACTGGAGGACGAGGTTCTTTTATAAGCAAAGACTGGGCTCCCACCTCTGTTCTGACACAATCTTTTCCCATTCTAAGCACTGCAAGGTCACATGCAGAACACAATCTGCACCTTGTATCTCCAGCTGAAGGCCAGCATTAATGTCACCTGGCCCTACTGCAACCTTGTTCCCCCCAGATCAGCTCTCAGTCATCTCTTCTGGTGGCTCTGGCTACTCAGGAAGTGAGACCACCCTCAATGTAAATTGGAAAGAAAAAAAGAAGATCTGGGGCTTGGCCTGGAAGAACAGCAGCATCATTCAGAAGGAACCGGGCACGGTGTTTGGGGGATATTTTTTTCCAAGGAGATACACAAAGGATGTGTAGTGCAGAGGAAAGAAAACCTGAATGAGAAAGTGAGGGAAGCGTGTCGAACAAGGGTCCTGTTGTCCTGTGTAACCAAATTCTCCAGCAGAGCTGCCCAGGTATGTGGACAGTGTTTTAATTAAGGCAACTGCTCTGCTATCAAGACAAATAATCACTTGTGCCAAAGTGGAAACCGTACCCCTTTCGGAGTAGTTAAGCTCAACCATTCCTTCTGAACTCACTTCTTGGTTCAAGGAGCTTATTAGCAATTAAACAATTGCTTCTGGATTATTTTTTAAAGTATTTTTAAACAATATGTAAAAACAAATTCATAGAGGAAAGAGGAGTAATATCTCAGTTCTCCATGTCTGACACACAGCCCCCATCCTTTCTTCTACCACACTGAATTGCACCAAATTCTGCACTTCACACACTCAGGACAGTTCCACTCCAGTTGAGTACACCCAGGTGGCTGTTTTCTTCTACAGCCTTGATTGAAAAGTACCACATCTACTACTGAAACAGCAACATTCCTGGTGTACCAGTCCTTAGAAAGAGTCTTTTTCCATGTTTACTCCGAGGTCAGCATTACTGACTTCCACAGGAACCTTACACACTGGAGAACTATGCTAAATGCAGCAAAATTAAAGAGTATACTTTTTTTTTTTTTCCTTAAAGAAGCAGAAGGAACAAGGAGGAACAGCTTCAGACTGAAAGAGATTAAGTTTAATTTGGAAATTAGAAAGAAATCCTTCCCTGGGAAGGTGGGCACGCCCTGGCTGCCCAGAGCAGCTGTGGCTGCCCCTGGATCCCTGGCAGTGCCCAAGGCCAGGCTGGACAGGGCTTGGAGCAGCCTGGGACACTGGGAGGTGTCCCTGCCTATGGCAGGGGTGGCACTGAGTGATCTTTAAGGACCCTCCCAACCCAAACATTTCTACAATTCTGGGAAGATGAGGCAAATTTCAATTAGCTAAGGAGCCATTCAGATCTATCTGTGTTTTGAATCTGCATCTGCAAGGTGCAGGTGTCTGAACCTGCAGATATCTGAACATGCATGTGATGAGAGCAGTTTTTAATTAAAAGCCCCATCCCACCAGGAAGGTATTTTCATCACATGTGAACTTCCAAAATGAAAGGAGGACAGAAGACCTGCTCCCATGGTTGGGGAAACCACACAGACACACAACAGTCCGTGGAAGCTCCCTGACCCTCTCACAAAATAACCCTCTGGCACACCTCCACAGTTATTTATTTCATCTAATAAAGCATTATTCTGATGTTTCAGGGTCCTTGCACAGGCTCAGAATTTCCTGTTCCTGCAGAAGGCAGGCACAGCCCAGCAAATGTTGTGGAAGCTCAAGAAGGCAGCCTGGCTCCACTCATCTTGGGCCTAAAACCACCAGTTAAGTCACTCCCACAAATCCACACAGTGCTAAACCTTAATTGGATCCATCACAGGTCCAAAGGCCACACAATCATCAAGCTTTGTTTATGAAATGACACTTAAATGGACTTCTGTATTCAGACATATAATTGACACTGGAAACAGCTCAGTGTTATTCATGTACTTGCTCTCAATTCCAGCACTGCAAGAATTGGCAAAACCAAAATTAAGCCAAATGAGCTTTTCTGGAAAAAGACAGATGTTAACAAGGTTGCAAACCCAGGTTTGTCCAGCTAACTGTGTCATAGCAGACATGTCACATTAATTACAGAATGTTTTAATTCAGCTTGAGGAACCACATTTAAAAAGGTGAGAACCATTCATAAAACAGGATCCTTGGCTTTCTTCCTGTGCCTTGCAGGATAAAACAGGGCTTTTGCTGGATTCCCCTTCTGAAACAAAAGGCAGCCATCTGGCAGGCACAGCCAGAGTGCCCTGGGCTGTGACTGGTGACCTGCAGGTGAAGGCTCCTGGATCCTATTACCAGTCCCAGTCCCAGGAGCCATCACAGAGTATCAGTATCTTGGGAAGTCCTGACTGCTTGTGTCAGAGTCCAGCTGGGCTTGGAGATATCCAGTAACAATTCAGGGATATGCAGGACATACTCTCTCCAGTGCTATTTCTCTATCCCAGCTTTCCCCTCCATCCTTTAAAGAGGTTAGGGAGGTTTCCATCTTCACACACACTCAGATATTCAAACAGATATGTTAAGGGTCTCTTAACACCAGCAGTGCAGTGGCAGGAGCCTGGAAGACAAAAAGGCTTAAAAATAGGAAGAATAAGTGATATAAGGCCAGAATTGAAAGTCCCTTTTCCAATCTCATGTCAGGAAGTGAGGTTGCTAGCTCTAAGCCAAGCATCACATTAACAGTTTACATATATTAATTGCTATCTCCAACTACCATCAGGATATTCAGAGGTAATCTTTGCTGGCTGGAAAAGCTCCTGCTTACAGCCACTCACCAAATGGAAAAACTGGCTCTCAACCACCATAAATTTATTCAGAGAGCCAGAGCCCCTTTCTTTAGCCAACAATCCTTGTATTAGAAACCTGCCTGGCTGCTGGGAGCTCATCCCACAGGTCAGCAAGTCCAGGCAGAACAGCAGGTCAAAGACTCAGCTTTGAGCCCACAGGGCTGTCAAAGCACTTCTGCTTCCACCACCTCTTTTTCAGCTTTCACTGGATCTGATTTTTTGTTTAAAACATCTTCCAGCCTCACCAGACGCTCAGCTGGCCATCTGCATCCAATTATTTTATCTCTCCCTGCAATGCTGCACACAGTGCTCAGGCTCTTGGACTCCAAACACAAAAAGCTCCAGTCACATTCTCATGTTCTTTACGGTCTGTGCAGCCCGAGCAGTGCAGTTTGCCTGGGGGTAAATTCTGTAGCTTTGTATATCTTCAGTGACTGAAGGCATGCAAGCAGATTTGGGACTTGCCTGGAGCTCGCATGAAGCAACAGCCTGAACTGTGTTCAAATATTTCAAAATCAGAAGTTTATACATTTTAAGATTCATCACTCCAGGACTTTCTAAAAAGTAACACATTCTACTAAAAATACTTCAGTATTCCCCTGTGATGAGAAAGGAGAGCTGATCACCTCCCAGATCTTTAATTGCAAACAGAGCCTTAAAAAATAACCAGCAAAGTTATGACTGCTGTGTCTGTAAAGAACTTTCACTTTAATTCTTCAATGGAAGCATTACTTGGTTCTGTTCTTCAAGAAAGCTTTCACGTTTGGGAAGGATTGCTGTTTCAATACCAGGCTTACTGGGAGAAGAGAGGGAGGAAGCTGTGGCTGTGAGCAACCTTCCCTCCCTCTCCTGGCAAGCCTGTCCATTCTGTGAAGGCCATTTTCTGTCCCTGCTTCATGCCAGGCATCTGATTTTCCCGAGTCAGCTAGATTTTTCATCTAATTTGTATTATACACACCCAGGCAAACATCCAAATTAAACACTCAGCAGGAAATTTGTACTTGCTAAAGGAACCTGCTTGACTTGCACCAGGACTAAGAGTGCATCAACTTCCACACTCGAGTCAAAGCCATCAAGGCAATCCTGTCACAGATCTGTTATTTGCTGCACATGGACCACGAGGACAATAAATTCAGTTTCCTTCCACCTTTGCCACCTCAGCCCTCAAAGACACATCACTGAAGCTGTCTGAATACCCCAAAAGGAGTCTGGAGGCTGCAGCCCTAGACACCACTCACCCACCTTGTCCTGTGCTGCCAAGATGTCCTAGGAAGGGACCCTCCATGGCAGCACTGCCGAGAAGCTGATCCTTCTTTGGGATTTCTCCTGGAAAAAGCACAGAGGGCTGACTTTCTGTACAGCTGACCCTCAGAGAAAGGAAGCAGGAGACCAATTGCCATGGGTTGTTCTGACCTTTCAGGGTGAGCTGCTCGGCCACTGGGAAGTGAGCTCTACCAGCTTCCCTCCCTCATGCCTCCTGACACTCAGTGTGACTTCATGAGCCACACAAAACCTGATCTGTCCAGCTGATCCCAGGACACATTTCCAAGCAGAGAACACCCTCACAGTCCCCTTTCCAGCAGGTGATGAGAACAGATGTGATTCACAACAGGGTTCCCTGGGTAGCACAGTGAATCAGCAGCTCCTGGACTCTGCGAGGCAATAAGGAGGTGACACAGCATTTTTGTGACACACTTAACATCTGAACTAATGCTCCAAGTGCTGTCACTACACAAAGAATCATTTAGATTGGACAAGACCTTGAAGTTCATCAAGTCCAACCTTTGATGTGGAGCATCCTCACAACAAACCCATTTAAGAGCAGTGCAATCACCTTTCTCCTCTTTTGGCAACTTCTTTTCAGCTTGAACTTGGCCCACTGGTAGATGCTCCAAGGCTCACAGTTTCCTGAGGAGCTCTGTGGAAAACTATTCCAATTTAAATTAGTTGTCCTTAAAAAGGCATGTGCCTCCAGCAAACTCGTTCTGTAGAGAATCAGAAGTCCTCTTGCACACTGACAGCCTCTGAGTAGTGTATTTACACATAATGACTAACTGAACCCCTAGCAGAGCATTCCATGCCAAGGCCCATTTCCAGCACCATGCACAGCTTCTTTCAGGCAGGACTTCTGGAGGGCTGTGATTGACAAGGTCTCTAATGAACTCTAATTGAAGCCTCAGCAGTCTGAAAAACCCAACAACAGATGTGGTGAAAGGGCAAACCACAAACTGTTTTGCTAATGAATGAAAAGTGTCTGGGCTGATGAGGGCCAGTGACCCAAAAATTCTCTTCTTCCACCCACACTTTTACTTCTGTTCAAGTTTGAGCCATTTCCCTTGTCAGCACAACACTTGGGGGCAGTCATGGACAGTCCTGGACACACTCCATGTATTCAGTTGGGTACCAAGATGTTCTTTTATGAGCCACAAGCAGCAGACCATGGATAGAGTAAGAGGGACCTCAGGGAGGGAACTTAGTGTGGTTATCCTTCCCAGCAGGAAGGATGGGAGTGATTTTAAACTGCCAGAGGGCAGGGTTAGATGGGATATTGGGAAGAAACTCCTTCCTGTGAGGGTCTGGCAGAGGCTGCCCAGAGAAGCTGTGGCTGCCCCTGGATCCCTGAAGTGTCCATGGCCAGGCTGGACAGGGCTGGCAGCGAGGTGGTCTCTCAGAAGGTGTCCCTGCCCCATGGCAGGGGGTGGAACTGGATGAGCTTTAAGGTCCCTCCCACCAGAAACCATTCCAGGACTCTGGGAAGGAGATGCCTGCTCCTTACTGTCTTAGTTTTGGAAAACTCTTTACATACAATGACATTTCTGAGCCATCTTCTGTCCTTTCAATGGATCTTAAGCAAGCAGCCACCATCAGTCTGGAGACTAAATCCTATAAAAAGACCATGGCACACTGAGCTGCAAACAGACTTCAAGTAATACCCTAAACTTCATCCCAAATATTGACATGAGCCTCTGCTTCACACCTCCTCCACCATGGCAGTGGACTGAGCAAGGAAACCCAGCACAAGAAAGCCAAGAAGTCAGGGTGCCATGTTTTACAGTTCTTCCCCTCAATTTAATGAACATGCTCACGCTCATTGTGCATTTGGAGTCTGCCCTTTTTTCTCAAGGAGGTTATTGTCTGCTAATGGGACAAGCAGCAGAATCAAAATGACAGATGTAAAGGTCGGGATGAAATTTGCCAAAAAAAGGTCAAAAATCTATTTGCTCGAGTCTGGCTCGTGATGTCTCTGGACCTATTACAGGTGGCAGAGCACACACTGCTCTTGTCTAACCAGTGCAGACTCCAGGAGGAGTCTGCTGGATTTAACAAATTATTGTGCTGGATTTAACAAATTATTTCATCTCTGCCCCAGAGGGGCTGCAATATCTCGTGTGGGGGACACAGACCCTCCTCCCAACAGGCACCAAACTAGTCTGGTTCATGTTACACTATGAAAAGGAGCCCAGGGAGCGTGTTGCTGATGCAAAGCATGTAGAGCACTAATGAGCACCATCCAAAAGTAATTCCAGCATTTAGAGGTACCCAGCAATTTTCTGAGTCATTAAAAAAATCTCAGACCAATTACACAGTCAAGCTTACCATGGCTGACCAAACAACTCCTTGTTTTGAGTGGTCCTGGGAGCTGCTCAAACCCTGGGACCCACTGAGTCCTGCCAATTTCATCACAAAACCAACCTTGTCACACCAGATCAGATCAGTGATTTAGTTACTTGTGTCCTACCTCCAGCAACAGCCACAAAAACGATGCTTTAGGCTGCCAAGGGTTTTGGGGGCACAGATGTAGCCAATTATTAAATGGTTTCAAGAGAGAGAAATAATCCTTTCCTGCAGGGAATAATTTCTTTCCTAACCCCCAGAGCTCTTACCTGTACCTTGGCTTTAAGTAAAAGAAATGTTTAGAGTTTGATAAATTTAAGTCAGCCACAACTTTTTGACCATAGTTTACCAACACCAGCTTTAGAAGCACTTCCCAACCAAACCTCTACCTGGTGAGCAGCTGCTCTTCTGCACAAATTTAGAAGCTTAGGTCAGAAATAAGCCATGCTTTTAGAGTGGATAATAGAATCCAGTTTTCCCACTAGCAGACTCTGCACAGATTAAATCCATATTTCAGTAACACCTTTAGTTACTCCAGAGGCAACTGTGCCTCACACAGTTTTAAGGGACAGTTGGCACTGGCCAGGTTATTACAGCCCAAACGTGCATCACAGGATGTGCAACTTGTAATGAGCCTAGAAATCCTTCTTATGTCAGTTTTCCTCCCTAGCAATGTGTAAAGGACACAAAAGTTCCAGGGACAAGCAGAAAAAAAGATATCAGACACAAGATGGTCAGCCAGGTTTGGTTTTTGACACTAGACTGCAGAACATCTGAGAGAGCACAAATTATAAATAGATTTGGGTGTTCTCCAGATGCCCAGACATTCTCAGCAGTGTCTTTGCAGAGTGTGGGGCAGCACAGCCCCTGCACCTCCCAGAGCTCCACACAGCAGGCTGTTTAACAGGAGATAATACCCAGGTGCAAGGGCCTGCATCCATCTGTACACACTGTCCCAAATTCAAACAGCAGCCTCCAAGCTGGCACCTGGCGTAAGCTCATTAGGAGAGCTCTAATGACTGCTCACACTCACCAAGTGTCCCTGCACACACAGCCCAAAACAATCCCTGGATTCCTGACATTGCCTGGCCAATGGTTGTTCGTTCAACCTTGCCCAAAGACAAGGGGACAGACAACTCACCAGACCTTCCAGATGCCCCAGAGGAAGTTCTTACATACCAGGCCTTTGTCAACAGGCACTTCCTGGGGACAGCATCCAGTACTCACCAAGTCAATGAGGTCACTGAGATTCTTCTCTATCTGCTGCGGAGGCAGACGCCTCATCAAATCCAAGGCACAATCCAACTGCTGGTCACTCTGCAGGAACAAGAAGAGCCCTCGGTCAGAAGGGGGACAGGAGACACAACACACAGCTCCCAGCTCTCAGCAGCAGCATGCTTTGCATTAATACAAGTAAAACTCATTACATTTCATTGTGGATTATTGACTTGGCAACTTAACGCTGTGATAGAAAGGAGTCCAGTCCTTACCTCACTAAAACTCCTTCCAATGTTTCTGTAAGTGTTTAATGTGTTGTTTTTCCACACTATCTCTATAATAACCTGGGTTAGGGAACTGAAAGTTCCTTTTCCCAAAGCAGGTTTAACACTTCCTCATTTGCACTGATCAGTTTGATATAACCAGCATCCAAGACAAACTCTGTTCCACTACAGAGCTCCCTCTCCCCTGCAGCTTTATCAGAAAACCAGAATGAAACATGCACATAAAGCATAATCCATGATTTCCCTCTTCCTAAAAAACACACATCAAGAGCTGCCTGTATCTAAGAAATCAGGGACATCAGTTATTTAGAGCTAACACAGCAGCCTTCTCCAAAGGGCTCACTGTAGCTGGTCTCACAGCAGTTCTGACACAAAGAAACACCCTTAAACTCCAGAGTCAGAAAATGTGCCCCAGACACTTAAAGAGTTGAGCCACAGTCCTGACATAACCTTTAGCTGTTATTTCCACCAACAGACACAAACAGACACTTTCCTGCTGACCTAACAGCACTCAAAATATGCACAAGTTCCTTTGATCCCAGGTCAGGTGAAGCACAAGCAGTTTGTTCTCACTGCTCCTCCTCTCCTTTTTCTCTTTGCCATCTCCAGGCACCCAAATCCCACGAGCTGAGGTTTAATTTCACCCTCCCATGTTCTGTCAAGCTCCCAAAGTCTTATTTAAAAACAGCTACAATACTAACACAGTTCCATTATCACATTATGGAACAGAGCAGCCCCCAGGACAGGGAGAAACAGGAAGCCAAGTTTCCTGCAATTAAGCCAAACCTGTGGAATGAGGGAAGGAGGAAGTTTAGTGGATATCATTAGGAAGCTGTTCATTAGATGGCCATGGGAAGGGAACTCCTCACTTTTAGCTACTGAACTCTCAGAGCCCAAGGACAGAGACTCTGGAGGTGGCCTGTGCCTGCCCAGCTCCTGCAGCCATGCCCAGGAGGGGATCTCTCCTCCCAAGTATTGTCTGTAGCTCCTGCTATCTCCTGCATCCAGGAAGGAAACCTGGCACATTGCCACAGGGTCATGCCCCTCACTTGTGGATCATGGGAACACTCAGGGAAGTGCTCTGTCCTCCTCTGCCAGCTGGAATTGTTTAAAAGACAAAAAAGCCTGGGGAAGGATGTTAAAAACCACCACTAAAGCTGCAAGCCCAGAGTAAGTATTTTACAGGGAGGCAAACTGAAAATAAAACACACTGCATGGAGGCAGTGTACTGCAGTGTTTATGGATTAACCAAGAGAACCTGGAGTGACCATTTTTACCCAATGCATTCAGTAACAGCTATAAAAGACACGAGCAGGATTGTTTAAGGCAGAGATCCTCCAAGGGGTTCAGACACGGCTGACATGCATGGCTGTGTGCAGTGGAAAACCAAAACTATGCAGGCACACACAGTGCCTGGTACAGTGCATTTCCCTGGTACCCAGGAGGGAAAAGCAAGGCTGAGCAGCAGGACTCCTCAGTTTCTCATACAGCATTTAGGTAATTAAACAGCTTGCCAGCAGATCCCTTAAAGCACCAATATAAAGGCAGGTTCTGCTGCAGTTGTGTCCCTAAATCCATGGTTACACAGCCACTTTAATCCAGCATAAATCTGGCTGGAATGGTCAAGAAGGCAACACAAGCTGACAAATCACAGGGCAAAGTGGTACCTTGGGGTATCAGAGACATCTGGTATGACACTGAGCAGGGAAGTGAACCAGGATCCTCTGCTCCTGGTTCTTTCTCTGCAGGTGAAGATCTAAAAGCCAGGTGTGTGGTCAAACCCAGCCTCTGGTTCAAAGCCAGCCTCTGGCTCCAGCCTCTGCCCAGCTGGAGGAGATGGAGCAGCTGTAGGCACTGACACACAGAGGGACAGGGAGCATATCCCAGGTGCCAGCACCAGCAGTACACAGCTCCCTGGTTTTACAGAAGGTGAATATCCCAGGATGTGCTGCCACTGCAGTTTTGAGAGTGGCACTGGATCAGTGGTGCTGAAACCCCCCAGAGCCTTCCCACAACTGTGTGAGAGGAAGGTGCTCTGGGGGAACTCAGGACATGCCAAACCCCACCTACTTCTCTCAACTTCACCTGTCCTGGATTCACATTTGCTTAATTCTTTTGTAAAATCACATACTGAAGACCAGGTTTCTTAAAAGACCTCCAGACAAAACACTTCCATGGAATTTTTGCCTTTACCCAAGAAGAGGTTCCTGCTCTCTGAGCAGGTGATCAGACAGGCTGTCTCCCAGGCTGGGCTGCTCCCAAAGCCAAGCTCTTTGAGCTTGCAGCACTTAATGAGCTTGGTGTTTACATGGTAGGAGGTCGTTTTCCACCATTCCTGTTTCATCCAGCCCAGAACCTCCTGTGGAGGAGCAGGGAGTTCAGACAGAAATTCTAAATGAAGCTTTATTACAGCTGAAGTCACTGAAGGATTTAGAGATCATAGGAATCTCAAAGACTAAAAATATTAGTTTAGATGAAAGCTCTTTAATAAGTTTCCTTTAAAGATGTTTGCCTATCTAGAATCTCCATTTAAGCACCTGTTACAGCATTCCCATGGCACTGCCCCAGGGAAAAAGGTTATGAGGATGTCTGTACTAGTTATTTTACAGCTTCCTTCGTCTGCACCCCCACTTCTTTTTGGTCTCTTTGCTGTATTTAGCTTATTTCCAAAAGAGAAAACCTCTCACAACAGCCACAGGTCTCTGGTCATCTGGGCATTCTGTGTTAAAGCTCAAAACAGAAAAAACAGCACTGAAATTTTTTTTTCAAAAACTGTATAAATGTGCAGCTGAAAAGGGGCACAGCTGTGCACCTTAATTTTAAAGGCTGAGTATGGGCAGATGTTGTTCAATGCAGAAAAAACAAATAAAACATCCCAGGTAGTTACTATAGGTATGAAAATCACAAAAAAAAAAAAAAAAAATGAAACAGGCAACAAGCTGGACTTCCTTTTGACTCCCATCTGTCTAAAGCCCAGAGCTCCTTGGGGTGAGGGGCACAGGGGTACTGTGTGCTGGAATCCTCAGCAATCAGGAGCTGCCCCAACACCACACAAACCTGGGAGCAGAGAGCTGCTCCTGCACAGCCCTGGGCACCAAACCCGACCTGCAGCCCCCCAGCACAGCACTGGCACCTGACCAACGAGCTCTTCTGCACCAGGACACACATCCAGAGCCTTTCCAGCTCCAGCAGAACCAGGAGCACTTCACTGAAGTTTGCTCTTTTCAACAGACACCAGCACTTGGCCGAGTTACTGCAGGTATTCTGCATTTCTAAAATATTTTTACACATGCTTTTGATACATACACCTACAGAAATCCACAGGCTTTATTCCCAAGTGTGGCAATGGACAGTTCTCCATTGCCAGTTACATGAGACTTCACCTATATTCCATCTTCCAGGAGGGCTTACACAAACCTGCAGCTCTTCCCATCCCAATGCCACTCCACTTGAAAGGAGGTAAAAAAAAGACTCATTTAAAGCTCCTGGCCTTGCAGTCAGCAGGAATTTGGTCCCATTTATCACAAAGTCCTGTGGATTGAATCTCCCTTCACACCTCTGTTGGGACACTCCTCATCTGACCCTGTTATTGCTGAGCATAAACAGAGCTGGGCAGTGTTTTCAAACAGAAACCCAGGCTGGTTTCACTTCTGTGCTCTATTTCTGCATTAACCCCACTTGCAAGCTCCTGAGCCAAGAGCTGAGACAGCTCAGTGCTACAGCAGTGGGAGCTCCTCCCAGTTCAGCCTTTCCTGGGAAATAATTCATAATAATAATAATTGGGCCACCAAATATTTTCCACCAGCAAAGCCAGTACAACATTTCTACTCCAGGCATGATTGTGCTCCTCACCCCCTTTTCCATCTGTTGACATCAGCTGAGAACAACTGGGGGACCTAGAAATTACTGCAGTTGAAAAAGCCACACACCTGATGTGACAGATAAACATCTTGGAGACACTTCTCACCCAAGCTCCAGTCAAGACTGGCATCTGAAAGGTTACCCAAATTCAAAGTACAAGCAGCATCTCAATGTTCAGACAGCAAAAATACAAGGTAAAAACCTCAAGAGACACTGCAATCAGAACATCTGCTCGATGCCATGCAATTCAAAGCTACCACACATCAGATCACTCTGGTCACTGGTCAGTTTGCAGGCAAAATACCTCTGTAAATTAATCCAGGGCCAGAAGTACACAACCAGCAAATGACTCTTTTTCCTTCCTTTTAAGCTGCAGACATACCCAAGACTGTAAATCACATATTTCCTGTCAGTTCTCCCAACAGGAATGTCTGACTAATGTTTCAGCTTTGTGGCACTACAACACTAAGTTTTTTTTAATTGAAACAGATACCCAGCTTCCCCTCCTGCTTGTCATTTTAATCCCTGCCAACTTCCAGAGTTCCAAGGGCAGAAGACTCCCTTTTCCAATTACACAATAGGATAGTATTACTGCTAGAAGCTGCAGCAAGGGTTGAATTATTGTAACCCTTGGGTAATAAAAAGTACAGTAGTATGTTAAGTTGCAAGGTTCCCTTCTCAGCTGTCAGCATTCACTTTTTAGGATATTAGATGGGAACAGGAATAACTGTCTGACCTGGGAAAGCCCAGAGAAGTTCTGCACTCATGACATTTCCATCAGCTGCACATATTCCTCGCAATCTGTTTTTCCACATGATTTTTCCCTTGACTATTAACCCTCCTCTGGCAGATCCTATCTAAAACCATTTGTAATGGACTCATAAATCACAGCTCTGTGACAGCAAGGTGTGCTAGGGGAGAAATAGTACAGTTAGGAAACAATCAAAGGTAATAAAACCTGAACACAGACTCTGCTGTGGACAGTCATAAAAGGTCAAAGATTATTAAAAAACAAAACACTGATGCAGACCTCATTCTCCTTCTCTTCAGCCACTTTTACCTTTGTCTGGTTTTGGTTGGGATGGATCCAGTGGCTTTTATTATCTCAAACACTTCTGACCACATCGTACACTCAGGAACGAGCTCAGCCCAATTTGCTGCGGTCAAGACCAAACAGCCCAAGTGCTGACACCACTCGTTCCACGAATGCCGAGCGAGAAGGATTAGAGATTAAAATAAAAGCAAGAAGTGATGGATCGGAAGGCTTTAGCAGAAGCTGCTGTACTCTGGCTCCCCCAGGTCCCCTGTAATCTGTATTTATTTACAGAGCAATTGTACAAGTCACGTCACAGCTTTTGAGTCAGCGAATCCTCCTTGGAGACATTCTCCTGTATATTATTCATTTCATTCTGCAGTGCTCTAACTTTTAAGTACAACTGAGCACATAGCAGTACTAGCCCAAATTAATGACTGAACACACTGTCACAACCTGTTTTCTGAATTCAGGTCTCAGTGTTGTACACACTGCAAACACAGCCAAAACACCCAGGAACACTGAGCAGCTGTTGTCCTCCATTGCTCCAGGAATGGAACACGGGTGAAATTCAGAGGGACAAGAGGGACCTCTTTAAAGAGGTTCTCTAGGAACAAGTAGCTCATACATCTGCCCTGAAGCCTCATGAAGAGGAACTAAAATAATCCATAGGCAGGAGAGAAGCAAGGCAGCTTCACTTTCTTTGGCACCAGAGTGCTGCTGACATGGGATACTTCTCACCATTTCAGGCTGCCAACACAGCCGGGGCAAGTCCTGCACAGATTAAAGGAGTAACAATGGGCTTCTAGGGGCAGCTACCAAAGGGATCTTCTCCTCCTCCAGACAAGCTCAAGGATCAGTGTTTTGCCAAATCCTTGTTTATCACTTTAGCCTCCAGCAGCTCTTCGAAGCATCCTTGCAATCAGCTGTACCCAATTTCCTTTCCTCATTCCCACCTCCAAACAGGGCCAGTTTTCTGTCCACAGGACAAGCTCCAATGCCCCAGCCCAACTCTAAAACAATTATCAAGTGAATTATAACACACTGAAGGCACTCCCATCTGTGGGCTTCTAAATAATCCAGAGCTGCCTGCAGCCTGATCTCATGGACCAACCAGTTGTTCAAAAAGTTTTACACCCAGGGAAAAGGAACTACAACCCCTGATAGCCTGGAGCAGGGCACTTGTCTGTAATTCCCTAACTGTTTACAGGTAAGGATCAGGCATCTCCAGGAGCACATTCTGCAGGTGGTTCCCATCCCTGTAGGTGTTTTCTGGCCAGATGCTGCTCCTGTTAGAACATCTACAAAGGTGTACAGCACACAGGGAAAAATTAGCATTTCCTTGGCACCTCCTTCCCAGCAAGTACTTCCAGGTGGTACATACCTGCATCTACCCTCAAAACTAATGTATCACTTTAGTTTATAGAAATCCAGTGCAACTCTCCATCATTTGTCCAAGGAAAAGAGCCATCACGCACCACCAGAAGAGCACCAAGGCTTTCTGGGAACAGCTACACATCCCAACCTTTTGCCAGGATCACTAATGATTTCTGCACTAGCATTTGTCTTCTGGATAACAGAAACAATATTTTATTTATTAAACTTGTCATTGAACATGACAATGCAATTTACTGGCTTTCATCTGGTGCCAAGAATTCCTGTGAAGCATGAAGTTTGCAAAAAGTCACTTCCCAATAAATCGTGGCAGTGAGTGACTATGCAATCTGTTAGCCCCACATGAAAGAGGAAAGTGGGGCTTCAGATAAAAGTTGCAAAGATTGCAAAAAACATGCTTAACTTTTAATAAATGGATTAAAGACATTGAAGTTGCCTGTAGAACTGACCAACTTTGCCAACAGGTTTTATGATTAATGTTACTGCACAGTGGGGGATTTTCCCCATTTTAAGTCTCAATTTCACAAAAATAACATTTTCTTTGTTAGCTCTAACTACAGATAGAAAATCTTAACTAAACAAAATGCAAATAACCCATTACAGCACAGCACTGAGAGACAAGCACTCGGCCTGATTTTGCAAACTCTTCCTGAGGCAGCTGCAACACCTGGTTTCACTACCAGGAGAGATGAACACAAGCGTGTTTGTGCCCCAAAAGGTTTTGAGATCACCCAATGCAGTAGGTCTGAGTCGGTTCACAAGTCTGGTGACCTGTTTTTCACACTGTCTTCCTGCCTTCCACTCAAATCTTCTGAGGAAGAGCCCCAATCCATCCCTAGAGAAGGGCTGCCTAATTTTTACAGGGGTCACTTCTTTTATTTTTTTAAATTGAAACCATAATTACTACAATACAGCAGCTCTTGAGATTCAACACTGCCATTTGCCATCCTGACCATCTGCAAACATGTCATTTTGTGATGCTTTCTTTTAATCTTGCTAATGCCCAATGACCTTTTCAAATGCTCTTTCTTCTATGCACTTCTCTTTGCTTCATGTTCCAATCAGCCTGGTCATTAAAGTTTTACAACTGCTCAATTGAAATGGAGTTTCAATTGAGAGCAAAGTCGCAGAAAGAGCAAAGTTGGGCAAGTTGGTCTTGGCCTGACAGATCCAGGTTCTCCTTCCAGTCAGCTTCAACTTAAATTCTGTTTTGTGAGAAATCACATCAAAAACATTTGAGAAAATACACACTGTCGAGCAGCAGGGAGCATGCACTGTATTTGAAGGTGACAGCAAACATCCTGTGCTTACTGACAGCAGAACTAACACAGTGTCAACATCCCAAATTCAGGATTTGCTCTATCCCAGCTCTCTGTGGAGCCAACAGCTGCCTGGCTTCAGGTGCAAACTCAGCACTTTCCAGCTCCTGGGGGCTGCAGCCAGGGTTGTAAATTCAGGAGATAACTCTGGCAAGTAACCGGATGCCTGGCAAGGCAGGCAGAAGGCAGAGAGGATCTCTCATTAGCCCTCTTCCCTGAAAGTTCTCCCATTCCTCAAAGGTCACAAAAGTAGGTTAATATGCCTTCTGCTTGGGTCTTGCATGACATACCTCAGTGACTGCCCTGCAGAGCTCCCAGCAGTCCAGTTCTGCCCCAGGAACTCAAGTTTTAAACCAGGAAGCTCCTGGTTTTGCATACCTATAGGCCACAGGAATATCACACCCAACAACCTATTCACGCCTGCCAGAATGCCTTTCTTTGCACTAATTCCCAGACCTGCCCATCCTGGCAGGTTTTTTCGTGCCTTCTGCAGACAGGCAGCCAGCTCCACACAGGCTCTGTGACCAACCCAAGCAGTGGTGACACTTTCTGTGGGAGCAGGGCTCACCTGGCAGACACGTGCCAGCTTCAATCCCCATCATGTTTTTCCTTCACTCTCACATGAAGTTAACAGTTATTCCATCTGGCCACTCTGCACCTTACCAAGGTCTGGATTAGCCCTGCCTGGACTCATGGCTATGTGAGACTGGTTTTGACTACCCAGTGGAGCACCATCAATGCTGAGCCAAAATCACACTCAAACCTCTCTCGGTGACACCTGGATCTGCAGGGTGACAGCACCTAGGGGATAAATACAGCTGTAGTCAGCACAATGGAGCTGATATTTTACCTCATTCCTCCATTTCATGGCTCTCTCCTCCCTTGAATTAACACACCAAAAGCCCCATCTCTTGTTTCCTCAGCCTGTCTCAGGTTGCAAGCCCAGGCTGGCAGCCAGGCCCCCACTGCCTGGGCTGGCAGAAGCTTTTTAAATCCTGGTATTTACCAAGGCAAAAATGCCCAGGGAAGGCAGGTAACAGGACATCACTTTCAAACTCAGCAGTTTGTCTAATGGAAAAGAGAGAAAGTATCACCTGAAGAAACACAAACAAAATTCCCTGAGAGAATAAAGAGTATTTTATTTATGGTGGCTTCAGGCAACCACTAAGCTTCTGTCTTCAGTGCAGTCTCAAACATTTTTCCTTCCACACAAAATCCTCTTACTTAAGTGCTGTTTTCAGCCTTGTTTCAGCTGATGCTGCTAAAACGGTGAGATCCTGAGTTCTGCTTTCACCCAGGCTCGTAACACACCCACTTTGCAACAAGGACGTGATTGAAATTCCAAGGCAGTGCACCAGGAAAGGACTCGGCTCCACTTTCCGTGGAGGACATCCCCTTCAGACTCAGGGAAGGACACGCTCTGCAGCAGGGCTGCAACACCTGGAGTCCAGTCCCAAGGGGCTAAACCCAGAGCCAGGGCTCCCAAACCAACCCTGCACTGAGAATAATGCAGGTACACTGATGAAATGAACTAGTGAGGTTTAATTTGCATAGAGCAGCAATAAAGTAGGCAACTCAGGAGCAGGGCAGCCAGATAAGTCAAGTGCCTGCAAATCCATTCCCTAATTCTTCAGCCCAGCTTGGAAGGTGTGGCACAAAGAGCAGGAGGTCAAAGCAAGCTGCATATTTCCTTCTAAAGCCTACGAGAGGGAGGGAGGGCAAAACAGCAGCACCAGATAATACACGGAAATTAATTCACTGGTTGATGCCAAGGCTCAGACCACCACTCCAGGAAACACAGCACCAGGTATTACCTCCTGCAACTAAAGTCATTCTAAATAGAAGATAATTTTGTGCACAAAACAACAGAAGAGATCCTGCTTTCAATTCCTCACTCAAAACTTCACTCCATCAAAAACACAGAAGGACAGGGTTCCACTGCATCTGGCATTACAGAGGAGAACGACAATGATTTAGCTGAGAAACAAGCAAAGCCCCTTCCTCAAATCTACCCTCCCATGATAAATCCTCTCAGCTCAACTACCAGAGCTTTAAAACTTCCTCAATACCACATTCCCCTTCGTGCCACACCAAGGAAGTCTCAAAAGCAAATGTCTCATCTACCACACACGCAAGAGCTCCAACTTCCCAGGACAGCCTGTTTGCAAGCATCTGTTCCCATCCTGCTTTAGGACATAGGACTAATAAGTGAATTTTGGCCACCGGATCAGGTACAGGAACCCTGAATAATTCAGCTCAAGTCACAAGAGTTTCACACCCTCCCAGCGTTTCAGTCACACCTTAACCAGGTTTCCACTACAGTACTTGGTCACTTCTCACAGGAACCCCTCAGTCACGGACTATTAAATATTTAAGAAAGCATCACACCAAAGATGAAGAAAAAGATCAATTTATACTCCAGTATGAAGTGGCCACACCCCCACTGCACTGGCCTGAGCTCCTGATCTTCAAGTTAGAGAAGCTTTTTAATTAGCACAACCGATCATTGAACATAATTTGGGCTAAAGCCCAACTAGAGAGAGCAGGAAGCCTGGGAAAAGCTTGCATTGGTCAGACATATTAATTACTCCTTCAGGGAAGAAGCCTCTGTGGTGTAAAGAAATTCAAATTTGAAATCCCATGTTTATCAGTGAGATTTTTTTTTGCCCTTATTCCTGGAAATGGCAAAGGTTTAGGAAGAACTGAAGCATACACAAGCTTTGGGCCTTTTTCCTTGCATTAAGGAGAGACACAAAGATTTATTTGGTTGAGGCTTTTTCAATTCTTCAGGACTCCCACATTAATCAGTGGTAAAGCAGGAAATTTTATAATGCACTTTAAAAATCAGTTTATGAATCGCTTTATAAAGTGATTGACTAAAACATATTGATAAAAACAGAAGATCAGTATCTCTTTTGAGTACCTTCTACTTCTGTAATCATCTCCTTCACCTGGAAAGAAAAGTTATTAAAGCACATTGGATTAAAGTAGGGTAAAACAACAGGCTGAGCATGGACAGGGCTCTGAGCAGCCTGCTATAGTGAAGGTGTCCCTGCTCACAGAGGGGGCTGGACTAGATGGCCTTTAAAGGTCCTTCCAACCCAACCTATCCAGGGATTCCATAGCCCTAAACTAGCTACAGGCACCTTTCAGAACCTCACACTTCTCCAGTAAAATCGCTCCCTTCAGCAGGCACTAAAAAGAGTTTTATTTTACCTTGAGGTGGGTCTATCACAGTGTGAACCAGCTCGAAGGGGACAAATCACAGCAAAACACTTCTCTGCAAGCTTACTTTATCCCAGTAAGGAGCTCCTTGGATTTGACCAAACATCCCCACAAAGGGCAGGCACAAAGACAAACACAGGCACTGGCACTTCCCATCGAGTCTACAGAAGTATCCCAAGTCTAAATTTGAATTTTAAGGCTTTGGGGTGACCTAATTGGGGCCTTCCAGTGCTTGAAGGGAGCTGACAGGAAGGATGGTGACAGACCATGGACAAGGGATGGAGGGACAGGACACAGGGAATGACTTCCCACTGCCAGAGGGCAGGGATGGGTGGGATCTTGGGAAGGAATTGTTCCCTGTGAGGGCGGGCAGGCCCTGGCACAGGGTGCCCAGAGCAGCTGTGGCTGCCCCTGGACTCCTGGAAGCCCAAGGTCCAAGTCCAGGCTGGACAGGGCTTGGAGCAGCCTGGGATAGTGGAAGGTGTCCCTCTGCCCACGGCAGGGATGGAATGTGCTGGCCTTCAAGGTCCCTTCCAGATCAAACCATTCCATATTCTCTGACATGCCAACGGCAAACTGGACCAGTACAGAGCACTGGGGAGTGCTGGATGATGATGAGCAATTCGAGTTCCCCTGCCATCCTTCATCCAGGGAAGTCAAGGGATGGATGGAAAGCAAAGCTGACAGCTGTGCAAGCAGAAATTGAGAAGGGCAGCATTGTCATTTTCCCAAAGAAAGTAATTTCTCAACTCAACTCCAGTAATAAGGACTAAAAATAGTCCCCCAAAAGAGCTGAGCTGCACTTTCATTCTGTTTCACTCCCAGATGTGAACTAGTCCCATATCAGCATATATATTTACCATATGAGGAAATCCTGTTTGAACAACTTCAGCTTGTGAATGTTCTTCCCTCCCTAATAAACCACAAGATTAAGCATCACTGCAATGGCAGTATTCCCTCTCCCAGTGATATCCTCTGACTTGATTATTTTGGGAATTTGCCGTTTAAGATAACATTTAGCTAAGCTCACACACTTGGCTTGCCTAATAAAACACAGACTCTACAAAACAGCTGAAGTTGGTGTTTCTCAAAAGGCATGAGGTGCAAAGGACTTGCTGTGGGTACTGAAAATGTTCCCACACCCCCACAGCACATGGTGGAGGTCCAAGAGGGACACGGCCAGGTTAGAGATGGGCTCTGATTCCAGACAAACAACTCCTGTCCTGAAAATCTCAGTGACCCTGAGCAGCACACAAGGTTTGTGTTGGTGTCACTGTCACATCACACACCCTGGGCTGTGCTTCACTGCTCCATATCTGCCTCACAAATCCTAGATGGATGATGCACAGCCAGCACTACACTAGACAGTCTGAATTTATGGATGATTAAATAATAAACTTTGTTAAAATTGTCCTCCTTTTCCTCAAGAGTTGCATAGCAGAAGAAATCCTTGCTAACATGATCAGGCCAGTTTACATAATCTGGAAAGGAAGGGTTTTATTTTTACAAAGAGGAACTGGATTCCATCCATTCATAACCCACAATTCCAGAAATCTCAGCAGATCCACTCTCCCAAGTCCTGCTTTGCCCTGAACAGTGCATTCCATTTATTTTTAGCACAGGAGACACCATCCATCCAGGCAGTTTTCAAGCTTCATGTGTTGCCCTGCCCTGTTTCCCTGAGCACCTGACTGAAATGTGGGCACAGCTCCGAGCTCTCCAAGGAGACAAAGGTTCCAGCTCTGCTCTACACACACTGGTAGCCCTGTGGTAGCAGGAAGGTGTCTCACCCAATATCCTGCATCATACCAACTGCTCCCTTCAATGAAAGAGCTGTTCCAGCCTTTCAATGCTCCACTTCTGGTCTCAGACCACTAAAAGTAAAGATCCTGCAAGAACCCTACACACTAGGTTTGCACATGAGTTGAAACTGGAGGGTGCAGGTTCATCCCTGAAGTCCACTCAGCATTGGAAACCACCACATAGTGTTGGAAGTTCTGATCCAATTTCTCCTATGCCCAGTGGTCTCCACAACTAACCATGAAAAAAACAGAAGGCAGCAAAACCTGGTAACACTCAGGAAATTTCCAAAGGATTTGTGCTGTACCTCCTCCAAACTACTGACACAGTTCCATTTAAACCCTGACTGGATTTTCCTAACAGCACGTTTTTATATCCCCTTCAAAGAAGTTGGTACCACTGCTGTTATTTTCCATGAAGCCTCTTTGTTTTCTTTGAACTCTTTCCCTGTGACAATTTTTGCAGTGGCATCAGTTAGGACAGCTTGTTGGAATCCCAATTTGAGATTCTACAGTCAGGTCTTGCACACACAGCTTCAGTGTGTTAAAATTAGGTACACAGCTGGAGTAAGATGCTCCGTCCTGCCAGGACTCAGGTACAGCACCTGCTCTTGTTTGAACCAACAAGGAACAGAACTTTGATCATAACTGCTCTTCACCTTTCACCTCACATTAAAGATCTTTATATTGCATGATGCAGGTGGCTCCAACTCCAGAGAAAAACCATAAGGCATTGCCTCTGAAATTCCTATGGATGAAGGCAAGAAGTAAAGGATTACACTTGTGTGGTTAAACAGCCTTTACACTGCTGTAGAGTCAGGATCTGGGTTGTTCTTTTATGAGCTAAACACATTCAAACGTTGTTGAATTGTCACGTTGGAAAACCTGAATCACAAATCCCCAACAGCACAAAGTGATGTGATTCCCTACAAGTGACTCCATGCCTGAGGAGGCTCGGGAAAAGCCCCTGTCCACAAGGCAGGGAGCAGAGCAGGGCCTGGGCAGCGGCTGGAGGCTGCTCCCTTTGCACAGCACCGCAGCAGAATCGAAAGGGTTTGGGCCCTGGGCTAATCCATTCGGGAAACACAGCGAGATGGAGATTATTCCACACGGCTGAGGAAACTGGGGCTTCTCCGTGAGACAGGGAAGTTCCCAGCCCTGTGGAGCAGCAGCACCCACGGCTGTAGCAGCCGCTGCTCGGGCAGCGCTTCACTTTCCCGTGTTTCGCAGATCCACGAGCTCGCAGCGCACTCGAGGCCGGTGCCAGCTTCCCCTCGGGGGGAGACACCCGGCCTTTCTGCAGAGCCACGGCGATAGGCCCGCCGCTGCCACAACCCGGGCGGTACCGCTCTCCGCCGAAGCGGAACGCTGTGTAATCCTGCATCGTTCCCTCTGCAAGCACCGCCCGGTACCGGGACCGGAGGTCTGGTCGTGACCGGGCAGCGGAGCCCCGGGTGAGCCCTCCGCCCCCGGGCCCTGCGGAGCGCCGGGCAGAGCCTCCGCTAGCCTCAGCCTCCCCCCCCTGCCAGCGCCCTCAGGCCGGGCCACCCCTCCCTGCGTCCCGGCAGCACCGCCTTGGCCGTCCCTCCCTCCGTCCCCGCCGCCCGGGGGAGGCCGGGCGAGGCCCCCCGGTGCGAGGGGGCGGTGTGGGCGCGGGGGCTGTTGCGGGGGGGGCTGTGCGGAAGGGCGGGGCCCGCGGTTGGGGGCGCGGGGCCGGTCCGCTCTCACCATGTCGGCTGGGCGGGTGCGCGGGGCGGTAGAACGGCGGCGCCTCCCGGTCCGTCCCTGTCGCTTCGACGCCGCGGCCCGTCCGCTTCCGCCGCCGCCCGGCAGTGAACATCCGGGTCAGCGCCGCCGGCCCCGCCCCCGCGCCGCTCCCCGCCAATCAGCGCGCGGCTCGCCGGCCATCGCCAAGTATGGATGCGCGGCGGCGGGGCGGGAGGGCGGGGCGGAGCGAACCACGCCACCGGCGCGGGGGGGACGGGGCGCACGGCGGCACCAACTGCGGCGCGGGGGTGAGCGCGGCGGCCAATCAGAGCCCGGGGGCGGGCCCGGGGCGGGGCCTGCGGGGGGCGCGCCAGCAGCGCGGGTCCGGCCCTCAGTCGGACCCGGAGCCTCTGCGCGGGAGCGCCGCTCCCTCAAACACCTTTAAACGCACCTATTTAAGTTTAAACGAAAGGCAGCACGAGGTAGGCGGGTAGCACGGCAAACGAGGCCCAGAAGAGGTAACGAGTAGCAAACTCGTAACCCTAAAGCTGGGTTTTTCACCGGTAAACTGCAGTTTACACATGCCTGTAACGCATCCGCCAGGTCTAAAGTGATGTGGAAGAATAAGCAGCCTCCAGCTGCTTAAGGTCAGGGATAATGATTATTTTTAAAAGGAAATTGTTAATTATTTTTAAAGGAATTATTAATTATTCTTAAAAGGAAGTGTTCGGTGTTGGCTGGGAGGTACCTGCTGGAAGCTGGGCAGATGCTGACACAGTTGGAGGCCTTCAGGGCTCAGGCAGTTGTGCCAGGGATAACGGGATCACAGATTTGTTAGGTTGGAAGGCACCTCAGGAGACATCCCCGAAGGTGACCTGAAGCAGGATCTCCAATATTAGGGTATATCTACTAATAAAACATTTCTATCTTGCTCAGACTGTCTCAAAATAAAGCATTTTTCCTTTTACTGGAGTAATTCCCATTACAGTGATTTCAGGTAAGACATCCCAATCCCAGACTCCTGACCTATCCTCAGTATGGGAATCTCAGAGCTACACCAGACAATGATCCCAGGAAAACATCAGGATTCATCAAGCACCAACAACTTCCTCTGCAGCTTTTTTGGAACAGGTCAGGCCTTGTTTCACCCCAGTTTTATTGCCAGGACCCTAAAAAACCTCCACTGGGACTCTCTGTGCTGCAGACTTGGCCCTGGGGAGCCAAAAGCCCTTCCGTGGGTTTGCTGTAGGAGCTGGAAATGCCAACACGGGGTGAAAAAAGGGCTTTTCCTTGGATGTCACAGACAGAGCTGTTACACAGGACTGTCCCTTGGGTGTCACAGACAGAACAGTCACACAGGGCTTGTCCTGTGGGTGTCACAGACAGAACAGTCACACAGGGATGTCCCTTGGGTGTCACAGACAGAACAGTCACACAGGGCTTGTCCCGTGGGTGTCACAGACAGAACAGTCACACAGGGCTTGTCCCTTGGATGTCACAGACAGAACAGTCACACAGGGCTTGTCCTGTGGGTGTCACAGACAGAACAGTCACACAGGGCTTGTCCCGTGGGTGTCACAGACAGAACAGTCACACAGGGCTTGTCCCTTGGGTGTGAAGGCAGTCACACAGCGATGTCCCTTGGGTGTCACAGACAACAGTCACACAGGGCTTGTCCCGTGAGTGTCACAGACAGAACAGTCACACAGGGATGTCCCTTGGGTGTCACAGACAGAACAGTCACACAGGGCTTGTCCCTTGGATGTCACAGACAGAACAGTCACACAGGGCTTGTCCCGTGGGTGTCACAGACAGAACAGTCACACAGGGCTTGTCCCTTGGGTGTCACAGACAGAACAGTCACACAGGGCTTGTCCCGTGGGTGTCACAGACAGAACAGTCACACAGGGCTTGTCCCGTGGGTGTCACAGACAGAACAGTCACACAGGGCTTGTCCCTTGGGTGTCACAGACAGAACAGTCACACAGGGCTTGTCCCGTGTGTGTCACAGACAGAACAGTCACACAGGGCTTGTCCCATGGGTGTCACAGACACAGCAGTCACACAGGGCTGTTCCTTGGGTGTCACAGACAACCCCGATTTCCAGGGGAGTGAACAGCTTGGACGTGGATCCGGTTACAATAGCCAGAGACAAGACTGCACCACATGAATTTGCACCACAATGGAGCCCATGCAGACAGAACAGCTCTCAGTGGTGGCAGAAACAAAATGATCCCGGAAGGGTGGAGAGAAAACAGTAGACGACGTCAGGAAAAACAGGAGCTGTATTACTTCACAGAAACACAAAACCACATAAAACTCCATCAAGAACCAGTACTAAACAAACCCAAAGGTGGGTAATTATCCTTCCACATCTGGGAGAGAAGCCACATGGCCTCAGAAGACTCAAGAGACTTCAGATTCAGTTCTTTGCCTCTATTCCTCAGCCTAACCTCCTTCAATCCACTTTGTAAGATGGAGCAATCCCAAATGGCTCCTATTTTGCAGTTCCCAGATCCTCCTCCAGTCCTTGCATTCCCTCCGAGCTGCCTCCCAGCAGTAATTAAGAAAAGCAAACCTTTTCATTACAAAGGCCAAATTATTCATTCTTTGTCCAGGGATCCACACATCTAATGCTCCTCAGGGCTGGGAGACTGGAACTGATAAATTTGAAAATGCCTGTTCTAAAATTCCCTCTTTCTGTCACAAAATTCATGCAAAGTATTCAATGACAACTCTACTTGTAGCAGCTTTTAGTTTTCAACAGAAACAGCTCCTAGCTGCTTGCTGGAGTAGCACAGCAATAGCAGAATTAGGCAGCCCAGTGTATTTCAAACAATTTGAGCTCTAAATGAATGTCGAGGCCAAGAGGAAGTTTTTCTTAGTGGAAGAAATACAAGCATCCTGGATTTTGTTCTCCTGCTAATAGGTATAAAGAAGAATAAACAGCTGCTTTTTGTTTTCCCAAAAATATTTGCATTAAGAAGATCTGCAGATTCATTTTGAAATTGATGTCACATCTTTTTTCAAATGAGGACCAGCTGTTTGCTTTGCTTGTTTATAGCAGGCCATGTTTCAGGGATTTTTTGCTGTTTGTTTATTAAGATGTAGGAGCAGACTGCTGCAGTTTGGTGTGGGGAGCAGATCCCAGCAGGCAGAAAGTCCATGAATGTCACCACATCCCACCTTCTGTTGGGATTTGTGGAGGGGATGACACCAAATGCAGCAAATTCAGGGATAGTCCATAATCCAGGTGCTGTGAGGTAGGTTACCTGTGCCTCAGGCATTTCCCAAACCTGCTGGCATGGATCACCCACCTACAGGAAAGAGCACTCCAAAGGGCTTGTGGCAGGAATTACCCCTCTCTAAAACAAGGGTCTATAAACAAAGGAAGCAAACGATGATGTCAGTTGACATCTTAACGGCCCATCAACATCAGATTCATGTGCAATTAATAACCAGGCTTTTGATCCTGCAATCAGCAGCTCTAAAATCCATGTGCTTTCCCTGTACATTTGATTACATTCGAGGAAGCAAAAGGATAAACACTTATTAGCATTACAAAGTACTTTTCACATTCAGCCAGAACTTCCTGAAGCATTTGTGGTCCAGCACGATGTGGTTTTTATTTTATCCTCCTGCGTGCGTGGTGAAACGCTATTTATTTTATTTTATTCCAGCATTTATCCAGGACCAAGGGTGACTGTGAGAACATGCTGAGGAACAAGGTCTGAGGGAAAACCTTCATGCTTCACTGAATAATCATCTTTTGTAATAAAGAAAGAAACATCTTGAGATTTTTTTTTTTTTTGTCAGATTGCCCATTTTCTTTCATGGCACTTGAAAGATATGTAAACTTTTATTAGGAGTTCTCATAAATTGAATTTATTGCTACAAGAGTCTTCCAGCAATGGTAAAGTTTAGCTTGCTGGGTTTTATTAGTCAGAGTCAGTAAAACAGCAGCATCACTTGGTTTGAGGCTGAAAACCAAGTGTTTCTTGGAAACTAAGATAGGAAAAAGGTACCTACAACACTACCCAATGTCTTGGAATTCTATGTTCAAGCCACAGATAGTTCTCACTATGGAGATCTTGGTACACAGTGTCAAAATAGCACACAAACAATAAAAAAGTCCCCCATCCTGAATCCAAAGCAGCTTTGCTGAGTGTATTCTTGGAATTTAAAAGTGTTTAGAGTTTCCCCATTTCCTGCATGAACTGATGAGTAACTCCAAATACCACGTTTAATGAAAAACAACATATCACCCATTTAGTGTGAGGTTTGAGGCATTCCCCTCCCTGCACTAAGAATGTTGGACCAGACTTTTTTCCACTCCATCAGCACCCAAGCAGATCTGCTCCGTTGGTTAATGGAAAGGATAAACCCAGCAGCAGCCCAAGGTGTCCATACACTGCAGGACTGCTGGGAGCCCTCGTGTTCCAGCACATCCCACTTAGCTGCATATCCTGGGACACAGTTCTTTCCTCTTCTTGCAACTGCTCCTTTACCTTTGTATTTTCAGCTCAGAAAACTTGAGAGACAGAGTCTTTAGCCTGAGCAAGGAGAGTATTGAGGGCATTCTTGTCAGACTTGGTCATTAACTAGCAATAATGTCTGTGGCTTTTCATTAAAAAAGAATCAAGGAGAAGCTGATTAAATACAGCAGAAAGAAACAAAACTTTCCATTCCCTTACTTTTTCCTTGACACGTTGCACTTCATTTGAAGCCTGCTAATATACCAGCCAAAAGAATTGTAAGGGCCTGCCTGGATTCTTTCTTAATACAATGGTCACGGTTCAGTAGTTAGAATCTGTATAGAATTAGCCAGAGACATGGACGAATGGAAAAACATACTAAAAGCCTAAAAAATAGCACTTGTTCATGGGCTTATTCATTAGAAAACCTCATCAATACAGCACAAGTTTTGCTCTTTCTACTATTCTAAAAAATGATCACAAAATACTACACAGAAAATAAAGACACAAAATGTGAGAGCACTGCTTTTGCCTGGAATTTCAGAGTTGGCAAAAACTCAGGTCAGTGTTTCCATGCAAGTGCTTTCCTGATGAGAATTTTGGGGCAAACTTCATGTTCACAGCAAAAGCAGCTTAGAGCAGAATTAGCACAACGAGCTGTGACACATCTTGTCCCATTTCTCCAAGTTCTGCTTCAACCAGCCACACCTGACAGCTGGAACCAGCAGCACCACACATTGAGTCCAACCAAAGTGGCGTGGAAATCCAGCAGCAGCAGCACAGAACCTGCTAGTGCACGTGGATGTGATCCCCACGGAAAGCCTGAGGGATGCTTCACTGCAGCACAAGCTGTCCCTCCTAATGCAAGTCAGCTCAGCCTCAGAGGATTGCTCACCCCACAGCATCCGACTGCCATCCACAGAAAATCAATAAGGACAGCACAGGAGACTTAATGGAGTTGCTGGCACCTTTCCCATTTCAGGGCAAAGTCCTGCTGAGGAGGGGTTTCTTTCTCCTCAGACATTTTTTTGTTGGCATTGTTGCTCCGATAGCTAAAAGGTTTCCAAAGAGAGAAAGAAGCATCAATGTCTGTTGGTGAATGTGGCTTATGTTTGGAGGAAAAACCCAACACACTGGAGTGGAGACTGAGAGCTAGAGGTTCCCACCCAGGTCTGAGCTCTCTGTAACATGAAAGAATTGTTCTGGAAGTACAGGAAACAGGGAGTGGGGGCCCACACTGAGGCTGTATCAACCATTACAAGCAGATAACTCCTACATTGCTGCCTTCCTGTGCAGATCTTGGCAGAAAAATAAATAAAAAATGTATGTGTGGGAGGTGATTCATGTTATTTAAATCTATGGGAGAAGCTGCATGTGTATTCTCTGGAAAAGAGGAGAGCAAGAGTGTATTAGTATCCAGTGGGGAAATGACACAAAGGATGCTTTAGGATTCTTTCAAAAAATAGGATAAGAGGTGATATTCTCATGCTGGGGAAGGTTCAAGATTTAAAGGAAATTTGCTGGGAAGTTTTGAAACAAAAACTCATCCTGCTCTATGGACAAGGCAGCAGTAACAGTTGAAATGAAGTCTGTTCTGTTGAAAAGGGTTTGAATTCCAGCTGGTGCAGTTCCAGAGGAGCTCCTCACCTCCAAGTGCAGCTATGGAACCATAGAACCCTTCTGGTTGGAAAAGCTCTCCCAGACCACTGAGTCCAACCTTGACCAGTCCCCACCCTGTCCCCAGCCCAGAGCACAGTGCCACATCCAGGCCTTCCTTGGACACCTCCAGGGATGGGCACTCCAAACCTCCCTGGGCAGCCCCTGCCAAGGCCTGAGCACCCTTTCCATGGGAAAATTCCTCCTGGTGTCCACCCTGAGCCTGCCCTGGCCCAGCCTGAGGCTGTTCCCTCTGCTCCTGTCCCAGTTCCCTGGAGCAGAGCCCGACCCCCCCCAGCTGTCCCCTCCTGGCAGGAGCTGTGCAGAGCCAGAAGGGCCCCCCTGAGCCTCCTTTTCTCCAGGCTGAGCCCCTTCCCCAGCTCACTCAGCCTCTCCTGGTGCTCCAGCCCCTTCCCCAGCTCTGTTCCCTTCCCTGGACATGCTCCAGCCCCTCCAGGTCCTTCTCATGGTGAGGGCCCAGAATGGACACAGCACTGGACAAGCCCTCTGCACAGATCATCCACTGGACACCAGGGAAGCAGCAGTTTTGAAGAATAATAATGGTACTTATTCATCTGAGATCCCCAGTTGTGCCTCTGCCTTATCTGATGGCCTCCTGCTGCAAGTCCAACCAGTGTCTAACTCCTAGTGAGCAGTACTTAATTCCACACACAGCTCAGTCAGGTATATTGTTAACAAAACTGGGGATACAAGGTCTGAACCTACTTCAACGAGAAGGTGACTTCCACCAGAGAAATACAGGGCTCATTTTGAAGCTTTCTGGCTTCGTTTCCTCCATTTATTCATACACTTATTTACTAGAAAGAAAGGAGAGGAGAGCACAAGGGAGGGAAGGAATCCTGGGACAGCACATGCTGGGCTGTAAAATGCAAAAAAGGTTTTTCAAAACCGCATGTTCCAAACATCACCTTGGAGTCCCACAATAATAAATACTTGATATTACACTGCGAGGGTCCAACTGCCAAGTAACTATAGCAATGAAAAGAAAAGCCTGTCTTTGGATGCATTCCCTCCTGCCTTAATTTTTCCCTGGGGTGGGGAAGGGGTACAGAGAATGTGCTCTAGATCCTTAATGGATAACGTTTTCCAGAGCCCCCTCTGATCACTCAGTGACTCTGGGATTTAAAAGCAGCAGAATGATTTCTCCAAAGGAAGCTGAACATTAAAAACAATTACCCTGAACTATTCCATCCCCTTGGAAAAGGTTTAATGCACCAGGACCTGAGGTGAGGCTTTCAGGATCCATTGAGACACAGCAACACAACCCTTTATGAAGTGCCTCACAATCCAGCTGCTCACCAGTGCTTCCTTCATCCCAAAAACCAGTGTTTTCCAGGGAGCCCAGCAGCCTGAAAATGAGTAAGTGTGAAGTGAGACTACACTGGCCTGCACTGAGCATTTGTTTTTGCCAATAGAAGACTACATTTCTGGGTTGGTTTTAAACACTGCCTTCTGGAACTTAATTTTCAGGATGAAAATTAAAGAATTACTTTGGAGGCTTCAAGTTATCTTTCCCCTCATGATATTTTCCAGAGCTGTTTGGAAACGGGAGGGTGGAGCTGGCACCGCTGGGGCAGTGGTTTCAGAAAGCACTTCTGTAGCTATTTGGGGAAAAAACTGCTGGATCATGTTGGTATTTTTATAAGTAACTTGATGTGTGGTTCTATTTTGGATACCAACTATGCAGCAATGCAGACTGATTGGAGCAAATTGCAGGAGGAGGAAGAGAAAAGGAAGATCCCCTTACAGAACAAGGGCTGCCTTCTCCAGGGAAACCTCTTGAACCTCCAGGGGCTCAGTTTAAACACGTGCCTTGTAAGATAAGATTTAAAAAGCCATTTAGATTTTATATGGAAGAGAAAATAATGGTTAATTGTGATTGCTCTGTGATATGTGAAGGAATTGAACCAAACCCATTAAAAGTAAAACCTTTCCATTGTGACTCTAGATGAAAACCAGTGGTACTTTTAAGATAAAGACCTGTACCAACAACAACTTAATTAAATTTTTGCCAAGTTCAAAAATTTTTCACTTCTGTTTGTGGCTTTGGTCTGTAATTGACTTGCAAAAGAACTTCCAGTTTTATGAAGCAGCAGAGCCTCCTCCACCCCGATAAAGAAAATTGCCAGAACTTCAACAAATCAAAACAAATAATCACAGCTAAAAATTGCCTCCCAGTGTGAATGGGGACATTAGCACTTGACAAACACCCTGGAGTTTTTTTCACAAGGCTCCTAGAGAATGCCTTGCAAGCAGCCTACACACCATTTGCAAGCCAAAAATTCATTCTAGTAGGTTTGGAGACATTCAGAGTTCCTGCTGGCTCCTCAAAGCTGCAGCAGGCTGCAGGATGGGCTGAAGCCCCACAAGGCAGCGGGAACCCTTCCTACAACCTCTTCCTCCAAAATTAGCAAATATATACATATATAAACAAGGGTGAAATCCTTCCCCGGGATGGTGGGCAGGCCCTGGCACAGGCTGCCCCGAGAAGCTGTGGCTGCCCCTGGATCCCTGGAAGTGTCCAGGGCCAGGCTGGACAGGGCTTGGAGCAACCTGGGACAGTGGAAGGTGTCCCTGCCATGGCAGGGGGTGGAACTGAGTGAACTTTAATATTCTTCCCAATCCAAACCATCCTGCAATTCTCATTATTCTTATTATCAACCCACTGTTCGGAATAACTTCTTGAATGTGACTGAATGATCTTGCTGAGATTATTTGGTTCCTTTTCTCAAATACACAAGAATGTGGGGGGGCCAGATTGCTCTTAAAATGAGGTAATTCCTGGGATATTCATAGGGATTGACACCAGCTGTCACACACCTGAATCTCATTTCAGGCCCTGAAGAACAGCCGAGGCCAGAGAGTAAAAATCACAGAATTATTAATGTTGGAGGGGATTTCTGGAGATCATTCGTTTCAACCTCCCTGCCAAGGCAGGCACACCTGGAGCAGGTGACACAGGAATGCCCAGCGAGGGAGATTCCACACCCTCCCTGGGTACCTGTTCCAGAGCTCTGCCGCCCTCACGGCGTGTTCCTCCTCCTGCTGAGGTGATGCAGGAGCTGTGCAGGATGTAGGACAGGGATGTGTAGGATGTGCATCCAGTGCTGTACCCAACGCTGCAGTGAGAAACCTGGCCCTGCAGCAGAGCCCGGCTCTTACCATGGATGAGGCGAGAGCCCTGCGGGCAGGGGGGCGGCGGGCGCGGGCCCAACCCGGGCGCCTGCGAGGAGGCAGGGATGCTGCCATAGCCTGAGGGAGACGAGGACTAACAAGGACACAGCGGGAGCTCTAGGCAGAGAGATGGAGTCCGGGACGGGCTGGGGACGTGGCGAGCCCGGTCTTACTGGGGGAAATGGCGTTTGGGCCGGATCCTACGGGGAAAAAGGGGATTTTGGGCCGAGCCCAAGGTCGGGCGCGGCGGCCATGACACCCGTCCGTCGGTTACCACGGCAACGACAGCGAAATCTCGCGAGATCTGCCGGCGCGGGCGATAGGTGGAAGACCAGGTCTCGCGAGAGTTGCTCGGGGGAGGAGGTGAGGGGACGGGCAAGATGGCGTCGGAGGGCGACCTGGGCAGGAAGTGGGACCGGTGTGTGGCAGACTCCGCCGTCAAGCTGGGTAAGGGCGGTACGGACACGGCGGAGCGGGAGGGCCCGGAGAAGAGCGGTGGTGGTCCCCCCGGGCTCCCCGAACCTGGGAGAGCGGCCGCCGGCGTGTCCCCGCGGCTCGGGGCCCACTGTCCCCCGCCGCCCCAGGTTCGCCTTAGAGCGGTTGTGAGCCCGGGAGGGACTCAGGGTGTCCGGAGGATCCGCCCTCATCGCTGCCCCCGGCGTCGGGTAGAGCCGGCGGCCCCGGGCCTGGCAAGGTGACCTTGGCCGCGGGCTCGGACCCCTGCCGGGCCCGCTCCCGGTTCTGCGCCCCGGCCCGGCCCCGGCTTACCGCGATCCGGGCGTGTTTGACCTCTGGCTACTCCCTGTGGTGAAGGTAAGAGGTTTCCGTGGGAAATCTGGGCTCCGTAGGAAATCTGGGCGGCCTCCCGGCCGGAATGAATGAGCGGCGGGCAGGCACGACCGGCTCCTGGCGTGCCGCGACCTCGGCCGCCTTCGGCTTTGCTGCGGCGGGGCTTTGGAGTCAGTCTGGCAGAGCTGCTCACCCCGCTCCGTGTGCGAGGGGCTGCGATTATTAAGAGCAATAGGCAGCGTGACACGCTGAGGGCTTTGGCACGTGTCGCTTAGTACAGCGTGTGGAGTGTGACATTGAGAGGCGCCGTCCGTGTCCCAGCCCTGGAGTTCTGCCTTTTCGTCACGCAGGGGAACAGTTCTGTTGGGTTTTCTTCCGTATTTATTTCCTTAAAGTGAGAGTTATGCACAAGCCTCAGTTTTCTGCAGCAAACCATTGACGAGGTTTCATTGAGTGCTGTGAGTTTTAAGGGTGGTGGTGGCTGTGGTGGCAGCACCGTGCTCACCCTGTGACTGGCTGCAAAGTGACACCGGGCAGAGCATGTGGCTTCACAAAATGTGTTTACAAACCCAGATTTTCAAATGCAATGTGTAAAGCAAGTAATGCAGTGTCTGACACAGAAGATATTCGTTCCATGTTGGTGCAGATGTCTCTTTTAGAAACATAAATAATGTCTGGGAAATGTGAATGTTTATTTCTTGTAGCTGCAGTGGCCTTGTGCTTGAAAGCTGATGAGGAACTCGGGGGTTTTAGTTGCCTAATACTTTTCCATTAGAAAAGATGTTTAATAATTTTAAGTAAACTGAAACTTCCATTGTTTATAACAGACCTTTGAAAAGTGTCAAGTGCTCCAGAGCAGTGTTTTTCCTTATGAAATTCTATTCAGGTTTGTCTGACAAACATATTTGGACATGTTTATGTTTCCATAGCATTGGTTGCTTTATCATAAAATATTAAGTATGCCAAATTATAAACAAGAACTTGTTCCACACTGCAGCTGTACATGTCAGACTCCTGTACATCCTCTGCCCTGGAGGCTGAAGGAAGTGGATGCGGGGTTGATTTCATAGAATTCCAGGCTGGTTTGTGCTGGAAGGGACCTCACAACTCATCTTGTCCCACCCCATCCCACGGGCAGGGACACCTTCCACTGTCCCAGGCTGCTCCCAGCCCTGTCCAGCCTGGCCTTGGACACTTCCAGGGATCCAGGGGCAGCCACAGCTGCTCTGGGCACCCTGTGCCAGGGCTTGCCCACCCTCACAGGGAAGAATTTTTTCACATTATCCATTATCCCAATGCCTCTGTCATTGGGAAGCCATTTCCCCTTGTCCTGTCTCTCCAGGCCCTTGCAAACAGTTTCTTTCTCTCTTTCCTGTCAGCTCCCTTCAGGTACTGGAAGGCTGCAATGAGGTCACCCCAAAACCTCCTTTTTTTCAGGCTGAACAATCCCAATTCTCTCTCTTTCCTCCCAGCAGACCTGTTCCATCCCTCTGATCTTCCTGGTGCCTCCTCTGGATTCTCTCCAGCAGCTCCAGGTCCTTCCAGGGCTGGGGCAGCTCTGCAGGTGGGGTCTCACCTGAGTGGGGCAGAGGGGCAGAGTCGCTCCTTTCCTGCTGCCCACGCTGGGGGATCAGCCTGGGACATGGGCAATTTCTGCCTGGCTCATGTCCAGCTCTCACCCACAGCACCCCCAGGTCCTTCTCTCTAGGGCTGCTCCTGATCTCTTCATCCCTCAGCCTGGATTGATCCTGGGGGTTGTCCTGACCCACATGCAGCACCTGCTCTTGTTAAACCTCACAGGATTCCCATGGGCCACTCCTGGAGCTTGCCCAGGTCCTTCTGGACAGCCCTGTCCTTCAGGTGTGTGCACCACTGAGCTTGGTGCCTGTCACTGCCCTCCTGGCTCTGCAGTGGGCTTTTTGTTTCCATTCGGTGTTTTCTTCCATCCTGCAGTGGCACAGGAGAGCGAGAACCTCCTGTGCCCTGTGCACTGGTGCTCTAGTCTGAGGGTTCCCAGTGTTGGCTTCACGAGGATGCTGAGGAGAGATCTCAGTCAAGTTCACGTTTTTCATCAGACTGCCCAAAAAGGTCACCTTGCTGCATCTCTTTATCTTCACACCAAACCCAGTGGGGTGGGCTCAGACACGTGTTTCTCTTCATGTGAGGGCACTTTTCTGGTTTGTGTGCTTTTACAGTTGATCAGTAGCTGAAGCATTTGTGTTGGCAACCTCCTGCATGAATTGTGTGCTGACAACACACATTTTTCCATGGTATCCCAGTGGGAATGATTGTTTTCTCTGCAGGGACATTAAAACTGTGAGTGGTTGTGCTGATTGGTTTTGTAATATTACTGCAAAGTTTGCTGGAGTTTCCAATATAAATTATCAAGGGTGGTTGTTGTACTGGAAAGAAAGAAGGAAAGAAAATAATTTTTTTTACTTGAGGATTTAGTTGTTACATGGGATACAGGATTTGGTAAACGTCTTTTTTTGTCCAACTTTTCCCTTTGGTGGCCGCAATTTCCTTCCCAAACGCTCCTTTACATCCTTCCCTCCCTACAGCCAGGGAGATCTTCCCAGCCAATGGCTGGGGAAAAACAAACATTGTGATTAGCCCAGTGTTTTCCCATTCCAGACTCTCTAAATAAAGGAAAGCGCTGAATTTCTGGAGCCGACATTTCCCAGTGTCTGTGAGAGCTGTGGACAGATAACTCCTGTGGATTAGTGTGAGGGCTGGTGGGACATGGGAAACAGAAGAGGGAGAGAAGAGGAGGTAGAGCTCTCAGGCTGGCTTTATTAGCAAAAATGTGGTTTAAACTCCAGCTGGGACTGTGCTGCCTGTCCTTAGCCCATCAGGATTCCCTGTGTAAGTTGGGGTTTGTCCTTAGCTCTGTTTGGACTTGTGCAATACTGTTTTAGTTGGAGACCAGGCTCCTGAGAAAACTTGATCTCCTGCCACTAAAACTTCCAAAATAAATATTTATCTTGTGTTGCATCTTTTGAAATGCTGTATTATGTTTTTGAGTTTTTGGTCACTACCTGTGTGGATCTTGTAATTTAGTATTAACTTTTTCCTGTTAGTTCCAAACAGAGGATGTCGTTAGGACAGGATTTAATTTCAAAGAGTAGGTAAACCTTTTTATGCCTGCTCAGAACATTGAGCCATTGTTAAATGGAGCTTGTGGTCACCTCATTTTTATTAGGATGATATTTATTTGTTTTGCTAATGATGAGGCTGTATCCAGGTGGTTTTGTTCCTCTTCCATTCCAGATGTAGTTGAGAGCACAGTGTTTGTGTGCAGAGGGCTAGCTTGTGCTTTCTTAGCTGACCGGGGGTTTCTGACAAACAATCCAGGCCCTGCTGGCTCAAACCCAGGCAGACATTTAAATAATTTAACTTTCTGTTCCTGTTTTTCATTCTGATGCTGATTTTCAAGCAGAAAAGTTACTTGTTACTTTCTTACAGAAAACCTGTTTGTTTGGAGTGTGGGAACAGAGACTTGAACTGGCTTTCTTTTCCTTCCCAGCTTGCAAGCCTTCCTCAGTTCCTGTGTGCTCTCCTGCCTTCACTGCCATTTCTTCCTTTTCAGCAGTAGAGCTCTGCAGAGGAGGGCTGATGAAGTAAACACTGCTGTGGTCTTCCTCCATCCTGCAGCCTCCAAAGCCTGTTCAAAGGGTTGGTTTGTTTGTTTAACTGATTGATAGTTCATGGCTGTTTATTTGGAAAGGCAATTACTCACAAGAGATTGACAGAGGTGTTTTTTTTTGTTGAAAGGCTGTAATTTTGGACAAATTATTATTATGTGCTGTTTCCAGGGACAGAGAGGCAATAAAGAGCAGTGTGGAAGAGAGGGAGTTTTATGTGCCCGCACGCCTTGGTTTGTTTTAAGCTGTTGTTGTTTTAAATGGGTTGAACGCAGTAATTTTCCTGATACTGGAAGGTAATCCTAGGGAAGCTGTTTGCTTCTTGACCAATGTGTGTGAAGTTGCTGTGTTGAAGTTTTTTGGTTTTTTTTTTCAGGAGAGAAATGTTTTGATGTATGTCTGTGATTGACCAAAATTCAGCCTGGAAGCTTGTAAATAGCCCAGTGTAGTGATTTCATTTTCCTCTAATCCTCTGTTTTGACATCTGAAAATAAAATGCTTCTAATTTCCATTTAATAGGGATTTTTTTTTAAAGACAAAAGGGCACTTTGAATTCTGCAACTGTTAACATGATTTCTGCTGCCTTTCATCATCTGGCCTGCTTGAATTAACTGTTCTGTTAATGGCAAGGATGAAATTGTATTGTTTGTGTCATTCCACAGATTGGATATTTCAGAAAGAATCATTGTATGGATTGCAATGTCAGTACTTTTAAATAATCCTTCACATGGTTATGAATAGGATAAAGTCAGTCTATATAATGATAAAACTTGATTACACTTTCTGAAAACTGGATTAGACTTAGTCTAAATATACAAAAATCCTGAAATTCCTGTTTTGAAGTGTTTTTTTGCTTGGCAGTTGTATCATGGCCATCCAGTCTTAGCTACCAGGCAGGAAGGCTTGTTCCAAACTCCTTTGGAGTTTTGTTTTTAGTGCTGGAGAACATGGATATTATGTGAGCGCACAGCTGCATTGTTGTGTGAGCTTTGTTGGAACCCCAAGTTATTTTTCCTGGTTGTGCAGAAGATCCAGCTCTACTAGTTTTGTCTTGGAGCAGACCAAGTAGTGTAAATATGAACTGCTCATGGCTCAGGCTGTGCAGGGAGGCAGTACAGACAACAAAAAATGTTTTCCTTGGAAGAGGTGGGCAAATGCTGTTCTGAGAATAGGCTTTTGGTCCAAAATCTAACAGCAATTTTTAGTTATGATGTTAGCAGAGCTCTGAATACAATGTCCATTTACAAATTAAGTGGGTATTCTCTTCTGTTGGAAGAAAGAAGAAACTCTTTAGGGATCCAGGTCTCCCCCTAAGAGCATTGTGCCCTGCTCTTCCCTTGGTTGGCACTCTGGATGAGTCAGGGAGCTGTGCCCTGCTGGGGTGTGCCTCACCAGCTGTGCCAGCCTGCTCTTGGTGGCCCTTGGAGCAAGAGAACCTGAGAGAAGAGCTGTGACAATCCATCTGCAGCCTGTGCAAACCCCAGACCTCTTAAGCTCTGCTCCATGGGAAATGAGCCCAAAATGCCCCGACTTCCTGAACCTCTGCATTAGTGCATTGATAAGATGCCAGCTCTGCCTTTTTTGGAGGTGGCATGCAGTGGCAGTGCCCAGGGGAAAGGGACTGTAGCCAAGTGATATCCTGAAGTTTGGTCCTTGTGAAGTTCCAGCAGTAGTGGGAACAAGACTGTTGTTTTTTTATATCAGAAACAGTTTTCTGAGAAAATCCTTTCAGGGCTGCTGGCACATCCTTGGTGATAATAAATGAATAGCGAGAGGTTTGAGAAGGATCAGGCTCCTTTTCTCTTCATTCCTGCCAGTGAGATGCCCCTGAAACTCTTCTTGCTCTCAGTTGCCTCTGTTTCTGAGCTGGGCCAACCGACGTCAGTACTGGCCAGCTTGTGTTGGTGGCTGTGAAGCAGCAGCATTGCCAACCCTCACAGCTGGACTGCAAAAGCCCTGAGTGTGGTATTTGCTCCTGCTAAATCTTTCTTTTCAGCAATGTTACTGTTTTTATTAGCCGAACATGTAATTGCAGTAAGACAAGGTCGAGTTTCCTGTCAGAGGGGTATTTTCTGTGTTATAAGAATATAGCTGATTTCTTATCTAGGAGCTTCTAGCACAGCCCTAATTTGTCTAAAAGCTTGGTGCATCATTGATCACAGAATCCCAGAATGGTTTGGGATGGGGGCCATCTAAAACTCACCCAGTCCAACCTGGCCCTGGACACTTCCAGGGTTGGGGCAGTCACAGCTTCTCTGGGAAATCTGTGCCAGGGCCTCCCCATCTTCACAGGGAATTTGCACTACGTCATCATAGAGCAGCTTCCACTCCTGTCCCCTTCCCCTTTTAAAGGAGGGAGAAGCCGTTTGTGCCCTCAGGTCTGTCTCACAGTTCACTCACCAGTGTGTGGTGTGAGGCTGGAGTTTCTGGCCCAGTGTCACTGTGGTTCCTTGGGCCATCCCGGGCCCTTGGTGCTGCTGCCTGTGCCTCTGCAGCAGTGCTGATGTTTACCCAGGCTTTGCCTTTGAGCAGCACTCCACCTGACCCTGAGTGCTTAAGGGTGAAAGCAACCCCTGAAAGCATGTTGGGATTTTTGATTATAGTGATATTTGGATATTAATAGTTTGTTATTCCAGTTTTTCTCTGTTACTACAGTCAGATGCTAGTATAAAACAAAACTCTCTTTTTTCTGTTTCTTTCTTGAGTACTTGGTATATAATTTCACTGTGTTTTCTTCTAGTGTCCATGCTCATTTTTATGTCTGCTCTGCAAACAATCCACACCACAGGGGAGATGGGAATGAAAGCTTCAAAGTTGGTGTTTGAAGAAAATCTGATTCCTGCCACTAAGACCTTGCAAAGAGTCTGCTTAAAATTAATTCTCTCCGTAAATAAGTGATTTCATGGTCTCGGATTTCTAACTGGTGCTAAGTGCTGCCCTGTGAAGGCCCTGGTGTATGAAGGCAACTTCCCTCCATGTTTTTACAAAGCAATTCTTTATGTATCTTGTCAGAGTGGGATTGGAGGCTGAAGCTTTCAGTTTTGTATTAACGTGTGTGGAATGGCAAAGGAAAAGAATAGTTTTCATTTTGGATTAAGTAATTGAAAACCTTCCAGCTGCTATAGTAACAGCAACACATCTGCCAGATGTCAGTGAGCACATTTTAATCCTTCTATTTTAAGTTTCAAGCTATTGAAGCAAAGTACATCTAGGTGTGTCTGTGTTAGTAGCTGCCTCAGCCTGTAGCTACTTGGGTAGCCTAGGAAAGAACCGTGTAGTATCACTGTTGGAGTGACTGCTGATTAAATTTATAGAAAAGGCTTTTCCCAGATGTTCTTACAGGGTAGGAGCCCATCCTGAAGATTTGTGTTTCTCTCTGAGACACTTTTATGATGTCCTGTTGGGTATACAGCGTGTGCTCTCCTGCGTGTTAGATTGATTGGAGGTACCGGGACGTTTTTCTTGGAAGGTGTAAGAGGCAAAAAAAGGAGAAAGAAAAAGTTTTAGTGCCTGGGCTTGCTGCCTAATGCCAATTCCATGTGGCTGAGCATGGTGGGGAGCAGGGCTGAGTTGTCCACACAAGTGTCCTGTCCCCTGTTGACACTGTAAATGAGTTTAGGCTGAAGTGATGAATGCGGGGTGGAAGAGGCTGTTTTTCTAGTTAAACATTTTAAACTGTCAGAGAAGGTGAAAAATGGGTCGTACTCTTTCCTGTGGCCTTCTCCTCCAAAGAGTCTGTCAGGCAAGAAAGGGAGGGAAAATGTGCCTGACGTGGATCAAGCCCTTTGCTTTTCCATGTTCGTTTGTTTTTATTGTAAGATAAACCTTTCATGTTTTATTGTTATGAAGTTAAAGCCTGGCCTAGAGGTGCTGATCTTTTGGAGGAACAGCTGGAGCGTCCCCTGGTCAGGTGGGAGGCTCTTTGAAGCGACATGTTGCCTCTTTAAGAGGAAATGGAGCATGTGAGAACTTAAACCTGTAAAACTCATCATCAGCTCTGCCATTGTTTATCTCTGGTGTAACTTTATATAGAATTAAAGTGAAATGCATTACTTTGCTCCCGAGGCAAGATGGTTTTGCTCCCCCTTGGTCTTGGAGACACAGGAAATGACCACATAACCACAAATACTTTCTAGTGGAATGAAGATGAGTGACAAACTTCCCGCAGAAAGAGATTCTTAACCAGGCGGGCTAAAGAATTAAATGTAGCTGAAGGTTCTGGTTTTAAGTGAAAACCAACTTCTAACTGTTCAAACCGAGTAGAAAAGAGCAAATGTTGTACATGCAGTGGCTGGTATGAGGGGCAGAGCTGGTGTTCCTAGTGGACAGAGTGTTGTGATCACAATGGTTTTGGGTTCAGGCTGGGTCTGTACCTCAGTCAGGAAAGGAGTGACCCAAGCTGCCTGTGAAATTAGGAAAACTAAGGTACTTTTTCAGCTTTGTTTCTCAGGTTGCCTTCTTGCACAGAAGGCCAGAACCCATTAGCTGTCAGATCGCCTCCTTCACTTCTCTGTAGCATTTTCATTACTTAAAGCAAGGTCTTAGCTATCTTCCCATCATTTTCTGATACTCACTGTCAATGTGGACTCCTTACAGCTGGAATAAAGTGCAGTGGTAGCCTCTAAAATTGCACAAAAATGCATTTGCATGAAGAACAACAATCCTTTCAAATGAGCTGCTTCAGAAAAAGCTTTCTTAAGACAGAGTACTTTTTCCTAAGTCAATCATGCTGGACCACATCTGTTTAACAGTGGTGTTAGTGTGGGGGAAGGCCTAGTTTGTGTTTTAGGCTTAGTCTGAATTGCAGTTGACATAAATAATAAATTTTTCACCTTTTAAGTGTATCCTGTAGCTTCCCCCATGGCCAACAGGAAGCAGCATTGATGGCATGTGAATGCAGCCCTTACAGAGGGGCTGTAATGTGAGAGAACATCTGAAGGAGGTAAAGAGAGTACGAGAGAATGATAATTTCTGGAAGTAAATAGAAAGAAACTGTATTAATTATAGCTGCTTCCTTAGTGCAGGGTTGTGTTAAGACAAGACAGAAAGCAGTTCACCACCAGGCTGGTGAGAAGAATGTGGGTTTGACTGGTAACATGGAAAATGTGGTGACATTAGAAACTGCCCAGGCTATGCATCGAGATGATGCAGGATTTGTCATCCTGTAAATAATTTCTCATTGATTAGCTAAGCTGTTTGGATTGGCAGAGGGGATCTTCCCAGGGACAGGAAGCGTAGGACCAGGATTGCTCCCTCATGGCAGGGCTGCTGGGCTTGACACTTCAAATAGTCCTGGTGCTGTCTGAGCAGAGAGAATTCCCCCACCAAGTCCTCATCAGCCCAAACCCATCAGCTCAGTACGGGTTGTGGGAACGGGCTGGCAGAGGATCCAGGCCAGGGCGCCAAACAGATGGATTCTGGAAGATTGTAATTATCCTTGATGGCATAAACACTGCAGGAGAGCCAGCACCAGCTGGACTGCAGCAAAGGTACGGCAGGAAGGCTCTGCTGGGAGGGGGCTGGGGGCTTAGAGGGGTGAGCTGTGGCTCTGAGGAAGGCCTGATGTCTCTTCCAGGCTGTGGGCAAACATTGCTCGGCGCACGGGTCTGAATGAGCTGCTCCAAGGAGTGTCTCTTACTGTCTGAAAGGCACAAAAACCCTGAGGCTCTGAGCAGACACCTGAGGATCCCAGACTTTCCCTTAGCTGTGCAAATGATTAGGGTGAAAACCTGACCTTCAGTGCAGCGCCCGAGCTCTGAAATGTCTGGGGGAGTTATGTCAGGATTGCTTGGCGGGCGGTCAAAGCTCTTCCTGCATGTTTTGTAAGCCTACTCCGAAGTTGTGATGGCCTGGTAAAGTAGTTACCTCTGGCACAACTGAAAATCTGTAGTAAAATGAAAATGGTTTTCAAACCCTTTTCCAGCTCTCAGCAAATACAGAGAGTAAAGTCCTAACAGAGAGTGAACATGAGGCGCTTTGCTCAGATCATGTTTGCTTACCTCTGTCCTAATATTCAGGGGCTTATCGTCAACAAAACACACGGGATGCTTAGTTAATGTACGAGGTGGTGCATCCTAATGTACTGAGGATGTCAAGTATTCTTTGAGTAATCTGTTCTTCAGTAGAAACTATCAATGTACTTTTTACAAGGAAAAAAATTTGAAGAGCAAAAGGAAACTTAAAAAAAAAAGAAACAGCATTGTATATGCCACGAGAGTACAGGATTCCTTGGCATTGTTCTGTACTCAACCCACTTACTAATGCATTCAACAGGATCATGTGCTTTTAGGAATATAAAAAAAGCATGTATTTTAATTAACAAACTCATAATATTTATTTTCTTGTATTGAAAGGAGAGAGTTGAAACCTATAATAGGATGTGTTTGCTGCAAAATAAATCTGAAGCTGTTGGTTTGTTTTTTAATGAGGATGTACATGACTGATTTTTCTTCTTTTTTCAAACTTTTGTACTTCCGTGCCTTATATAAAATTCTTCTCTTCAGTGGACATAATTAAAGGTAGAATTTGCCCACACAGCTGCAAGTTTTCACTGTGATATTTATTGGGTCCTGAGAGGAGTTTTGCAGACTTGCCTGACATCTTATACAAAATCATGAGCTCACCTTCCAAGGAAAGCAAAAATTTATTTTTAAATATGCTGAGTTTTTTTAGTGGCGCTGAATAATTTCATTTCAACGGCTGCAGTTATTTCTATGTATAGTATAAGGATGTGAAAAGTCATTCATTCCTAATGTGTTTAAATATGCTCCATAATGAATGTTGTGGATATGAAAGATAAGCAGCCTGGAGCTTTCTTTGTAAGGTATAGGGTAACACAAAGCTTCAAAGTTCTGCTGCCCTTGGGACACACATTGAAGCACTTAAAGTAGTGAGATAAACGAAATACAATGAAATATTCATCTGCAGAATCTGAAGCTCAAGGACACAATAAGTTTTCATTTAAGTATTTCTCATTTGCTGACAATGAGCCAAATAAATTTTAATTCTACATTATAGATGGTGACAGAAATTCAGGAACTTTCCCTAGGATGAGAGTCTGTTTTTTTCCCCAGATATTTCTGATAATGTACTTATTACATACGTTGGGATTATAATGTGAATTAGCTGCTTACAGTTACTTAAGAAAACAAGAATTGTTTTTTTCAGGTTTGTTATGTAAGAACTCTCTGGTTTGGTGTGCTGAAATAACATGGTAGCTGGGTAGTCATAGTCTGATGTTCATACTCTGATATTCCTGAGTTGGAATAAAGAAATTACTGTAAAGAACTAAATAATTTTCTATTACTTTACTTTATCTTTGTCCTCACCCGCTGCATTTCTTCTTACAGGTGCTGGATTTGGATTAGGAATTGTTTTCTCAGTCATCTTCTTCAAAAGTAAGTGCACTGCATTAATCTTGGCCGCCTGGCTTCTCACTTTACATCTCTTGTGGGTATAGCTAGAAGTCTTTGAGGCATGTAAAAGTTAATCAGCTTGTTAGACCAATTCTTCCATTGTTTGGCCTGTCTCTTCCACTGAAATGGAGTTCCCAAAACTTTCAGCTGTTGTGTAACAAAGGTGTTATCCATGGCACCTCCCTGAGCTCCTCCTGTGCTCAGCTCAAATCCTGGAGTGGCAGGAGAGCCTGAGCCAAATCACTGGAGCTGTGTGTCTAGACATCAGTTTGTGCCAGCCTCGCCAGGGCTTTCAAACTGGTCTTGGTTCTTCAGCTGTGCCTTAAAACAGAATAATTTTCAGTAATACCTTGAATTCAGACATTGCTCTCTGTTAAATTCTAAACACGTGTTACTGTTCCTCTTCTGTAGTGGGCTGGTTTGGAGGATTTTAGAACTTTTTTCAGAATGCATCTTCTAGTAATTTGTTCTTTCTTGGTGCTTATAGACTATATAACAAACAGCTTTCTTGACTTTTTCCTCTGTGCTTGCCTCTTCCACAGGAAAGACATGGCCTATTGCATTTGGGTCAGGGATGGGGTTAGGAATGGCTTATTCCAATTGTCAACACGACTTCCAATCTCCATATCTTCTCCATGGTAAATTTGTAAAAGTAAGTATCAGCGTGTCCTGGTTGGACACTGGCCCAAAGCCAGGTACCCAGGAAAGCCTGGATTACCCTCCCCTGTCACAGCTGGGTAGAGGAGAGAGAAAAAAATTAACAAAGGGTTCATGAATTGAGGTAAGGACCGGGAGAAAAACGCTTCAAGGGCAAAACAAATTCAACTTAAAGCTGCAAAGTGAATTTATTACTAACAAAATCAGAGGAGGATAATGAGAAGTAAAAGAAGGCCTTGAAACACTTTTTGCCTCCCAGCCCGTCCCTCCTTCCCACCGACAGCGCAGGGGGACAGGAGGGTGGGGATCTTGGTCAGTTCATCAGCCGAGGTTTTCTTCCTTTGCTCCAGGAGAGGAGTCCTTCCCCTGTGAGACCCTGGGGTCCCTCCCATGGGAGACAGTTCTCCATGAACTTCTCCAGTGTGAGTCCAATCTCACGAGCAGCAGTCCTCCCAAAACTGCTGCAACATGAATTCCCCCCATGGGCAAACAGTCCTCCCAAAACTGCTGCAGCGTGGGTCACTCTTCCCTGGGGTGCAGTCCTCCAAGGTCAGGCTGCTCCAGCCTGGAAGCAGGGCTCTCTCCCCATGGGGTCTTCCACTGGAACACAGCCTCCTCCAGGCATCCATCCACTCCAGTGTGGGCACCTCTGCCACAGGCTGGGGGTGGATCTCTGCATCCCCTGGGGATCCCCATGGGCTGCGGGTGGATCTCTGCATCCCCCAGGGATCCCCACAGGCTGTGGGTGGATCTCTGCATCCCCCAGGGATCCCCATGGGCTACAGGGGCACAGCTGCTCCAGCCTGGTCTCACCACAGCCTGCAGAGGAATCTCGACTCCAGCACCTGGAGCACCTCCTCCCCCTCCTTCTCCACTGACTTGGTGTTTCCAAGTTGTTTCCTTCACATGTTCTCATCTCCTCCTCCTCCTCCTCCTCTGGCTAGAAGAGCTGTGCACCTTTGTTTCGATTTTTAAGAAGTTATCACAGAGGCATTCCCATTGTCTCTAATTGGCCCAGCCTTGGCCAGCAGCATGTCCCTCTTCAGAGCCATCAGGGATTGGCTCTGCTGGACATGGTGGAAGCTTCCAGCAGCTTCTCACAGAAGCCACTTTTTTGCCCCCCACCCCCACTACCAAAAAACAGGCTGTGCAAAAGCAACACACAATGCTACCTGCCATTGGTTGGTAGCTGCTTTATTACAAGTCAGATTATCCATTTACATGGATATTCCTCTGCCTTTCCCAAAGGAGTGCTAGTAGGAAGAACCTTGTCTTGCCAAAGCTGGAATGTTCCCCTGTTCTTTAATATCTGGTGTGTTTAAGAGTAAATTTACTAGACTGAATACATGGAATTAGTTTAACAGATCCTGCAGGTAGCTTTTCCCACAACCTGAAAACACAATAAAAATACGTGTCAGAAAAGCAGAAAAACAAAACTAATATTAAGGTTCTTCAGACTTTAAAAGATGAGCTGTGAAGAAACTAAAAGTCACGTCAGGCACGTCAGGTAGATCTGCCTGTGGAAGCGGGTCTTTGATCTTCTGTTGGGTTTGGGCTTTTTTTTTCAATATGAAAACACTGATCACTTTTAAGTTTTGTGGCTTGTTTGTCTGTGTAATAATGTAGTAGTTAGTCTGGAAAAAATGTACCCTGTAGGGAGTTTTGAAGAGGATGATTTCAATGAGTTCAGTATCAACACTGAAGTAAAATATTTAAAAATATTTTACCATGCTGAAGTAAAATCTTTAAGAATAGGTTGATTAGCAGGAACCATTTGTGCAGTCACAAATTGGCTGCAGTGCACAGTCCACAAACTGACTCCATTAGTATTTTCTTAATTTCTTTATGTGTCAGAGTTGGGGCTGTTCTCATGGTAATTTATCACTGTGGCACCCGGAAACAAAAGGAATATTTGTGTGTGTGTTTTGGATCCCCAGAGCCATGGCCTGGTTAAATGGTTTCAGTGACACTGGTGCAGGGGCATCCACCAGGACATATTTACAGTTACTTCAGCACTTCAGAAAGTGCCGAGGTAAAATACTCTGCCTGGAGCTTCTTGTGCAGGACACAGAGTGCAGAAATCCCTCCTGTATGGCTCCTCTGCCTGGTGCAGGAGGCCTGCAGGCGTTTCCAGGCTTTTCCTGGTGCTTGTAGAGCTGCAAGTTGAGCCCAGTCCTCCTTGATTTACTGGCAGATGAGCTTTTGCCAGTGTTCTACAGCCCTACCAGACATACCTGCTTACAAATATTCTCTCCAGCTGCCTGTTAAAGGGAAATAGTAACAAGACTCTCCAACAAATAAAGTCTTTGGAGAGCATTATAGAGGAACTGACTTGGATGCAGCTGATCAGCATTGCCAGCTACTGCCCAGAATCAAAAATCTGTGGCTCTTCTGGTCAGACGTGTTAACATTAAAATGTGTTAGTACTCTACACCATCCTGAGGGTGTTCCTCCAGTTTATGTCTCCAAAAAAAAGCTGGAGTGACATGTCTGTGGCTTCATGTGAGTGATAAATGCACTGCTCATATGTTCTGAGAGAGAATTATTCATTCAAGGATAGTTGTTCCTAGGGATGTTGGGCAGCAGAAAACAGTGTCTGGTCACCCTAGGAAGGGATTTTATTTGGATTAAGGACTAACCTGGAGCAGGGTGGTCCTTGGAAGCATGAGATAACTGGAAGGACACTTCAGATGTCTGCATGGCACAAGATAAATAGTTTCCAGTGCACTGTCTCCATGACTTTCTCTGGCACAAAGAGGCTGAGAGAGGGAAAATGTGCATGAAGCCATCTAATGGTTAATGTCATTAATTCCCTCCCACATGTCATGTCATGGGTAATGGCTCCAGGGTTATTACAACAAAATTATTTCATTTCTCTTGGTTAGGAACATGGAAGATATTGTTGAATTATCACTCACCTGTTTTTTTCCCTAGAAAAATTTGTTATAACTAAACTTTGTAGGATTTCCTTTACAAAACTGAGTTCTGTTCAAATGCTGACTTGTCAAAATGATAGAATCTGCGAGAAAATCTGCTTTATTAGAGGGAAATGTAACACGGATTAACTTGGAAAAAAAAAATATTTCTAGTTTTCTGAGCCTGTCAAGTTCACAGGATCACAGGAGAACTCAAGTTGGAAAGGACTTCAGGGAGGTCATGGGGGTTAGCTGTGAGGTCAGACCAGGTTACTCCAGCCTTTACCCAGTTGGGATTGTTGATTCTTCAAGTTCTTAATTCTGAGTCCTGACTCAGAATGAGAGAGGACAGAGGACCTTCAAGATACTGAATAATCAGGAGATGTCATAGTGACTTTGCAGCTGCTGTGGCTGTAACTTGGGTCATCACACTGCCCGTCCTTTGGGTTAGAAATTCCATCATGAAAGCCCAACACCAGTGCAGGAGCCATTCATCTAGACCAAAAGAATACTTAAAGTGTAGAAGAGTTCTAATTTGTGGTCAGAATATTCTGAGGCTTTTAAAGTAATTTGATCAAGTGGTTTTCACTGTGACTTCAGCAGAATTTAAAATCAACACGTCACAATTATTTCAAGGCTTAAAATGCTATGGCTGTGAATTACACAGCCTAGACTTCCTTGCAAAATGGAAAAAATCCTAGTTTTCAGGTTATTTAGCCTGTATTATCACCCAAACCTCACAATCCTGTACTTTGATAGGAATGTGGATTTATATGGATGTGCAAGAACACAAGAAGGCAACTGCAGCCTTTCCTCTTGCTCTTTGTGGCTTTGATTTCAGTGTGATTTCTCTTCAGCTTGTGAATTGTTAACTTGACCAATAATGTGGGTTTTTTTTGAAGTACCCAGTTTATTAGAATAGAGGGTTATGCATGAAAACATGGCATGCTTCTGGCATGAAAATAGCTGCTTAATCCTTCCATATACAACCTCTTGCTTTAGCAACAGATGAAAATGTTCCCTTACCCTCTGGAAATGCTACAGAGCTCCATGACTTGCTTTACATCCTGCAGCACCTTCCCTGTAAGGAACCCAAATGGTTTTTTAATAATATAAGCCTTCTTGCTTTACAGGAACAGTGACTAATGGCTAAGACTATCCCAGTGGGAAGGAAGGAGAAATCAATGATTATTCCTCAGGAATACTGAAGTGCCCCTGGAATAAGCCAACATTCTTCAGTAACGATCACCAGTAACTCTTTATACTCCAACAAACTGTTTCTGTCTATGAAACAAAGTTCTGTTGCTTGTTTTGTATCGTGTCTGAAAAGTGCAAGGAAGAGCTCTTCTGGGAAATAAATAAAAGAAAAATGGCCTTCTCTGGTGTGTTGACTTTGTATGTAAGTGAGAGAGAGGGAGAATGGAAGGAGAGAGCTTCATTTGGAGTAGCCAGCAGCTGGGACCACCTGGGCCACTGGGAGAGCTCCTCAGCAAAGCCAGCCGTCCTTGTTCCTGCCCACTCCTGAGAGCAACCCCCATCCACCATCCAGTTCAAAGAAGCATTCCCACCTCATAAATCACCCATTAGACCCCTGCTGTTTGTGTCGGTGTTTGGAGAGGAATATAAATACTCCTATGTCCTGTTTGTACAGTTGCCCTTTAAAATTGGAATTTTGTCCTCTCAGAAGAGGCAGAATCCAAACGGGTAAATCCAAACTGTGTGACGGATGCAGCAAGGTCCTGCTGTCTCTTGTAGCTTTGGGTCATGGAGTGACCCCCCAGTTTGAAACTTCCCAGGATAGTGGGTGAGTTAAACACATCCTGGTGCCATCTGGCTCTCAGCTTACCCTTTAGGCTGATTGTTTTTACATCCCTCTTCTGTGGGAGAACAGAGAGGTTTCAGTGTCTGGGAATGGGTCACAACTACTTAAAGCTCTTCATTGCCTTGGCAAGACACTGTTCCAAGCACTGCCTTCTTTACATCCACCCCAGTCCTTGAGCTGCCTGGTTGGCACTTTGTCTGCTGCTCTTCCCCGGCTCAGAAGTTTGTCTGCACTGCTGCTTTACTCAGCACCATTTTCTAGCTATGGAGATGACTCTCGAGGATCTCTTTTCTCTGTCCCACACTTGTGTGTTGTCCATGTAGCACCAGGAGTGAGTGCATGTCTCAAGAGGGAAGGGGAATGGCGTAGGTTGATGCAGAACTTCCCTTTAGTGAAAGCCTGTTGTGCTGCATGATGAGTGCTGATAGATGGAAAGGTGACAGGACAACTCCTCCTATTTTGCACAGCAAATAGGAGAAAGGAAAACAAGTTGTGTGATAGTTGTTTTTTAAACTATGCCAGGAAAGGAAGGGGATGGACTCGGGGGTAAGCTGGAGTTCAGAGGGCTTGAGAAACTCCTTATCTTCCAGGCCTGAGGTGTGGGTGCTGCTGCAGTCCTGCATCCCCACTTCTCCTGGGCACTGCTCTGCGGATCCTGCCCTCTGGAGGAATGTGTTGAGCTGTGCCCAGAGTCAACAGACGCTGAGGAGCTCGCCCAGAGTGAAGGACTTGTGAAATAAAATAGCTCCAGTGCCAGAGCAGCATTAAGATTGTCAGAGCATGATAACATCCAGGACCATTGCTCCAGCATGTCCTTGTTTTTCCACCTCCTCCCTTGCCGGACTGCATTCATCAGGTCTAAACAGCTTATTGAAAACAGGATATCTTTCTTTCTTCCCATTTTGAATCATTTTATCCAGCCCCAATTTTTAATTTGAACTATGTACTTTGGAGCCATAGCTCCTCTGTGGTTTGGAAAGCGGTTTTATGGAGTTCTCTGTGTGTGTGCTGCAGTCTGGGAAGCCAGTGGGATCTGCTGGAGAGAGGAACACCAGCCTGGGCAAGACCCAGGAGAACCAAAGGCAGTGGCAACACCGCACATAGCGACTGTCAGCGTGCAGAGAAAGCTTTAGCTCCTGCTCTGCCATTCAGGCTGATGATGAGTTCAATTTTTATTTGGTGTCCCTGGTAACGATTCATCCTGTCCTTACATGCTCTGCTCCAGCTCAAATACGACTTCCTAGAGTTAATTCTTACTGTGGGCTGTTGTGGCCTGTGATCAGGTGGTTCTTCTGGCCCTGGAACTCAGAGATATCCATTGTAGATATCAATTCCCAGTGTGTCCTTTACTGCTAGAGTGACAATAATCAGAACAAAGGTGTTCAAGTCAACATGGGTGAGTGTGGAAAAAATACACAATTCTAAAAGTGGAATTTAAATTTGTCATTGCTCTTTAAATAGGGTAAAAGCTTAACCTTTGGTTTTCTTCACAGCTGCCTTGCTTCTTGTTGTCTCTGTTGATGTATATATATATGTATATGCACATATAACTACCACGTGAAGGATCTGTATTTGTTTTGCTTTATTTAATTAAAGATGTATTATCCCAAACCTATTTTTGAACCTGTCCATGTAAGCTGTGCAAAATATCTTCTTGTGAGGACAGGTCTCCTTTTTCCTTCTGTGGGAAGGAGCCTGTACCCTTCCCAACTGAGGCTGCAATAGGAATGGTTTCCTGCTGCTTAATTTCTAATTGCATAAATGGAAGGGGGAAAAGTGGAAATTCTAAGTACCAAAAGGCATGTTAAATTTAGTATAATACACTCATCTGGAAACTATCACATTTTTCCTTCTTTCTTAACCTGCTGAAATCATTGCTTCATCTGTGGTGTGATTTGGATCGGCACCAAAAAGTGCAAACAAGATAGGGCTGAAAAAGGCAGGTGCCCCTACCCAAACTTAATGAGACCTTTTAGGAGAGAACTTGTATCCCAATTGTAATTGGCTATACAGTGAGTAAAGAAACCATATCACTACCCAGGAGAAGGAGGGGAAAAAAAAAGAAGTTGTTTGCTGACTAGAACTGGTTTTGAACGTTTAACAACTCCCCAAGTGCTCGACTGACCACAAATCTGCCTCTTTAACAGCTTGATTAGATGTCTGCTGAGGCTTTGAGATGAATAAACAAGTCACGGAAAAGCAGAGACAGCGGGGAAAAAAATATCAAGCTGCTTTTCTGTTGTTTATCCGAGTTGTTCATGTTTGATCAAGATACCGTCATTGCTTTGTGTTCCAGTCCTGCCTGGAGCCGCGGCCAAGAGCAGGACCTGGCTGTATGTGGTGCTGTACACACAAATAAAAACCAGCCTCTGCCCTGGAGAATTTACAAACTAAACAGATGCGCTGCAGGGAGGTAGGAGGGTTTGTAATTCCCATTTTAAAGATGGAAGAAGCTGTAGGCAAGGTCAGAGATAAGTTGTGCAGGGAATGTGGTGTGCAGCCAGGACTCTTGACTGGAGTCCAGCAGCCCGTCCTTCCCAACTGGTTTTTCACATGGTGGTGGAGTCTCAGGGGAAGGCTACCCTTCATAGACTGGGAGACTCCAAAAGTGTTTGTGCCACCCTTTGCTACTTTCAAATTGCTCCAAATTCTTACTGGCACATCCCTGAGAAAGTTAGGAATGACATTTTACTGTCCAGAGGCTGATATCTTATGGAATCACTAGTAGGTGTAAACCACTGTGATCCTCAGTATTGACTGTGGTGATAATCTGAATCTGATAAGCAGAGAAAATGCTGAAATGTATTCCCAGTCCTTTGTGCCTCATGGACAAGGACACTGCTGTGTTAGGCTGAAGATAAATATAATATCAGGAGAAAGTCAATGCCTTAGTAAATCTACCTTAAATATGAATTGAGGTAACAGATCGAGAAAGAGGGGGGCTCAAGGAGACAGCAGCATTCCAGTACCATTGAATCATGGAATGGTTTGGGCTGGAAGAGACCTTAAAGCCCATCCAGTGCCACCCCCTGCCATGGGCAGGGACACCTTCCACTGTCCCAGGTTGTTCCAAGCCCGGTCCAACCTGGCCCTGGACACTTCCAGGGGAAGCCACAGCTTCTCTGGGCAGCCTGTGCCAAGGCTTCCCCAACCTCACAGGAAAGAATTTCACCCAGTATTCAATTTAAACCTACTCTCTTCCAGTTTGAAGCCATTCCCCTTGTCCTGTCGTTCCAGGCCCGTGTCCAAAGTCCCTCTCCAGTAGTGGAAACACAGCAGTGATGGTGTAACTCAACTCTTCCAGAGAGTTCACACGGATGATTCTCCAAAGGAGGAATTGGTTTCCCAGCTGTTCTTCTTGGGTTCTCTCTGAGTTTGGGAGCAATGCAAAAGAAATCACAAAGGTGCTGGTTTGCAAATGCAAATAGTGGGTGCACAAGCAGACTGAAGGTGACAGGTTGTTGTGGTAGTGATGTGCCACGAGGTACAGGTGATGCTGCAGCTGGAGGGGAGAGGCTTGTGGAGCTGGGGAACCCTGATCCATGAGTGACCTGCTGGAAAAACCCCATTTTTCAACAGGTTCTGACCCAGCAAGGCACTGCTGACCCTTCTTTCACTCCAAGCCAGCAGGCTTTGGTACCTACCCCCATAGCACACACACCCCAGAGTAAGAAATAAACTTTCTCCTCGTCTCCCACCCCACTCCTGCCTTTGGAAGTAGGACTGGTGCAAATTTTGGCATGCCAGCTCTGTAGGCAGCTGGATGCAATGTGCACTGTGTCTGTACTGCTCCGAGAGTCCAGCCTATAGCCCACCCACAGTGAAATGCTTAACTGAGATTGAAACTAAATGGGAACATAGTTTATGGAAATTCAGCTGTGGATGGCTGTGCTCTCGTGCCTTCTGGCTGTCAGCACTTTGCTGCAGGCTGCTGGAGCTGCATTTTCCTCATGGTGCTGGATACCCACCTCCTGGAGCTTATAAAGATGCTTAGAAAGTTGCTGGTGACTAATAAATCACTCTTCATCTCTAGGCTTTATTGGTGGTGCTTGTAAAGCCTCCAGCTCTGCGTTAGGAATGGATGCCCCTTCCTGGAAAAGGTCACGCCCTGATCAGTTCAAATTCAGTTCATAAATCATGCAAAGGAGTGTGTTTCTTTTTAGAGGTTTTAGAGGATATTCTTCCTCCCCCTCGGTGCTGCACTTGAAGTTGTTAGCAGTGATAAACAGCTAAACCCAACCCATTACTGCTCCCCTGAGCCAAGCATTCCCTGTGGACTTGGACGGAAGGACCTGGAGCTGCTGGAGAGAGTCCAGAGGAGGCACCAAGGGTATCAGAGGGAGGGAGCAGTTCTGCTGTGAGAACTGGGATTGTTCAGCCTGGAGAAGAGAAGGCTCCAGGGTGACCTAACTGTGACCTTCCAGTGCCTGAAGGAGCCAACAGCAAAGATGGAGACTGTGGGCACAGACCTGGAGTGCCAGGACAAGAGGGCAGGGTTAGATGCACATTGGGAAGGAATTCTACCCAGTGAGTGTGGGGAGGCAATGGTGCAGGTTGTATTTGTAATTTTAATTATCTGGAAGTAAATATAAAAGGGCAGCAGACAAATAAGTGCTATTCGGTGGGATGCTGTGTAAGTGCAAAAAAAAGTGGAGCAATGTAGATTTTGGCCCAGTCAAATGTGAAGTTCAGTATTCAGGTGCAACAACCACTGGTAATACCTGGAGATGGCACAGCCTGGGGGATTATGGAACCCCGGGAACTGCAGGAATTGCTGCTAGCAGGGAGAGGCACAGTGAGAAGCGAGGGCTGGAGGCCGAGGCTTGACCTGTGCAGATGAGCAGTGAGGCTCTGAATTACACACTGGGATGAGCTGGGAGAGCCATGGGAGGATTTTCCAACTCCTAATGTCTTAAATGGAAGTTGCTGAGCTCCACCTGGGAGTGACTGGGTGAAATCAAATGACTGTAGCACACATGGATTCAGATCAGATGATCCAACTGTGTTTGTTGGCCGTAAATTCTCTGAAACTTGTAAGGCCACAAAGGCTGCCTGTAGAATTCCTGGTCTCTGTCCCATGGCTTAATCTGGTCTGAACTAAAGGCAGAGTGGTTTTAGCTCGAGGACCCTGCTCGTTCGACACTCCCTGAAGATGTCCCTGGTGTGATCCTCAGAGGGAAGACAACCTATTTCTGTGCCGTTCCTTGCTGCTTTGTTCCTCAGCTCCTCCCTTTTGGACTGTTTTCCTTGGGTTTGTTTGAGGGAATGGCTGATGGTGTGAGCTTCCCTCGCTCCTTTTTCCAGGCACAGGGCCCATTTTTTGTTTAATTCTCTCTGAAGATGACATGGTTCCCTAGATAATCTGTTGAGAGCTGGGGTATTTCATATGTCAATAAATACATCTTTGGATGATGGATGGAAGCCTGGGGCTGGAGCTGCAGGAGGGTTATTGGGATGGGAGTGGAGGTGCACTGGAATGGCTGCAGGGAAAGCCCACGTTGTCCTGCTGTTTGCACCACAGGCTGGGCAGGGAAAATGAGTGCACTGGGTTCTTTTAAGGCCTGAGAAATAATTTCTTTAAATCTTTGGGAGCATCCTAGCAGGCGACATGCTTGTGGGAGGCTCCAGTTTAGTATCTGCAAAGTCAAGGATTTTATATCCATATTAGGTATAAATAGAGGTAGGCTGGCAGATAGAGGCAAGGTCACTGTGACTCCTCCAAGCACCGGATGAGCCTACGATTATTTCACTGGGGCTTCACATTTAACTCTTGTCGTGCACTGCAGCAGCCACTGCTGCCAAAATTAAAACCTGAATGATGCAAAGTTGGTCTAACACAGATGTCTCAGCCTGTTCAGGAGAGCTGTGATAAGCTGAGAACTCATGGCCACTTTCATTTTATTCCTCATCAGCTGCAGTTATAGTCTCAAAAATTCCAATCCTGCTCCAGGGCAGGAGGAGAGGGAGGCAATAAGCAGATTTCTCAGGGTCCCACATTTCTGATGTTATGAACCAGACCCTTTAAATTATGAAAATCACATTATCACTTTAAGAATAGTATTTGTATTTGTATTTTGGAAGGTGGGACTGTGAGCTGAGGGCTTTAATCTGCTAACAAATGCAGATATATTATTTTTTCTCAGTCATCCTAATTCTAAACAACGCTGACACTTGCTGCAGCAGGACTTTGAAAAACTGGCACTTCAAGGCCTCTGATTTTGGGTGCTTTTCTTCAAGGCCAGAGAGTTTGTGCATGAGGCTCTTGCCATGCAAGAGCAGTGCAATATTGCTCTGTGAGTCACCGCGTTTCAGGCGGGTGCTGGTTTCCTTTCAGTAATGTGCAAAATGTTCCCTGCACACATGTGGATGTTCTAAGTTTGTCCTGCTGGTTGACAGTTTGGAGGAGCTTTGGTGCCAGAACTGTCTCTGAACACACACAAGCACCTATTGTGATGAGGCCTGAGCTTGGCTGGGGCCTTCAGGCAGTGCTGCAAGAAAAATAATTAATATAATAAGAGGTTCTGAGTGATTGCAGCAGGGGGAAGTTGTGCAGCAGAGAATAAGATGATTATCAGAGGGGATTTAACTGGTTGTAATGGAGATGGAGGAAACTGGTTATTTTTGAAGTAGGAAGAAAAAAAAAAGCTGTTTGAACTCGTAGGGGCGAGGGCACCTGCAAATGAAGCCCAACAGCTTATTCCCAGCCCTGTGTGCTCAGACTGCCCCTGCAGACAGGAACTGAATGCGAGAAGGATTGTGCATGACCTGAGTTGCTGGGGAAGCAAGGGAGGGAGGGAAGGAGGGAGGGATGGAGGGGCCTGGAGTGCCTGGGAGTGGGGAGTGATTGGGCAAGGTGGAAAATGGAGAGATTAAACACACTTGGACTTGCTCAGGGATGGGAGGGGAATGCTTTTACTGCTGCCCCAGGGCCCCAGAATGTATTGGCACGGCACTACAGAGAAACCACTAATCCCAGTGACCAAGGGGAGGGAACGGGACTTTCTCGGCAGCCCCCCGTGGAAGGCAAGGCTGATGGGATTAGAGGAAACAGCTGGCTCGAGTCGGAGCCTGCAGGAGCTCGCATTCCCGGGGCCGGGGAGGAGAGGAGCACCCCGCTGCCGAGTCGCATTCCAGGTCATTTGCTGAGCCCAGATGTTTGCTAATGGGCTCTGTGAGAGATCCTTTTCCTTCACTCCTGAGCAGTCCTTGCCAGCCAGGTCTGTCCCCAGGTCAGTCCAACAAGGCAGCCAGATTCCCTCCAGGACTTGTGCCTTTCCTCTTTGCCTGCATGGGGGGATTCAGCACAGAGCTCAAATCTGGGGTCCTAAACCCGATGGACGCTGCTGCTCCAAATTCCTCCTGTGGCTGAACCTTCCCTCCAGCCTCTCCTTGCCTCCCTGCAGGGTGTGAAGCTCAGTGAGTGTCTGCAGTGAGGGGCTGCTGTACCCACGTGCTTTGGGGGAATCTCAGGAAGCAAGAACCATGCTTGTAAGGTTGGATTCACCCTTGCCCCGGGTGCTGGAGCTGCACAGATGTGAGAGTTTGTGCTAGCAGCAGCGAGAGGATGTGGTCCTGACACCCTTCCTGCCACCACTGTGCCCTCCCTCCACCTACCCAAGGTAGAGATGGGAAATCATCCCTCAGCTTTTGGAGTTGTTAAACCTTTGTTTCTCTCTTCTGGCACGAGTGCTGCTCCATTCACCCAGGGTGTGTATGCCCTTACACACAGCAGTTTGGGGTCCTGGTATCTTGGAGATGTCTTCTGGCTTATTTAGGAACCAAGAAGTTGGAGTTTAAGCCCAGCAGGGGATGGTCTGCTGAGAGAATCATGGAATGGAATCACAGAATGGCTTGGGTTGGCACAGACCTTAAAGATCATCTTGTTCCAGCCCCTGCCAAGGGCAGGGAGTCCACTCACACTCACACTAAACCAGGCTGCTCCAAGTCCTGTCCAGCCTGGCCTTGATCAACTTTGGTCCAACCTCCCTCAGAAGGGAGCTGATAAAGAGCTGTCTTTATTTCAAGGAGCAGCAGTGCCATTCTGCACCCATTTGCAGTTCAGATGCAGAGGTGAAAGGAGCTGGTCTGGCACGGGCAGGATGGTCCATGGCAGACCCAGACATCAGGCCCAAATCCCTCCTGGGTCATGCAAGGGGCTTTATCCCCTGAGAGCCCTTCCTTGGACCCCGTGTGGTTTATCTCAGGGACAGTGAACAAAACACCAGTGGGGGAAGAGATGGAATTCAGGCCCAGATGTGGGATATGTGCAGGGCCATTCTCCCCACACTGCTCCCTGCAGCCCTTCATGGGCACACACTGTCTCCCCACTCATTTCCCACCCACCTTCCCCCCCATGTGTTTTTGAGCATCCCACTGTGGGCAGGCAGGGAGCTTTGGGCTCTGCACTGACACAAATAAAAGAAATAGTTTTGTTTTTAACTTACAAATACACCCTTTTAATTCTCACGCCCACAGTGCCAGGTCCTGTCCTGACAAGCGGGGAGCCCCTGGCGCTGTGGGCGTTTGTCAGCAGCCCAAAACAGCAGCAGTGGGTGAGGAGGGACATCCTGGATTTCTGCTGTGTCCCAGAGCACAAAGCCTTGGTGATCCAGCAACAGGGAAAGGCCCGAGGGGAAGGCGTGGGGGGGGGCGTGTGGATGTTTTGGACACAAAACATCCTGTACACACATCCTGTGTGTACCTGGTGGAAAACCAGCATGGATTGGGCTGTTGTTGAGGGCAGAGTGAGGAGCTGTGTCACGCTGCACGCCATGGGAAAACATCACTGTGCTTTGGCACGGCTGTTCAGGGGCAGGCAGCAAACTCCCCTGAGCCTGTGGGGAGTGGGAGCTGGTAAACAAGGGGGTGATGTGTGGAGCAAGAGCCTAAAGCTGCTGCTGAAGGCTGAGCCCCTGGCTGGGGAAGAGGGGCTGGCTGCCGAGCTCGGCTCCTTTCCCTCCCTGCAGAGCGACTGCCTCTGCTCTGTGCCTCAGTCTGTCCAAATGACATCTGCAGGCATCAGGTCATCACTCCTGCTTCTGGCTGTGATATCGCATTGCCAAGGAGAAGGGAAAAAGTCTTGGCCCAGGGCTTTGACAGCCTTTCAGCAGCTTCTTTCATCCCCCAGCCAAGCTGCTCTGTCCTACAGCACCTCTGCTTGTTCCTCCTGACACCAGAAAATCTGAACCCTGCTCCTCCTGCCTCCCCACCCCCAGATCCACAGATTGCTGTTTCCCTTTCATGCTGTTTACAGAACTGGAACAGGGATGAATAATAGGAAGCAGTGAATGAACTGCAGGCTGGCTCACAGCTCCTTGCAGAGCAATCACACCCCAGTGCTGAGGATCCCACAAATCCCATCCAAATACTGAAACCCAAACACTCTGCTGAATTTCACCATAATGTCCTGGGTCTGTTGCTGTGTAGCTGGTTGCATCTACATCTTACTTCTCCTTGTGAGAACTTGCTTCAAAGTCCCAGATGTCTCTTATTTCACTCGTATTATTCAGAATAAAGAAGCCTCCTGGGCAGTTTACTGCTGGTCATGCTGGCCATGGGGAGCAGGGAGAGCATTGCTCAAAGGCCTGGGTTCTCCAGTGGGTGAAAATGCTGGGAAACCAGATTTTTGGCTCCCGTTGGGTGTGTGGTCACGGCTAGAGGCTGTTCCTCTTGTTGGCCCTTTTGGAGTTGAGCAGTGCAGTACAGTTTGGAGCTGGGTAGGTTGCATTTTGCAGGATAAGAAAGTGATGTTGGAAGCAGATTTTTGCCACCCTGTTTACAAATCATATTATCCTGGAGCTGGAAGGAACCAGGCAGCAGGAAACCATTCCTTCACTGGCAGCAAACAGCCAGCCCCAAAGCCTCTCCCCACAGCTGCTGCCAGGGCACTACCAGCATTTCTCCTAGCACAGCTGTTGCTTCTTGCCATCTCCCCTTCCTGCTTCTCTGATCTCTATGCAAATCCTCCCACCAACAGCAGCCAGCAAAACCCAGCCAAGCCTGGCAGGTATCTTTCGATTTGGGTAGTGTTTAATGTGGGGGCCTCTTTAGATTAATTGTACCTTAACAGAAACACAGCCCTTCGGTCTCCAGCAATTATCCTATCTGAAAGATAGCCGTGAATGGGGCTTCACTGGGGTGGGGCTTGGCTGTTTTTAATGGGAAAGGGAAAGAGGGAAAGGAAAAAGAAAGAGGAAAAAAAGGAGAAAGAGGAAGGGAAAAGAAAGGAAAAGCAAAAGAGAAAAACGTCGTCTCCAGTGCTGGAGAACTTTCCCGAAGTCTTTTCTGCAGCCAGGACTCTGCCCCACGGACTCTCTATCACGAATTATGTTTAAATAAGAGTTGTTGGCGTTCGGTGAGCCCAGTCCAGACTGTTTATGCCACCGCAGGAGCAAGTGCTGGGACATTCCCTTTCGGCTCTCCTGGCCGAGAGAGTCCCCTCGTTTTGTGCCCGGGCGTTTCCAGCGGGCTCTCCCCGTTAGCTCGAACACTTGCCGGGGGTTCCATGGCCCAGGTCGGTGGGTGAGCTCCGTGCCTGGGTTCTGGGTGTCCCGGCTCTCCTCTCCGCGGGGCTCTCGGTGCGCCCGCAGCCCGGCGGGCGGGCGGGCGCTGCCGCCGCCGCCGCTCCCTCCTCCCGCCGGCCGTCCCTCCCTCCTTTCCCCTCCTCTCCCTCCGCAGCCCGATTGTGCAATCGCGAGCGGCGGGGCCGGCGGCACCGCCCGGAGCCCGGCACCGGGGGGAGGGAGGCGGCAGCTCCCGCCCGCCCCGCGCCTCCCTCCGTGGCCGCCCCGCCGCGCCGGGGATGCGGCAGCCGCCGGGCACCGCCGGGCCCCGGACCCCATGGGATGCGCCCGCCGTCGCCTGGCTGGTGAGTAGCCCTTGGCTTTGTGTGCCCCCCACCCCCGCCCCGAACCTGCTGTTGTTTCCCCGCACCAGATTTTCCGTCTCTTTTCCTCTCGCTTGTCTTCTCCCCGCCGCCGGTGATGGATGGCCGGGAGGATGAGGATGTTGCCACGGGCAGAAATCGGTTGCAGATGAGGCGGACTTGGGGGGATCTGCTCTGCAATCGTTAAACTATTTCCACCGCCGCTTTAGCTCGAGCAGAATAAAAGCCTGGGAGCCGGGGAGCCGCGCTGTGTCGGTCGCACATCTGTGGTACAGAGTCCTTCCCTCCTTCCCTCCTTCCCATCCCTGTCGGGGTTTGAAACAAAAGTGCCGAGGGAAGAACGGGAACGCTCAGTATCGATTAACCACACCACCAGCGGACGCAGGGTAGTTGAACGATCATAAAAGAAAGAAGTTTTCCCGATGGCAAGGCAGTAAACTTTTGTTCCTTGAAAAGTTCATCCCGGGGATTAATTTACATCCTTGTTTCATGGAAATACTTTAGGCACTTACTGTAAAGCTTATATCCAATATATCCCTACCTGTTTCTTGAAACCCAACATATCATTTCAATTTGTCTCAGTATTTGCAGCAATTTTTATTTGTTCCATACAATAGTCTCTGCATTTTAAGATCAGTGGGGATTTCTCTTTTTCTCTGGTAGGTGTTTTGGGAACAGAACATGCTTTAGCTCGCTTTTGGGCTGCATTAAAGTTGATCTGGACAATCCCTTATTGCCTACTAACATTTCTCTTACAAGGGCAGCAGCAAATTCTGCTCCACTCCACTCTGCTCCACAATCTTTTACATATAGGATTAACCCCACAAAATTAAAAATTCAGCCTGTGAAGTGTTTGTGGATTTAGGACACGGTAGCTTTTCCATGTGGGTTTTTTTGGGAAAAATCTGAAACCTGCTGAAACAAGTGGGAAAGATCCTAGAGATATGGAGAGACCCAGAGTCTCCCTTGTAATTTTAGCCGAAGAACTCAGTGCCTTCTTTGCAATGTCCAACCAGCCAAAAATCAGCTGCATACACTGGGCATTTCTGCCTTTTGAAGGCAGTCTCCCATCTCGTAAAAGGCTGCTCGCCTCAAATTTGCAAACCGCAGGATGGGAAATGGAATTTGCCTTCAGTATAAAAATCCCAAGTGTTTGCAAACAGCCCTGAGAAGAATCCGGGCTCTTGGCGTGACCTCCCAGCGCTGAATTCCAGCTCGGGGAGTTTGCGGTCTCACAAAAAGGGCAAACGAGCAAAGTCTTCCCAAGTGCCCACTCGTCTTTCCGGAGCAAGGAAAACAGTGGAGCTGGAGGGAATTTGGGTGCTCTGGAGGTGCAGGATCAGGCCCTGAGCCAAAGTGCTTTTCAAGGAGCCTTGAAGAGCTGCCCGTGTTGAAGTGACTTTGCTTGCGGCGTGCGTTGGCATTGCCGAGGGCGGATTAAGCTGGTGCAGCCACGGGAAACCTGCCCAAGGAGCAGAGGAAACTCCTGGGCAGTTATTCCTGCCCAAACTCCGCGCTGGTCCCATTAAAGCTTTAGCAGCTCCTCTGCCAGATCCCATATCCGACCACGGGGCAGGCAGAGCCAGGTTCTTGCTCGGTCCTTGGGCCTTGCTCCTGCTCTTTTTGTTTTGAAGTCTGCTGGAAAAAAACCACCCTCCTCTGTGGTTGCACGGGCTCAGAGATCCCCTGTGACAAAGCAAGGAGCACAGTAACAGGGCCCAGCATGGCTGAGGGCAAACTTCACACCCGCTCAAATCAGACTCTTAAAAACCTGAACAGCTGATAAAATTGTCCTTCTGGGGGAGTTCTGGAGTGAGAGTGAGGGGTGGTCTGTCCTCTGTTAGCCCTGGCAGGGCTGTGCTTGCTGTTCTCCAGACCTTTGTTTCTTGTGCAGTACTGTTTAGGGAGGGACGGCTGTGGGGCCGTGGGGGCCAGGGCTTTCCTGGACATAAATTAGCACCGAGGGTGGGAACGGAACAGCCCAGCACCCAGCAGCAGTTGTGGAGCTGGGCTGGGCTGCTGCCCCATTCCAGCCAGGACTGCAGCTCTGTGGAGCTGAGCCTTGGAAACGGCGTCAGGATGGAGCCCTTGCTCGAGTCACTCTCAGATGTGGTTTAAGCCTTCTTCTTCTCTCACACCGAGCTCAGGCAACCTGTCCAGAGGGGTGAAGGGAGTGCTGTTCGGGTCACAGTGGGATTTCTTTGTGGGCCAAATCCTGCAGTTTTAGGAGAAACGGTCTAAATGTCAAGTGTGAGGTCAGCCCTGGTAGCGACTGGAAATACCAGCTGGGCTGTGGGCTGTTACATTACCTCCAAACCCCTCTGGCCTTGCACTTCTGAGTGTTTTTCTTCTTTGGCCAGTGCCATGGGTAAATAACACAGACACTGGGTTTGTGCCATCAGAACTGAGGAGGCTCGTGTGGTGTGAAGCAGAGAGTAAAAGAGGGCAAAAACACATCAGGTCAGTGAATTTCTGCTGCTGTGACCAAGATATGGCCTGAACGGGTATGAAGGGAGAGGGAGACAGCAGGGAGGATCCCGAAAGACCCACAGCTCCATCCGCAAGCTCTTTTCTCCTTTCCTCTTTCCCCTTCTTGCTCCAGCAGCTGGGAACCTGATCCTGCAGGCGCAACCCCGCTGCGCTGGGTTTTTATGCAAGTTTGGTAATGAATGACCGAGCCAGGCGAAAGCCAGCGTGGTTGGCATCCGAGACAGCTCCCCTCGCTGCCTGCAGGAATTAAAAAAATCATCATCCTGGTGGCCACTCTGCACTGAAACTGGTTTTATCTGGTTCCAGTTAGGCTTGTTTTGAGTAAGACGAGCGGTGCCAGATTCTGATCTCATTTGCACCAGTGGAGTCATTTGGAGGAGCCGGTCCCAGTTTACCTCACTCCAAGTGAAAGCAGAACGGGCCCTGCTGGAGAAGCTCTCCCCGGGGCAGTGCCCGGTGCCTGCCCGCAGATCCCAGCCGGGGAAAAGCCAGCAGCTCCCGGGACCCGTCCCGCAGGCTCTGGGGGTTTTCCTGCCGCTCCTGAGAGCTCTGCACCCACCAGGACGGGAGAGGCTGTGGCTTCGGCCGCCGGGGAACCCGAGTGACCGAGCCTGGTGCTCTGGGGAGGTGCCGTGGGCCCGGGGTGGTGCTCGGGCTCCCGATGGGGGTACAGTGCTGGAGGAGGAGGAGGAGATCCTCCCTGCTCCCGCTGGGTGGGAAACTGCTGCGCAGGGACAGCGTCGGAGAGAGCAGCACAATCCCTGCTATCCGTGGGATTTTCTAAGGAGCTGTTGGACACCCACCGCCCTCCTGCACGTCCCGATGCCCTCGGCCCCAGGCTGGCTCTCTCGGCTCCGCGGCCGTGGCACGGCTGTGTGGGAATCACCAGCTCCAGGGAAAAGCGGGAGGCAGCCGGGCCCCGCTCAGGTCCGGGCATGCGAGCGAGCCTCGGGCTGAAACGCTGCTCCCAGCTGTGCTGGGAAGCGCCCGGTGCTCGGATCAGCTGCACCGGCTCCGACCCGGCTGGGAATGCTCCAGGCACGGCTCCAGACCGGCCCTGGCCCGTGCAGGGCTTGGGCAGAGCCTGAACCCTCTGCCCAGCGAGCTGAGGCTCCCCAGCCCGCTGCTCCCCAGAGCCGCCGCTGGAGGCTGGTCCCAGGCTCGTTTTCCACTCCCCACAAAGCTGATCTGGTCCCAGGCTGGTTTTCCAGCTCCTCACAAAGCTGATCTGGTCCCAGGCTGGTTTTCCAGCTCCCCACAAAGCTGATCCTTGCTCCCATCCCACTCCTCCAGCTGCTCTTGGGGGCTGCAGAGCCCCACATGCTTCAGGAAGAGGGGCAGTGGAGGTGTGGGGCCAGGATGTGTTCCTGAGCTTTAGGTTGATGCATTTTCCTGGCCGTGATTGTTCTTAATGCTGAAGAAATTGAGCAATTGAAATAAATGGCCAGAAACTGTTTATATGACTCTTACCTCTTCTACAGGCCATTAGTGGGTCCCTTTTCCAGCAGAGCTCCTTCAGGACCCCATCCTAAGCCCAAGTCCAGAGCTTTCCAATGACTTTTGTAGGCAAAGCATCTTGGACTTTTTTTTTCCAGCTGCAAAGAATGAGTTTCCCAAGTGCTCAGTGCATGGTTGAGAAGCCAGATTAAAACTCCCAATGTACCAACATCTTTTCACATTCTGGCCAATGTGGGGAGGGCAGAGAGCTTTAAAAATGCTGCACTGCTTTTCTTTATTTCTGCTTTATTTCTGCGACTTGCCTAGCCATGCTTGAGTGGAAATTAATATGTTACAGAAAGGGAAGCTCTAACATCTGCTTCTGAAAGGAGCAGACACAGCCAGGTCCGCAGTGAGAAACGACACAGCTTTTGCTCCACTATCAAAAAGTTCTTAGGACGGATTCTTGTGGTTGTTAAATATCAAATGTCTTCCTGTGGTAGTTCCCTGTTTATTTTTTTGTAATTTCTCCCCAGATTTTGCAGCTCAGTGAAGCAAGACTGGAGCTCTGAGCTCGGGAGAGATTTCTGTGCTCACTTAAGCACTCTTGTGTCCTGCTGTCCTGAAGAATTACCTCCAGACATTCTCAGTGCAGAGTTCTCTTCCCTCTCCCCTGCCCATATCATACCTCAATCAGATTCTTTTGGGCTGTTACAGTCACTATAGTACAAAATCGTAAAGTTTTAGCTAAATGCAAATTTCAAAAAGAGGGAAGTATTTAATAAGAACAGGTAATAAATAGCATCTGTTGTTTTGATAGATGTTTTTCAATACACAGTGACTTCTCAATTTTTTTCAGTTGAGATTTAAGCTTTTCCTCTTAATAATGCTGGCTTGTAAGTTGTTTTGTTCCATGTAAGCAAATATTATTTGAGTTCCGTTTCCTAACAGCCAATCCCCAGTGGTGTTCAGAAGTTACAGACCTAATCCTGTGCCTGAGGAGAGCCGTGCCCTGGGTCTTTCTGGGATGTTTCTTCCCAGTTGCCACCAAGCAGACACTTCACTCTGGCTTTGCATCATTTTAGGTGCCTCAATAACAATGTTCCTTTTAGCATTTCCTGCAGTGCGATCTCTCCTGGCCACCTGCACACACAGGAGAGATCCCACACGAGTCCTTGCAGAGCTCCCTCCCCTGCCCTGCAGCGCCGTGTCCTGGTGTGACTCCCCCCCACGCTGTCCCCACCTGGCTCCCACCTGCCCCGTGCCTTCCCCCAGCGCTTTCCACCGAGGAATGTGGGGTGAGGGCTGCTGGCAGCCAGCCCTCCCTCCTGCCCGGGCAGCCGCTTCTCTCCAGGGGAGTCGGGCTCTGCAAACACCTCCCTGTGCTCTCCACGCTTCCTGCACCCATCAGCTCACTTGGTGCTCCCCCGCCCCTGCTCTTGCAACCAGGGAAACTGAGGCACAGAGCATCTTTGGGCCCTCCTCTGCTCCGTGTGGCGGCTCTTGTCAAACAGCACAAATAACCAGTGGCACGCAGAGTGCTGTGGCTCCTGTCCCACACCAGCCAGGGTCACTCCTGCCATCTCAGCCCAGCGAGGGCAGAGCCCGGCCAGGTGTGGAGCTGGCTGCATCAGGAAGGACAGCCCTGTGTCCAGGGGGGCAGGACAGGGGAGGGGATCCCAGCTCTGGCCCAGACCAGGAGCTGAAACCTTCCCCTTGTCCATCTCTGCTGAGAGCTCGTGTGCCACAGAAGGGCCCGGATCCCTGAGCCAGGCAGCACGGAGTGGGCCCCGTTTCCGTGCTGTGCTCACAGGCTGGGAGCCTTGGCCCAGTGATGTTTGTAAAGCTTTGGGGGCTCTTGTCTCTCAGGGCCTGCAGTGCCTCGTGTGTGGCCGTGAGCACAACCTACCTGTGTTTGTAGTTCTCTGTATTTGGCAGAATTGCAAGATCCTGGATAAGAAGAATACCTAAAAACCCATTAAACAACTTGTGAAACACTCCCCATGTCCACCTGCAAGCTTGCCTTGTGTTATGGTGTAAACTTCCCACTGGAAAAAGAGGCTAAAACTGATTAGATCTGTTTTATTTTCCTCCAGAAGTGTTTGGTTTCCAAATGTCTGGGAACAGCTGTGGGCTGGATGGTGGGAACGTGGCCTCCGAGGTAATTCCAGTGATTGTCCTCCGGCCCATGGAACCATGGAGATTTTCCCAGCTGCTCCCAGGCGTTGGTGTTATCCTGCTGGAGGGACTCCTGAGAGTGCTGGGATTGCTGGGATGGGAGGAAGGAGCTCTTCTAGGTGACACAAAACATCTGAGGTGGTACCAGAAGATCTCCACACTGTGAAGCTGAGCTGTCAGCGGAACCCCCGGGGTGCTGGGGTGGTACCCTGAACCCAGCTGCCCCTCAGCTCCTCGGGCACGGGCTGGAAAAGGGCTCCGGAGCCGAGGCTGCAGCTGTGCCTGCGCTGAGAAATTGTTTGTGTCGGGAGCTGGGATGTGCCAGGTTCAGGGGCTGAGTCATTTCTTTCCCAAAAGCTGCCGGAGGGATGGTGAGGAAGCTGCCATGCGGCTCCCTGCAGAGGGAGCGGGGGGAGACCCTCACGGGCCGGTGGCTCTGCCGGAACTGAGCTGAACTTTCTGCTTGAAGAGCTTTGACTAGCGGGGAAAAAAATGTGCCTCGGTTCGGGGAAGAGAAAGAAGCCCCTGCGTGCCGGGAAGTGGCTGCTCCCGCCGGGTCAGCCGGGGAACACACTTGTTTCTTTCGGAACGTGTAATTTAGCTTGTCACGGAGGAATGTGCTCCATGCCTTTATTTAATCGGGAGTTTGCAAACCTGCTCGGGTGCCTCGTCTTCCTTTTCCCCTTCCCTTCCCGGGCGGGGGGGAGCAGGAACACGGTGCTTTTGTCTCCGTGGCTGTGGCTGCTGTCAGATGAATGGTGTTGGTGGCAGCTCTGTTCGCATGACTGGTTTGAGCTATGGACACGCTGCTCCCAGCCCCGGCTCCCTCCCAAACTCAGCTGCATCAGATGTTTTCCTAGGCACTGGCATAAACCTCGTTACTTACTAGAAAAGTAGCCCTGCGGGTTCCAGGACATTCCTGGGAGAAGGAAAACACCATGTGCCGGGGATGTGGTGTGTTCAAGGCTGCAGGTCAGAAGGGGATGGCAGCGCTGGGGGCCAGGGTGCCCTGAGGAATGGGGACACTTGGAACTGCTCCAGCTCCAAAGGGGTGCCCGCTTCCCCTGCTGGGAATTCCCCACTTCCCCACTCTTCCACCACCCCTTGCACAGGGGACGGCAGCCGTGGGGGCCCTGGTTACAAACACACCCCTGCTCAGGAAAGGAGAAGGCTTCAGCACATGCTTAAGTGCTTTCCTGAATCCAGGCCAGGTCCTGTGCTTTAGCTGAGCACAGCCTCACTCCTCTTCCTCACGGGAGCCCAGATGCTGGAGAGGATCCCTTGTGCCTCTGGCTGCTCTGAACAACAGAAACACTTCCACGGAACACCTCCCTCCAGGAGCACAGACCCCAGGAAACAGGACTTGTCAGCACAGACAGGAATTCTGCCTCTTTGTAGCTGGGTAGAGATGCACAGAAACCTGGAAAAACCCCACCTTTCTTAGGAAAGAAGGAAATTTCTCTCTAATGGGGCATGTGGAAGTGAACTTGTGTGCTGACTCCAGAGGAATTTGGGCTGTTCCCTGGGGGATTGTGATTGCTCTTTGGGTCACATCCCAACTCTGATCTCGGACTTGCCTTTGGGAGCAGGATTCCTCAGCACAGAGCTGCTGGCATTTGAGGAATGAGTGATGCTTGTTTCGGAAAGCAAACCAAGTGTGTGTGTTTGTGTGTGCAACTTAGCCATGTTCATCCTTCAGAAATTGCAGAATTCCCCCACTGAAATGGGAAAAAACCCTCAGGCACCAGAGTCCTCTTCAGGACAGATGTATTTAACCCCACAACTCTCGTTAGTGGCAGGGCAAGCTCAGGAGTTAAAACCCTCTGCTTATCTCCAGCCAACACCAGCCAATACCTCTCCTTTGTGCAGGTATTCCCACCAGGGAGCCATGGGATCCACATCCCACAAGTGCTGGGAGGATTACGAAGCCAGGGCTTTGCAGGTGTTGCTGCATTATATCACTGGGTTCTTGCATCACCAGAAAATGAGGAAATTTAGCAGAGACCCCACAAGATTCCTCCAGAGATCCCGTGAATGAGGATGCTCTTTTCTGTGTGCCATGGGATGGAAGACAGGGAAGAATCTTTCTGGTTTGTCTCTTGATTCAGATCCAGGAGCTTGAGCTCAGTGGAGGGATAAGAGGGCAAAATCCCATAAGGACCTTAAAATCCCTGAGTGCTTAGGAGGTCGTCTCAATAATTTAGATAAGTCTGATGGTCCTGCAGCCCAAAGGGTGTGGATGAGGACTCTGGAGGAACAGGGTATTTTTCCTCTCCTTCCCAGCAAGTGTTAGAGGGCTGGGCCCAGGAGCCATGGGAATCAACAGGAGTCTTTCCAGTGTGGGCTGTGGATCATCGTCTGGATAAATAAATAGAAGGAAATAACAAATAACATGGTTCTAACAAATATTTTAGAAAGTATAAATGCCTTTCACCATGACTCCATCCAAACCCCACACAGGAAAAAATTTCCCTGTTTCTGTGCTGCTTTTCCATCTGCCTTTCCCCAGCGACTTGGGAGTGTTAACTCGGGCACCTTGGCTGGAGAGCAGAGCCAGGAAACCTCGTGGGGATTTCTCTGGGGTGGGCAGCGACCTCCAAGCTGACCAGCTTGGCGAGCGAGGTCTGTCCTGGTGACAAGGCCCCCCCGTGTCCCGTCCTCGCAAGAGCCCTTTGCAGAATTTGAGCGGCTCCGTACAAATAAATGTTGTATTGTTCTTTCCTGCGGGTTTCCAGCCTCTGGGCTGAGGTTTCCCCTGCGTGCTGCTGCCTTGCAGCGACACCTGCTGCACTCCCTGGAGGAGAGGGGCCCCGGCAAGGCCGGCTTTGGCTTCCCAGCTGGGAGAAAAGGAAGCGGGAAAGCTTGTTCCTTCCTCAAATAAAAACATTCTTGTGGTGTGGGACTTCTCCAGCCTGGCTCGACTCGTGGCGGTGACACTTTTGGTTTGCAAACTTCTCCCAGCCCAGCTTTGGGTGGGAAATGAGGAAAAGCTTGCTGTTGTTCCAGGCACAGAGCTTGGGTGAGGCAAGGCAGGTGTCTGACTGGCCCAGAGCTTGTTTGGAAGAGGAAAGAGGCAGAGTAGCACATCCCACTCCCCGGGCATTGTTCTGGGAGCTGTCCTGGCCCTGGCAGTGGCTGTGGAGGGGGATGTGGGGATGGACCTGTGCTTGTTACAACCAAGAACTTCCTGGGGGTGGGAGAAATGGGTGCTTTGCCAGTTTTCTTTGCTGCTAACGTTTTGCTCTCTGTGTCCAGGTGTAGGATTTCGGCAGAGCTGGCCATGATGTTATGGTTCGTGGTGGGGGCCCTGTTCCCAGCGCTGCTCCTGGCCGCTCCACCGCCCATAAACAAGCTCGCCCTCTTCCCGGACAAGAGTGCCTGGTGCGAGGCCAAGAACATCACCCAGATCGTGGGGCACAGCGGCTGCGAGTCCAAATCCATCCAGAACAGGTACAGATCTACCCTCAGCTCAGACTGGAGGCAGCTGCTGGCACTGGAGTGGCTCTGAGGACTGTCACTCACACAAGAAGCCGGGCACAGTGTCCTGCCTCTGTCTCAGGGGAAGGTCAAATCTCTGCCTGTGCTGGGAAGAGCAGCACCTCCCCTGAGCCCCCACCCCTCCTGCTGTCTTTGCAGGGCCTGTCTGGGACAGTGCTTCAGCTACAGCGTCCCCAACACCTTCCCCCAGTCCACAGAGTCCCTGGTTCACTGCGACTCCTGCATGCCAGCCCAGTCCATGTGGGAAATCGTGAGTATCCTGCTCTGCTCCATGGGGTCCCAGCTCTGACACCACCTCAGGGCCAGTCCTTCTCCTTCTCTGGGCTCTTCCCACTCATAATTTCCTTCCAGGGCATCTCTCAGGTGACTGTACTGTCTTGAGATGCCTGGGTGGAGGGAGCTGCTGGAAGCTCTGATGAGAGATTCATTATCCCCTCTTTGCAGAACCATCCCTTGTCATTCCCTGCATTATTTATCCCTATGCTTACCCACATGCCTGCTCCCTTTGTCCACCTGCACCCCCCCTGGGAGATCTGGCTGTGTTTTATGTTCAGAAGTTCTTCCCACAGCCAGTCATCCTTAGACCTCACAGTTCCGTGTCACCTCTGATCCTGGCAGAGCCATAAACCCAGGTCCAAGAGAAGCCCAGAGCCCAGGGAACTGGCTCTGCTCTCTGCCTCCCTTTCAGGTCACATTTGATGAGAGGGTTTAATCCAAATTACCCAGGCTGCTTGGCATCACCTCTTGTGGGTGGCCTTTGCTGTCTCACCAATATTCCAGTGCCAGCAGTGCCTGGGAGCTGAGTCCTGCTGGAGTTGGTGCTGAAAGGAGGTGGGAGTGAGGTGGGGGTTGGTCTCTTCTGCCATGTCTCAGGTGAAAGGAGGAGAGGAAATGGCCTCAGGTTGCACCAAGGGAGGTTCAGATTAGATACAAGAAAAAAAAAAAAAACTCACTGAAAGGGTGGTCAGGCTTTGGAAAAAAATCCCCAAGGAGGTGGTGGAGTCCTTGTCCCTTGGAGGTGTCCAAGGAATGACTGGACATGGCAGTCAGTGCTCTGGTCTGGGTGACAAGGTGGGGATGGGTCATAGGTTAGTCTTGATGGTTTTGGAAATCCTTTCCAATCTTACTGAATCCCATGGATTCAGTGATTCCATGGTTTAGAGGTGACTACAGTGGTGCTGGGTTGATGGTTTGACTGGATGAGCTTGAAGGTCTCTTCCAGCCTTGATGATTCTGTGATTTTCCCTGAGTGTCTGGAACAAGACATTCCCAGAGAACTCCCACCTTGCAGACTGACCAGGGGTTTGTTTCTATGGATAGAAACCCATCACATCTGGCCTAAAACACCCCAAATCTGCAGGGTCTGGGGCAGGTCACACCTCCCACCACGGGAGCCTGAGCACTGACCCGCTGCGTCCTTGTCCCGCTGCCCAGGTGACACTGGACTGCCCAGGCAACGAGGAGATCCCCAGGGTGGACAAGCTGGTGGAGAAGATCCTGCACTGCAGCTGCCAGGCCTGTGGGAAGGAGCCGAGCCACGAGGGAGCCCTGTTCAACGTGTACCTGAACGCCGAGGAGAACATGCCCCACGAGGGGCCCGCGCCCCACCACTACCCCCACCACCAGCAGGAGCTGGAGGAGCCGCCGGCCTCCAGCCACCACCACCACCACGAGGAGGAGGGCGAGGAGTGACCCGTGTGGACTGTCCTGGCAGGGCTGTGCGAGGGCCAGGGCCAGGCTTTGGGGAGGGAGGGGGGTGCTGGAGTCTTTCCTGTCAAAGCGCTGCCCTGGCGTCGCCCCCGACACCGCGGGACGTTCTGAGGCGCAGGCGGGGCTGGAGCTGCGGGCTGAGACACGAGGGCTCGGCCTTCCCGGATGCACATAATGATAATAATAATAATAATATATTGAGAGGAGTGGCACGAGGGGCTCTGGCTGACAGCAGGGGCTGGGCCGGGCTCCCGGGGCTCTTCGCAGGCTCCCGGCCCTGGGGGGAGCCCTCTGAGTCCTGCTGGGTTCTCCTCGTGCCCAGCGTGGAGGAGGAAGGGAAGCAGCCTCTCCACAGTCCCACGAGAGATCCACATCTCTCTGAGGTGGTGGGATCAGCAGCACCCCTCCTGCCTCCTCTCCCCCTGCCTGCCCACAAGGGCTCAGGATGGACATGCTCCTGGCACCCACTGCATCTTGCTCTGAGCCCAACCCTTTGTATCAGGCGGCTCCTGGGGAGGCTTTTGCCCTCTGGGACTGTACCTGAGGGCACTGGGAACCGTGGTGGTGACAACCCTTACCTTGCTGTCCCCAGGGCCACCACGTTGCTCCCTGGGGGTGAGGGACTTGGATCATGAGCGCTGGGGCTTCACGTTTTGGGGCTGCAGGGGAAGGCCAAGAGCTGAAGGGGGGTCTGGGGGAGGTTCCATCCCTGTCCCCCCTCTCTCTGCTGCACTTTCACGGTGGTGGAGGGAGAAGGGGACTGGGGGCTGGAACGTCCCTGTGCAGGGAGTGCTTGGGCAGGGCTGGAGGTCGGGGTGGGCACGGCCTCTGCTGCCCCTCTCTCTCTCTCCGTTGTACAAAGCTGATTCCTTGGCGTTGTCCTGACAAGAGCTTCCAGAGCTTGTAATCGAATGCCTCCCCCTCCTTTTGACAAGTTTTGGGTTCTTTTTTTTCTTAAATAAATTAGTTCTGACTTCCACTGCCCAGTGCTCTGATGCCTGTCTGGTTTTTGGCAGTGCTGACGCCAGGACAAGGCAGCGGTGCCGGAGGCTCCAGGGCAGGGGAGAGCCGTGGTTCCCACAGCTATTTGCTGCATTCCAGCTGGGAAAAGGAGGAGACGGAGCTGCTGGAAGGAAAACCGAGCCCAAATACTGAGCGTATGGGCTGCATGTGGCCCGGGGAGCCTGCACGGCAGCTGTGGCCGGGCGTGGTGGGTCCCGCTTGTGTGGGATCCTGCGGCATCTCCGGGATCACGCGACCTTCCCGGCGCTGCTGCCGCTAGGTGACAGTCGTGGTCCGGCGAGCTCCTCGGCATCCAGATGCTCTGGGCCCGGGATGCTCCGGAAGGCGAACTCGGACAGGACCGGACATCGTGGGGGAGGAGGGGCTGGGCACCCTGGATGGAACCAGCGGGCTCTTCCCAAGCGTGTTTGGATCGGGCATTCCCCGGGCAGGGCAGCGTGTGCCCTTGCAAACTTCTGGTCCCGCTGATGCCGCCAGGGCAGAGTGGATGTGCCCTCAGGAATCATCAGTGATGCTCCTTGGCCTGAGCCTGGCGCTGGGGAAGGTCCATCAGCTCCCGGGGGGGCCGGAGGGTGTGCTGGGCCAGCAGACAGCTCTCACTGCCCCTTACTGAGCTCAGCTCTCACTGCCCCTTCCTGAGCTCAGCTCTCACTGCCCCCTTTACTGAGCTCAGCTCTCACTGCCCCCTTTACTGAGCTCAGCTCTCACTGCCCCTTACTGAGCTCAGCTCTCACTGCCCCCTTTACTGAGCTCAGCTCTCACTGCCCCCTTTACTGAGCTCAGCTCTCACTGCCCCCTTTACTGAGCTCAGCTCTCACTGCCCCTTACTGAGCTCAGCTCTCACTGCCCCTTCCTGAGCTCAGCTCTCACTGCCCCTTTACTGAGCTCAGCTCTCACTGCCCCTTCCTGAGCTCAGCTCTCACTGCCCCTTCCTGAGCTCAGCTCTCACTGCCCCCTTTACTGAGCTCAGCTCTCACTGCCCCCTTTACTGAGCTCAGCTCTCACTGCCCCCTTTACTGAGCTCAGCTCTCACTGCCCCCTTTACTGAGCTCAGCTCTCACAGCTCCTTACTGAGCTCAGCTCTCACTGCCCCCTTTACTGAGCTCAGCTCTCACTGCCCCCTTTACTGAGCTCAGCTCTCACTGCCCCCTTTATTGAGCTCAGCTCTCACTGCCCCCTCCGTGAGGCTCTGGGGATTTTGCAGAGGTTGGGAGAGCAGGTCTGTGCTTTGGGAAGTGGGGAGGGTTTGCATTAGGCAGGAATTGCCACAGCAGAGGGGCTGGGCTGACCAGGGAGGGCCTGGCAGGGCTAGAGGTGCTCTGTGTGTTACCGTAATGTTTTTAGGCTGTGAAGTGTCATCCCAAGGAAGAGAGCTTTATCTGAGAGCCAGGCAAAGGTGGAGAAACCTGTGGTGATCACTGAGCACCATCATGGGGCCCTTTTACTGGTTACAGTGGAAATGAGCTGGATTTAACAGGGGGCTGTTTCTGTAAACTCCAGGAGCTGCAGTTCAAGGTGTTTGGAGCAGGACATCTTCACCTCCATTCCACACAAGCTGAGCTCCAGCAGAGGCAGGCAGTGGAGGGCTGGTGTGCAGATGAAGCCATAAATCGAGGTAGTTAGCCAGGCTCTGCCCAAATTCAAACCCAAGGAGCCATCCCAGCTACAGCCTGGAAGGAGATCTCGAGAGAGCATTGCACAATTGGATGTTTCTGTGTTCAGCTCTGGACTGCCTGGAGACTCACCAAAGTCTCTCAGCTCCCAGTTTGACTCTGTCTCACCCTTGTTTTTTGCCATGTTGACACTTGGGTGGCTGTTGACAACCTGGTTTGCTTTCCCTGCTAGTGGTTCTGGAGAGCAGAGCTGGTGGAGTCCATTATCCCTGCAGATGTGTCCAGAAATGCAGCACAGGGAGAGAGCACAGACAGGCCAGGACAGCTGCCAGCACAGAGAAGCTTTTGCAGGGACAATTGTAGGATTTGGTCTTCATTTTAACGCATGTTTTTTTTAAAACACATTTTGTTTCAATCAGTTCAGATTCACTGCTCCAGCAAACACATCCAAACCAAGCGTACAAAACCTCCCATGTGTGGAGGACGTGCTGTGGATGTTGGGAAGAGGCTGCCCAGAGCAGCTGTGGCTGCCCCTGGATCTCTGGAAGTGTCCAAGACTAGGCTGGACAGGGTTTGGAGCAACCTGGGGTAGTGGAAGGTGTCCCTGCCCATGGCAGGATTTGGGAATGGAATGAGCTTTAAGGCCCCTCCACACCCAAACCATTCTGTGACTCCGTGGTTCTGATCCAATCTCCTCCTCAGAAGCAAAAGCCCTGGAGACAATCTGGGATGTTCCTAAGCCCTGCAGCAGGGCTGAGAAGGAAGGCTGGCTTTGCACTGTGGCCTCACTTCCTTACTGTGCATCCATCTGGGATAAATCTGTGCTGCTGCCTTCACTTCTCCTGCCTGGGGAGGCTGCTCAGGGTGGGCTCGGGGTGGGGTTTCTCTCTGCTCCCAGCACAGATGGGAGGTGAGGGTTTCCTGGGGCAAAGGCTTTCCTAAGGAAGCCTCCTGCTGCAATCAGAGCCTTGCAGTGTGTGCTGCCCTGGGACTGCTGCCAGCACACTGTGACACTGAGGTGACCAGGGAGGTTTGGCTGGGAGCATCCAAGGAGAGGGTCCTGGCGAAGCAGAGGGAGGGCAGAGCCTGTCCTGGCACAAGTGGCAGCAGCTGCTTCTCAGTGGCAGCCTAACACAGAGATCCTGGGGGGATCCTGCGTGTGTTTGGGCTGGGTCTCCCTGCCTTCCACCTCCCCGTGCCTTGCTCACAGATGGTTTCCAGGTCTGGAATGCCCATTCAGGCACTGGGAAAAGCACAACAAATTTGTTGGAAAGGTGATTGGAAAAGCAGGACGTGGTAAAGAGGCCGATTTCTGTCCCAGGGTGGGCGGCTGGGGCTGCGGCGTGCACAGCTGGCTCTCACCCACACATCTGCAGCACAACTGCCCAGGGAGGCCTGTTAAGGGAAGCTTCAGTGGGCACTTGGGGAGGAACAGGCAGCAGCTGGCAGTGCCTGGCCCTGGGAGCACAGGGTGAGTACCGGGAGCACACTCTCAGCTCTGGTCTGTGCTGGAGCCACTGCCCTCAGTCCTGGTCTCCCCCAACAGACATCACAGCCATTTCTTGGGAAAACCCCACCTTTGGGCAGCTGGGTAATTCAAAAACCCCAAGCAGTCCCTGCCCAGCACCCTGAGGAGTGTGCCCTGAGTGTGGAGGTGGCACTGTGGAATTCCCAGCAGCAAAGAGACTCAGAAGGGTTTTCTGAGCTGGCTCCTCTCACATGTTGCCTCCAACTTGCTAAAGGGCAGCTTGCTGTGGGTCCACCCAGGATTTCCCCTCAGGCAGGGAGCTGGGCTGCCCCGAGGCCGGTCCAAATACCCCAGCAGCAGAGGGCCCAGGCTCTCCCCTGTCTCTGCTCCTCCATCCCTGGCTGCAGATTGCTGGAATATCTGCCAGGAGTCCTCTGGCTGCTGCCTGAGGGCTGTTGTGTGCAGCTGTTTGTTGTTTTTTTATTTGACTTTGCAAAATTTTGCTTTTTGTTGCCCGGTGTGGAGGACAGAGCCTGGAACTCAGAGATGCTGGCTGGGTTTGGCCACTGACCTGCTGGCCCAAATGCCAGGTGCCCCCAGCCAGGGCTCCAGCACTGGCACAGATGGCAGAGCACGGGGCTGTCTCTTTAAGGCAGAAACGGGAACTCTCTGGCTGCCACTTTGTGGAGTTTAGCCCAGATCCCTGTTTTCATTAGCGCTTCATTTTATCTCCTCCTCTCCCCCCCCCAGCCCCACCTCCTCGATCGGCATTTCTGCATCCTTTGTGTGCATCCACAGCAGCAGGTGAAAGTCAGGCTGGCACCTGCACACACACACTCCCACACCTCCCTGTGGGCTGGACGCTCCTCTGCCGTGGGAGAAATCCCTTCTACACTCCGGATCTTCCTCCTCCCTGGCGGGCTTGGCTGGGAACATCCCGGTCCTCGCCTGAGGCTGCTCTGCTGCTCCTGACGGCTCTGGCTGCAGCAGCGGAGGAGCTCTGGGACCCCGGGGACAGAGCTCTGCAGGGAGCCCAGCTCAGCTGCGGGGCGGCAGCTGAACCTCGGGGGGCCGGAGCATCCCCAGCATCTGGAGCATCCTGGAGTCCAGAGCATCCCCAGCATCCAGGGTATCCTGGGTACAGAGCAGCCGTGGCATCTGGAATATCCTGGGATGCAGAGCATCCCCAGCATCTGAAGTATACTGAGTGCAGAGCATCCAGAGCATCTCGGTGTTGCATTATTCCTTGGTCCAGTGCATCCAGAGCATCAGGGTATCCAGAGCATCCTGCCATCCCTGGCATCCTGAGAACCCTGCCATCCGGCTCGTCCCCAGCGTCCAGAAGCAGGATCCAGGGACATCCCAGAGCAGGGGGATTCACAGGAACTGCTGTGAGTAATGGGGAGGGAACCTTGGTCCTGCTGATCGGCTCCTGGGAATGTCACCCTGCCCTGAGTGCCAGTGAAGAGAGAGAGCGGGGGAAGAGAGGGACAGGAGGAGGAGAGGAGAAGGGAGGACAGACACAGAGTGGAGGGAGATGATCTTCCTTCCCCGGCCCTGGTGATGATCACGTAGCACAGACCACGCTGGAGAAGGTCCCCAGCCCAGAGCCAGCCCTGCCCCCAGCTCCTCATGGAGGGGGACCTGGGGGCCCCCAATGCCAGTGTGCTGGGGGAGCACTCCCTGCTTGTGGGCAGCAGCTGGGTGGCCGCCTTCCTCTGCTTCATCATCCTGCTGACTACGGCGGGCAACTTCCTCCTCATCCTCCTCATCATCACTCAGCGCTCCCTCCGCAACACCTCCAACTACTTCTTGGTGTCCCTCTTCATGTCGGACCTGATGGTGGGGCTGGTGGTGATGCCCCCGGCCATGCTCAACCAGCTCTATGGCCGCTGGGTGCTGCGGGGAGACTTCTGCTCCCTCTGGGCCTCCTTCGACGTCATGTGCTGCAGTGCCTCCATCCTCAACCTGTGCGTCATCAGCCTGGACCGGTACCTGCTCATCACGTCCCCGCTCAGGTACAAGCTGCGCATGACGTCCTGCAGGGCCCTGGTGCTCATCCTGGCCACCTGGACCTTGGCTGCGCTGGCCTCCTTCCTGCCCATCAAGATGGGGTGGCACGAGCTGGAGTTCGAGGTGCGGCCCCTGAACGTCACCGGCCGGGAGGACGAGGACCAGTGCCGGCTGCTGGTCAGCCTGCCCTACGCCCTGGTGGCCTCCTGCCTCACCTTCTTCCTGCCGTCCGCCGCCATCTCCTTCACCTACTGCCGCATCCTGCTGGCAGCGCGCAAGCAGGCCGTGCAGGTGGCTTCCCTGGCCTCCAACGTGGCCACCACCGACGAGGCCACGCCACAGGTAAGGCGCCCACAGGGACGTTGCTCTGGCAGACCCCTCAATTTGGGTGCCCGGGCTGTTTCTGCCTCTTGGATGGCGTTGGGGTTGGAGCCAGCTTTGACAACTGCAGGGAGTGAGATTTTGGGCAACATCCACCTCCCTGACATCCTCTGAGGTGCCCCATGCCTTGTCCCAGCAATGGAGAGCTCTGAAGCTGCTCGTAAGAACAGAAACAGCGCGAGCAGAAGCAGAGAAATAAATAAGATTCAGGCAAAAATGCTCAGCAGTGCAAAATAAATGCAGTTTCCCCCTCTCTTGGCTGGCGTCATCCCTGAGGGGTTTAATCTTATCTGACTTTCCACTCATAAATCTTGGCCATGGTGGGTGTGAGACATATGGGGGAGAAGGATTTTAACTAACAGCAAATGCCAGATTCCCGAGAGCACCTTGTTTTGAACAGAAGCTTCTATTTTTGTTACCTGCTCTATAACAGGAGCTGCCAAACCCCTCCTCGTGTGCTTGCCGGTGGAACCGGAGTGTGTGGGTTTTATAACAAAAACGTGGCTGCACTTGTTTGTATTTCTCCAGGAGAAGGTAATTGCCACTAAATCTAACAGCTTTAATTCCCTGTAATAGGCTTTATTGACCTCATATCCTACAGGGAAAAGGCAAACTTAATTGCCTTTGAATACCTTGATTGAGTTTGTTCTCTCCAAGAGCAGAGCCAGGACTCTGGCCAGCTCTCCCACACATGATAAGCTGCACCAGACGATCAAAAGGAAAAGGAGAATTAAAGAATAAACACACAATATCATAAAGTGTTTATTTTCTCATAGGATGCCAGGTTTTTGGACTCCACAGAGTCAGGGGATGTTCAGGGGCTATGCTGTGCCATGCAAGAGCAGCATCCATCCCCCTGTCATTCAGCTGCGGCCCAAAAGATTCCTTGAAGACCCAAATTGGTTGAGGAACAATGTGTCAGCCAGGGAACCCTCAGATTCATCTTTTAACCTTTTTCATCTTCATCTAATTTTAGAGATTTTTGTTCTCTTTTTGGGCTGAAAGCTGAATTGCAACAGGGCATCCTTTAAGTACAGGGGAGGGCTAAGATAATCACTTAATTTTAGATTGCAGGAGGGGATGAAGGACTGGGTTATGGTGTTTGGAGGCTGAAACGTTTCATATCTTCCTTTTAAAACCATAATTAGTTTGCTGCTGTAATCAGCAGCTGGAGCTGCCTGCTTAGGGTAGGCTTTATCCTCACATGGACTGAGCTGGGTTTTTCTCTAAAGAGCAGCCTAATGACAAACACACTATTTTGCAGTAAATAAAATCATACTCTCAGTGTTGAGGGTTTCTATTGCTACCCCTTCCTAATTTGTGCTTCAGGGCTCGCGGTGTGTGCCCAGCTCCTGCCCCTTGGAGAAGGGAATTACTGGCAGGCTTTTTGCAGGATCTGGAGCACCAAATGCCACTTTTCTTGGGCAGAGGCCAGTGCTGGTGCCCAGGAGAGTTGCCCACCACTCCCTGTCTCTGGCCACAGGTCCCACATGCCCCAAGCCAGCCCCTGGCCGGCAGCGAGAGCAGGAGGTTCACCAACAAGCACAGCAAGAAGGCTCTGAAGGCCAGCCTGACCCTGGGCATCCTCCTGGGCATGTTCTTCGTGGCCTGGCTGCCCTTCTTCATCACCAATGTAGCTCAGGTAAGAGCCTGTGGGGGCTTTATGTCGGGTTTCCAGAAGTTTTCCCTTTGGAATCCAGCTGGGTTCAGCTGGAGGCACCAGAAGGTCTTGCTGGACCTCCAGGACCAAGGATGCAATTCTCCAGGGAGCAACAGCAAGGAAAAACCCCTTCAACAGGGATTTGAAGGTTTCCTCTGAAAGGGGAATGTTGGTGTGCCTGGGTGGGAGGCTTCTAATCCCTGCTGTGTCCCCCCAGGCAGTTTGTGACTGCGTCCCAGCTGGATTCTTCGATGTGCTCACCTGGCTGGGCTATTGCAACAGCACCATGAACCCCATCATCTACCCGCTCTTCATGAGGGACTTCAAGAGGGCCATGGGCAAATTCCTGCCCTGCTGCCGCCGCTCCGCGGAGCCCCGGCCCAGCGCCATCTCCCTGTCCATGAGGAATTCCAACAGCGGGCCCCGCGCTGCCACGTCCCTCAAGAACGTCCTCACCCTGCAGGCTGAGACCGACTCCATCGACTCTGGGGCACCGGGGAGTGAGCCCAGGCTGCTCCCGGCCCCGCGGGGCCCCGGCGCCCGCTCCATCAGCCTTTGGGATGCGGAGCCACCGGACACGGAGCTGCAGCTCGGCACCCCCGTGGCCTGAGCGGGCACACAGAGCTCTGTGTGCTAGGAAGGATCCCAGGAGCCTATCACAAACCATCTGGGAGCTAATTTGCCACAAGCCATCTCCCAAATTCCCTGTTCCTGCACACGGTGCAGCTCATGGAAGGGATGGTGGCCCCGGGTGCTATCACAAGGAGGATCAAACCGTGCAAAGCTGGGTGTTGCTGCTGAATTAACCTGCTTTGTCTCTCTCTCTTTCATCCCTCCTGTGCTCACCACCACCATCCCCTAACCATTCCTGTGGCCTTTCCATCTCTGGTGAGTCTGAACCTCAGATTCCAGACTCTCTGTGTCCCTAACCTCAAACCAAGGCTTGGTTTTGCACACACAGAGCTCAGCAGATCTCCTCCAAGTGCACTGAGGGGAGTGGTGGAAAACACGTCCTGTGGCTCATGGCTGCTTCAGCAGGAACACTGAGGTTTGGGGCTGCTTCAGCCCACAGAACATCACATCTTCCTGGAGCTGGGGCTGGATCTCCTCACTGGAGTCGTGTCTGTCTCAGGTTCCTGTCACACAGTGTACTCCAGCTCAGCCGTGGCTTGTCACACAGAGCTGCACTGCAGGGGCTGAATTTGGTGCAGAATGTCCAACACTGATGTTTGGATGTTCAGTGGGGGTGTGGGGTGCGACTCACACTGGCTCCATGCGTGTCTCGCAGTAGCAATGGGATCAGCTCCTCCCACAGTTTCCATCCCACAGCTTCCCACTCCTGGCAGGACCATCTCGCTTCCCTCCGACAATCCATCATGTCCTCGATGATGCAGATAGAAAATACACTTTTCTCCCCTTTAAATAAGAATCTAAAGGAATATTGTATTTTAAATGACAATGCCCCCCCCCCCCTTTCCCAGAGCCATAAGCAAATGGAACACTGAGTAAATGTGACAAAGTGGGCACTTTAAAAAAATCAATAAAGCAAATTATTTTAGTAAATTCTTTCTCAAGTGCCTTTGGGCTGGCAGTTGGCTGCTGTGGCCTCCCTGGACCCTTCACTCCAAGCCTACTGCCTAATTCCAAGACTGTTCTCCTGGAACTCCTTGATACCTAAATGGACACAGAGCTTCCCATGGATACAGGATGCAGGGAGAAGCAGCCACACGCCAGGCCACTTCCAGTTTTCTCTCCATGTTGCCCATGGATGTTCCAGAACTGAACAGGAGTTTGTATGACCAAGCCAGCATTTCTTTGCCACAAATCCCTTGGGAGCCAGGGATGAGTGACCGGGACACGCTGAGGGCCAAGCTCAGGCTCAAACCTCAAACTGTTCAATGCATTTTGCTACAGATGGATCTTGGGGCTGGTGTTGAGCACTCAGATCAAGATGTGCATCTTCCCACAATGGCTTTATATAAATACAAGCTTGGACTACAATCCAAATTAAAAAGGAGCAGAAAAAGGTACTGTGGAGTCTGGAAGTTTGTTAGGTACCAAATCAGCCTTGGGAGATGGACAGAGAGAGAGGGAGAGTCACCTCTTCAAGCCAAACATTGAAAAGCAATAATTCCTTACTGTCTCATGCAGGCAGTTCTGTGTAATTAGGTGTTTGCTTGTGGACAAACCCTTGGATGAGCAGAGGAATTCCATCCCAACCCTGCAGCCAAGGGCACCAACAGCAGCTGGCTGAACAGCCCCATCCCTGTGGGATCCCACAGCCAGTCCCTCCCAGCTCCACAGTGAGGCACCACTCCAGGTCAGAGCTGGGCAGGTCTGAATCCCCTGGGATGCTGAATTTAGGGAGAGGAATTGTCAGGCACTGTATCCAAACCACGGTGCTTTGCTGGGTCACCCCCAAACCCAGCTGTGTCTGACTCCATGAGGAATGATCTGCAGGTAAGGTTTGTAGGAAGCTGGGAATGGGAGGGGGGATTAACATGGCTGTTGTGTCAGTGGGGAGGAGGAGGGGGAGAACCCTGTTTGAACCAAAATTGGAAGGTGCAATCCCAGTATTTTCCCTCTCATGAGTCAACAGGACCCCCCCAGATGGGGGTGGGAGAGTTTGAACCCTCCCTTGTGGCATAAAACCACAGAGTGGGGTTACCCACCTGCCACACTCCTGCTGATGCACTTGCCTGGGCTCAGCAGCAAAACTGGCCAGAAAAGGGGCTTTTATGGAAGATGTGGATCATTCCCACAAGGCTCTGGAGCTGTGCTGGCAGGGGATGTGGAGCTGGGTCCTTCCCTCTGCTCTGAGACTGGGGATGAAGAGAGTGGAGCCAACTCACTTTTATGGAATGAAGTAGAAATCAAACAGATCCATGTTTATCCTGTGCCAAGTATTGGTTTTGTTCTAAGCCAATTAAAAATATGTCTGGATGGGGCTTTTAAGGCTGGAGATGTCTGTGGGACACAAAAGGAAAGTCTCATTGGATTGCTGGTTTGGAGAACCCAGGAGGAATTTTCATAAACCATCCAAAACCCCCTTGGTTTTCCTGCTGCTTTCACCCAGGGTCCCAAACATGTTTCTAACAGGAACAGGGCCTCCAGCACCCACCAGCCCAGCCTGGAGACAAGGAAACCATCTTGGAGATGGGAAAGTGCCCAAGCCCTGGCAGCAAACCTGCAGCAGGTGGGGGAAAGAAGCCTGGCAGACCAAGCCTTTCTGCTCCTGGTCAGTGGAGCTGGAGAGCAGATGAGGATCTCTCTGGAGTGGGGCAGCTAGAGCCCGGAACACACCTGAGATCCTCAAACCAAATTCATCTCCAGTGGAAAAATGGTTTTAATTTCCTAGCAATGAATCCCTTTCTGTGAAGTGCCTAAAATCCCCTCAGAGCCACCTGCGTCCCCCAGTCACAGCAGGGACACGGTGCTGAGGGGTGCAGCTGCTTCCTGTAAGGATTTGGATGGGATCTGTCTTGGATTCCTGAGGAGCAGACTCAGGATTCCAGACTCTGGCAGGAATCAGCCCTCTCTTGTGTCGGGGAGGTGCCGTGGGCGGCTGCTCCAAGCGCTTTGATCCAGTGCCGGCCAGTGCCACACTTTTCTCTGGAGGGGCTGGAAACTGCAGCTGCAGCTCCGCCAGCTCCATCCTCTGGGAATCCCAGTACCACGGATGTGCTGACAGCGGTTTTGTGCTGGCTGAGCGGCTCTGCCCTAATTTGCTCCCTTCCCCACTGCCTGGTCCTTGCTGTCTGTGCTGCGTGAGCAGTCTGGGCAGGGAGGCAAGGGTTCTCCCAGGGCAGAGCTGGAGGAATTCTGCTGGTGAGCACAGCTGGCTGGGAGAGCCTCACTCCCAGCCTCATCCTCCTCTTTCCTGGTGTTTTCCTCTCCCTGAGCCTTGTTGCCAGCTGCCCGCTGAGATTTCTTGGCTTGAGGGGAAAAAAGCCTGCCACTGCCCTTCTCTTCCAGCTGGCATTCCTTGGTTTTAATGCCCACAGCTTTTAGGATTGTGTCCATCTGCTTCATATAGTCCAGGTGGCCGTTTACCTGCAGGGAGCAAGGATTCTGTGAGTGGGGAACCCATGGGAATCCAGCTCAGCCAAGTCCTTCATCCCAACAGCCACCACCATCGAGACACTTGGGTTTGGCTCTGACAGATGGAAAGAATGAGGTGGGAAAAAAATCACAGAATCATGGAATTGTTAAGGTTGGAAAAGATGCTTATGGTCATCAAGTCCATCATGCCGAAGCCACCACTAACCCATGTCCTGAAGTGCCACATTCACGTTTTTTGAACATTTCCAGGAGTGGTGGAATCACCACTGGGTAAGTGCAGCTGTCCATTGACCAGCCTGAAGTGGCTGCAGTGTTTGGGGCACACTCTGGTGCTGGATGACTTTTCCTCTGAGAGGTTTAAAATCCTGGGCCTGGCCGAGTTCCATCCCCCAAATCCTGGATGCCAGGAGGGTAAAGGAGGAGCTCTGCCATGGGGAGAGACACCCAGGCAGGAGAGTTCTCTTAGTTCAGTTGCCTGCTCTTGCTAAAGGTGTCCTCCAGGTGCCTCAACTCCCTTGTAAAAGCCAAGATTATTTTATTTAAATTAGGACAGAGTCATTAAACCTCACACAACTTCCAAGCTGAGATTCTCAGCTGGAAGCTGCACTGATCCATCCTGTATAAAACGGGGAGCCCAGAAGTAATGGGTTTATATACCAAATAAAGGTCGATAGTACATATAAAAACCCAGACAGTTTTATTGTAAAATGAATTCCACGACAAGATAACCCCTTCTGAGATGGATGTTGGAAAGTTTCCTTCCAATCAGGGCACAGGAGGAGAGGAAATCTCCTCTGCACGTGATTGTTCTTGATGCTAAAGGCCACGTGGCTGGAGAGGCTGAAATTCTTTTCCCATTCCAGGTGTCCCAAGCACTTGATGTACCAATGGCATCCCCAGATACTTCAGCCTCTCTGGTAAATCCAATTTTTAGCAGTTTAAATCTTCCTGACCCAGACAGAGAGTTGTCTTGGCCTTTTATTTTCCCAAGCCTAGCTAGTAATTAGAGAATTTCCATGGCAGGGAATACCCATAACCTCAGTCCCAGGATTCCTGCTTCCCAGACACAGGGATGACACCCCCAGAAAGGGATGATGATGGTAAGAGCTTTTCACAGAACTCTGTTAAGACCCCAGCCCTGGACTCTCTGCTCATCTCCTGCTTGCTCCTGCCTGGTGCCAGAGCAATCCTTCAGCTGCCCCATCCCTGGAAGTGTCCAAGGCCAGGATGGACAGGGCTTGGAGCAGCCTGGGATAGTGGCAAGTCCATGGCAGGGGGTGGCACTGGATGGGCTTTAAGGTCCCTCCCAACCCAACCCACAGTGGGATTCATGGCTGTGCCAGCACCAGGGTTCCCAGCACACCTCTCCCAAAGCTAAAGACAACCTTTTTCCCACAAATCCAACCCCCTGAGCTGTTTGTGTGAAGCAGCTTTGGAGGGGCATGTTTGGCTGCACTGAGGGCTTGGAGCAAACGGAAGGATTTAATCAGCACATCAGGAATACAAATATGTGACTTGAATCCATCCAGATGGTTCAATGGACTCTGGATGTTTTGAACAGATTAGTTAATTAAAATAATTAACCATGGAAGGACTGGGAGCTGTGGACATTGCCCTCTGGAAAAGTGCAACCCTTTTTCTTCTCAATCAGGGGGGCTGGAGGAAGGAATGAGCACGGCCTTGGGCAAGGTAGGCACAGACAGGAAGGAACTGGAGTTTCTGGGAGCAGGGGCTGAAGGCTCTTGGTTTGCTGCATTCAGAACCTCTCCAGTCACACCATCTGCCTGGCCTGCCTTGGGAATGATCAGCCTGTTGTTACCAAGTCATTAGTCAGAGAGAACAGATTTCCTTTGCCACCCTAAGGACTGATTTTCATTACTCGTCAGTATCCAGCAGCTTCCACTAAAACAACAGGGAATTCCTCTTCCCTGAGCACCACAATCCCTGAGAGATGCTGGGTATGAGCCATTCTGAGGAGCTCATGCAGCTGAAAGAAAAGCTGAGACCTCATGAGAGTCTGTCCCTCTTGCAGCTCTGCTCAGTCTCTTCCAAGGAAAGTCACTCCTGTCTCTACAATAGCACAGGAGAGGATTCCATAAAGCTGGACCAGAGCAACCTCTGAGAAGTGCAAGAGGAGGGAGGAGACTTCTCTGCTACACTGAGCCACCAGCAAAAGAAGAGGAAACAAACTGCATTGCCTTTTTAAAGCCATCCTGGTGGGAAAACCCAGCAATTCCAGCTCACTAAAGCCTGTTTTCATCTTCAGTCTGAAAGCCTGAATTCCTCTGCTGGGCAGGAGGTGCTGGAGACGGGAGGGGAACACCTACAACATTGTCAATAAAAAGTTAAAAGGCAAATAAAGAACTATTTTTATATTTGTCAGAACAAAGTGCAGGGGGAATTTAGGACAAAAGGAAATGTGCTTGGCACCAGAGCAAATACATTTTTGCTTGTTGTAAGGAAAGCAGTGGGGTGGATTTATTGGGATTGTTTAGGTGACTTGCCCCAGACATATTTGGTTGACTGATCCCAGTCAACCATTTGACTTTATGGTTGCTTTGACTCACTGGGAGCCACGAGCCAGCTGCCTCTGGCTCTGCTGCTGCAGGACTCCAGTGCCACACTGGGGATCTCCAGAGGACAAAGCTGATGGCTTTGCCAAGGGGGATCCATCAGCCAATCAGCTCAGCACATTTGGAAAGATTTTCAAGTGCAAATCCACCCAAAAGTATCAAGAATGTCCCTGAGAACAATCAGTTGTGACAATTAAAGTGCCAGGGAAGTGTTTCTGTTGGATACAGAGGATTAAGAATCCTGCTTCTCTCCGGTTTGACCGCCAGGAACACAGCATGTCCTGGAGCGGCTGCTGCCAAGGGAAGGGCAGAGGAAGGGCAAGGGGAAAAGAGACATTCCCCACAATCCTGGCTCTGCCACTGACTCAGGCACAGGCACGACTCAGTCACAACACTGATATCACAACACTGATGTCACAATGACGTCACAGGGACAAGCTCAGCACAGCAAGGTAACACTTCATTGCTCACTCCAGAGCCAAGACCCTTCAGATCCCGTCCAGTGTCCTTCAATAAAAGCTCCTCCACCCATCCCAAGCAGCCAACACAGGAGTGCACATTGCTCCAAATGCTCTGCAGGGCTATGGAACTGCCAGAGCTCAGCTGAGTGTCCCTCACCCCTCTGCTCCCTGTGGGCAGGGGAAGGACAGGGCAGCTCAGCTGGTCCTTCCTCCTGCTCCCCCTCACCAAACCCCCATGGATTCACAGGGAATCACTGTGGAGGCAAGCAGTGTGGGGAATGCACAGGTCACTCATACACCTGAGAATTTCACTGCTTTGATGTGTTTTAAGCCCATCAAGTCCACAGAGCAACTTTATTCCACAGCAAAAGATCCCCTCAAGTTCAAAGACCTCTGCAGAGCTTGGTTATTTCAGCAGAAGCAGCAACAACCTTGGAGCGGATCCTTCAGGATTCCCTTTTGGCTAATACTGTCTGTTTTCACAGCAAATGGTATTGTATGGGGGGTGAAGGAGTTCCTGGAGTGAGCTGAAGGTTCTGGAGCTCAGTGGATAATCACAGCTCACCTCCCAGGAGCTCTCACCTGCCCCAGGTGTCACACACAGAGTGAAACCAAAAGGCAGAGCCAGCTCAGCCCGTCTGGGTATGGTTATTTTTACTCTCCCTTTCCCAAAGCTACAGTGAATGTGTTGTCCAGGACAAGCACTGGAGTCCAGCCCTGCTCTGAACTGAACTGCCAGGTCTGGGAGCTGTCGGTGCAGAAGGGAAGAAGCTCAAATGTCCCTGCTGCTTTCCAAAAACTCCTCAGTTCTGGATGCTGCCTCAGAACCCACACAGCCCAAATGGTGGCACAGGCTGATGGATTGCAGGGCTCCCAAGCTCTGCCAGGCTATCCCTCAAAATCCAGTCAGCTCTGCCAAACTGGCAGGCTTCTCCGGTCACAGATATTCCCACATGCCAGTGAAAGCCTTAATTCTGACTCTGGCTACATCCTGCATGACAGAGGGCATCCACAGAATCCAGAATGGTTTGGGCTGGAAGGGACCTTGAAGATCCTCCAATTCCACCCCTGCCATGGGCAGGGACACCTTCCACTATCCCAGGCTGCTCCAAGCCCTGTCCAGCCTGGCCTTGGACACTGCCAGGGATCCAGGGGCAGCCACAGCTGCTCTGGGCATCCTGTACCAGGGCCTGCCCAGCCTCACAGGAAAGAATTTCTTCCCACTATTCCATCTATCCCTGCCCTCTGGCAGTGGGAAGCCATTCCCTGTGTCCTGTCCCTCCATCCCTTGTCCCAAGTCCCTCTCCAGCTCTCCTGGAGTCCCTTTAGGCCCTGGAAGGGGCTCTGAGCTCTCCCTGGAGCTTCTCCTTTCCAGGCTGAACAATCACCTCTCAGCCTTGCAGAAAATGTCCTGGGTTTTCCTACAGTTTTTGGAGAGCTCATGGCAAAGCCCTGATGCTGCCTGAGGAGAGGAGCTGGAAAATCCAGAGACAGAGCAGATTGCACAGCAGGAAACAGAAAGCATTCAACATACCTTGACACACGCTGTGCCGAATATAGCTAGAATAGGAATAAAATTCTTCTGGTTGGATCCTCAGGAAACAATGTCAAAGTGAGGACAGTGAATACATCCAATAATTCAGAAGCTATAATTTAAATGGATTTATTAAAAAATTGATTCAATTAACCAACTGGATTTGGCACCTGCAGCAATGGTGCATCCTGGGCGCCAGCAGTCCTTGAGAAACCAATTAAAAATATATTTGAGGAAAAATTGACGAGCTGAATTTATTTTGGAAATCCTGACAATGCCATTTGCATTTTTCGTCTTTAATGTTTCTATTTCTGCTCTGCCAAATTGAGGGAATAAAGACTTATTCTGCTGAGGCTCAGAAGCTTTGCTTTCACATCATCCCTTTGCACAGTCACAGTCCTTGTGGACAGAATAAGGCACTCAATTCTTATTTTTCTTCTCATTTCAAAACTCACTTGACTGGTTAAAGTTCTCCTTTCATTGCAGTGCTATTTTTTGAGCCAGACTGTAATTTTTCCCTGCAATCATCTTTCAGCCACAACAGATTGATGCAGTCATTGTCACTTCTGGGGTGGTAATTGAGGGATGTTCCCCTCTGACACCCTCAGGCAATTCTACACCAAGGCAAGAGTTTTTTCCAAGAGTGATTTCCATCAAACTTTGATATGTTTTGTGATCAATGTTGAAAATTCTGAGTAAGCACTGGATTTTGCTGGATTCATCCATTGCTGAAAATCTCTGCCAGCTTTATTCTCAATTTACCTTCAGCAATTCCAAGAGGAAGATGGAGAGGAGTAAAATACAGAATATAACAAGAAAACCCAGGAAGCAAATGGAGGAATCAAGTTCTGGAGGTCTAAGGCAGCACAAAACTGGGAATTAATATTCTGAATTAGTAAAAGAGTCCTTGAAAGAGTTTCAAGGGAAATGTGCCTTCACAAACGTCCCTCTGTTGCCAGTAATGAACTCCAAGCCATCCTCCTGAAGGAAACAGCTCTTCCATTGATTTTTCAACCGTTTGTGGAGCTGCTGTTGACTATTTTTTGTTGATGCTCTCCCCAGTGACTGCCACTCATTTATAAGGTAGCTACAATTAAATGCTCATTTTCTGGTGCTAATCCAAGTGGAAATTATTTAAATTCGATGGTTTTAAAAGTGTTTTAAAAGACCCAGTATAAACTGTGCATATAATTATCACTGAGAAATAATTTGAGCATAATGTCTTGGGCCATGGAGGACAAGAGATCCCAAAAATAAAGACTGGACTGATACACTGAATTGGAGTGCTCCTAGAAAGAGCATAGGGGATCCAGGTCCCCTGCACAGCATGCCACTAGAGACCCAAAGTACTGGACATGTTGATCACACCGGGATTATGGAAAATAAATAAATCTCAAGAACATTGAGATGAGGTTTGGTGTCCATAACCAGAAGGATGCATCAGGACCAGCCTGAAGCAGAGGGTGACTCCTGTAACACCCAAAGGGATTGCCACCCTTCCTCTCCCCATCTTGCTCCAGGAATACACAAGATTTGGCAGCTCAAACATTACCATCTCTACTGTTTTCAAACCAGGTTCTCAGCCCAATCCCACAAAACAAGATCACCTGAGATTAACTAAAGGAATTTTTTCTGATTTTGGGGACAATGAACTCTTCTGACTCATCCCTCATGAGCTGATGGCAATAATGTGTCTGGGCAAGAAGTCTTGGGCATTTGGAAAATTCCAAGAGCTGTGGAGTAGTGCCATGTCTCTCCTCAGCAATGTGATATCCTATAAATCCACCTGATGGGGATTTGCAGTAGGTTTCAGCCCTCCCCTTCCCCCAGTGTCACCAGGGCAGCAACACCTTCGTGGTATTTCAGTGACATTCAGCTCCTATCAATAATTCAGCTGCTCTAATTGCAACATCTCAAACACGTGATCTGCACAAGGTGTCAGCAAAGTCAGCCTTCCCCTTGATTAACACTTCTAATTGGTTGTTCCACTGGGATTTTGTCTCCATGTTAGCAGAGAAGGTCAGAATGGGAGCTCAGAGGGAGCACAGAAATAATACAGAATGAGTCTTTGTGTTCCAGCAGAAGACAGGAAATGAAAAGCTGAATTTTCTATCCTTAATTCGCCTGCCTGGGCTCTGTGTGGCCATTCCTGAAGAATCCAGCTAAACAGTACTTTGGGAAAACTCCCACTGCTTTGCTTCAGGAAGGGCTGGGATGGGGAAAGCAGCCTGCAAAGCCAACAGCTACAGACCTGCCCACTGCAAACCAGGAAAGAACAGGGGTGCAGCGCCTGCACTGGCAGGAAGTGTCCCATTTCCACATGCAAAGTGCTCTGAGGGGGAATAGAAAATCTGTCAGAGGTGATCTGTGATGCCAGTTGCTATGTTCCACGGGAGAAAGACGTGCTGGCATCACAGCTTGGCTGGCTCTGCAAAGAACAGTGAATTTCCTCTGTTGGACTGCATTTGATGGAAATATAGACCACCTCTGAGTCACTCAAATGTGGCATTGGTCCCCTCAGCTCTTCTGAAGGAGAAGCTGCAGTCCCAGGAATTCAGCCCTGCCCTGGGTAGCTGGGGGCTGTGAACACTCTACACACTCCACAGGTAATGTGGGAATCCCTTGTGGAAGGATACACACCAGGCACCATGGGGGAATGGGAAAATCCCTCCTGTAGATCTGCAGGAAATTGTGGCACTCTGTTTCCAGTTATGGGAATTTGGGCAGCAGCCTTATGAAATATGAATCCTGTAAAATGGTTCTCTCTGTCTTTGGAAGCAGCTGAGCATCCCCAGGCTCCCACAAAGCACATCCAGCTCGAGCAGTCCGTGTGTGCTGGAGCGAGGAGGGACATCAGCCTTTGAGGTTTGTCAGCCACAAAGCAAAAACAAACTGCAAGTTATTAATGGCCTCGTTTGCACTTTTTTTTTTGGAAAAGCTTTTTCAGTTTCTTCCTCTGTTCTAACACAGTGACACTGCCAGCACCCTCTGCTTGTGTCCCAAAGGGAAAAACATATTGAATATGTAATTAATGTGGGATTCTTGGAGCTCCCAAATCAACAGCAATGAGGAGCACAGAAGATGAAGCCACTGATGATTCCAGGAGTGTGAAAGCCATCCCTGTGACCTCACAGCCTAACAGACAGATGGAATTGCTTCCACAAGGCCCTGGATGTTGCCCTGAGGGGAGAGGAGCTCTCCCAGCTCCTCCAGGCAGCTGCCTGAAGTCGAGTTCTGCTCCAAGCTCTTGTTCCTCTGATCCTGCCCTTGGGGAGGTGACACTGCTCACTGGGAACAAGTGAAACAAAGGAGCGATGCCATACTAGCAACTTTTTTTGCCTTTCCAACTCCTCAGGGTACTTAATTAATCCACATTTTGTAACCACAATTAATTCTTTGCTGCAAGTCTTGGGAATACAGTGGGGGAAAGCACAATTTAATGTGTTTGGAGAAGAAAAAGCCTGACTCACAGAAGTGCCAAATCAATTGGATTTCACAAAATTCAGACTTTCCATCTGCTTTATGGTATTGATGTACCTGACTGCCTTGAATCTGCCCTCCCTCATAATGGGAATTTTGTTCCCTTTTCTGAGAGCTGACAGGAGGGTGGATCCAGGTGGGGGGTTGGTCTCTTCTCCCAGGTGACAAGTGAGAGGGCAAGAGGAAACTGCCCAGTCTGTGCCAGAGGACATTTAGACTGGATATTAGGGAAAATTTCTCCATGGAAAGGGCTGTTAAGCCCTGGCACAGGGCAAGGATGGCATTCCCTTCCTTGGAGGGATTTTAAAGCCATGTGGATGTAGCACTTGGGGACATGGGTTAGTGGTGGCCTTGGCAGTGCTGGGGGAATGACTGGCCTCAATGGTCTCTTGAGATCTTTTCCCCCCTCACCAATTCCACAATTCTAAGATCCATCCCTGCTTTCCCCTGGACTTCCAGCCATGCATTCTCACTGCCTCTAAACCTGTAAGTTCATCCCTAATTGCTGCTGCTGTGAAACTGCCCATTCCTGACTTGTTGCTGACTCCTGAGCCTCCCTGAAGGAGCTCCTTAAGCAGTTCTGCAATATTCAAATATTAATTCAGACTGCACTGAACAAACTCCCATGGGAACAAACAGCAATCAGGATAATCCCCTGCAGCTCCACAACTTCCTTGGTCTCTAACAGGTGCTGTCAAATAAATCCACAGAATAAATCAGCCCCTTTGTAACCATGAGGAAGGATTTTATAACTGCATTTGCTGAGTGGGAGGACATTTTTCTCTCTGTTTTTTACTGACAGCCAGATAAAGACCACACTAATCAAGAGAGACATGAGACAGAGGCCTTGGAGGTGAATTCCTGTTTATACTGAGGGCTCCTAATCCTCCACTCATTTGAGGATTCTGGTGCTACTACAGCAAAGAGAACCAAGCTGTTTGGATACAGACCAGTTTCATTATGGATGGACCAGGAGATGCCAAAAATACTGACGGTGCCTTTGTACTATTTTCATGCTGAGCACCTTTGCATCAGCTATACTTTATTCTTCTACCACAGCTTGTCCTTCTCCTGGCAGGACACTCACAGGGACCTCCTACAAGGGCAGCTGCAGGGGTGGAGCTGGTCTCCATAAAGAAAATACCTGTATCTCTATATATCTTTAAATATCACTTTGTATTTTTCTGTTATGCTACTGCACTGTACTTGCAGCAAAATCTATCTTTGGTTTCTTGCCACTTTAAAAAATATTTCCCTCCCCATTCTTTCTCCTTTTATTTCTAAAATGCTCACCAGAATGCACTGTATTTATTCCCATGGTCTGGAAAATAGATCAAGGCAACGACACCTACTTAACATACATTTTTCCTCCCCAAAGCTTTGCAGTGAGATGAAGGAAGTGTTAATTCCTTCTGAAGAAGAGCAGCACTGGGACTGACTGCTGGCAGCAGGCAGCCAGGATGCAGACACACAGCCCTGGGAGATGAGCAGAGAGCAGCTCTGCAAACCTTATTCATTCAGCTGAAATGTAAATCCTGCTTCTCTGAGGGGACTGGAGAAGTTGCTGTGATCCAGGCAGGATAAAGCGTGCAGGGCTCCGGGGGGGCTCATGCTTCAGGAAGCAGAGGGTCCTGAGAAGGAGGGTCTTTCTGAAGAGAACTCAAAAAGAGAGGGGTGACATGGACTGATTGACAGGAAATGTCACCCCTGTGCCACCACTTGACATCTTGGGCCATTTTCATGCCAGCAACAGATGTCAGAGAGTAAATGAGTACTGGCAGCTCTGGATGGTGAGAAAATGGACGTGGGAGTGTGGAAATGCTGACAACCCAGAGAGATGCAAAGATGCATGGGCCACGTTTAAAAGCCTCCACTAAAGCCCTTCCTTCTGGGAAGCCCCTGTTTTGTTCCTCCAAGTGTCTGTTCTCTCTGCTCAGCATCAAGCCCTGCCTGTGCTGCCAAGGGCTGTGCAGAGCTCAGTTATCATGAATGAAATGAGTTGAGAACAGATGGGTATTTATAGGCTCAGCAAGCTGGTGCTCCAAAAAATCTAAAAGCCCTTCAGAGTGCCTTTAGCTCCAGAGCAGTACTGATGGTCCCTGCCAGCTTGTGGGGACACTTGGGAAGAAGAACCAACCATGGAGTATCCTGAGCTTTGTGTTGGGCAAAGTTTGCACAGAGTAAACAATAAATTATAACATTAAGATATGGGAAAAACACAATGGCATATCAAAGATTTCTGTGGATATAGATATACACAAGATAAGTTCTACATAGTTTTCTGTGGAAGAGCTCACTTCTGTGGAAGAGACAGCAACGTGGGGATGAGTTTAAGATAATTGAGTTGAATATTGCTTAGATATATTGCCACATGTTCTAACAGTGGCTTATCACTAATGACACCAGACAGCTTTGAGGAAGCTAAATGTTTCCCAGATATACTTGTGATTCTCTCCCTGTTTCCTGGAGACACACACTCCAAAAAGGCAGCAGGACCTGGCAAACCAACCGCCGCTATCACAGAGTTTCTGTAATTCCAAACCAGTTCCGGCTCCTGCAGCCCTGGGGACCAAGGTACAAGGGCCAGGAGCCTGTTCCTGGCTGAACCTGAGCAGTGTGGAAGGCTCCACCAAGATAAGATAGTGGGTTGCACCTGCCGTGTGGGCATGTGTTTGAGATCCACATTTTCCATCTGCTGATCCCACCTCCCCGGGATCCACACTCACAGGGCTTGGGACTCGGCTCTTTCCAACCCAAACCATTCCATGAGTCTCTGACAGCAAGGCTCTTCTTGAGGAGTAATAGCATTTTCTATCTCAACTATGAGATATGTCAGAACCAAAAAACCTTAAAAAACCCCAAACATATCCAACAGGAGAGGTAGATTCTCATTGTTTTGCTCAGTGTTGAGCGTTAGCCAGGCCAACAAAATCCAGAGGGAAGTGTAGATAAGAGTTCTCTCAAAGACAGGAAAGAGGGAGAAAGTACCTAGAGGGTCTCTCTTCAGTCCCCAGCTTCCCCAGCACAGTCAGTGTGGGGTTACAGTTCTGCAGGCAAAGAATGAAGGAGAAAAAAATGAGAATATGAGACCTTACCACAGAGGAAAGGTCCATGTTCACCATCCTCCTGTCATCCAGGTCGACTGGCTGGAGGCCTGCGACGTTGAGCTGGACAGAGGAGGTTCTGTAAACAAAGCTCAGCAGCCAGTCCCCCCTGGAAGCAGAGAAGAGTGGGAATAAATTCTGTTGCCCAACCAATGCCATGTGGAACCAAAGAATTCCAGAACAGTTTTGAGTTAGAAGGGACCTTAAAGCTTATCCTGTTCTACCCCCTGCCATGGGCAGGGGGCACCTTCCACCAGACCAGGTTGCTCCCAGCCCTGTCCAACCTGACCTGGAAGCTTTTCAGTGTGTTACTACTCAGACCATGAGGAGAGTGGAAGTGCTGGGAAGCACAGTGATGTCTGGACCAAGACCTGCAGGTCTGTGTGATGTAGCAATCACACCAGGAATCACTTGCTGGATTCAGGGCGGGTTCCTGGGACACGGGGTGTAAGTCTGAACTGAATCCTGATCCATGGCTGTTGTCTCTTTACCTGCAGTGAGTTTAAAAATTCGACCCTTCTGTTTATTTCTACGTTTGCTCAGGGTTTGCACATTGACGAATTTCATCTTTTTAATGTACTGATAGGCCCTCTAGGCCATAAAGCTGTAAAGGTGATGAGACCTACAACACTGATGTTGTGACATAAATATTGACTGTGAAGCTCCTGGGAGTGCTCCTGATTTATAGGTACTGTAGAAATGCATGGCTTCAGTGACAGAACTAGGAAGGGTTTGTTCCCACTCTAAAGCAGTGCCATAAGTCACCGTGACAGTTTCGGGGTAGACTGTGGCATGAGGAGAGAAGGAAATACAAAACTCTTCTGAGCTGAGCAACAGCATAAAATCTGGGCACTGAAATGCCCCTGTACTCTACAGAGCAGATTGAAGCGGAACACGAGTGGGATTTGTGCTCAGTGATGGCAGCAGGTGAAATGCTCCTGGCACAGGTGCCCATTCCTGGCTACTCCCAAATAATCCACACTGGGAGTTGTAAGTCTACGCAGAGCCCTGCAAGACCTTTACAACACATTCACACTGCTCAGGTGTGGGTTCTTTGAAAAGCTGAACCAGTCCAACTGATTTGGGTGAGGTTTCCCACTGGGAATTTGCAACCCTGCTTTTAAGTGGGAGGGGACAACTCCAACAGCTGACAGGGCTCTCACTCACCCTGTCCCCTCATATTCCAAAGCCAAAGGAGAACAAGGACTGAAGCTCAACACCTGGGCTCAAATCTGATCTCACAGGAATTCTATTCAGTGTAATTTAATCCACCTAAACAGAGTTACTCCTGAAGTGACAGAAAGAGGCCACCCTCTGTGCAAGCAAGAGACCAGAAAAATCAGGATCAGGTGAGGCCTTACCACAAAATGTTTGTATAATCCTTCTCTCCACCTCAATCCTCACAGAAATACCCTAAATCTCTCAATTCCCTCCTCTAGCTGCCCCTCATGTTGCTTGAATAACCCTCTAGACACACACACACACACACACACACACACACACCCCGTATTTTATTCCAACGGGCAGGCTTAGAAACTATAACATGATGTTTTGTGTGCCTCTGTGTGTGTGTTACAGGAAATGGATACACCGAGCTTTTTAGAGTGAAATTTCTTTTTGTCAAACAGACAGGAACAATATTTTCTGGGTAAACTCAGTTATATGCAATGATTTCTATAATTTATGGCTTCTTGGAGGAACTCAGAGCACTCCCAGGGAGGCAGCTTTTCCTTATGGCACCGGAAGAAACACTGCAAGTGGTGTTTACATCTGGCATCCCTGAAAATCCTGGGATCCAAAGACGACAAAAGCAACCATTTCTAGCCTAGCTGAGAGATAGGATTGACAAATTGTTGTTTTAACCTTGAATATTTTTAATTAATTTATTTAATTATTCTTTCTAAGTTAAAACACTCTGTTAGAATCACAGTAACACAGTACTTCCCCACCTTCCATGTAGTGTGTGTAGGCATCCATATGGATGAGTGCATGGAAAACACCAGCAGCATTTTCACCTGTCCTTGACCCGAGGGCTCACAGCTTTATAAACTATCTTGACTTGCAGGTTCTTTGCTAATTTTCTTGCCTGGTTATTTCTCAATTTATTTCCCCATGCTCTTAGTCTTCCCTGCTTCATTCCTTGGTTTTAATTTCCCCTTATCTAATTGTGCTGGTAAGCAGTGTTCCTGACACAATTATCTTCCAAGACACAGTCATTAGGTTTGAAGCTGTCACTTGACTACTTAATAGCTTTTCTGAGATTGTTTCAGCTGTTTCGGGCCTCTGAACCTCCCTCTTCTCACCCAGCAGCTCCCATAACTCTGCACAACAGTTATCTGCTTTTATTTCTAAAATGTTTTTAAATGTGGTTTAAGGGGCTGGTATTTGTTTTGAAGGCAATATTTGTATTCTTTCATATCCTTTCTAAATTTGCTACAGCTATTCCAGCTATTCTTCCTTTGCAAGTTAAGTATCTTGTTCATGTGGACTATCTTGACCAGAAACACGCTCCAGATATAAAACCTTTCAATTTGCTTGAGCTCCTTCCCTTCCATTGTGATTTCCACATCTTTTTCCCCATAAGCAGCCACAAGTGAACTACATCTTAAAGCTTTTATAGATTCTAATTCCCATTCCTTAAGTCAGTGAACTGAACTGCTGTATTTATAGCCCTTCACACAAAGATGAGATTTAAAGGGCCTTCAGAATATGTCAGGTTACACACACAAACACACTGACCCAGGTAATTTAGGCTGTGAGTGGTAGAACACTGTCCCTCTATGAACAGGATCTACATGGGCGCCCAGTGGCACAAAGAGCCGAGCTGTATCAAACAGCTCCAAGTGCCTCCTGAAGCTGCCATCTCAAATGGATCTGAGGGAGAGGCCTGGAGGGACGAGGCTCTGGCGCTGCTCAGTCAATGTCCTCACCAGCACCCACAAAGTACTTGAAAGGGACAAATGCCCCAAACCATTTCCAGGCTAACAAGGCTGGGCACTGAGCTCACACTGACCTGCAGAAGCCATTTATGATCCTGCCTGACACCACTCTGGTGAGAGCTCTCCAGTGCTTGGCTTCTCCTTCCACTGGAGCTCCCAGTAAGACAACGTCTTCAATGATCCCTTGTGAGTCTGTCAAGGTGAAAGCAGAACAGTTCAGATTGAGCAGATAGATCAGAAAATATTCTTATATGAAGTGTGTTCAGATGTGCACTACAGAAAAATCATAATTTAGGTGGCTTCAATTTGAAAGACAGGAACAATGGAAAGGAGGATCATAAATAAAACTTTGCATATATCTTAAGTGTTCACAATTCACCTGGAGTTAGTAAATGTGAAAAACTGAGATCCTCAGACAGTGCAAAGGACCAAGCTGATGGCAGGAGGGAGAAGGGGCCTGGCCTCTGCCCAGATGTTCAAGCAACAAATCTCTGGAAAGGTCTGGAAACCCCTGGAAAGGTCTTTCTGCAGACTCACTGATGTAGATTTGCACAGAGCTTTGAAACAGGTGAAGAGGTCTGAGATCCCACAGAGTGAGCAAATATTGTCATACATGAAGCATGAGGAACTCTTCCCACAGCTGACTCTATGAAAAACATGACCTGAACATGCAAGAGGAAATCCCAAATTGTTATTATTCATTTGGAAGTAGCAACAATGGAGGCACTTGCCAATACCCAGTGAAGATCTATCAAACTGGTTTGATTTCCTGCTGTAACCTGAATGCCCAGGGCCTGATTTGCTGAACAGCAGTGTTGACTTCTAAGCATAATAAATCTTCCTCACTTATCAGAGAGCTGCAGCTGGGCAATTTCAGGAGGAATAATGATGGAATGAGAAATATTGGGCAGCTCTGCTACTTTCCTAAACTCCTGAACAATGTATCAGTATCTTCCATAAAACTTTGTAAAGAGAGATGAAGCCTCTGATGCCACAGCAGTTAAATGGAAGACTCATGAGCAGAACATTCCAGATCCATACTCTGCACCTGTGGGAGACCAGGCTCCACAGACTTGAGCTAAACTCAACATTTGAGTTTGAGGTGCTGCCTGGGCACTTTTCAAATGTAAATCACTTAGCTTCCTTTCCCTGATAGCAGTAAAGGATTGGAGCTGCCTGCAGTGCCTGCATCCTTCTCCACAGCGTAAATTCCATGCCTGACAAATCCAAATGAGCTCTCCTGGAATTATTTATTATTGCAGAGTAATTTTTGCACCAATCAAAAAGAGCAAAGAGCAATTCAGTTTTGTGAGTGTAATCTGTGAGCAATAAAGCCCTGTTCCCATAATTATGGGCAATGAAAAGGAAACCCAGAGTCTTGCAGGAAGCTCATCCCAACCAAGGTTCTAAATTCCATGTCCATGGTGTGAGCCAAGTGAATAAACAAGCAGCTAATTCATCAGGATCCTGAATATTTGGGCAAGGTGTTGGAAGCTTTTGTTTCTCCAGTCCTTTGTCCAGCTTATTGCTTGCTCAGAACAAAAAAAAAAAAAAAAAAAAAAAAAAGTTTAGCCTTGGCTGAAAAATGCTCATTTTCTTTGAATGTTGAAAGGATAGAAACCTGGGAACAGATCACTGGCCTGCAGCAGCTGAGGCTCGAGATAAATGAAATACATTTCACAGTTTGTAAATCTTTTAGATGATGAAGAACAATAAAGATTGAAAAAGCCATGAAAAAAAAGTTACTTAATTAACCATTTAGCCTCATAGAGAGTGGCTAATGAATAAGGAGTTTTATAAAGAAAAATTTCCAATCAAGTCCAAGCAAGTGAGAACAGAGTGAGAATGAGAGGCCAAAATTCAAACCTGATTAAGATGATTTTTCCAGAAAAGGTGTGGAAGAAAGAAGCTGTCCCAGAGACCACAACCAATCCTGAGAGCTGGGCTTTGCTGTGCCCTAGGGAAGCAACTCACTGGGAAAGGGAAAGCACCTCAGCACATCAGTCCTGACTGGAGGGAGCATAGGACTGGAATTCAGCTCTGGCTGTGTACAGATATTCCAGGGCAGAGTTGGCAGAAGTATTCCCAACACTGAGCACAGCAGGGATCACAGCTCAGTGGGATACTGGTCACATGAGCTGTGATCAGAACCAAACAGCCAGTGTGTGACACCTCGCTCCTGTCACACAGAGCTGGGTTTCAAGGTTTGGTCTCTGGGGGTAACAGCCATTATCAATTTGCATTAGTTTGCTAATTGCTAAGTATTTACTAAAAAGCATGGGAATCATGATGAAGAAATCAGAGCAATGATCTTCCCATGCAGCAACGTGTCTCTGATGGCTCATTTACTCCAGCTTCTGCCATAATGTCATTTTCTGGAAACCTACTGAGCTCTGGCCCCCCAAGTGATCCATGATGAAGTATCCAAAGGTTATTCCATTGCTTTGCAGAGAAGCATTTGAACAGAATCTGTGTTCCTGCCATGGTGTTTCACTGGCCAATCCATCATTAGCTATTTGTCCTCAGAAATGCCACTGCCATCTGGGTACAGAGCCCTGCATGACAAGGCCGTATGTTCCTGTTGTGTGAGACATCCAAGTCCAAACACAAATCAGTCTCAGCTGTCCCAGGTCCCAGCTCTGTTCCTTCTGTGGCTTGCTCTGGAATGTGCCTGTGAGAACGCCTTGGCAGTCTGTGCTGAACATGCTGCTTTTCATCTCACAAACAGCTCAGCTTTCAGAATTCAAATACGGAACTGAAAAATCAGTGTATGGTGGGAGCTGTTCTGATACATCACCACGATACTTGGATTTCTTTGGAGTGGCAGCCAACCTTCCAGACCCCTAAGGATTTCCTCCCTAAGCTATGGGCTCGTGTCATTCAAGAGCCTGTAGACTGAAATAAAAACCTGGAAATATCTCAGCCCTTGGCATTCTCAGGACACAAAAAGGGTAGATCTAGGGCCAGATTAAGATCTGGGTTCTGGCTCCAGTGTAACGCCATAAGGATTATTCTGGATTTGATTATATTTATTTTGAGAACAGAATTCCTGTATTTGAAGACTTTTATCTTAAATAAGAAGTGAAGTTCTGGCACACAGCTGTCAATCCTGACCTTCTCCATCCTCACTTGACTCTGTTCCCACTTTCTTGGACTTTACTGGACATTTTCCTTTATAAAATTCCCTACTTACGATTTATTGTGAAGTAAATGGTTAATGAGTTAAATTGCTATGTGGGGGGAAGGCAGGCTGCACACACTCACTGCTGACTCAACTCCAAGATACAATTTTCATCAACTGATCATAATGATTTTACTCTTTTTTTTTTTCCTAAATTAAAAATAGAAATCTATTAATAAACAGAACCACAATGGGTAATAAACTGGCAGATGGTTTTATACTTGACTTTGGGGGAAAATTACCGTGAACATAGCAGATGACAGTGGCATTTCAGAGACTTAAATGGAAGGCAGGACTCAGGGAATCAGATACACGAGCTGCAGAGAGCTCCTAAGAAAGGCAAAGCATCCTCTGCTGGAATCAGGCAGTGCACGGGCAGCTCCAGACTGATCACAAATGTCACGTTGTTGTTTACAGACCAAAATGACCCACTGAAACCCCTCAAGTGAAGACAGTGTTTTTTTTCTGCTGGACTGGGGGAAATGACAGAAGAATTTGGCTCCAAAGGCATTTAAACATAATTTTTTGTGTTTTCATCCTATCTTAAAAGAGCCAAGCTGTGTTTTTCCCCTTGGAAGAAAAAATTTGTCCACCAGGAGTAAGGAAAATAAAAGAAAAAATGGTTAGAAGGTGAATGTTACCTTTTTCCTGAGCCATTTCCTGCAGGCAGAAGTAAATGACTCTGGCACCCAGGCTGAAGCCAATCAGTGTGACAGGTCTCTGGCCCTGAGAAAGAAGGAGAAGAAAAAATGCCACCAAATGGTGTTTTGTCTGGAAAGAGAGACTGGGCTTAGGATCCCTGAGAGCCTGAGACACAGAGCACCTGCTTCTGCATCACCTTTGAAATACTGGAGCAATTTGGTTGGTTTCAAAGGGATCAGGTCTCCTCAAAGTTATGCCTAGGTCAATATGGAGAATGCTACATATCTGGGTATTTTGTATGTTTTGATCTTCAGAAAATCAACTGAAAACAGTCTAATGATCAGAAGTTACAACAAAGCGGATGTTCCAAACATAACCAAAACAGATGCTGTTGTTGGTTTGAAATTTCCAAATGAAAACTTTATTCAAGGAACAAAATTTTCCTAGAAATATTTCAATACACAGAAGAAGAAGGTAATACAAAAATACCAACCACTTCCAGATTTCAGGCTGAGTGACAGCAGCAGCATGTAATGGTTATAAAAGATGATTTGGCTTTTAAGCTTTAAGCTTTTATCTTGAACAGCCTAATAAGATTTTCTGTAAGATTAAAGGGAGCCTAATCCCAACATCAATGAAAAATGTTCTTTGTAATATCCAGGGAGCAGGTGTGCGATGGACACCCCAGACATCTCATTAACTAGTTTTAGACTCTCTAGCACACTGGAATGTGCGTTTTCACAACAGCAAATGCTTAACAGGCAAGAACAAATGCCCCATAGCAAAAGAAAGGGCTTGTATGAAATAAAGTTTATTGAGTTTTCTAGGACTGGGTTTTTATGAGGGATGAAGTTTGCTCCTCCTCTGCTGTTCCACCTTGCTGGGACACACAGCTCTGGGGCCATAGCTCCCCTCGGACTCCTCCATAATCAGCAGTGACTGGTGTGAGACAAACACATGGCCAGCAAAAACCAGTGCTGGCCCAGCAAATGATGGCAGGCTCTTGGGGGGCAGAAATGTCTTTTTCTGAGCCTTTTCAGAGAGACTTCTGTCACTTCTGTCAGGTATCAGCCAGTTCCCTTTCTCTGTAAGCAAAGCTACGGCTCACTGGGCATTGGCTGCCACCCTCTTTTCTCTCAGATTGCTTTGCAGGTGCCTCTTAATGATCCATCAATATTTTTAACACTTTATATTCTCCTTTCCTATTCACCCATCCTCACCTCCTGCTCTCTGACTTCTACTAGGTGAGTGGGCCTGGCTGTGTTGTGACATGGTTAAGCCACAGGTAATTTATAACCTGGATCTCTTCTTCCTCATTGATAAAAGCTTTTGGTTAAATGGAACAAATTTCAGCAGGATTTCTCTGATCCACTTGGGACCTCCTCCTTTTCCCCAGTAATCCAGATATCTGCTGGTCACCTTCATGCAGCACTCTCTGTGTTTTTGTTTTATTCATTTTTGTCCCCTTAGAAAGATACCATTTAACCAGCATGACTGTAAAATTTCACCTCCCTGGGACAGTTCCCTTCCAGCTGTTACTCCTGGATAGTTGTGGCCAGTTACCTGCTGTCTGCTGAGCAGGATGTGTGCGAGGTGTTTGCCCACTTCAGCAGAGCGATGCAGACACACTCCCCAGGGGTTGTCAATGACACTGGCAACTGTCAGGAGCGACGCCGGCCAAGTCAAGGCTGTCACAATCCCTGCAACACACAGAGGTTCCTTAGAAAACATCAAAATCAAGAGAGTTCACTGAAGTTAAAGGTCAAGCCTAGGAGGTTATGTCATTTCCAGCTCTTCTTTCCCAATGGTTGTGCTGAGAAATGCTTTGCTGGGCTAAAGATAAGAAAGAATCTGATGTTCTGGCACGGGGAGGGGGGGATGTGTGTAACCTGCGTGTGGGGACGTTTCTGTACAGCAGTAAATGTGTAATAATAGAGGGAAATGAACAGGTGAAGGAAGGTGTTTCCAGCTGTAACTTGAACAGAATGATGCAATGACATGGTGGCTCAGTCCAGGAAAGCACCGCTAAATTACAGGTGTGGTAGAGGAGGTTCTCAGGTCACTTCTGCTGGGCAATGCCAGCACTGCCTCCTCCAAAACGTTCCTTTTTAGGAAAGCTCCTTTAACACTGAAACTGCACAAGAGCCACTTAAGCAGATCTGATAGGATTTAGTTTCTTACCTGACAAGACAGTGAATTTTAGGGCTTCTTGAGCCATCATGTTCACAAAACCATTCAGCAGGGAATCTAAGGTGTTGCCAAGCTCCATCAAATACTTGGATTCCCAGGCCAGGCAGTACTGCTCACTCGAGTGCAACACGCTGCTCCATGGGGCTGTGAAGCTCCCTGGGAAAGGTTGTAAAGATGGAATTCATGTTTGGAGAGAACACAATGGCTGATTCCTGGCAAGAAGAGCCCAACAGAGGATCAGAACTGAACCTGCAGGACACTGGAATATTCTAGCAATGCTATTAATGACAGATCAACACTGAAGGGCAGAGCAGAACTGTCATCTTAATTAAAAGCCTTCACACACTGTTTCTTCCCCAAACAATGCAGGTGAAGTTGAGGCAGCTGCTGATCAAAGTGACACAAGATGCCCCCAGTAGTGTGTCTTATTTGGGGACACATGGATTGGCAACTACTGGCAGCTCCAAAATCACAAGGTGGCAAATTCCATAAAACTCCTGTTCTCAGTCCCTCTGTTTGAAGGAGTGTATACACAGACAGACAGACACTGTTGTAAGGAGGAAAATGGATGACAACCCTAGTTTTGTTCTTTAAAACATTCTAGCAGATTGCTAGTTATGGAAGAAGAATGTGTGTCATCTCTAACTCCCTTTTACGGGCAAACAGACACAAAATGTTCCTGGAGGGATACACTTGCCTCTCTAACTGTGCCTGGGAGCCCTCCAGCTCTGAGGATTTGGACCTCTGGCAAGCAGAGAAAGAAGCCAAAGCACAGCACTGCAAAGTGAGGAAAACTTCCCTGTGACAGCAAGCTGCAGCCCGGCAAGTGACAGGGCGAGGCATCCTTCTGCATTAATGATATCCAGAGTTAATTATGGTACTTCTCAATAAACTGGCAGCTGTTCATTATGGTATTTCTCAATAAACTGACTAGCTGAAGCTGAGCACATTAGCAGGCAGGTGACATATTTTATATGACAAGCTACACCAGAAAATAAAGCACTACAGACCTTGCAAGGTTTCCCCTTTAAGTCACCTTCAGAGTGCTGTGCTTAACAGGATTTACTTGACAGAACTTTCTTGCCAATAAACCTCATTTGCTGGCAGATATAGAGAGAGTAAAACCACACTATTTTCTGTTAATTCCTGGCAGATAAACATAAGGTCTCAGAGACACTTTGTACTACTGCTGGCAATCATCTCCCAGACAGGCCTTTTCTGGCAAAACCATGCAACAGTTCCTATCAGAAACAATGCTGATATGGCTGCTCCCAGTCCTGCTATCACCATCAAGGTAATGCCCTCCTTTTTTCCCTCTGTTTGCCTGGGATTGCAGATTGGGTTGCAAAGTTTTATGGTGAGAATTGACGTGGTTCAGTTACCATACCATGGAAATATGGGGCAGACATGGTGCTTTGTGAGCACAAATACAGCCTGGAGTGGGACACAGCCACAGCTCTTGGAGCTCCTCTCAGCTTCTTCATCATGTTCTTACCATATTTGCCAGTGCACAGCCATCCAGTGATTGCTATGGTGATGTGGAGGTGCTTCCCTTCCGTAAGTGGGAGGAATTCAAACTCTTCTATGGCTCCCACCCGTTTCTTCATTTTGTATCCTACACACAGCCAGGAAGAAACACACAGCTCAGAGATGGCACAGAAAGGACACCCTCTGCTAACAGTAGGAGTTCGTTAAGAAATTAATTGGGTAATCTGGAGAGGGTTTTATTCCTTCCCAAAACCCTCAGTCAGCCCATGCATTACTTATTGCTTAGTAAGGAGCCAACATGATCTTTCTGAGCTTATGATTTGAGGGAATCCAGCAGAAGGGTTTTTTTTTGCTGTAACAGCTGCTTTTCTCCATGGCAGCATCTTTCTAACCCAAAGCAGGAAGTTTTCATTTCCTTCATTAACCACACATCAAATATTCTTTCCCTATTTGGTCACCAGGGGCTACACAGTACCTTAATTAGCACTGAGACAAAAATCTCACAGATTACACCTCAAATCGCTTTCCTCACTCTGCAGAGAGCTCAGTGGGGTCATTAACTGTGTTTACAGACATGATCCTATGCCCCAGTGGCTGAGAATGGTGTGGTCACTCTCTTACCAGTAAGACCAGCTCCTGCTGCTCCAAAAAGGGATGCCATGACAGCAATCCCAGCAGTGGATCCTAAAGCAGCTGCTCCAGCACTCCCAATGATCGTGGCAGCTCCCGCAGCAACCAGAGGGGCAGCCAGGCCTCCTGTCAGACCTGAGGATGCAGCAAGAGATATCACCAAACTATTATCCCTTAAAAACCCCAGGCAGGCATTCCCCTGTGCTGCTACTGCTGCTGGAAGAGCTTTTTGCAAGTCCAATAAAGAGGCTCTCTGAGACCCTCCCCAGGCCCTGAATCTCTGCCCAAACTCTTTGGCTGACTTCAGATGAATGAAGAATAATTTTAAAGTCAAAGGAAGACTATGTGGTGATCTGGGGTGAGCTCTGCTCTGCTTGTTCAGGAAACATTGATCTAATCTCACACTTTTGATTTCAGAGTTGAAGATCTGATCCTCTTATGACAGCAAAGGAGAAAACATTTTAAGGGGTGACAACCTCAGTTTAATACTCCCCCCATCTAGTGAAGCTACACCAGAATAACTTTTCCAGCTATCTCTTTCATGTTTATTTTTGTGGGGCTGAAAATACTTTTCTTGGAGTCAGACCCCTGTCTGTTCCTGGTGCTGTGTCCCCAGAATGTCAGGGCAGCCTCACCAATCACTGTTCCACCCCCAACAGTTGCCAGACCGATCAGCAGGTATCTCTTCAGCTTTTTCCTTCTTTCCTTCTTTTTTCTTGAGACTTCTGCAGTTCTGTGGGGGAATTAAAAGTACAAAAACTAAGGGAAAAGCCTCATGGATAACAATGCTGCATCAGAATCTGCTTTTATTCTCCTCAGTGTAACTTCCCTCCCAGGAACAGTAAAAAGGAACATGCAGGTGTGGACTGTGACAGCACACTGAGATTTATGAGCATGGATTTAGAGATTTAAATTGAATGGATTAAATGGACCACAGATTTAAACTGAAACAATTTAATTGCTGACAAAAGCCAACAGATATTACTTACTCAGAAAACCCTTCCTAATAGGGATGAAGCTTGTAAAAAAAATAAAGAAACAAAAAGTCAAAAGCATTTCATTAACTATATGCTGCCTAAGTGCCCTAAAAAACCACAAGAAAGCTAAAAAGAAACAGGGAAAAGTGTTTGAAATAAAAGGGAATAGGGGTAATTTGTGCTAACCAACAGAGATGCAATTAAACTGTTTTCCAAAAGCAGTGTTTACTACAAGCTGCTTTCTAATTGCACATCACAATATAATACTCTAATAGGAATTAAACACAGTCATCAATGCGCATTTAAGCTGTATTTTAACAAGCTTATCAGAAAGAGGTAAATAAACCTAAAAGGAACAAATACCAGTTATTAGCCACTACTTTTCACTTCTCTCCAGTGTCTTTGCTTTCTCTCTTACAAGAAGTGCTTCCATTTCAGAGGAAAGTGGGAGAAACAGAGGATACTGGAATAAGTTGTTTCAAGAGGAAGGTTCCTTCTGGCCTGTTTAAACAGCAGTTAATCCAGGCCTTGAAATGTGACAATTTATCTTGCTTCCAAACTTGGATATTTTCCCTGTTAATCCTAGCCTAATTTTGGATTTTCATTATCCATATAATTGCTTAATCTTTCCTGGAAGCCCCTAAGCACATTGTAATTTTGATTAAGACAATTTTACATGAGTCCCAAACAATATGCAGCTTTGTGAGGCGCAGCAGGAGGGGAATGGAGCTCAGTGGGTGAAATCCCTGAGTCACTGCACTCACTGGCAGAACTCCCACGGACCTGCACCTCACAGAGACTTTGTCTCCACAGAACCCCTCCAAAAAAACATTGCTCATTACCTTATGCAGCTGCAAGCATGGTGTCTGCAGAGAGCAACACCTCTACAATTTCTGCACAGCCACAGCCACTTCTACAGCCCCATGGACAAAGCAGGGTTTGGCTATCAGAGAATCATGGAATCACTGAGGTTGGAAAAGATCTCCAGGACCATCAAGTTCAAACTGTGCCCAATGCCCACCTTGTCAACCATCCCAGAGCACTGAGTGCCATGTCCAGTTGTTCCTTGGACACCTCTAGGGATGGGGACTCCACCACCTCCATGGGAAGCCCCTTCCAATGCCTGACAGCCCTTTCCATGAAGAAATTCCTCCTGATTTAATCTGAACCTCCTCTAGCACAGCCTGAGACCATTTCCTCTCATCCTCACCAAATGCTCTACTTTGTGCCTTAGTCACCAGTCTGAATGCTTAGCTTAGGATAAAATTGCTCCTGGAGTTCTTTATAGAGTGCTGCAGCCAGGCTGTTCATACCTAAGCCAGCAATACCCAGCAATTTCTGTTCTACATGAAGTTCATCAGCTTTTACTGTCACTACACTGTCTCAGCCTGAGAATAATGACAAGAGAGCTGGAACATGTCTAAGTTGGAGTCAGTTGGAATAATGAGCAGTTTGAGTTATGTGGGGAGAAAGAGAGTGGCAGCTAAATCCTGCCTGCCAATGCAGTAAATAAAAGGAGAAGTTTTGCCTGTCACTTCTTCCCTTCTGGAGCTGCCAGCAGCTGCTTCCTAAATGGCTCCTCCATTACCATTATCACTGCATTACCAGACTGCTTTTATCCACTGTGGTAATTAACTGCTGCTTCTGATATTTCTCTACCCTCACTGAGCTCAGATGTGCAGCTTCTTGCCTGAACCACAAATTATATTCAGAGAGATTGTTATGGGGAATTACAGGTGATTTTCCAATAAGGAAAGGTGCAGGAGCACACATTAGCAAGCGAATGTTGTGATGTTTTCCAGTTTCTTACAGAACTGTGTACAAAAGAAAGGTTCTCACCTGCAGGTCAGAGCACATTTGGTGCAACTAACACAGTTTAAGTGGTTTGAGCATTATTCTTTAGAGAACTGTACATTTAATCTCATAGGTTCTGGGCCTCCATCCAACATACCCACAGCAGCAAAGGCAGGAGCAAAACCTCCTGTTAAGAAATATCAGTAAAAACACCTGTGCAGGAGCTGCCAAACCCCTCGTTGGTTATTTCTGTTCCAAAACCTCTTGCTGGTCAAAGTTGGAAGCGTCCCAAGTGCATAATGGTATTCCCAGCCCCAAAATCTGTGAGGTCAAGGTGGCGACAGGTTTATATTTTCCTTCCTTTCCCCATTGACTCCTGACTTAAAACCAAAGAAAGGGTCATCAATTCCCCACAAATTTCAGCCTTGTTTAAGTGCAGCAACAACAATGTGTTTGCACTGTGGTCTTGGGCTCCTCTCACCACAAGGATTTTTCTTCTCTTTTTATCCAATAGACATTTACTCCCATGGCTGCAATTTGGGCAAAGGACAAGCTAGGGATCCCACAGCAGACACACAGGAAGCCCGCTGGGCTGGCAGCAGGGTTTGAAATCCACACTGTTCTTTTGCTGTTATCAGACACAGCTTAAAGGGCCAGCACTGTTTGTTTTCACAAACTGCAGCAAAACAGTCGCCATTAATACCAACCCTTGCTCCTGCACACCAAATGTTTAGAAGTCCACGATCTTTGAGATTATTCTGACTTTCCCTTTTTACAGTGTGCTATAAAGTTAAGCATTATTTAAACACAGCTGTTACTGGAAGTTACCCATCACATGCTGGACCCCATGGTAAACATCTGAGCTGAACCATGGCAAGGGTGTCAACTGAAGGCTTTATTAGCATTCAGGGTAATCTCATAACCCGTTTGCTGAGTTGACAGATGAAAACATTTTCCTTGAAAGTCCACCAGGGACATGTTTACTGCCTTAAATATTGCTAAACTGTCGCACAATTTCTGCCCGATGAGAGGAATATAAAGATACTACATCTCTTATACATACCAAGAATAAATCCCATGTTAATAACATAGAATTATGAGCCAGGTCTGTACATATCTGAAGATTCAGCTTGTTGCCCTCAGAAATCTCCCTTCAATAGGAGTCATCCAGCTGTCTCTTAAAGATGCTTAAAGAGAGATCCAGAGACAATGAACAGCTGAGGATCTAATCCTGATTATTTGTAGGAACTTCATTCTGCAAGAGGCAGTTCTATCTGAAGGGTATTGGGCCAAGAGACAACAAGATCTTTGTGATGTATTTATGCAAAATCTACAGTCTCTGAGAAGCAACTGGAAAGAGGAAAGGAGGCAGCTCAGTGCAGAACAGCCTTTCCCAGTGTGCAAGGCCAGGTCTCAGCTCTGATTTTAAGAATGCTGAGCTTTTCTTCTTGTCAGTGCTGTGAGAGCTCTGCAACCCTAATCAAGCCATAAATGATTACAGTAAGAGCCATGTGGGGAATAATCAGAGACTGGACTTAGGCACAAGTAATTACTGCTAAGTTTTTGAGCACTGGCAGTGTTTTTTGATCCCATATCAACCCAAATGTTCTTACTCTGACTCTTCCTCTTTTTGTTCCTTCAGGCTCTCAAGCAGAGATTCCTCCAGGACTTCCAGATCTTCCAAGGGAATTCTCAGCAGCCAGCTGACACGACAGATCAACACCCTAGCTCGAGCATCATAGGATCCTTGAAGAGAGAAAAGCCCAGGAAATCAGTCTGATCAGTCTGATGGCACCGTTTAGTTAAAGAGCAGAGTACTGAAATAATGTGTCACAGAGCAGCTCCTTCCTCCAGGCCCTCTTTTTCTTCCAGGAACATGAGAAGAGACTGATAATTGGAAAATCCTTCTTCTCTGCAAACAGAGCCACTACACCAGGTAATGCCTCTGTGGCAAGAAAAGGATCTCAGATCCTTTGGTCTCCATCCTCTGTGGCAGAGGCTGGCTGGCAACTTTACAACAGAGAAATGCTGCAGCAGGACCACTGCTAACTGGAAATATCAAACATGTCTGTGTGGGTAACTAAGCACAGCCCACCTCAACTGCACCACTGCAGGAAGGTGGCATTTTGTAAAAATGCACCTCCATACAAAAGCTTTATCTTCTTCTTTGGTGGCAACAAGATGCACTCAGGAGTGTAAAGCTACACACTAGCTCCCCCAGCAGCACCACGGACAAATGTTTGCTTTTACACTCCCTGCTGGAGATGCAGGAGTGGACAGTGCACTCAGACAACAGCAGACAACAGAACTGATTACTCCTGGTTTTGTAAGCAGGTGTTCTTGAAGAAAAGACATCTTAGAAGAAAAGACATCTTAAAAGTAATAGATTTTAAATTATTTGTGCCAACTCTTGCTTTTTTAATGTGTTTCTCTCAGCAGCACCTACTACTTCCTGATGTTTGGCTTTTATAAAGGGTTCTTGGTGCACTCTGGGATGAAAAACACAATTGTTTTTCTCAAGGTGGGTGAAGATACCAGCAAGACCCAATTACAAAGAATGTTTGTGATACCCACTGCACGTAGATCAAATATGGCATTGGGCAATCTATTAAGATTGTTTGTTTATTACCATCATTACCAAGATACCAAACTAATTCCGTAGCCTTTAATGACACTCTTGATCAGGTTTGTGCTTAGTTGAGAAATGAGGGCAGGATTTATCTTCACTCCTTCCTGAAATGGGGCACGTCCTGCAAGTCCAGGCAGGTGGAACGAGCCCCCTTCTTTTTTCTGTCTGCTGACATTGCTGGTTTCCTTCCTCACCAGCCTGGTGGGAGGCAGTGAGGCTTGGAAAGATATTTCTCCTAAATTCCAGCTTCACAAAATAAGCGGTTTTGCAATAACTGACTTGTCAATTTTCCATTAAAAATAAAGCAAGAATAAAACTTGTTTTGTTCTGCAGTGCAACAGGCTAATCAGCAATCAGTGAGTTCTTTCCTGTGAGAACATGTTAAAACAGAGATTGAAAAAATGCAAGTAGTGATAGAATCCAGGCTTCTTTTAGAAATGAACATTCTGTTCAGCAGACAGTCTTTATTTCATTAATTTTATCAGACTAATCCATGTAATGGATTGCAAACCAGAGAATTGTTTTATGTGTAATATAATATGTGAGAAAAATCACATTTATTTATAATGGGCTTCACAGGACACTCTGGAATTTATACCCTGACATGTTTTTTCTTTTAGGCAACCAGCAGAAAATATTTTAGGCTGAGATTTTCATAATAGCTTTACTGCCTTCCTAAAGGAAGAGATCACCTGATTCCCTGGAAACATTGGAGAAAAACCACCCCACTCCACCATCATTTACATCTGCTTGCCAATATATGCTGTGTGAAGGTAAGGAGGTGAAGAGCTCTTCAATTTTCAGTGGGTATTATTAACCATTCCTAAAAAAAGAGTTGTTTTTCCTGAGGGGATGCAGGGAAGGAGTGTGCAGCTTTTGCCAGAGAGGAAGCTGAGGTGAAATAGGATAGTACCTCTTTGAGTACTTCAAAGTATCAGATGTAAAATCAACTGTATTATTTTTACAAAGAAAAAGTAAACTTACCATCTTGAAGAGAGAATGATAAAAGGTCCTAAAGAGAAAAAAAAAAAAAAAAAAGAATATTCAATTTTAAATTGATGATGTAGGTCTGGAGGGATCAAAATGGAGGCATAAAATCCATCAGATTGATTGAATTACTGTGGCAGCTCAGTTCATAAGAGGGAAGCAGAAATTTACAATTCAGTGAGGCAGCACAGAGCAAAACCAATCCAAAATTCTCTGAAGGCCAGTACAAAGGGCTGGACAGAAGCAGATAATGCTTGGTACATGCTAAGGCATCCCACATTTTTTGTTATTTTGTTATGATCCTGATCTTACACCAGACTTCAAAGTTTTGAGGAGCAGGGCTCTAATCCTCCCACTCTAATGCCTTCTGCTCCCTACAGTCACATATGCAACATCACTAACAGGTTTGAATGTTCCTCTAATGGCCCCTATTTTCTTTGGCATTCTGGGAATTCACAGCTTTAGGCAGTAAGGCTGAACTGGCATCTAGTTCTTTTGGATTAAGTGAGTTAAAAAACTCAGAATTTATGGCCGTCTGTCAAGATTGAGGGACTTGACTTCTGTGTTGGCTCTTTACCATAAAAAAGGGAAAAACAAGTCAATTCAATAGATGGTTTCTATGGATAAATCTATGAAAAAGAGACCAGTGTTTTTACAACTGTGTTCTCCTCTTTTATTGCCACTGGACAAATTCTAAGCTCTTTATGTGACTACATTAAGCACCAGCTCAGTTGAGCTGCTTTCCTCTCCTACACACAAACACGGCACAGCTGAATTTTACACAGAATCCTTTCAGCCCTCTGGGAACACAAAAAATGCAGCCAAATATGTAGGAGGCTGCCAAAGAGTTTATGATTATTAGTCCTGTAAGCTCCCAAGCACAGTTTGTGTAGTAAAAATGTCTCTAACCTGAGAGTCCTACCCATGAGAAGTGCAGAATGCAGAACAAACCATCCTGAACCAACCAGGAGAGGGACAAACTGCAGACTGCTCCCCAGGCTGGCTGGTGGGGTGTGGGAATTGGAGACACCAGTACAGAGGGAGGGATGTAACTGGTTTCCCAAAGCCTGAGTACTGGGAGTGCCCAGGGATGAACTATGTGGGCACCATCACCACCTCTCTGGGTGCATTTCTGGGGGAAGAGTTGGCACAGAGGTGTCAAAGCCCAGCAGAAGGCGCAGGGTTGGGAGCCTTGAGCAAAAAGCTGACCAAGCAAAGGGCCTCGAGTCTAGAATAAGGTGAAGCTTATTGCCACAATTTTCCACAGACTGACATAAGCAGCCTCTGGAAGAGGTGATGATTTGTGGGCAATAAACTCTCCCTGATTGAGGCTCAGGGAGCCGGGGCTGTGACTCAGGTCCTGTCCTGTCTGCCCAGTATCACCTGTGGCACCTCGTATCAAACCACCCCAAATAAATCTGCATGTACACACATGCCTTTCAAAAGGTCAGGGATGCACGTAGGTAAACAGGTGATAAACTGCAAAAACTGTTTTTATGGCATCCATGCCAGTTAGTACACTCAAATTTAAGCTGCAGTTTCGGCTGTGCACATCCTGCACATGCAGGCAGCTGGAATCCAACCAGCAGTGATTAGTTCACAACGGGTTTGTTTTCCTTCCTAAGCAGCAGTTGTTATATTGCAACCTTATTCTGAAGTCAGTGTTTTGAATCTCCATGAAAACTCCATGACAAGACAACCACCCATATGACTGAGAAGCCTTACAAAAGAAGGGAGTCTTTATTCAGTCTTTGCCAGCATTTTCTGAGATGATGCAAATTCAAAACCCATTTCCTTAACAACAGAGAGCCCCAAATCCACATTACAGTCAATGTGGGTAGGAAACCACTGGAAAATGGGCATTCTAAATATGTTGAGAGCAAAAAACATATTCATAATAAGAATTTTCAATGTCTAATTACCTATCACAGCTTCTACACCTCTTTTATTACATTGTCTTCTCATACCACACCCATTGCCTGTATGACTACTGTCTTTAAAGGATTCAGTTACCACCATCTGCCTGTGTTAGTCATCTGCAATGACACAAAAGACACAAAGATAACAATCCATAATCCTCAGATGTTCATTGAATCAATGGTGAGCTCACATCTAATCTCCTGACTTTATGGATCATCTCTTCAGCTCCTTTGACATGAAGAGCCTTCCAAAAATGCAGCATTAGTGCCAGCAAGACCTTCCCACTGAACACGCTGAGCAATTAAAGCAGATACTTAATAAACAGTAAATACTGCATCAGCAGCAGCTGAATACAAAGGAGCACTAGAACCATAAAGCAAAAGATCAATAATTCATAAAGCTTTGTCCCGTAGCTTGTTTATTTCCAGGTAAGAAGGAAAAAGCTGATCTCAGCTTATTGTTGATGTTTGCCACACACCGGTGTTTTTTTCCAGGCACACCTCTGCTGCCTTGCTCTACTGAAGTCTTTCATTCTGCCTCTCCTCTGACAAAATCAATCATCTTGCCCACATGCAGATGACTATGTAAGGGATTGCTGCTGTGGGATTAGACTGATAGTTTTTCCTCATCTTCGCTTTCAACTGATCAAAGTTGTCTATGGTTCCTGTATTCCACCAAAATCCAGGGGATATCCTCAGTTTCATGTCAGGGCAAAATCCCGTGTGCTCCCGCTGATCCAGAGCCACTTTTGTACAAGCACATGGAGCCCTCACGCAGCATAAGCTCAGAGCAAGCACAAGCTAAATTTCACCCTTAATAAACTCAGCAGCAATGCAGGAAAACCTGCCTCAATGCAGAGAATCCATCCTGAGGCAGAGAGAATGAGGGAAACAATGCAGGAAGCACATCAAGGCAGAAATAATGAGTGTGGATGTATTGAATTTGAGGAAACAGCATCCAAAGAGCCACTTTTATTTTAGAAGATCTGCTCTAAATCATTAAGATCTTTGTTGCTGTCCTTGTACTATTGTAGGACTTTGGGCACTGGAACATTTGGACCAGGAGCAGATCCTCTGAGGCATTTCATGGACTGACAGGAGACAGGAAAAGGTGGCTGAAGAAATGGGAGCCGGTCAACGTGACCAGAGAAGTTCACTACTCTCTTATCTCCCCTAACACAGCCAAGTTCTCACATCTGCTGTTCTGCCAGGCCATTGCTCAAGGTGAGTGTGTGATAGCCCTTAATCAGTCCATACCAGAGCACTGGGTGTAGGCAGGGTGTCCGGCACAGGGTGACAGTGCCAACCTTCTGTGCGGCACCAGCAGCAGCCTAACGCTCTCTTCACCCTGCATGGCATAACATGAGGTTGGATGAGAAAAGATCTTCCCCAGCAAAAGCAAACGCTGCCAAAATGCTTCATCTCTTTTATCTTCCCATCAGCTTTTACCGCAGAACATTATGGAGCAGTCCCAGTTTCACTTCCTCAGTGGAAGAAAATAAAGTCATAATAATTTCCTTCTGGTCAATATGTAGTCTGGGAAGAAGATTTTGGAAATTGTGCTCCTTGGAGCATGTATGTGGAGGTGGTTTGTGATACATATATAGTGAAGGGGCTTTCAAACAAGTGAAAATCATGTCTACTGTGTTCAGGATGTCACTAAAATCTGTACAACATGTGTATGAACAGAGACCACTGCAGTAACACAATCTAAGTAAAAACTTTGTCAGTTCTCTGTTCTGTAGAGTGAAACCATCAAAGACACAACTCAGCAGACAGTGACCATGCTTCACAATCATCCTTTCCATGAGGTCTTTATGGATAGACTGCCAGTCCCCCCATAGCTGCTTATAAATAAATGCCTAACAGAAATATTGATTTTATTTCCCTGACTGCACAAACAGCGCTTCAGCTGCAAACAGACAGATATGACAAACCTCTTTTGCAAACAAACAAGGGCGAGGAGAGCACATGGACTTACCTGGGTGATGAGAAGTGGATTTTCTTTCAAGATGGGATCCTTCCGCAAAATTTCAGTGAAAGTTTCTGTGCCCTCACCTCCTAAGCCATCAGCAAAGGCTGTCATGGCAGGTAAGACAGCATCAGGCAGGTCCAGCCACTTCACAAAGCCCTTGATGAATTCTGTCCTGAAGGAGCTGTAAGGCAACAGAAGCAGTTAAGGCTTCACAAGTGGGTATTTCAAGGCTCCACAACTGGGTATTTTTGGAAACTTTGAGCAGTCCTTGGTTTCAAACATTGAGTCACACAAAAATCAAAACATCAGGGGTCAGAAGAAGGTGAATTGCTAAACAAACTAGCTAAATAAACAAGGAAACAATCTGAGTGGGACTAGACCTTGCTTCAGAACATGCTTTGATGTCTGCAGTGTTAACAGATGTGTTTTGTGCTGAATTGTAAAAGCCTTACAGGTGCAAGACAGAAAGGATCTTCCACTCCCCCAGCTTCAGAAGACCCCGCACGGAGTCTGATACCAGCTCTGGCTGAGCCACCGCCCAAAATCCACCTGGCCTGTCCAGGCCTTGCTCCACTTGTACCTCTGCTCGTTTTCAGGGAACAGCCAGGCGAGGGATGTGCCGCACAGCGCCGCGTACGCGAATCTCCCGGGTTCAGCCAGCTGCCGGCCCAGGAGCACACCCGGCTCCCTCTCCCCGCCGTGCTCAGCCTCCTTTTGCTGTTTCGAAGCCCAGCCTTTCCACTTCTCCTCCGCAGCCATTTTCACCTGCAAGTTCAAGGAGGAAAAAGCAGCAGAAAAAAAACAACAGCAAACAGTTGGAAACCAGGAAGCAATGAGACAAATTGCCTTTGACACACTGCTGTGACCAAAGAGGATACAGGAACAGGACACAGAAGAACAGTTCACCAGTTCTCAAACGTTTTGCACAACATTAGGTGATCATAAATATTCCAACCTGCAAAAGGACAAGTTCCCTTTGGGATGCAAAAGGACAAGTTCCCTTTGGGACTGGGCTCCATTCAGGCCTATCAGTCCCACATTTACTGCAAAAATAATATGAAAATAAAAGCTATGCCTCTGGTGCAGGGACCAGTACAGCTGCCTGTGAAATAATTTTTCTCCTTCATCCTCAGCTCAAATTGCTCCTGTTTGTTTTGCTGACAGCATTAGGAAAGTTGAGTCCAGCTGCAGCCTCTGAGAAGGACTTTGATGTGTCCCATGGTCATTGCTGTGCTTTGCTTCTACACAACCTGCCACTGGTCTTTTCCTAGAAATAAGATCCCTGCACCACACGGATCGTGAGCTGGGGCAAGCTATTATTTTTTAGAGTGTAGATGTGCACACTTTCAAGTGATGGGCTTCCAGCTGCTCTCCTGATGGTGCCAGCAGCAAACTGAGAACTCAGGAAGAGGTGACAACAGCTCATATCAAATTCAACCTGGGTAACAACCTGGTCCAAGGCTCACTTCCATCACCTGAAATTTCTACTACCTTGAGATCCAATCAGTTTCTAATCACCCATTTCACTTTATAGTTTAAATGAAAATGTTTCCTTTCTTCCACACCCTAGCTAAATAGCAATTAGGAGCCCATCACACTACAAGTGACTCCCAGGGGATGCAGACCATCTATGGATCATTTTAGAGCCCTAAAAGAAAAAACTGCAACAGGAGCTGCTCTTTTTAAAGAGAATTTATTATCTGCATGCCATCTGTCATGGTCCTTTAAGAAAGATGTCTGTCCTGCCTTCCCACTCAGAAACCTTAAACATCCAAACTTCCAGACCAATTTTCCCAGGAATAATCTAACGCTAAAGTTTCAATAATTTTACAATTATTTGTCATGTCTGCTAACCTCTGGACACATTATGGGAGACAGCACTGAAAATAAAACCCCCTTCCCTGACAGATTTATTGATTTCTTAACTTGCGCTCATATGAAAAGTGAAGCAGCTTAAAAAGATCCATGAGCAGTACAACTGTTTAACCTAATTTCCTAATAACATAAAACATGGAGCAATAATGGAGCAACACCACAGTGGCTCCTGGCATGCAACAAACAATTCAGAGTGCTGAGCAGCTAAAATACTCAGAGAAAGTTTCTGGGAGGCTTTGCTTGGAAGATGTTCAGATCAATGTACTTCTCTCTACACAGGTATCCTTTTCCTTATAAACATGTAGGAAACAATGGACTTGGGATTTTCAGACATACAGTGTAAAAAAAGGGCAGTGTGTGATTTACTAAAGAAAACTCGGGCCAAGAAGTTTTGCCACAAATCCAAGATGAGGGAATTGAGAGTTAAAAACATATTCCAAAAGTTAGTTATTTATTCCAAAAGTTTTTACATCTCATGGCACTGGAATTCCGATCCCTGCCTCGAACAATGTAGTTCGGCAATCAACAGCATTGTCATAATCTGAACTGTCAAACAAAGCCCTTTGTTTTCCTGAGAAATGATGTATTTTATACAGCAGATAACACAATCCTGTTTGGAAAGCAGAAAGATAATTCCTTTGGGGTTTTAAAGCTGTACGATACACAAGTTCCCTGCAGCTGAAAGAGGAAACAGAGACAGGCTGGCATTGTGTTTGCACTAAACTGTGACAACGGCTAAAGGCAACCAAACCATCATCTCCACAACCTCCCAAAGTTAATGAGGCATCTCATTAACTTCAGAGGAGCGATTGTTGGTAATTATTCAGACGGGGCTGACCAAAGAGTTCCGTGTAAGGCACAGCGGGAACAGCACAGCCCAACACATCACACACAACGCTGTGACTGTGGAAACATTTGGGCAAAAGAGATTTTCTGGGGACCTGCACATGGCTCCAGAGGTGCTTTTAATCTGTAGATACGAGGTATAAATACGGAATGCCGTTAATTCAGTTCTGTCTCAATGCAAGAACACATAAATGCGTTATGGGTGGGCCACAGTGATCAGAGCTCGGAGGGACAGGGACATGGACAAGCCCAAAGCATAGGAGTTGGAAAAGTGAGCGTGTTTAATTCAGTTAAAGTTTGCACAGCAGCGGCTGAGAAGCGATGTCCTCACAGTGAAGTGAGCAAAGCTGCGGAGAGGGAACAGTACATGGAGAAGCGTGATGGCAGCACCTTAGCTGGGGAAGCTGTGAGGGCGGACACCGCCACAGCTGCCCGTGTTCACGTTTACCACAAGTCCTTCACGTCTGAAGTCTCTGCCGATCCATCCCAGGCATTTATTTACGGAAAGCGGCGCTTCTGGCCACGCTGAGGGGAGGGAAGCAGCGGCCAGAGCACGGGAGCGGCCTGAGGGGACGGTCCCGCCCGCTCGCCCCTCAGCCCGCGGTGCTGCCCCCGCTCAGCCCCTCTCCCACCCGCCCGGCCCGGCGCGGCCCCGACCTGCCGCCGGCCCGGCCGAGTACCGAGCACCGGGAACCGAGCACCGCGAGCCGGGAACCGAGCACCGACTACCGCCGCCAGCGCCCGCCCCTTCCTGCCCAGCCCGGCCTGCCCGCCGGCACTGCGCCATCGGCGCGGCCAAGTGCGCGGGGAGGGCGGGAGCTGCGCTGGGCTGAGGGGATGGAGGGCACTGAGGGGACCACAGCATACTCTGAATTGGAAGGGACCCGCAGTGATCATGACGTGATCATGAAGTGAATGGCCCACAGAAGGGATCAAACCCACCATCTTGGTGCTGTCAGTACCATGCTCCAACAGACCGAGCTGACCCCGGGAGCACCTGAGGGGATGGCGAGGGATGAGGGGATGCTGCCTAGCCCCATTTCTCATTATAATTTCCTCTCTCTCAGGCCACAGTGTATTACCCAGTCACTATCCAAAATCAGGAGCTAGCCAGGTAAGGTAAGCAGGGCATGGGACTACCGAGCTGACACGTTCTTAACAAAATTACCAGCATGAATTAAACTTGAGTACAAGCAAATCCTTTACATTTTGGAATAGAAATATAATCCCATTAGCCTTTTCTCTATAAACTTAATTGCTGCTTCAAAGTTTTGCATGGTTATTGAGCCTAATTATCTTGTCAGATGGGAATCTGTTCAGAAGATACCAGGTTCCAGAGCCTCATGAATGCCACCAGCATCTGTGAACTCTGAATCACCTGGGTGTTAGTGACTCTCAGGCTGCCAAACATTTCAGTGGAACTGCTGAAGGAAAACTTGGAAGGTGCTGCACTATGAGAGGAAACTATAACTCAATGGATCCATAAGGATTCTTTCAGAGGGCCAGTCTCGCCCTGGAAATCACACTTCTCTGTATGCTGCCCTTTCCTCTTGACCTTTTGTAGAAAGTAGTCTAATAAAACAATTATTTTGGAAGGGCAGAGTGAAGCATAATAACAGATTTCACTGACCATGTTAATTCTGTTTTCATTTCTTCACACCCATGTGCTGAAAACATACATGGGCTGGCAGGATCCCTTGTGAGTGATATGTTCAGGCCAATATTAATTCATTTGTTACAGACCTTTACAGTACCAGTCACCCACTGGTGTTGGTGAAGGGAACTCGACTGGAATATTGTCTGTGAGCTTTAAGACTTGCCAAGTGTTTCTGAAATTATTTTCAGTGCATCTAAATATCTGGTCCAGTTTTTATATTTGGAACAATATAATATTTGGGTTTAAAGCTACCTGCCTTTTTTCCCAACTGGAAAGCTTTTTTCTGGTTGGTTATTAGCAAATGTCATATGTATTCTGCAGTAAGCCTGTTGCTGCCCAAAGAGATGAGAAAATCCAAAGGATTTATATCCCCTAAAGGCTCCCGTTCCTGGCAGAAAGCAAACCTGTGTTTTCCAAGACTTTAGCTGCACAAGAGCTCCTACCCTCTTAGTCTAATTTGTTTTATCTGCTGTGAGACACTCTGTGTATTTATATACTGAACAACTGCAGGACATCAGTTTCCATGCTTATCGAGCACAAATATTTACCTGATCCAAGGTCTCTTGAGATCCTTGACACATTCAAACATGCAGTTTAACTAGAGAAATCTATTTTTTTCCTCAGTTTAATTTTAGTTTGGTTTCAGGGTATTTTCTTAGCAACTAAGTATTTTTTTAAATGAAGGAATACTCCAACACTTTACTGCTTTGCTTTACTCACCAACTCAGCTCTGCAGACTCCCTAATACACTTTCTCAGCTGCAATTCCTGTCAATAAGGAAACTAGGAATTGTTTTGACATTAATTGTCCATGAGGAATTGAAACAAAGAAGTCAATGAGCAGTTCATATTATTTGAATTTAATGGAGACATTCCATTTAAAAATATCACATGTGGTGTGGCGCAGCAGTCAATGGATTTCTGTTTACCATTGTGAGCATCTTCAAGGGCAGTGTAAAAGGGGTGAAGAAGAGAGGTCCTGCAGGTTGCCAGATAAAGGAATTCAGGTGAGAGGAACTATTTCTGTGCTAAATAATGTGGGGAATTTGGAGGGTCATGAGGTTTTTGAGCCTTGCCCTTTGCAAACCACAAACTCAAGATCAGGAGTGTTGATTTTACCTCTTCCTCTCCACTTTTGTGTGTAACTTCAAATAGCATCAACTGACATCCCCTTTTCCCATCGCTGCCAGGGATTAAGATGATAATTTGGGTTAAAACAACTCTCTTCCAAACACCCACTCCCTGATTCAGCAGCCTTATTTCCCACAGTGTCCCAAGGAAAGGTGTCCATGTGTTCAGAGTGGGAACAGCAACCCTGGGGTTTTGCAGGACATCACCTCCCAGGTGTTCCAGATAACATCCTGCAGGGCTGATCAGGAGGGGACAAAGACATGAACAAAATGGCAAAAGCAAACCAACACAGTTACTTTAAAAAAAAAAAAAGTGAAAACACATAAATATCAACATATAAATAGTTCATTTTGTTTCCAGTAATGAGATTTAACAACAGTGTGCATTGGCATTGAGCCAGCTCAGCCAACCGTTGAATTTATTCTCTGAGAGATTGTTTTTAAGTCCAAAATTCACTGGTGTGCCCAGTGTGCAGGTTGGCCCAGTCCCTGAGCTCTGGGACAGGCAGGTTAACTGTTTCAAGCAACAGTAACAACGTGGATCTCCTTGTCACAGGAGGCAGGGGAGTCCTTCTTGCACCTGCAGTGGAATTTAGGAGTGCAGCAAAGCACTATAGACATGAGCAACCCCAAAGTAAGCAGGAGACAAATGACCCATTTCACCCTCCCTGAGTACATAAAGGGGAGGATGAGCATGGCGAGGATCACCCCAAGCAGCAGGAGTCTCTGCACAGCCAGGCTGCTGTGTGCTGGGCTGTTTTCCTCTGTGTTCAAAATGTCCTGGCCGCTCTGAGTCCAGTTGTTGCCGTCCAGCCCCATGGCACAGATGTACACCTCAGGGTTTGAATCAAGGTTCTCCAAGCGCTCCAGGATGTCTTCTTTATTCTGGAGTGTGCGGATGAGCCCTCCTGACACAAAGGTGGGTTTTCTGCAAAGAGGGCAGGTGATTGTCCAGGTGTTCTCCTCTTTCCTGAGGATCAGCTTGAGGCAGACGGCACAGAAGGTGTGCTGGCAGTCCAGGAGCTTTGGGACTCTGTAGATGCTGTACTTGTTGAAGCAGATCATGCAGTCCATATCCAGGGTAGCTGTGTCTGAGCACTGATGGTTCAGTTCCAACGTGCTCGTTTTGGGAGAGTTTGTGTCCGTTAGCACAGCAAGTGGCCTTGAGTTTGGAGAGTCTCGTTCCAAAACTGCTGGTTTAAAGGCAGCAAGACTGTCTCTCTCTGTTCCTGAAGGCCTCTCCATTTCTTCAGTACACTCTTCAGTGAATCCCACTCTTTTCTCACGTTCTGAGTTTTGTGTTACAGATCCTGCTCTGCTCATTTCTGCAGCACCTCCTGCCACGGGCGCTGCACTGTCTGCTTCAGCCTGCAGTACTCCAGGAGCTGACAGTCCGTTTTCCTTGTTTGGCTTGTCAGTGGATTTCTCCATGGAGATAAACCTCGGTGCAGCTTGTCTCCGCTTAGCTGAAGGATTTCCCGAGCCTCTGGCTCCTTTTATGTGTTGCTGTATTCCTGTTATATGCCTGATTGATTAGTGAGAGCCTTAAGCGAGTCATGATCTTACAATATGATGTTTTTATGACATGGGGACCAGAGTTAATGATTGACTTCCCAGCCAAGACAGTTTACAACGACTGATAATATCAGTGGGCAATTCCTGTCCGGAAGCAGACTCTGTGGCATTAGCAGACCACTCTGACAGCCAGACACTGCCATTATTATTAAATTAGAACTCTCTTAGATGAAAGCAATTTCATTGTTCTCCAAACAGTGCTGTGCTAGACAGTGACAGGCCTGTTTCTGACATTGCTGTGCTGAATGCAGTCCTTTGATTAAAGCATATGTATCACCAGTTTTGGGCTCTCTGGGTAGGAAGTTTGCTCTTGGTTTAGAAATACTTACTACCCTACAGCACCAAGTGAAGAACGAGATTGAAATTATTAATTTGACTGTTGAATGTCCAATTGTTATTAGCTGTTTTATCCTAGGTTATCTCTTTTTTCAGCCTAGGATAACTCTTTTGTCCTGTTTGTTTTAGTCTTCAGAAGGTTTCCAGTACAAACTGAAGCATGACTGAGGCCCACACAGGGTCTCTGAGAGTCCATGAGAGAGATCAGGAAACTAAAAGCAAGACCAGTGTCCTAGATGGTGGGACCATCTTCTTTGTTTGTTCACCAAGCAACCTCATGCACTTGGGAATGCCCTTCTTGAGTGATTTTGTGAATATTCATCTCATCTGAAAAAAATAACTGAACAAAATCCCTCAGTCTCTAATTGCTTTCTGCCTTTTTATTTGAGGAGTAAAATACAGATGGTTTCTCAGCAAGAATCCCATGGAAGGAAGGAATGAAAGAAGGAAGGGAAGAATCACTAATCCCAAAAAGCCAGATGAGGTCAATGTTAGCAGCAGAAGACACACAGTACCACACTGGTAGCCTCAAGTGCTCCTGAATGCTCACACTGCCTGTACCGCCAAGTCCCAGCCCCTCCCTCCCGGAGAGGAGCAGCAGAAAGAAATGAAACAACTGGAGATGAGGAGAGCAGGGAGTTCAGGAAGGCTCTAATCTCATGAACTCGCTGGAAGGGGATGAGGTGAGAAGAACTTGTTCTTATTTGCTGAGAAATAGAAGGTTTGTCGTAAGCAAACTTCGTCAAAGTGCCTGAGCACTGCTGCGTTTCTGCTGATGTGGCATGTGGTGGTGCTTGATGGACTTTTGGATGACCCCAAATTTTAGGAGCCTGAATATCTCTCTGTTGCAGAAGCTGGTATCAAAGTGCGGGAATGTCTGGAAGTAGGTTGGTGAACTGCAAGACTCATTTATCTTTAAAAAGAAAATATTCTTTTGCATTTCATATAACTCTTTGTCAGCAAGTTCATGCTGCTAAAAAGATCCGGGAAAGTAGAAAACAGACTTGCCACTATTACAATAGTTTAGAAGCTTCAAATTTGCTCTGTCAGTTCCCATGTCCAAAATGGAAATGTCTTTAAATTGCCTGATTCCTAATTACTAGAACAATATAAAAATACCTTGCAGATGTTGGAAGTTGGAACAGACGCGAAGAGGGACAACTACACTCCTAACAGAAAAAGGTGAAAACTAGTTGGGATGAATCTATGCTTCATGTCTAACTACTCTGTGTTCTACCAGTGGATGGGGGTGACTTGTCTGTGTCTTTTGTCTTTTGTGCTGGAAAAATAGTTTTTTGTTGTCCTCCACTGACAAAGTTTTCAGCCAAGCCCTGATTCCGGCTCCGCTTTGTCTCTGGTGTCACGAGTGATGCTCCCTGGCTGGCATATGCCTTGTGCTTATCTGCCCATTAATGCTCCTCTGGCTAATTACTGCCTCATTAATCATTTGCAATCAGTTTATGTACTCACGCTGTTTTCCCGATTTTAGTGTGTTTGCATAACAAAATGTGTTTCTATGAAATGCTTTGTATGGAATTGTTTATAGCAGGAAATAGATATAAAAGAACAGTTGTGTCATTCCTAGTAAAAATCCTCATGTGCCAGAAGCCAAACATCCCAGAAGATACTGGGGATACTCCTGTGAGCTTCTCCCTGTGCTGAACTGTGCTTCAGGTTGCCCTGACTCTGCACAAGAGGAACAGAAAAAGGATATGCAACTTAAAAATCCCTGTGATGTGAAGCCTCTTAGTGTATTCCTGGGACTGTTCTGTTAGTGTTCCTCACAAAGCTGTTTGGATGTGCCTTCGGAGCTAGGAATTAGAAATTCATAGAATCCCAGAATCCCAGATTGGTGTGGGCTGGAAGGAACCTTAAAACTCATCCAGTGCCCCCCGTGCCAGGGCCAGGGCCACCTTCCACTGTCCCAGGGTGCTCCAAGCCCTGTCCAGCCTGGCCTTGGGCACTGCCAGGGATCCAGGGGCAGCCACAGCTGCTCTGGGCAGCCAGGGTCTCCCCACCCTCCCAGGGAAGCATTTCTTCCCAATATCCCATCTATCTCTGCCCCCTGGCAGTGGAAGCCATTCCCCCTTGTCCTGGCACTCCAGCCTTTTTCCACAGTCTCCCTCCATCTTTCTTGTCAGCTCCCCAAGAGAAAGGCACTGAAAAGCTGCAATTACGTCATGCTGGAGCCTTCTTTTCTCCAAGCTGAACAATCCCAGTTCTCCCAGCCTTCCCTCATGGGAGAGGTGCTCCATCCCTCTGCTCATCTTGGCCTCCTGTGGACTCGGCCGATGTGCAGCAGTTCTGACAGCATCGGGCAGTTTCTGTCACGATACCAGCAGAGGAAACCAGAGCCACGGGCACAGCGATGCCCTGGTGGGTGCTGCTGCCGGGTGGTTCCTTTAACTGGTTCCTGTGGGACAAGCGGAATAGCCAAAGAGCAAGAGGATGGCAGGAAATCCTCCCCAAGAGCGCTGCTCCAGACAAATCACCCATCCTACTGTGCCCCTTTTCCAGCATCCTGTGAGGCGTCTCCCTCAGTGCTAGAGGAAGCAAGACGCGGAAGTTCAGTTTATTACACTTAGCACATTTAATTAATCACTGCTGTCTGAGCTCAGCTCCTGCCCTGCCGCTGCTGTCAGCCCTGTTCTCCTGGTGCCACCTCGCGGGTAGTCCATCTGCTCGCCTCCCTGATTTGCTGCGAGTTCATTTCGCAGCGCTGATTTGGGGCTGAGCAGCGCTGACTTGGGGCCGAGCAGCGATGATTTGGGGCTGAGCAGCGATGATTTGGGGCTGAGCAGCGATGATTTGGGGCTGAGCAACGCTGATTTGGGGCTGAGCAGCGCTGATTTGGGGCCGAGCAGCGATGATTTGGGGCTGAGCAGACACGGTCTGGGGCGGCGTGTCCCGGTGCAGAGCAGCAGCAGAAAGCACCCACCCATGAGGCCAGGGCCGGGAGCTGTGCCGGGCAGCACAGCCGGGAGCTGTGCCGGGCAGGGAAATGCTCTTGGGCGGGGGGGAGTGCAATTAGCAGTAGAGGCCAATTAGCCGGAATCCGGCAGCTTTTGGTACAACATGATTTGTGGCGCTGCTTTCCGCAGCCTCCCCAGCCTTTCCCCGCGGGCACGCCGCTCCCGGCGCTTGGCTGCGCCGTTCTTCCGTTCGCCGCTCCCGCTTTCCCATCGGCAGCCTCATTTTCCCCCTCTCCCTTTCCTCCTCCTCCGGGAGGATCCCCCGGGCGGGCGCGCGCTCACGTGACCCCGTCCCGGTGCGGCGGTCACGTGAGACGCGCCCGGTGCGGCGGTCACGTGACGCGGCCGGTGCCGCAGGCGCGGGGCCCCGGCGGGGATGTCCCGCAAACAGGCGGGCAAGGCCCGGCCCAGCGCCAGCGCCAGCGCCGCCAGGAAGCGCCGGCGGCCCCGGCATTCCCCCGCCGGACCGGCCAAGGGCTCCGCTCCGGGCAACAGCGGCGGCCTCGCCGGGCAGCTCCGGGCCCTCGGCCTCAAGCTGCGAGAAGTGCCGGGAGATGGGTGAGCGCCGCGACCGGTGTCCCCAGCAAACCCCGGGGATTCTCCGGACATCCAGCCCTGAAGGCTGAGGGCTTCCTCCTCGCCGGGTGATGTGAGCCCGTGTCCCCGGGGTCGAGGCCTTTCATCCATCCCGGGGTGGGGAGCCCGTGTCCCCGGGGGCCGAGGATTTTCCCCTCCCGGTTGAAGTGGGCCCTCTGCTCCGCAGGGGTGAGGATTTCCCCTCTTCAGGGTTCTCTGCCGTTCTATAGGGCCCGACGGCTCGGCCAGTCCCAGCCCTGGTGCCCAGGGGGCTGTGATAGATGAGTAATGCGATGATTGACTCTCACAATTAACAGACAAATATCATGTATATAGGTTAAGAAAAAAATATTTTTTTGCCCTCTGAGTTGTTATCAAGGGACAGCTGGAGTTGGGATATTTGGGAGGGTCGGCTTGTTACTATGGTGACATCTGACCTGCAATCAAGATTTGAGGAAGTGACCTCCACCACTGGACAGCACAGTTGATGGACAGAACTTTGGGGGGGGGGGGGGGGAGCTAAAGGGTTAAAAGGTGAAATGCCCATTGTGTGGGTGAGCACATGGTGGAGAAAATCCTTTGCACTCAGTGCCATAACATTTTCTCTATTCACTCTTCTGTTGTATTTTTTATAAGGTTTAATAAACCTTTCTAAATTTATGAAAAGTGAGCACCTATTTCTCACAGGGCCAAGGCTCCAGTGTCCAGTGGAACTGAGCATAGGAAGGTCCATAAATATTCTTATGGAATACTTTCACTCCCTTCTTTTCTAGAAGGTGAAAAGGTAGTAAACGTTCCTGCTGAGAAGTTGCTCCGTGGGGCATTTGTTTGTCTTTCATTGCTTTATGTCCCTTGTCTGGTGTCAGTGTGGGACAGTTTGGCCCAGCAGTTTTACCGTGACACGATCGCTCAAACGGAGCCGTTCCAGCAGCAGCAACCATTCAAGGCACAGGGAGCGAGCAGGAAATTCAAAGCACAGGGAGTGAGCGCTGCTGTGCATTGCTGAACTGGGCAGAAGGAGCACAGCCCCTCTCCCTGTGACCTGTATTCCTTGTGCTGCCTCAGACACATGCACTCCTCATTTCCCTCCGCAGCAACTGCTTGTTCCGGGCCCTGGGGGACCAGCTGGAGGGGCACTCCCGGAACCACCTGCGGCACCGCCAGGAGACCGTGCAGTTCATGGTGAGGCAGCGCGGGGACTTCGAGCCCTTCGTGGAGGATGATGTGCCCTTTGACAAACATGGTATGGGCTCCGTGGGACGTCCTGGGAGGTGTCTTTGTGTCTCCTTAAAGCGGCTCCTTACTAACCAGGTCCTCATCCCAGAAATACCTTAGGGCTCCTCTCTAGTTTTTAGAAACAGGGACTTTACGTTTATGGCTGTTGCAATACTGTGGGAAGCTGAACTGTTTAATCTGCATTGAATTTGTCCCAGAAATTATTAAAATTTAGGAGGAACTTGGAGAAAAGGGAGACCAAAAAGGCAAGGGGTAAAAATTAGGTGTTTTCAAAAGGAACTGAAGAAAAATTGTCTCGTTCTCCTTGAATACTGGTGGGTATGTGGCTGTTTTGGTAAGTGGCTGATTTCTTGGGGTTTCTTTCTCCTTGTCACTCAGTATTTCCTCCTGGGAAGCAAGGGGAAGATCCAAGCCAGGGACAAATATAGCCTTTGATGTGCCAGGTACCATGGAGATGATGCATGAAAGTAGTTTGGTCATGCAGTACATGGCACTCCTCCTTCTGAGCTAACAGAGCCAGTGGCCTTGCTTTGTCTCAGGGTGTAGTGCCTTTTAAAGAGATTTCTGTGGTCATTCAAATGCATTACCTCATGTTGCAGCCAAATTCTTGCCTCAGCAGTCACTGTTTCAAAGGTGGGATTTCCCTTCCAGAATTTCTTGGGCTCATGTTGAAATCTCACCCCTCGTTACCCTTGCACTGCTTTTGGAAGTATCAGAAATTAGGTTTCAACTCCTGTGAATGTTTTTTCCTTTAGTTGCCAATTTGGCCAAGCCTGGTACTTTTGCTGGCAATGATGCTATTGTGGCCTTTGCAAGGAACAATCAAATGAATGTGGTTATTCATCAGCTCAACACTCCTCTGTGGCAGGTGAGACACAAAGCTTCTACATTTTTGCCTAATTTTTGCCTGAGGGATATGAATAATGTGGAAAATTCCTGATTTATTAAAAAAAGCAGTAGCTGCAATGATCTGGGCATGGTGCAGAGCTGTGCTTGGTATTTGAAGAGGGGGAACACTTGAGATTTTGGCTAGGAGGAGAGGGCAGGAAAGAAAACAGTGAGTGCATGAGAGATGGGTATGTGGGGACAGAGCAACATGTTTTACTTGGGTTTTAAGCTATGACCTTCAGTGCCATGCTCTGTCTCCTGAAGATCAGACTGCATTTGAGCTGAGTTTTCTGATAGGAATCCCAGAATGGGTCAGGTTGGAGGGGACCACACTGGATCATCTGGTCCTGTCTCCCAGCCCCAGCTTCCTCAGCCTTTTCTGGGCAGAGAGATGCTCCAGGCCCTTCCTGATCTCTTGCAGCCTTCGCTGACCCTGCTCCAGGAGCTCCCTGTTCCCCTGTCCTGAGGAGCCCAGGGCTGGACACAGCACTCCAGGGCTGGGCAAAGGGGCAGGGTCACTCCCTGACCTGCTGCCAGTGCTCCTCCCAGTGCACCCCAGGGCCTCTTGGCCCCCAGGACACTCTGCTGGCTCCAGGACAGCTCACTGACCATGGGACCCCCAGGTCCTTCCTGCAGAGATGCTCCAGCAGGTCACCTCGCCTGTGCTGGTACTTGGGGTTGTTCCTCCCCAGGGCAGGACCTGCATCTGCCCTTGTTGAACTTCAGGCAGTTCTTCCCTGCTCATCTCTCCAACCTGGTGAGTCCTTTTGAAGGCCTGCACAGCCCCCTGGAGTTTGAGCTAGGCTTAAGGAAACCTGTACAATAAGATTCAGGAAGGTGGAAATGAAGGTATAGCTTCACTGTGTTGGAGTGAAGCTCCATCAATTCTGCATGGGATGTGGAATGCCAAGGTTTCTGACAGAGAGAGAAACGAGGTTTTAAAATAAATTTTAAATAAATTTTAAAACCTTAAAGTGGTGTTTAATCAGCTCCTGGAAAGAACTGTGTGGTGTGGTTTCCTCTGACAAAGGGGCACTGAAACAAGTAATCCATCAGGTCCCTCGTTTTCTCTTTATTGTTGTTTTTCCATGGCAAGTGGAATGGGTCCAGGCTCAGTCAGCCTGGTCATTGAGCAAGTGAGAACCTGTATTCTAGTTAGGATTGGTTTTGGCCTCTATTTACAGTCAGAACCAATGAAGTATATAGATTAAACAGGGCAATAAAGATAAAAAACGAGATGAAAGCTGTCAGTAACGTCTTAAATACATTTAAAGCAGCCTCACGTGAATTCCTGAACTCAAACAAGTTTAAACTCTCATTTATGGGCAGCCATGGGCAGAGGGACAGGTGGGTGAAGTACCTGCAGGGGAGGTCACAGGGGTGGTTTTCATGTGTTGTTCCTCAGTGTTATCACTTACTGAGGTTTTGATGTCCTTTTGAAAACCTTGATTCTTTCATCTGCTCTCATTGACCATGTCAGGGTGTCAATACAGAGCTTGTGATGAGGTTCTGTCTTTCCTGAGCAGTGTTGTTTGTGAAGGGTTGTCTCAGGCCCTTGAGAATGGTGTGAGTTAGGAGAACTGTGACTAATTGTAACATCATGAAAAGCACTTTGCAGGTGGACATCTCTGCATGGAATTTTTTGGTCTTTGAACACCCCTTAACTTTTTTGATAATGACTGTAAATTACAGAATTCTTAAAGTTGGAAAAAAACTTTAAAATCATGGAGTCCCACTGTAGACTCAAGTTAGCTGAGATTTGTAGGTTATTTTTTTGGCTTTTTGGATAACAGGCTGGCTTTTTTCCCCCTCTGTTTTTAATCTACAGCCCTAATTTACTTACCAGTTTCAGTATATTCATAGAATCAGAGAATCCCAGGTTGGTTACGCTTGGGAGGGAGCTTAAAGCTCATCCAGTGCCACCCCTGCCATGGGCAGGGACATCTTCCACTATCCCAGGTGGCTCCAAGCCCCAATGTCCAGCCTGGCCGTGGGCACTGCCAGGGATCCAGGGGCAGCCACAGCCCTGTGCCAGGGCCTGCCCACCTCACAGGGAACAATTCCTTCCCAATATTCCATCTAACCCTGCCCTCTGGCAGTGGAAGCCATTTCCCCTTGTCATGGCACGCCAGGCCCTTGCCCACAGTCTCTCTCCATCCTTCTTGTTGCCTTCTTCAGGCACTGGAAGGTCACTGTTAGGTCACCCATCTCTTCTCCAGGCTGAACAATCCCAATTCTCCCCGCCTTTCCTCATGGGAGAGATGCTCCATCCCTCTAAATCAGTTAGGTGGCCTCCTCTGGGCCCACTCCAGAGTGGAAAGAGTCTTCTCTATTGAGAGCTAAATTGGCTAATTTTCAAATCTTTCAGGAGCTTTGGGATTTGTTAGATACCTATTCTAGCTCTGGCAGAGGAGAAATGTTTAAAATAAATTTTACCAAGTTTCAGCAGTGGAATAATTTAATAGAGTAGAAAGCAGGAGTTAAGTATAACCAAGTGTTGACTTGGAACCTGAAGGTGAGCAAGTGTAAAATAGATTAATGGAGAATTATTTGTTGGAAAACCTGAAGTCATTAGTGCAGCACAGACCACAGACACGGCTGAAAGGTGGCTTGGTGTGTGGTCTGGGAGCTGAGATAAGGCAGTTCACAGACGTAAAAGGGTTGGGAAACTCTGGAGCCCTAAAGCAAGGAGTTCTGGTCCTTTGCTTGCTGACGTCTGGAGAGCTGTCGGGTGAACTTGAGCTGGCAGGTCAAGCCAAGTTGGTCTGCAAGTGCAGTGGGATTTTCTGCATTCCTGGCAGGAGCTGGAATGCTGTGTAGCTCTTATCTAATAGTTTGAGACACTGATAATCAGGGTAGGAACTATTCTCACATCAGTACAGATAATACCCAGAGCAGGAATTTTCTGTGGAAATTGCTGTAACTTGGTGCTGACAAAGCAAAGCAACATTTGGTTGTTAACAGTGCTCCTGAATGGAGTTAATACGTTTTCATGGATTTGCTTTCTTTTAAAAACAAAACACAGCTGCTTGGGATGCTGTTAAAACAGTGTCTTGTCCCAGCTGCAAATCAAAATTTACTCTGAGTGACTATTTCCAGTGTTGCTCTCACTTGAATGGCCTCTCTTCGCTCATATTTGAGAGTAAAATGACATGGTACATTCCCTGGGAGCTCTTGCTGAAGTTGGTTCTGGGAAGATGATCAGAAAACTGATAGCTCCTGTGGAAAGTTCTGGAAATAGTTCTGAGCTTTCCACAAAAATATTTTCATTCCACGTTTTGTTTGTTCTGATGTAACTGCCCGGTATTTTACATCTGGCTTTCATACCTTCTTCTCTTCCTCTTTCAAATGCTCCAGCAACCACGTACTTGCTTCCTTCCCGGTGTTTGCCATCGCTGCAAAAATGAATACTCTGAAAAATCGGACGCTGAAGCCGATTCCAAATGCTCATTTGCAGTTTGTTTCTTTTGTTGAGATCCGGGGCACAGACAGGAGCGATGCCCGGGAGCTGCACATCGCCTACAGGTACGGGGAGCACTACGACAGCGTCAGGAGGCTCAGCGATGACTCGGAAGCTCCGGCTTACCTTCGGATGGAGGTCGGTTGTGATGGAATGAGCCAGCTGTGGGTGACACACACAGCTGAGGAATGCTGCCAGTTGATTTCCATTCTCGTTTGGGATGGAGGGAAGAGCTGGGTCTCCGTGCCGTGCTGGGAGAGCAAAGCCCTGGGGTTGTAGCTCATGCTGCTGGCTCTCTCGGGAGGGGCTGTGAAGGAGGATTTCAGCCTCTGGGCTGGAAATTAATTCAAAGCTGATGCTGTGATGTTGGCTATCTGGAAGCAACCTCATCTAAACGATATAATCATGCACCTCAAATGGAAAAACAAAGGGAAGGGAGGAAAGAGCTGGAAATGCAACAGCTGGATGTAGTTGTCTTCTTCATATCTCTTTTTTTAAATTTTTTTTTTTTTGAGGAGTAATTGTGCTGTGCTTGAGGTTCTCTGCACACAGCTGAGGTGTGGCATTGTATTAAAAAGATTCCGTTTAAAAGCTCATTTAGTGTGATTCATGATGTTGCAGTACACTGGAGTTTGTTCAGCAGTGCAGGAGATGTGGGAAGCTACACAGTTGGAAGTTACACAGTTTCCAAGGTGGTTTGACACGGGATGTTCCCGAGAAAAGTGTGCCATGATAATTACTATTGTTAGGATGTCTGACTTTTATGGATTGCATGCTTGTGTGATTTGCTGGGCTTGCAATTCTTCAGATGCTTTGCAAGAACGATTCGAATAAGGCAGAGGAAGTGAAGCCACAGAAGGGCAACTCTGAAGATGAGACTGACGTGGATATGGAAGATGCTGTACAAAAAGTGTGCAGTGCAACTGGGTGTTCAGTAAGTATTGAGGAGCCTTTCTGGGCTTAATGTTCAAACCTTGATACATGCAAGCAGTTCTGGGAATAATTCTAAAAAACACTCACCTTGTACAAATTTGAGTACCATGGCCATCAATCAGGGTGCATCTCATCCTAGAATCAACCCTTAGATGCAGGTGAAATACCAACTTTTTTGTGGATGCCTGATAATTTTGAAAGGTTTGTCTTGAGGCTCTCATAAAAATTCACTTGGAAACAAAATCCTGTAAGTTCTGAAATCCTTTGAGGGTATTGATGATCCCAGATAACTGGATAATTTGTGATTCTTGGCTGTTGGCACTGTGCAGGTGCATAGAACAGAAAGGGCCAAGAGGGAAGCTTACACTGAAAAAAGCATATTCCTTTTTTTCCTGATAGCTTCAGGAATTTAAGGTTTTCCCCCTCACCCTTTCAGAAACGAAGCACAGACCAGCTGAATGATCATAAAAGCAGCAGCCCCCTCTCAGTGGTACAGGTGTTGTTAAGTGTGTGTAGGTCAGAGATTTTAACTTCTTCAGCATTCTCCTTCCCCTCTTGTGGACAGGACATGGATTTAGTAAGCCACATTCTGGAGGTGGAGGACTACAACGTGGAATCTGCAATATTTGCCATCTTGCAGGTGAAGGAAGGGGAAGGAATGGGTGAGTGCACAGTTTGTCACCTGGGGCTTTGGGTGACTGGGATGTTGGTGTTGGGGACAGTAGCAGGAGAGGTGGGGTTTGTGTGCTGCCACCTCAGCCTTCTCTGCTCAGGAAGGTTGTTAGTGAGGGCAACTTCAATCCAATTTCAAAAAAAAACCCAGGACTTCTGGGAAAAAGAATTGGCTGACAGTGCAATAGCTCCTGGGTAGAGCATGTCTGAGGAAAACCTGGTGTTGGCAGGTACAGAGGAGCAGCAGGAGCCCCTGGGCAGGGAGCAAAAATCCTGCAGCAGGACACTGTGGGAAGAGAATGGAACTGGTTCAAGAATCTTTGGAAATCAGAGCTTGCATCAAGGTGAAGCAGAGAACAACAAGGGACAAGCTGGATCCAGGGAAGAAAACCGAGCCAGCAGAAACCCAAAGGTGTGTGAGTGGTTTGGCAGCAAGGTGAGCACCCTTCAATGATTGGAGGATGCCTTAGCATTGCTTACTCAGCAACTCTCTTCTCCTTTGAGTTAAAAAGAGCTTCTGCTCACTGCATTTTGTCACTGCTGCAGCTGTGACTGCTGTGCCACAAATATTTCCTGGTGACATGCAGCACTCTTCCCAAAACAACTCGCAATAAAGTCCTCATAAATAGTTAGAAATGTCCTCTGGCAGCTGCCTTGGTATCTGCTTGTCTCTTATTACTTTTCCCCAGCTGAGCAGAGCACATGTGGTTTGAACTTTGTATTTTCATCCTTCCCTTTCAGGTAGCCAAGAAGCAAAGGAAGGAGCAGCAGCGGTTGGAGAAGAAGAAGCGGCAGGAGGAGAGGCACCGGCAGAAGGTCCTGGCCACCAAGAGGGACAGTGCAGACCCCAGGACAGAGACAGACCCAGCCAGCCACATCACCCTGGTGAAGGCCATGGCAGCCCTAAACATATGACTCAGTGCCCTGATGAGAAAAGCAAATAAAACTGATGAAGGCAAAATTCCCCCAGGAGAATTTTCAGGCACCCGTGTTTATCTTAAAATCCATCTCTGCCGGGATTTCCAAACACAAGAGAACGTCCTCTTCCTTTGCTTGTGGGGAAGACAATTGCTCATTGATTCTGCATCAACCTGTGAGAAGAGTTGTTTAAACTTAACAGGAAGTAGAGACTTGGGTCTATAATCTTGGAATCAGATGAAGGTGAGGACCTTTTCTTCACACAACAGTGTCAGATTTGTTTTGACATCTCTTGATGTGCCTGGTTTTGGGTTTGTTTTTTTTTGGTTTTTTTTTATTTGGTTATTCCTGGAGGAGCTTTATTTTACCTTGCTGTCAGGGAAAGCTTAACAAATCTCAACTCAGGAATCTCTGGTGGATCTTTTCCTATTTAAATTCAAATAAAGTAAGGGAACAGAGTCCCACAATCCTTTCCAAAGCATCGTGTGTCAGCCAGCACTGTCTTAAACATGACATTCCTCCTTTGTTTGCCATGCAGGAATGCAGTGACAAGTTTTAGTCTCACTAGTACTGCTGGCATTGCACTGAGCTGGTTCAAAAGTGATGAATACTTGGAGGGAGATGGGGATTGCTGCATCCATGCTTGCTGAGGTTTGGGTTTGCTCTTTTAAGATGAGACCTGTAGGGGGAAAAGAACCCCCCCAAAACAATAATCCCAGTGGACTTATGAGAATGCAGAGCTGATTCTTCCAATCTGGTAAAATGTGACAGGCACAGGCTTGAAGTTTCTGATGAGTGTTGTTACTTGGACACCTGGAATCTTGTCCGCTTTGCCCTGTTCCAGAGTTTTTGGGCTACTCCAGGGCTTTAGACCAAGTCAGGAGCTGGATAGGTATTAGTCTCCAAAATAAATCAGCATAGCCAAAGGACCAAGAGTCCTGAGGAGAATCTCCCATGCAGCAGTGATCACTGGGAAACCTGCCTATTTCTCTTCATAAATCAAGCTTTTTTCCAGGGTAGTTTTTTTTTTTATCTTAAATTCCGTTTTAGTGAGGTCACCAAGCAGAATGTACAGCTTGACTCCTGTGATGTTTTCCACTGTAGGACTGAGAATTTGGATTGAGGTGAAAGGACTGTGGGACTCAGCCTTTGATTTATAGCTCACAGTGTTTCAGCTCCACTCAGGTTTTTGGGCTTGTAACAAGCACTAAGCTTGAAGAAAGCACATGTGCACTTACACACAGGAGACACCTCATCAGCCAGGACAGAGGTGAAAGGGATTTTTTAAAAGTAAGGAGCATTGCATTTGAAAAATTTGTGCTTAAAAGTTTATAAATCGGCATGGAAATATTAATTTTTTTTTTTTTTTTGTACTGAACTGCCAAGAACTGGGGTAGTACTTGATGTGGTCTGCTGCTGTTACTTGAAGAATAAAAAGAAAGGAGCTCTCCTGTAAGAACGGATGGTGTAGGAATTCCTTTTTCTCTGAGACAGTCATTTTTACAGTAGTGGAAAGAGAGGTGAGTCACAGCTTAGTGGGGAGAAAGTGCAAGTTCTTTCAGGGGGTGATGAGTTGTGGCAGGAGGTTTGGAAAGGCAGTGTGACTGTGTCACCTGTGTCCTGCACTGTCCTGTGTTTTGGTCTGAAAGGCAGGTGTGTTCTGCAGGTTTGAAGAGATAAGGAATTGCAGTTGTGCACTGTGAATAAGAGATTTGATCTTAATGAATTGGGTTTTTGTCCTCTGGAGCCAGAGCTGATAAGGCATTCATTCATTGTTGCCTGGAGCCTGAGAGCTGTGAAGGGAGTTGGTCTGGAGGTTGAGGAGGGAATTCACACCTCACCCCATCATGTGCAGGGTGAAAGGGGGCTCTGCAACAGCAGCACCAACAGCAGCGGGAGAGACTGGCCCACAGCTCGTGGCCTCTGATAATGTGAACAAGATCTGGGGCTGAAAATGCTTTCATTTCCAAGTGTAATGTGATTAAAATAAACTCTCAATGTGCTGGGCTCATAAATCTTGACAAACCAGTGAAATTCCCCTTATCTTGCTGGGGTAGCCTTGTGCCTGCACAGCCATTCCATATCCAAAGATTTTAAAACAGATTTTTGCCCGTTTCACGTTTTTCCTGTTGAAATTTCCACCTTCCCAATGTATATTTTTTTTTTCCTAGGGAATCTTTGTGCACCATCCTTCACAGAACTCAGTTTACGCAGTGAATTTGCTTTGTAAACAGGTGGTGGATTTTCCTGGGAGGAGGAAGGGAGGCGAGAAAGCAGAGCAGAACAACACCATGATTCATACATAGTGTGTGTTTACTCCTTGGTGGAGCTGAGTGCTCTGTAATCCACGGGCCAAGGACGGACAATAAGCACTGGATATTCCCCTGGGCTTTGAGGAGATGACTGTTGTTAGCAGCTGGAGGACAAACATGAGGGTGTTTTGGCAGGGTCACTGTGAGCCTCTCAAGGGCAAATACGCAGCAGGAGGATGTAGAAAGCCACTTTCCCTGCATCCTATCTCCCACCATCATCTTCCCTGCACTTATTTTCCCAAATCCTGCCCCTGCAGGTCAGGAATTCAGTTGAACTGGAAATTTTAAGCATTTAGGCAGGTTCTGGCTGACCTCCATAAGCATGTCTGTGTATGGGAAGGGTTTTCTGCCCATGTCTCCTGTCCCTACTTAGGAGCTGCCTTCTGGTTTATCTCACAGCTTTCCCATGTCACCCATGGTCTGCAGAGCTTTGGGAGATGCAGAAAGGGAGTGAAACTGGGCGTGAAGAATGATCCATAATCCAGTGTGGGACAAAAGGAAGATGGCTTGTGCTGGTTTTGAGCTGTGGGGTTGTTCCTTGGAGCTTCCTGGGTGCAAGCATCAGTCTTAGAAGGCAGCATTGGCTCTGTCTCAGCTTCTAGAATCCTTATTGCCTGTAGAAAATGAGAAGAAATGAGTGGTTTGGAATTATAAAGATACCACATTTACTATAGGAACTTGAGGTAAGGGTGTTGCTTGTAATGAAACACTTAACAGAATCAGGCAAGACATTTATTTGATTTCCACCTCAACACAGAGGCGGAAATCAAATAAATTACCCTTAAAACTCCTTTATTTGAGGCAGATCGCATCTCCAGAGGCAGCATTACAGCTGGAGGTGCCTTCATCAAGGCCCAAGGTACAGCCAGCCCTGGCTTGTTAGAGGTAATTAGGGCTAATTTGGGATCATGTGCAGCTGTGGTGTGGGACAAGGTGGCTGCATGGAGCTGCAGCTTGAGGAGACCTCTGTCTGCAAGGAAGAGCCACCTAAGCCTCTGAGACCCCACCACTGGGCTCCCCCGTGCCTTCAGTGAGTATTAACTGCTTAAACAGTCATTAGAAGTGGCATGGGGCTGGACTGGGGATTGAGGCTGAGCTCCTGGAGAGAAGCTGGGCTTGGAGCCTGCTTTGGGTTGGGGTGCAACAGCCACTTGCTGTTTCTGTGGGCTTTTTTTTTTCCTCTGGAGCTCTTAAGATTTACTGGTTGGCTGCTAAAATGTCACTTCTGGTCATTTTTTAAGAAAAAAATTATGCAGGAAGGAACATTTTCTTCAGAAAATCAGCCCTCAACCACCATGCTGTTACCTACCCCTTCCACCACTGATTCCCAAAACACAACACTGGCCACAATTTGGAAGCATATCTTTATTTGCAGGGTTTACCTCATTTTTATGAGTTATTTAACTATGGGAAAATAGTGCTAAGGCTCTGGGGAAAGGTGCTGGATGCTTTTTCAGTGCCACAGGGCTGTGCCGTGTCCTGCCTGGCCACAGGGAAGGCAGAACCCCCCAGCTCTGATGGTTCCTGGCAGGTTTGGAGCCCCAGCCTGGCAGGAGTGTTCAGCAGGAGGGTGTTCGGCCCTTGCACTTGGATTTGGGGTAGTTGTTGTAGGATTTGCGGTAGGAGCTGGCTGCCCTCTGGAAGCACTCCACTGCCTTCTTGTCGCACGCACAGGTCCGTTTTTGGCATGAGTTCCCGTTTCCTGGAAGAAAATTGGGGGGGATGGAGGCAGGTGAAGGGTGTGAGGGTCAGGGGGTGTTTTTTGAGCGTCCCTGCAGCGTGCACAGCCCCTCTCTTGAGTTTGGGGTGTCTCAGGTGGTCTCATGTCTGGGGTGTGGAGCTACCTGGCCCTGGAGGGAGCATTCACTTCACTTTCTCTCTGATGTGTCTGGGGTATTTGCCTGGATCACTGGCATCATGTGCTTTGCTTTGCTCTGTGCAACAATGAGTCTGCTCTGGGGGAGTCAGGGCAGCCGTGCCACGTCCCCATCCAGGATGGGAAGGTCATCTCAAACCCTTGGTGTTTGGCCTCTTGGGAAGGACAAGGCCCCTCCTCAGGGAAGTCTCCAAGCTCTAAACTTCACCATAATCCAGCAAATACTTATTTGCCTTATTCCTGGCACTTATTCCCTCTATTTCCACCCACTTCACTGTGTGTGATTTCCAGGCCAGGATGGAAGGGGATGTTGGAAGTCAAGCCCCCCGAGTGTGGGTGGCTGTGCCTCCCTGCTTAGAGCTCTGCCCCCGCCCCGCTCTCACCGCAGGTTATTTGGTTTCCTCGGAAGACGTATTTGTACGTGGCCGTTTTGGGGCTGCAGCCGGAGGCGACCAATTTCTTGTAGCAGCAGTCATGGGCGTGGCAGCACCTGGGGGCATGAGAGCAGGTCAGGGTAGGGGACAGTTGGGACAGTACAGTAAAACATCAACCACGTGCATCTTTGCTGCTGGCCGCTGCTGCTGAACCCCTTCTACAGAGGCTTTAAGGACCAGCAACAATTTTCTCATTGCTATTTCCACCCTGAGGAGCAGCAGCAAGATTCCACTTGCTGTACCCAGGGAGGTAAGGAGGGCTGGGGGCTCTGCCTTCTCCCTGTCCCAGCGTACCTGTCGGTGGCATCCAGGGGCTGTTTGGACCCCCCCCAGCCGCAGTAGCAGCCGTATCCGTTGTAAGCCAGCGGCGATTTCCCGGTCTTCTGCTTAATCATCACTGCAAACTGGGCCAAGTTGCAGCTGACAAGGGCCAGTCCTAGCACTGGAGAAGGAGGGTTAAGAGCACCAGGAAAAGCAACCTCCCATCCCGCAGCAAAAATGGGCATTTCACCATCCCCACCTGGCTGTGGGCAGGGTCTGGGAGCTTTCCCGGGGTGGGAGCTGCTGGGGGGTACTCACAGAAGAGGAGCAGCGAGAGGAGTTTCATTCTGGCAGTGGCAGCTCCAGGGTTTGGTGAGCCCAAGGTGCTGCTGGTCACCCTTTTATGGCTGTGCACCCTCAGCAGGGCCCCTCCTCTGGAGAGCCCAAAGTGGGCAAATATTGACAATCCTCACCATACTGGTCCCGCTGCTGTGCAGGTGTCCTGGCACTGCTGGAGGCTATGGGATGCCTTATACGATGGAGGTCTTGGCAGGAGGTTTTGAATGTGGAACAGCCTGAGGTTGAGTCTGTGCATGGCTCTGGGTGTCTCAGCATTCCCAATGCTTCCCTGAACTTGAGGGAGAACAGGAACCATTTAGCATAATGTGTCCTTGCCCATGGCAGGGGTTGGAATGAGATGGTCTGAGGAGTTTGTGATTCCATGATCCACTTTCTTCCTGGGTGACAGTTTTTTTGATGCCTTGGCTAGAAAACACCACTCTGTGTCTTACTGTTTCCATCATGACTTACCTGGGCAGGGAGAAAATGCATCCAGTGCAACTTATCCTGCCCTTCCAACTTACCAGAGTGGGTGAGATGCAGCTTTGGGAGTGGAGGAAGATCCCATGGTCTCCAGAATGGCTGTGGCTGGAGACAGAGCTGAGCAGAGGCCATGTTTGGTGGTTTTCTTGATAGTGGGGCTTTCTCAGTGCCCAGATGTCTCCTGCATGTGGGGGTGCTCCATCCCTCTCCCCCATGTGTGCTGGGCACTGTGCTTTGCTCTCAAATACCTCATGGCACGAGCTGTGTGCTTCACCTTTATTTAGAAGCAAAATAAGGCAAGTGGCAGGGAAGAAAAAATGCAAGTAATGTATGATGGAAGGTGGGGGGAAAAGAGGCTGCTTGTGTCGTTTGCTCGGGGAGAATCCGATTAAATTGGTGGCACTGAGCAATCAGTTAGCAGATATCTTCTGGCAGAGATTGCAGCTGCTCTGTGCTGCTTTTTGGGGAACCCCAGCATGGGCAGGCACTGAGGCAGGGGAGGAAATCCCCCCAGGGCTGGTAGGGAAACTGAGGCAGGGAACAAGGATGCAACTGGTGTGGGAATCTGAGAGATGCTGAGAGAGGGGAACTCAGCTCAGCAAAATCTCTTCCCCCCCCCCCCCCCCCCCCGGCATGGGCACTTTGCCTCATCAGCTCTCTGGGCTAATTTAAGTAGTCCCCTGGGATGGTGTTGATTTAATTGGCTGAACCAGGATTTGCCATAATTCAGGATTTTCCAAGTCCACAGTCAGTTTTATCACAGGGGAATAAGGGATATTCTTGTCCATCGAACTGGCTGAGCTCCACTGAAAGCCTCTCCACCCCAGCCCCTCTACCTGTGGCAGGTTTGCAGGATCCCTTCTCCAAATGGGACATCCCCCAAGCCAGATGTCTCCTGGGAAGCTGTGGATTTTGTTTCATAGTATGAAAACCACAACTGTTGCAGTCCAGTTTATTGCAATGCTCCGAGGGGGTGCAGCATCTGAGCCAAAACATCAGCATTTGGAGGACTTGTATGAATGGATTTGTACAGCCGGATGTCCAAGCAGGAAAATTCATGGATGGTTAAAATTCACCCAGAATTTACAAAGGGAGAGCGTGATTCAGTTTATCCCAGCCTGCAATCCGTCTGGGATATCCATCGTCTCGGTGAGGATTTGATCCTTGATTTATGCCCTGCAATTATCAGCTGCTGGGTGAAGGGCTCCTTCCTCATCTCCCCCAGGGTTCCACACGGGTGATTCCCTGGTTCCTGGGTGACAGCTGGCAGAAGCATCACTGATTTCAGGGCTATTTCCTGGTGCCATTGATTTCAGCTATGGGGAATTCCAGCTGGGCATCAGCCCCCGAGGAAACAGTGTTTTGTTGCTTTTTCTGTGGCTTTATTTCATTGCTGAGCCCCCCATAAGGCGCTTTGGAGCCCGGAGACCTGCCAGGGTCAACACCCCAAGGCACAAAACCTGGGGATGCTGAAGTGGGGGAAGCAGCTGCTGCCTGAGCTGCCTTTTCCTAAGGAATGTGCTCAGGGTTGTTGCAGAACTGGGCCAAAACATTCTTTTCTGGTGAGAACTCTGTTTTGCTCAGCACTGGGTGTGAGGCAAGCTCCAGGCTGTGCTGTCACAGCAGAGATTTAGGGGATCACAGAATATACCGAGCTGGAAGGGACCCACAAGGATCATGGAAGTCCAAGCCTGGCCCTCCCACACCATCATGCCTGCCCCCAGCCCCTGCACCAGCCTCACTTCTCCATCTCTCAGAAAAACTGGATATTTTCAGAGCCTGAAGGTTTAGAGCTAAGTTGGGGCAGTTCAGGGTGAGCTGTGTCACCTCTCAAGTGTCATTTTTGCTGAGTACTTCAACAGGAAACCTGTCTGAGAGGTGAGGGGTGGTCGCTGGGCTCAGCTGAGTCACTGCACGCTGGCAACCGGTGCTTTGGGCTCTCTGGTTTTATTTTGGAGCAACAGGAGGGAATTTGCTGTGAAGCAGGAGGCGGAGGGAGCGGACAGGCTGCCGAGGGGAACACTTCCCATCTCGCCCCTCATCGGGACAAGGGGCAGGTGTCCACTCCTCCCTTGCTTTGCTATGCTGGACATCAGGTCAGCGCTGCTCCCCCTCCTCGCATGCCGTGACGCGACTTGACCGGAGGGTTCTTGTCCTCGCCTCGAAGCCAAAAGGCCCCGAGGAGGAGACTCGGGCTGGGAAGCGCTGCCGGCGCCGTCCCTTCACCGATCAGCCCGGAGATGGTTTCGCAAAGGGAGTTTTTGCTTCAGCAGCGCCCGGCTCGTCCCTGGCACCTGGCGCGGCGGCGGAGCTGAGCCCGGCCGAGCTGAGCCCGGCACAGCCGCGCCGCCCGCTCGCACCTGCAGGCGCCTCGCTGGCACCGCGTCCCCGAGCCTGCGGGGACCGACAGCGCACCTGAGACCTTCCCCGAGCAGCCCGGGAAAGGGCGCCACGAAAGCGGGGATGGTGTAGAAAGGGGCATCCCGAGCCCCGGGGCGAGCACTCACTGCAGGTGGGGATCCCTGCCCGCGGCGCAGAGAGGGGCTGGACGGGTCCCACGCGGCACCGCCGCGCTGCCAGCTTGGCATAGCAGCAGGCTCGGAGCAGGCAGCACCTGCGGGAGGAGGAGAGCCTGGGCTCGTCGGGAATGTGGCAGCGGCTGCTGCTGCCCCGGCTGACACAGGCTCTGAGAGAGCGGGAGAGCCGCCAGCTCTGCTTTCCCCTGCTCTGGATCACCCAGAAGCTTCTCTGTCCTGCCCCCGCAAGCCCTGCCCCGCGTCCTCGCTTCAGGAGCGTCCCCCTCCTCTGGTGCCATCCCACGGGTCGGGCAGTTGTCGCTGGCACCATCCTACCGACTCCGGGGTGGAATTAGGGGTGAACACTGCATCGCTTTCCTTGCTTCCCGAAAACCTGATTACTTCCTGCTGCTGCCAAGCACCCAGTCTGCATTTTGCAAAGCTTCAGGGGGCGCTGCTGGGGTGGTGCAGAGCCCCGGGGTTACCCCGGGACCAGCGTTAGCCCTCTGGGACCAGCGTTAGCCCTCTGGGGCAGCGTTGCCTGTACCGATCCACTGAAGCCCTCGAGGTGCCCCATCCCCTGTAGCATCCATGGGCAGTCAGGTTTCCTACGGTGCTTCCCTCGAGTCCCGGTGTGAACGTGCGTGGGTGCTTCCCGTGCGCTGTGAACACACCTAGAGTGACCGTAAAATGTGATTTTTTTTTTTGTAAGTTACATGCAGAAACGAGGCCTGGGGAACTGGGGAGGGAAGGAGGCTTTGCTGGGAGTCTCCCTGAGGAGTGCACAGGAGTTTGGGGATGAGCCTGGCTCCCGTCTGTGGGTCGGGGATGCACTTACTGCAGACAAACAGCATCGTCAGCACCAGCAGGACCTTCATCTTCCTCTGACCTGGGCCTGGGAGGAGAAACCGGGCACAGGCTCAGCCAGGCAGCGTGGCCAGTTTGATAGGAGCTGCTGTGAGAAGCTTCCTCTGAAATCGGATCAACCCCCAAAATCTGGAGGGAGGAAAGCAGCTGTGTCCCCTCGCATGGGCATTGCTGCCTCTTGGCCGAGAAGCTGCCCCACCACCTGAGCATCCCCCACCGCCTGTCCCACCCCTCCAGCATTTCTCACCTCCCGTCCCACCGCTTTTGGCACCCAGGGCACCTCTCCCCTGCTGCGCAGTGCAGCCTCCCACTGCGTTTCCATTTGGAAGAGATTACACTTTTCCTGCAGGCACGGGCCGCTCCCGCTGCATCCTCCCAACATCCCCCCGTATTTTTCTTTCCACAGCGGCGGAGTGAGGAGGGGAGTTGCTCACCAGGGATCTTGCTCGCTGTCAGTCTGTCCTCCCGGGGAGAGCCTGCCCTCCGTGTCCAGCCCGCGAGCTCCAACTGGAAGCTCCAAAATGACTCGTCTGTCCCAAACCCACAGAGTGCTACGCCCCCATCCCCCGGCCAGCCCCCCTCTCCCCGCGATCTGCAGCCTCGAGTGACGCAGGGGCCGAGACCGAGTTCTTGGAAAGTTTTGGGAAGACGTTGACTATTTACGGGGATTTCTCTCCCTGCCCAGCAGCAGCTCTCAGAGGACCGGGGACGTTGAGCAGGAACATTGTTTATTTCCGCGTTGATTTAGTTTACAGCGGCTCTGGTGTGGTCAGCAGGGATGAAGGGCGATCCCGGCGCCGACCCGCGCATGCTCCGGTTCCTCATCGCAGCTCCCATCATCGGCACAGCTTGTTGGGGTAGAACTGGTAGAGTTTCTTGTAGCTCCTGGCGTTTCTCCTCAGGCACAGCGCCAGGCTGCGGTCGCACTCACAGGACAAGAAGGCGCACCGGGAGCCCTGACCTGCGGGACGAGGGAAGCCCAGGGTCAGCCCCGGCTTTGGAGGGGATAACACCCCCTTTTCCAGGGCCCTACTCACTGCAGGAGAGCCTGCCATAGTGCCAGTTGTAGCAGTAGAGGCGTGTCTTGGCATTGCAGTGGTGCTTCAGGAGGTTTTCATAGCAAGTATCATGCAGCTGGCAGCATCTGCACAGGAGATCGAAGCTTTAGGGGATGGAGTTGTCTCCCCCTCACCCCACAAATTTAAAAATACTCGAGACTGTGGGGGTAGGGCAGGGGGTTTTTAAGTGGATTCTCACCTGTCTGTGGCATCCTTGGGCTGCCCCTTGCCCCCCAGACCGCAGTAGCAGCCGTAGAAGCCGTAATACAGAAGAGCATTTTTCCCTGTCACTTCTGAGATCATCTGGTGCAGCTCTAAGAGGCTCCCGTGGGCTGGGGACAAGCCTGGAGGGGGGGAAATTAGGGAGATCATGGTGATTCCCTGCCCCCTCAACAGCAGCTCCATCCCTCCAGCCCCCAAACTGGCACCAGGGTCTTAGAAATTATAATGCAATGGAGAGGAAATGTGTTTCCAGCTTGGCAGAGGAGAGTTCTTGCATGCCTGGGAGAGCTGGTGATGGGGAGAGGTGGAGAAATCACCAGCCTGGTCCTAATTTCGATGGATGTAACTGCACAGAGAGCCTTGGGACTGAGAGAGGACGCTTACCCCACACAAACAGCACGGAGAGGCCGACGAGAGAGTTCATCCTTCTGATGGCTCTGGGAGAGGAAACCAAACCATTCTGTTATAGCAACCACCTCCTTTCTTTCCTCATCATCCAGGAGCAGAAGTTCTCCCTCTCTCCAGGGACTGGGAGCAACAACGGGAGTAAAGATGCCCCTACAAAGCATGAGGGGTGGGAAGTGATGGGAATCAGATGGGGGAGAGGTGGGAAAAAGCATAATCAGGAGAAAGGGAGAAAAATTGGAGCGATGTTCAGCCTTCGAGGGCTGCACCCTCTGCTCTCCTTCTGTGCTGGCATCACAGGCAGCATCTCCTTCAATCCTGCTTCCCAGCGTGGCACCTGCTCCCCACTTGCAGCACAGCTTCTGGTGAAAGGAGGGAAAGAAGGAAAGCAATCCTCCATCCCCACTTACCTTGGGAAAGCCCTGCTGGCTTGCAGTGCCCTGCAGCCAGCAACACTTGCTTTATAAAGCTTGCTCCCATCTGCCTGGGACTCCTTTGACCCAAATCTCGCTGACTGGGCTTCCCTGCAAAGGAGAAGGTGCCATCCTTCCCCTTCCGAGGAATGCCAGAAATCCCCTGAGCCCCTGCTCTGTACCCCACGCACGGGGTGGGTGCTGGGTGGGATGAGGTGGAAAAGCAGTGTCACTTCCAGCCTGAGGAGGAAGCAAACAGGCTCTGCCTCAGTCAGAGATGCCTCCTCCTCTGCCCTTCCCAGCACCAAGGAGCCACCTCAGGGGGGAAAAGAACAGCTCTGGTTCAGGCTGGGCATGGACACAGCAAGTTTAGGGTGAGTTTAGGAGGTGTAAGGTGGTTCGAGGAGAGTTATCACTTCTTTGGGCAAAGTCTATAGGCAATACTGAAAGCATCTCTAAACATGCAGTTCCCAGAGTCACGAGGCTGGGCAGACATGAGATGATTACACCTTCACTCACCATGAGAAAACAGAGAAGCAAAATTAATATTCTGAGGTGAGAAAGTTCAACTTCTCTTTATTTCTCTCTTTGTGGTTTTTCCACCCTCCCATTACACCCTCCTGCAGAAACCACTCAGTCATCAATTCCCTCCTGAATTAGCACTTGCCTAATGTAAGAGGTCAAGGCTTTGAAATCTTCCTTCCTCTGTGGATGATTATTTTTAACCCTTATTTCCAAGAGTCATGGAATCCCAGACAGGTTTGGGAAGGACATTAAGGAAGGAGGGTGACTTGTCTGTGTCTTTTGTCTTTTGTGCTGGAAAAATAGTTTTTTGTTGTCCTCCACTGACAAAGTTTTCAGCCAAGCCCTGATTCTGGCTCCGCTTTGTCTCTGGTGTCACGAGTGATGCTCCCTGGCTGGCATATGCCTTGTGCTTATCTGCCCATTAATGCTCCTCTGGCTAATTACTGCCTCATTAATCATTTGCAATCAGTTTATGTACTCACGCTGTTTTCCCGATTTTAGTGTGTTTGCATAACAAAATGTGTTTCTATGAAATGCTTTGTATGGAATTGTTTATAGCAGGAAATAGATATAAAAGAACAGTTGTGTCATTCCTAGTAAAAATCCTCATGTGCCAGAAGCCAAACATCCCAGAAGATACTGGGGATACTCCTGTGAGCTTCTCCCTGTGCTGAACTGTGCTTCAGGTTGCCCTGACTCTGCACAAGAGGAACAGAAAAAGGATATGCAACTTAAAAATCCCTGTGATGTGAAGCCTCTTAGTGTATTCCTGGGACTGTTCTGTTAGTGTTCCTCACAAAGCTGTTTGGATGTGCCTTCGGAGCTAGGAATTAGAAATTCATAGAATCCCAGAATCCCAGATTGGTGTGGGCTGGAAGGAACCTTAAAACTCATCCAGTGCCCCCCGTGCCAGGGCCAGGGCCACCTTCCACTGTCCCAGGGTGCTCCAAGCCCTGTCCAGCCTGGCCTTGGGCACTGCCAGGGATCCAGGGGCAGCCACAGCTGCTCTGGGCACCCTGTTCCCCAAACTTCTAGCTCCACATTGGGATAGACGTGGGAATTACAGCTCTGTCGGGACCATGGAAATTTTAGGGTGTCAGGCCAATGGTGTGGCTGAGGGATGCATAAGTGCTTTCCAAACTGAGCAGCCACCATGCCTGTGCCTCAATCTCAGCAGCCCTTACAGAAAAATACCATGGAGAACCAGTTTGCATCCCTTTTATTGTATCTGTTGTCTTTGCTGGGAAACGAAATCAAGAGAGGAGGAAGAGACAAAAAAGAGGAAGCTGGCGTGTCTTTCCAGGAACTGGTGGGTCTCCATCCATGGGGTGTGTGCCCTTCTCACCCCGAGCTGCACCTCACAGGGAGCCTTGGGGGCTCTGCCTTTACTGAGCCCCCAACCCAAGCTTTTCTTGCTGGGTGAAAGCAGCCAAAATCTGGAACTCTGTGTGCAGATTGGCCCTCCTCAGCACTGGAGCTTGCTGCCTTGGCATTTGAGCTTGAAGTAGAAGCGGTAGGAATTGTTGTAGGAGTGCAGGGTGCTCGCGAAGCACGAGGCCACCGCGGTGTCACACAGGCAGGTCTCTCTCTCGCACCAGCTCTGCTCGTTACCTGCGGGGGGAAAGCCGGAGCCCTGCTGTGCCTTTCCGGGCCGGAGCCACCGGGGGGAAGGGGAAAGAGTACTTGCCCTCCCCAACCTGTACTTGCCCTCCCCAACCTGCCCACACCCCCAATACCCGTTTAATTCTCGCAGCCGGGCAGGAACGGGGCTGGATTCAGCCAGGGGATGCTGCCATGCGTGCCCTGCTCGGGGCTGGGGCTGGGGCTGGGGGGCGGTGCTGCTGCCCACTGCCCGGTCAGTACTCACTGCAGGTGATGTGCCCGTCGCTGGAGGTGAAGCTGTACGGGGTGATCAGGGGGCTGCACCCGCCCTCCCTCAGCCTCCTGTAGCAGCAGTCGTGGGCTTGGCAGCATCTGCGGGGACACCAGGTCAAAGCGCGACCCCCAAACCCTCCCTCGGCACATCTGGAGGGCAGGGGAAGCTCCAGCCTCACAGGTCCAGGAAGAAGAGGGGGCGAGGCAACAGCGGGACCGGGCTGGGGAACGGTGCAAACACCCTCCGCCCCAGCGCTGGGAGGCAGCCAGCGAGGGCCCTTTAGGGGGCTGGGGGCCGTGAGGCCGCTCTGGGTACTCACCGGTCGGTGGCATCCACGGGGGTCCCGGAGCCCCCGATGCCGCAGAAGCAGCCGTACCAGCTGTAGGACAGCAGGGCGCTCCTGCCCGTGGCCGCCCGGATCATCCGCTCCAGCTGCAGGACGCTGGTGCCGGCCGGGAGCAGCCCTGCGGGGCACAGGAGGGGCTGGTGCCGGAGCAGGGCTGGCAGCCCGCGGGCATTCCCTGCACCTTGCACCAGGCAGGGGCGTTACACTGGCCTGGCATCGCGCGAAACGTGCACTTTTGGGATTTGAACCACGAGAAGCTTTATCCCCTCCTCCAGAGTTATGGAATCGTGGAAAGGTTTGGGCTGGAAAGAACCTCAAAGCCTGTCTTGTTCCACCTCCTGCCTTGGGCAGGGACACCTTCCACTATGCCAGGTTGCCCCAAGCCCTGTCCAGCCCGGCCTTGGACACTTCTAGGACTGGGACAGCCACAGCTTCTCTGGGCAATCTGTGCCAGGGCCATTCTCTCAGGGAGGATGGCTTTTTCAGTCTGGCTTTTACAGCCTCTGGATTTGGCCTGGCACAAGATATTTTGCCCTCTGGACTGGCTCTGCTGTGCTGAAAACTGCAATTCTCCACCACCAGGATCAGCCACGGGCTTGGCACAGGCAGGAAAGGTGACAATGGGCTCCAGGGCTTCCCAAAATAAATATGGAAATCAGCATCCTAAAGCCTCCCCTTCACCAGCCCTCCAGGACTGCAGCAGTTCCACACAAAACACTAGAGAGAAGCTGCCAGATTTAAACAAAGACCTGAACTGTGCACAAAGACTCAGGGTTTGCAGGTGGATTCTGGCCTGGCCGGGGACAGCAGGGCACTTACCACAAGCCAGGAGCACGGCAAGGAGGAGATTCCTCATCCTGGGGCTGCCCTGGAGAGGAAACAACGAGGATGGGTGATGATCCAGGGCAGGACAGAAGCTTCTCCAGTGCCCACAGGAGCTGGGTGCACCCGGGCAGTGCCTCAGGTGACATTCCTGTCACTGTGGGTACACAGCTCTGTAAGGCTGAGTGAACCCTGACTGTTCTGTATCCCAGTTTTGGGATGTGGGGCTTGGCAGGGATGCAGTGGCTTGTCCTGCCTGGGGCTGCTGGAGCAGCTCAGGACCTGCAGCCTTCCCCCCACGCCCTGAGCTGCCTGATGAGCACCAGGGCAGTGAAATCCCCTCCTCTTACCCTGCCTGGACCTGCAGTTCCAATGCTGCCAGCTCAGCGGGGTGGGTTTATATCCCTGCGAGGCCCACCCCCTCCTCTATCTGTGCTGATGGTGTCAGTTGTCCTAAGGTAGGCTTGCCTGGAACGGGGAGCTGATTCCCATCCTTCTCTTCCCCAAAAAACAGGAGTTTTCCCACATCAGTGAGCACCAATTCTTCCTCCATCATCTTGCTCATCACTGGGCATGAGGCCATCTCCATTCCTGCATGAGGCCAGTCAAGGCCTTGCCCACGGCCATGGTTTTAAAATCCACGGGATTTGGTGGCTGGAGAAGTGAGACAAAAGTGGAGAACCAGTTTGCATCCCTTTTATTGTATCTGTTATCTTTGCTGGGAAACGAAATCAAGAGAGGAGGAAGGGACAAAAAAGAGGAAGCTGGCGTGTCTTTCCAGGAACTGGTGGGTCTCCATCCATGGGGTGTGTGCCCTTCTCACCCCGAGCTGCACCTCACAGGGAGCCTTGGGGGCTCTGCCTTTACTGAGCCCCCAACCCAAGCTTTTCTTGCTGGGTGAAAGCAGCCAAAATCTGGAACTCTGTGTGCAGATTGGCCCTCCTCAGCACTGGAGCTTGCTGCCTTGGCATTTGAGCTTGAAGTAGAGGCAGTAGGAATTGTTGTAGGAGGATGGCACCTCAGAGGCCATTGAATCCTTGTTCCAGGTGTAGAGGCAGCACTTTGGGCTCAGTATTTCCTCAGTTTTGCCAACTCACCCCCTGAACCCTCAAAGATGGTTTCCCTTGAATCCTTCCTTGCAACTGCCCCCCCCCAAATCCATGGCTGCATCCAAACCCAGCAGTGCCAAATTGCACAGGAGAGCAGCAAACACCAGGATTGCAGTTCCTGGGTCTGCAGTTTTCCTGTCCTACCCTCAGGTTTTTGAGGCAAGGGGTCTGTGAAATAAAACCACCAGCAGCAAAGGCTGGAAAAGCCATGAAAACCCAACTTGGAATGCTTTGGGAATACAGTTTATTTAATTACCATAACCCAAACAGAATGCAGAGCCACGAGGGAGACAGAAAACCAGAGAAGATAAGGAACAAAAGCTGCTGTTTTCCCTTGAAACTGTGGGGCCAAGAGCAAACACAGACACAAATGCAGGTATCGGGCAATATGCAGGGCCCCACCCTCAGGGATTAACCTCGCTCCTGGGGAAGGGAATTTGGGGTTGGGAATTGTAAAGAAATTACCTCCAGAGTGGTCTGGAGGCAAGAAGAGAAACCTTTGTTGAAATTCCTGAGATCCACCAAAGTTGACACTGGAAGGGATGTCACCTCTCAGCTGCCCTCCAGGGTGCCAGAGCTGTCTGTCCCAGGGTTTTCCTTCCCTCTAACCTTTTATTTCCTGCTGCAAGTGGAATAAAACCCCATCCAAGCCTGTTAAGGATGGGGAGTGACACCTCACCTGCCTCCCCACTCGCCATCTGCACAAGAAATCACTCCAAAATACCAGTGACACCCCCAACCCCTGCTTTCCCCACCTGACTTTTAAAACCAGGGCATCCCTAATATTAAGTTAATCAATCCCTTTCCCACCTTCTCCACAAAATACTTCCATTGCAGAAGGTTTTCCCCACTGTGCTAGTTGTTGTCTGTGCTGTTCCTGCTTTGGCATTGCAAGCCCACGAATTTGGGGGGGAAATTGGGAAATCTGGGTTTTTTCTGTAGAGTTTGGATAAATCTGTGTGGAAAGCATTGTCCAGAGAAATAAATGGAGAGCAGAGAGCTGGGATCATGTGGATTTGGGATCCGCACATGGTTTTAACCAAATCCCCTCATTTTAAGCCCTCTCTCTCTTGTGGAGTTTCCACTCAGGGGAGTGCCCACATGAAGCTAAACCCTGTCTTTAACTAACCCACAAACTCGAGGGCTTAAAAACCACCCGTGGAAGTTATTATCCCATTGGAAATGTGGAACTTTTCAGCCTTTCTATGGAGCAAGGAGAGCCGGGTATCACCCACCCATCTGTTTGCTCAGGGCCTTACTGAAGTGTAAATACCCCGTGTGCTTTGATCTGCAACATTGCTAAACATCCTGGGCTGGGGTGAGCTGATAGGAAACCATTTCCCTACTTATTTTATTTCTTTTTAGTGCACAGGTTTGCCTTGATCCTCCCACCCTGCAGGGTGGAGACCCCAAGTTTATGGTGGAAGTTTATTGCTTGTTTCTTGCTGCCTTCGATGGGCATCTGTTAGTGGGAGCAGCAACTGCTTAAGTAGGAGTGGGTTTAGAAAGGGATTCGTGGGAGAGATGGAAAAGGTTGGTGTTATATGGGGTGTTCCCAGAAGGAAAACTGACTCAGGGATCATTTGTAGCTGGGGGGAATCAGGAGGACTACCCCTCCCTCCCAGCTGCAGCTTTCCCAGCACAAAGAAACTTCCCCGAAAGAGTTGTTTTAGGTCCCCTTGTGATCTTGTATGTAAAGTGTCATTTTAAAAAGGTGTTTTCCTCAGAATTCATGAGTTTGGGGTTTATTTGTGTGGTTTGATTCAGTGGTCACTGGATCACAGGGAGGCTAAAGCCAGTCTTGTGCTCCCATCCTGCTGCCTTTGCTCAGGAGGGGCTCTAATGCCTTGGTTTTAAACTGTTAGGGCTAAACTCCAAAGATTTGGGTATTTCAGCAGGGTGACACCGTTGTGGTTTTGCTTAGGGTGAGTTGGAGGAATGGGAATTCCTGCTGGAGGGCTGGGACACCCCAGTACCAGGGTCACCTCTGGCTGGAGTTTGTGAGAGGCTCCTGAGCCACCCCCTGCTCCCCCCACTCCTTTGTGTCCAGTGTGTCCGGCAGGACAAAGCCTCCAGAACCTTCCCAAAGTCACGGGGCTGCTCCTGAGCCGTGCCGGGCCTGAGGCCGTGTCACAGCCCTGTGCAGAGCCCACAGTGGGTCACGGCTGTCCCTGAGCCTGGGGACATCCCCCAGGACCCACTGGCACATCACGGCCGTTCCCAGCCCTGGTTCCATCTGCCCCGGGACAGCCTGGTTGTCCCCATCCCTGTATCCACACCAGGACATCCCAGCTATTCCCAGCCCTGGGTCCACCCTGGAACATTCCAGCTGCCACATCCCTGGGTCCATCCCTGGATCTATCCCAGGACATCCCAACTGTCCCCCCCCGATCCTTGGATCCATCCCGGGACATCCCAGCTGCCCCACTCCTGCCTGTTCCCTTCTCCATTCCCATCCATCCCCATTCTCATCACTGTTCCCTTTTGCATTCCTATCCCTGTTCCCTTTCCCATCCATCCTGGTTCCCATTGATGTTCCCATTGCCATTCCTGTCCCTATTCCCTTCCCTGTTCCCATTCCCAGTTCCCCATTCCTATTCCTCTCTCTGTTCTCATCCATGCTTCCGTTCCCATTCCCATTCCCATTCCCATTCCCCATTCCCATTCCCATTCCCCATTCCCGTTTCCATTCCCATTCCCATCCCCATTCCCATTCCCGTTCCCGTTCCCATTCCCATTCCCCATTCCCGTTCCCATTCCCCATTCCCATTCCCATTCCCGTTCCCATTCCCGTTCCCATCCTCATTCCCATTCCCATTCCCATTCCCATTCCCATTCCCATCCCCATTCCCATTCCTGTTCCCGTTCACATTCCCCATTCCCCATTCCCGTTCCCATTCCCATTCCCATTCCCCATTCTCGTTCCCGTTCCCGTTCCCATTCCCATTCCCCATTCCCATTCCCAATTCCCATTCCCCATTCCTGTTCCCATTCCCGTTCCCATCCCCATTCCCACTCCCATTCCCAATTCCCGTTCCCATCCCCATTCCCACTCCCATTCCCATTCCCCATTCCCGTTCCCATCCCCATTCCCGTTCCCCATTCCCGTTCCCATTCCCCATTCCCGTTCCCATTCCCATTCCCCATTCCCATTCCCCATTCTCGTTCCCGTTCCCATTCCCATTCCCATTCCTCATTCTCGTTCCCGTTCCCATTCCCATTCCCCATTCCCATTCCCATTCCCCATTCCCATTCCCGTTCCCGTTCCCATTCCCATTCCCATTCCCCATTCCCCATTCCCGTTCCCATTCCCATTCCCATTCCCATTCCCGTTCCCATTCCCCATTCCCGTTCCCATCCTCATTCCCATCCCCATTCCCATTCCCGTTCCCGTTCCCATTCCCATTCCCCATTCCCATTCCCCATTCTTGTTCCCGTTCCCGTTCCCATTCCCATTCCCCATTCCCGTTCCCATTCCCCATTCCCATTCCCATTCCCATTCCCATTCCCCATTCCCATTCCCCATTCCCATTCCCCATTCCCGTTCCCATTCCCGTTCCCATCCTCATTCCCATTCCCATTCCCATTCCCATTCCCATTCCCCATTCCCATTCCCATTCCCATCCCCATCCCCATTCCCATTCCCGTTCCCGTTCACATTCCCCATTCCCGTTCCCATTCCCATTCCCATTCCCCATTCTCGTTCCCGTTCCCGTTCCCATTCCCATTCCCCATTGCCGTTCCCATTCCCCATTCCCATTCCCCATTCCCATTCCCCATTCCCATTCCCCATTCCCGTTCCCATTCCCGTTCCCATCCTCATTCCCATTCCCATTCCCATTCCCCATTCCCATTCCCATTCCCATCCCCATCCCCATTCCCATTCCCGTTCCCGTTCCCATTCCCATTCCCCATTCCCATTCCCAATTCCCATTCCCCATTCCTGTTCCCATTCCCGTTCCCATCCCCATTCCCACTCCCATTCCCATTCCCCATTCCCCAATCCCGTTCCCATCCCCATTCCCATTCCCATTCCCGTTCCCATTCCCCATTCACGTTCCCATTCCCATTCCCCATTCCCATTCCCCATTCTCGTTCCCGTTCCCATTCCCATTCCCATTCCTCATTCTCGTTCCCGTTCCCATTCCCCATTCCCATTCCCATTCCCATTCCCCATTCCCCATTCCCATTCCCCATTCCCGTTCCCGTTCCCATCCCCATTCCCATTCCCCATTCCCGTTCCCATTCCCCATTCCCATTCCCATTCCCATTCCCCATTCCCATTCCCCATTCCCGTTCCCATTCCCGTTCCCATCCTCATTCCCATTCCCATTCCCATTCCCATTCCCATTCCCCATTCCCATTCCCATCCCCATCCCCATTCCCATTCCCGTTCCCGTTCACATTCCCCATTCCCGTTCCCATTCCCATTCCCATTCCCCATTCTCGTTCCCGTTCCCGTTCCCAACCCCATTCCCCATTCCCGTTCCCATTCCCCATTCCCATTCCCATTCCCATTCCCCATTCCCATTCCCCATTCCCATTCCCCATTCCTGTTCCCATTCCCGTTCCCATCCTCATTCCCATTCCCATTCCCATTCCCCATTCCCATTCCCATTCCCATCCCCATCCCCATTCCCATTCCCGTTCCCATTCCCCATTCCCGTTCCCATTCCCATTCCCCATTCCCATTCCCAATTCCCATTCCCCATTCCTGTTCCCATTCCCGTTCCCATCCCCATTCCCACTCCCATTCCCATTCCCCATTCCCCATTCCCGTTCCCATCCCCATTCCCATTCCCGTTCCCATTCCCCATTCCCGTTCCCATTCCCATTCCCCATTCCCATTCCTCATTCTCGTTCCCGTTCCCATTCCCATTCCTCATTCCCATTCCCATTCCCCATTCCCCATTCCCCATTCCCATTCCCCATTCCCCATTCCCCATTCCCATTCCCCATTCCCATTCCCCATTCCCGTTCCCATCCCCATTCCCGTTCCCATCCCCATTCCCATTCCCGTTCCCATTCCCGTTCCCATTCCCCTTCCCATTCCCATTCCCATTCCCGTTCCCATCCCCATTCCCATTCCCATTCCCATCCCCGTTCCCATTCCCGTTCCCATTCCCATTCCCATTCCCATTCCCGTTCCCATTCCCATTCCATTCCCATTCCCATTCCCATTCCCGTTCCCATTCCCATCCCCATTCCCGTTCCCATCCCCATTCCCATTCCCATTCCCATCCCCGTTCCCATTCCCGTTCCCATTCCCGTTCCCGTTCCCATTCCATTCCCATTCCCATTCCCATTCCCATTCCCGTTCCCGTTCCCATTCCCATTCCCCATTCCCATTCCCATTCCCCATTCCCATTTCCATTCGCATTCCCCATTCCCGTTCCCATTCCCCATTCTTGTTCCCGTTCCCGTTCCCGTTCCCATTCCCCATTCCCGTTCCCATTCCCGTTCCCATCCCCATTCCCATTCCCATTCCCATTCCCATTCCCCATTCCCATTCCCATTCCCGTTCCCATCCCCATTCCCATTCCTGTTCCCGTTCCCATTCCCCATTCCCCATTCCCCATTCCCATTCCCCATTCCCGTTCCCATTCCCGTTCCCATCCCCATTCCCACTCCCATTCCCATTCACCATTCCCCATTCCCGTTCCCATCCCCATTCCCATTCCCGTTCCCATTCCCCATTCCCCATTCCCCATTCCCATTCCCCATTCCCATTCCCCATTCCCGTTCCCATCCCCATTCCCATTCCCGTTCCCATCCCCATTCCCATTCCCCATTCCCGTTCCCATCCCCATTCCCATTCCCGTTCCCATTCCCGTTCCCATTCCCGTTCCCATCCCCATTCCCATTCCCGTTCCCATTCCCGTTCCCATTCCCGTTCCCATTCCCGTTCCCATTCCCATTCCCATTCCCGTTCCCATTCCCGTTCCCATTCCCATTCTCATTCCCGTTCCCATTCCCATTCCCATTCCCGTTCCCATTCCCATTCCCGTTCCCATTCCCATTCCCGTTCCCATTCCCGTTCCCATTCCCGTTCCCATTCCCGTTCCCATTCCCATTCTCATTCCCGTTCCCATTCCCATTCCCATTCCCATTCCCATTCCCATTCCCGTTCCCATTCCCGTTCCCATTCCCGTTCCCATTCCCATTCTCATTCCCGTTCCCATTCCCATTCCCATTCCCGTTCCCATTCCCATTCCCGTTCCCATTCCCATTCTCATTCCCGTTCCCATTCCCATTCCCATTCCCGTTCCCATTCCCATTCCCGTTCCCATTCCCGTTCCCATTCCCACGGGCGGCGCTGGGGCCGGCGCGCGGCGGGGGGCGGGGCTGAGGGCGGGCCCGGGGGCGGGGCTGGGCGCACCCGGAAGTGCCGCGGTCGCCACGGCAACGGCGTCGTGCGGCGGGCGCGGGGCAGGTGAGGGACGGCGGGGCCGCTGCGGGACCGCGACCGGGGCCGGGACCGGGGCCGGGACCGGGGAAGGGACCGGGGAAGGGACCGGGGTCTGCTTCCGGGCTGTGCAGCCACGCTAGAGCGCCGGGCTCTGCGGGCGGGGCAGCGCTTCTGCCGCGGGCTGTGCCAGCTCTGCCTGGGGCTCTGCCTGGGGCTGTGCCAGCCCTCACCAGGACAAGGGGCAGTGGGCAGGGACCGATGCCCAGGAAGTTCCACCTGAACGTGAGGAAGGACTTCTTTAAACACCTGGAATACGTTGCCCGGAGAGGACAATGGTCCCTCACCAGAGATATTCCAGACCCATCCTCACACAATCCTGTGCCCTGTGCTCCGGGCTGGCCCTGCTGGAGCAGGGAGGTGGCACAGGATGAGCTGCCATCGTCCCTTCCAGCCTGACCCAGCTGGGATCCCGTGCTGTGGGTCAGGGCTGTGAAGTGCCAGCCTCCTAGGCCCTGGGGGCACCGTTCTGGGGGCACCTGAGGGCCCAGCCCTCCCTGGCTGTGGTTCCCCTCCCACCCCTCACCAGACCCCGGGTTTTCAGCCTCTCCCCTCTAACTTGTGCCGTGCTGGGGCAGTACAGACACTCGCGGAGGGCCCCACCAGGGCTTCTGCCAGGTTGGTTGGTTGGGGGCTCATTCCTGGAAGTGGCAGCGCCACTGGGGATATTTCTAAGTGCTCCCATGCGCTTGGGAGTTCTGCCTCAGCGCGCTGTTGCCTTGGAGTTTATTTGTTAGCGGCAAACGGGTAGATACAGCCCCTGTCCCTCCCACAGGCTCTTGGGAAGCCGGGATGAGTCACGCGGGCGAGTGTCCCTGTCGCCTTCCGCTGGAGGCTCAGGAGGGACCGGTCTGTCAGCTGGGCTGGGCAGGGCGTGCTGGGACTCTGCCTTGGCCGTGCTGAGCTGGAGGAGAAACGAAATGTTAAATAACAAACATATCCCTGGCAAAGTGCCACAGGGGCTGTTCTCTCTGATTGGTTTAGAATAGAATCCCAGAAGAGTTTGGGTTGGAAGGGAACTCAAAGACCATCTTGTTCCACCCCTGCCATGGGCAGGGACACCTTCCACTGTCCCAGGCTGCTCCCAGCCCAGTCCAGCCTGGCCTTGGACACTGCCAGGGATCCAGGGGCAGCCACAGCTGCTCTGGGTACCTGTGTCAGGGCCTCACCACCCTCACAGGGAAGAATTTCATCCCAAGATCCCATGTAACCCTGCCCTCTGGCAGTGGGAAGCCATTTCCCCTTGTCCTGGCACTCCAGGTCTGTGCCCACAGTCTCCATCTTTGCTGTTGGCTCCTTCAGGCACTGGAAGACCACAGTTAGGTCACCCTGGAGCCTTCTCTTCTCCAGGCTGAACAATCCCAGTTCTCCCAGCCTTTCCTCACAGCAGAACTGTTCCCTCCCTCTGATCAGCCTGGTGCCTCCTCTGGACTCTCTCCAGCAGCTCCAGGTCCTTCCTGTGCTGGGCCCCAGGGCTGGGGCAGCCCTGCAGGTTGTTCTTCTCCCAGAGCTGCTCTTCATCCCTCCTCCACCCAGGTGTGCCTGGGATGGCCCCACGCCAGGTGTGAGGTTTTGCCCTTGGCTTTGCTGAACTCCATGAGGTTTGCATTGAGCAAATGCTGCTGGGGTGAGAAACAGCAGCTGAATGTGACTGTGTCCTTTCTGGAGAATGCCAAGCAATCCAAGGTGAACTTTTTACCCCTTAGTAAATGCTGTCACAAACCCCACAGGAACAGAAGAGGAGGTTCCCTGTGGCACTTCTCCAAAACGTTGTTGTGAGGTTGTGACCCAGTGGCTGGGCTGTCCTGGCATAGCTGAGAGCTCCAAGCGCAGCTTCCTTTGGGAAACACGCAGCAGAATGTGGTTTCCTCCTCAGTGGAGGTTGTATCACAGAATCTTGGAATATCCTGAGCTGGAGGGGACCCACGAGGATCATCCAGTCCCACTCCTGGCCCTGCACAGACACCCCAACAACCCCACCCTGGGCATCCCTGAGAGCATTGTCCAAATGCTCCTGGAGCTCTGGCAGCCTCGGGGCTGTGCCCATTCCCTGGGGAGCCTGGGCAGTGCCCAGCACCCTCTGGGGATAGAACCTTTTCCTGATATCCAGCCTAAACCTCCCTGACAGAGCTTCAGCCATTCCCTCAGTTAATCATTCTCTGTTAAGCAGCTTTTGGTCACTGGAGAGTCAGAACAGGTTTCTGTGTATTGAATCGGGGTTTTTCAATCTCAATGGTCTTGAAATACCTTTAAAATATGAAGTGAAGTCAGTCTTATCCCAAAATCCACAATGGGAAACTGAATCTGCAGGAACTGTGAAAAGGCCAGAGCTGTGCTCTGAGCTTCACTCATCTCCCATTTGCCCTGAGTTTCCAGCTTCAGAAGAAAATAATTGTTCTTTCCATCAAAAACTTAGATTCAGTGGTGAAGGGCACAACTCCCCAAAGCTCTGAGTCAACTTTACACAATTCCTGCCAAAGCCAGTCACTACAAATAACACACCTCCCACCCTCTGGGCCTCAGCCCTTACTGCACCGCAGGGTTGCAGTGACACCCATGTGATAGCCGGGGATGCCCATGCAGTGATCCCTCACATTTATTCTGTCATTACCTGACGTATTCTGTCATTACCTGAGGCGTGGGAGCCTCAGGGAGTTGCAGTCTTCTGGCCAGTTCCTGTAACTTCTCCCTCTGCTCCCGGCCCACAGGTGCCATGGCCACAGCCGCTTTCCAGGACTCAGCACCAGCTCAGCTCTGTTTCCCTCTGGGCACAGCCACTCTGCTGTGTGCCAGCACCATCACCATGCACGTCTCCAGGCCCAAATCTGCCAAGGGACAGAGGCCAAGCTTGAGCCACCGTCAGGGCACGGAAGCCTGTCCGTGCCATGCGCCATCTTCCCCGCCAGCAGCCTCTCCTCGGGAATTAGTGAAGAGCTGGAGAGCGCCGCTCATGAAAGCGGCGTTCCCACCTGCCCAGGTGTCTCCTGAGAAAATCCCAAAGCTCCTGCAGCACGTGCCTTTGAAGAGCTCCTCCTCCCTGAACAAGTACCGGGTGCTCCCCTCCATCATCCGGAAGGGTGCAGGGAGCAGCGCCGTGGAAGCGTTGGCTGAACGGACCAACCGGCTGGAAGTGAGCGAGGGGCAGGAGGATGCTCTGAAAACCATCAAGACTTTTTCTGGAGGACAGGAATTTGCCAGCACACTTTCAGGAAGTGGCATTCCTACTGAAGAGAGCTCACACATGCACTGTGCCCCTGAGCAGTGGGGAAGGCAGGCGAGGCAGGAGAGCCCTTGGGTGTTCCCTGCCAGCCTGGAAGAGACACACGTGCTGCTCGCTGTCCGGTCTCCCTCTGGGCGGAGGTTTGAGCACCACTTCAAGCCCTCTGACAGCCTCCAGACGGTCCTTGCCGTGGCAGGACAGAAACTGTTGGCCAGTTACCAACACTGCAGCGTTGAAACCATGGAGGTGCCCCGGAGGAGCTTCTCTGACCTTACAAAGTCCCTTCATGAGTGTGGGATCCTCCCCAAGTCCGTGCTGTGCATCCGACAGGATGAGCAGCACGATGCAGCAGATCTTTAGGCACACTGAGACACCGTGGATCCTTCTGCTCAGTGGGGTGCATTGCTTCTTCCAAAAAACTGAGAGTCTTGATGCTTCCAGCACCTTCTTCTTAATCTTCTATCTCCCACAAAATCCCCATCCAGCAGAGTTATGGATATGTAATAGTACTTGAAATAGTATTTCAGAAAATAGTTATTTCAGATGCACAAACCTGATTCATACAGAACAGCCTGTGCCATCACAAATTTCTGCCTCAGCACCACCAACCTTCAGCCTTTCTGGTTTGTTGAAGTTGCTGATGTTCTCTGAAAACTTAGGTTTCCAAGACCTCTCCCCTTGTCCTTTTCTATGTCTTGGGAAGGTACCACTTCTCTGAATGCAGAAGCACCATTTGGGAAGGTAGAAACAGAACTAGTTTAGCTACAGGACCACCTTCAGTAGCTTATTGTTATCCTAAACATCTTCTCAAGAGACTGAAAAGGAAATCAAACCCCAAACCCGTCTGGAAATAACAGTAATAACACATGAATGAGTTATTGTAAAGTATTAAATTGCAAGACTGATCGTGAAATACCTGTGAGGGCTCAGGTCTTTCTGGGTAACTTCAGTCCAGCTCTTAACTGTGACTAAATCATATTTTTAAGAACAAATAATTATTATCTTGGCTGTCCTGGGGAGCAACAGGATTTTCTCCTTGGTTTTCCTTCTCTTATTTGGCTCATGTGATCCATAGGTAAGAAGAGATGGATAGTTAAGAAGGGATGTTCAGATAATTCCACTTAACCCCACTACACTGAAGTGAGTTAGTCTAAGAAGCAAGTGCTGCTTTGGGAATTTTTAAATAAGGTATTAATGGGAATAGGCTCAAGGAGCAAGCCCTCTTTTACTAAACCATCATTAAAAGGCTGGTTGGGTGATTTGGTAGGATTAGGCAAACACAATGTGCTTATCCTAAAAAAAGAGAAATATCTTCTATTTCTAATGGATTTGCAAAGGCAGTAATTTTTAATCTCCTTTAACAATGGACCACTTGCCACACAGATGAGTCAGTTTAAATGTTTTGAGGCAAACCAAATTTATTCTGAAGCTCAGTGTAAGTGCCAAACCAACTCGGCACAGGAGCACAAACACAACAGGAGCAGAAAGCTGATTGCTGGTGCTGGCTATGAGTGTGGTACCTGATGCTAAATCAAGTGTTCAGAGACCAGCAGCTTTGTAAAACCAGTATCTGATGGAACAGTGGTCCCTGCTGCTGGGATGGGAATCGCTCAACAGCAGTCCCAGATATTGAAACATATGGATGCCTTCAACAGAACCACAAAGTATTTCACTTGGTTTCAGGAAAAGGGTCCATTTTCCATGTTTCCTTCAGTGTTAGGTAGTTAATTCCCTATTTCTGCCTGTTGTGTGTACTGTGTTACTCCTACATTTCAGTGTTTCCATCCTGTGTTAAATAAAACCTTTTAGGCTGAAACTTGAACTTCAAATGATTTACATGAGCTGAAGTTTATCCATCACTCCTGCTCTTAAGAAGCCTTCAATTTGATGGCAAATACCTCAGGGGCTGCCCAGCCAGCCTTTGGATGGTCAGCTGCCCTCCACACCACCTCCTGAAGTTTCTATCTGTGTCCTGTGCTCAACACAAGCTTACAGCCAAGGAGGAAGCACTTTTCACCATCAGTGCCAAGCTGTGACCAGAGCCAGGGACCACCAGGCAGCTGTGAGAGCACAGGGGCTCAGAGCAAGAACAGAACAATCAGACAATTCAGAGTGACTTAGCTCACAGTGGGTTTCTCATGCTGCAGGATGTTCCTCCTGATGAAGCTGGATGAGTTTGGTTCTAATCACCTCACCCAGGCTACAGCATCTCCAAAGATGGGCAAAAAATATGAAGTCTTGATCTAGGCAAGCACAGCGCAAGGAAAACACTTCTTTTCTCCCTCAGTTCTCCTCCTCTTCCATTCAGAACTTTCTGGGGAGATTTTAGCAGCAATTTTAAGTCCAGCACAAGAAGCACGGGGGAAGAACAATATTTAGCTGACCTCATTTATTGTGTGGCATCATTTAACAAACTTCTTAGTGGGAATCTTTTAAGAATTTCAGCATTAAAATTCATTCTGTCACAAATATAAAACTTATCAGGACTTTTGGCTGAAACGTCCTTACTGAGGCTTTTAAAGACCAACAAAGTATTGAAGCAAGAAGTCAGCAAAGAGATTGTTCAGTATGTGTTCTTTAATTCCAATTAAAAGTACATTAGAAACAGCACACAGGACCAGCAGCAGCTTCCATGACAATTCAACCCAATACTCTGCTGTCACCAGGTCATTCAACTGTACTAGTAAAGTAGGTGATTAAATCAAGTCTTCCACTCCACACGCAAGCACTCACTCACCTGCCACTTTAAATAGGATTCCAACAGAATAAAAATAGATACACCCCAGAATACAAAAAGTTTAATTTTAAGCTGTTTTTTTTTTCTTCACTAAAGCCTTTATACAAATTGATAAAAGGGTGCACAATTTCCTAAAATTTTAGGTACATTTTAAATGAGCCTTTTTTTACTTGGTAAAAGGATCCATATTCCTGTCTTTGAACAGAATATGATGGCCAAAATTGCAAAGAAAACAATTCAGTTTAAATTTACAATTTATACATTTGTCTTGACATGATTCCCATGCTGAGTAGCAGGCCCATGGCTGCTCACGCATGTCCCATTTCCCCCAAGAGAGCTGTGCACCCTAAGTTCTGGTTCAGGAGCCTCCTTCTCCCGGAGACTGGGCTGGGGGAACAGCCCACAGCATCCAGCTGTGTGCACAAGAGTGGTCCCAACACACAGGAGGCGTCATCCTTCCTTCTCCAGGAGCTGTGAATCCTTCCTTCTCCATGGAACACCCCGGGGCAGGGACCAACAACCTATTTTACACTATGGAGCACTTCCCACCTGCAATTTGGCTGAGCAACTTAACTCAAAATTCTGCTACCGAAACGTACTGCAACAGGTAAATTTGGTGTTCTAAGGGTACAATTTTTTGGTCAATCCAGGCTATCATGATTTTTTTGTTCTTTTAATCCTGTATGTGATGGGTGAAGCCCAACAGCTCTGTACATTACCCATGCTGAGCTTCACAGCATGGTGCATTTAATCACAGAGGTGAATTTAATCAGGCAATCCATTAGTACAGTTCCCTTCACACTGCCCCTCCCACCCCACCCACCCACACTGTAGCCAGGTTAAACACTTGGGATGAACTCCTGTAGTGTCACCACCACCCACGTCACAGAGAGCGGCCATCCCAACAAATCCAGGACAAAGGAAAAGAAAACACTGCCCAGCAAAGCGACACGGCACCTGTGTTTGCAAGTAGGAGCTACTGGAGACATCCTCAGAACAATTTATGTAAGGAAAAGCAGGGCAAATCCATCAGAAAGCCAGAAATGAGTCCTAAAGAGCTCAGGGGAGAGCCAAAGAGAATGACATCCTAGTTTGTACAAGTATTTATCCAAAAACCAGCTGCCTTGTTTGGGGTTTTTAGGTTTTCTTTTTTTTTTCCCTTTCCTTATGTCCATTATATATTCAGCTGTTGAATTTAAACTGATCAGGTTAATGCTGCACATTATTCCAATTAAAGACAATCATGGGATTTTTTTATTTTACAATTTTAGATAATTCCCTATTGCCTCTCTTTTGGCAAGTGTGTTTCTCAGAATTCCAAAGATCATCCCATTTTAAGGCTAAACTAAGAAATGTTAGAAGCTTCTGTAAACATTTCCTCTTCCTCCCCATAGTTGCACAATTTGAAGTCCAACTGCAATTTTGAAAATGAGGTAATTTTTGTGTATTCGTATCTTGGAGTCCTTTTCGGGACGAGCCGAGAGGCTGTGCCAATCCAAACGCCGATCCAATTGTAGTGGGAGAGCTTCCACAGCAGGGCACACACCAGTTCCAGCAGCTATTTCAGTTATTTATCTTCTCAATTTCATCCAAGTCGTCAGTATCCAATTTGTTTATCTTTTTGTCTGGGAAAGAAGATAAATAGGTCAGATTTCGTAACACTGAGCAGAGCAGGGAACTGCTCTCCTCAGCTGGACCTGAGTTCTGGTTTGTCAGGGAATGTTCAGTCAGGTTTTAAAAATACAAATTAAAATTGTTTCCTTTTATCAAAGGCCCATCTGGGTACTGCAGTGTTACCCATGCCTGGAAAATCCTGGATATTCAAGGACTATCCAGGCAGACAGCAAACACAGCCTGATTTATTCTGCTCCTGTCACAGGCAGCAGGTCACGATCCCAAGTGATGCTACACCAAACACTCCTGCTGTGCTCCTCTGCCACCCATTTAAGGCTCAACAAACACCCTTAGACCTGCTCAGCATCCAACAAGTCAAATTCTGCAGTGATTCAACAGTTTAGAGAAAGGAGAAAGCCCGAGGGTACGTACTGAAATGTTCCTGGATTCTGTTGAGAATGTTCATGCTGTGCTTGCTGTCCACCATGTTAATGGCCAGCCCTCGCTTGCCAAAGCGGCCGGTGCGGCCGATGCGGTGCAGGTAGGTCTCGTTGTCTGGATTTCCATCCTTATCCACAGGCAGGTCAAAATTGATAACAACAGAGACCTGCTCTACATCGATCCCTGACAAAAAGAAAGCATTGTGTTACACACCTTCACTTAAATCTTTCTGGAGCAGGAACAATCCTCACTCTTTGAAATGGAGCTTTTCCACAATATCCTCACAGAGTGGAAATAAAAGCTATCAAGCTTGTTAGGGCAGAGAGTCCCACCGAAACAGCCAAAGGCACTTAAATATTTTGGCAATTCTACCAGCACTTAAGTATTTCAGAAACTCTCTCCTTCCCTGCAAAGCTCTAAAGACCACTTGTTTTTTTCTAAGTACAATCCTGTCTTAACTGTTCTGGGATGTCAAATTACACCACAATTCCTCCTGGGATAGTGAACTGGATTTCACTATTTTTCAGTTTTCTGTACTTGGGCACATGTTCACTGCAAACCCTGAATGTCAGCAGCACAAGGCAGGCTTGGTGCCAGACTCTGACAGGATGGACTTTTCCATCTCCAGCAGCAGGAAGCCAAAAAGCAATCCCATGTTTTCCCCCAGGCACACAGTGTAAGGACACCAATTTCTCCCAACTGGAACACCTGAGGATGTGAATTCTTCCTGTGAGCTGGCCAGGGGTACGTGTTATCTAAGAAAGTGCTGCTTCCAGCCCTCCCTGTGATGCCTTTTCAGGCTACCTAAAATCAGAGGCCAGACACAATAAAGGGAATAAAAAGTGGGTGTATTTACTTTCAGGAAGACAAAGCCCCCAGGGGCTACCCCAGTAGTCAGTTTTCACACTTTTTAAAGTTTGGTTTGTTTGTATATTGGGGGTTAATCCTTCCAGCTTCAGGTAATGAAGTCATTTACCCCAAGTTTGCTTCCCCCAACTCACTTTTGTTTAGTTTCTTGGGGCCTGAGGCAGTGAGGTGTCCCTGATTCCCAGGCCTAGAGAGGAATTGTTTCATCTGACCAAAATGGGAAAGCAGTAGCTAGCGCTGTATATGGAGTTTAGAGTTATACACTAAAGAACTGCTGGATTAAAAATACATGAAAAATATGAAAGCTAAAATCCTAGGGCATCACCTGGCCCCATTCCTCCATATCCTACCTCTGGCACAGACGTTTGTGGTCACCAGCACCTTCTCCTTGCCCTCCCGAAAGCGCTCGATCACAGCAGCTCTCTGCTCCACCATCATCTCCCCGCTGAGCAAGGCCACCTGATGGCCCTCCCGGGACAGCTCCGCCGCCAGCCACCCTGCTGTCTTCCGAGTCTGCAACACACAGCCAGCCCCACATTTGGGAGCGGGTTTTAATGCTGGAAAGTGACAATAAACCTCTCTGGGGCCCACTGGAAGCTCTGTGGCAGCTCAGTTTTTGTCTCCCTTACAAACTGGATCAGAAGGAGGACAATACACCTCAGCAACCACAGGAGCCCCTGATTAATAAGACACGTTTTCTTTGTGCTCTGCTCCTTGGATTTCACTCTGCTGGAGACTGACACTACATGTGTACACTGAAAACTCATGAAACTTGTCCCAAAACCAGAACTACTCAGCCTGGAAAATGGCAGGGTCAGACCTGAATGTAGTTGTGAAATCCCACAGAGGCTCTGCACAGCCTTGAATTAAACAGGTTTTTGAGCTCCAATTATGTCTTGAGACAGCCTAAAAGCAAACTGCTGTAGCAGATTCCAAACATTTTCATCCTGTCTGAGCTCACTTTGCCTGGCTGTTCTGTGCTGTCAGCACTGATTTTTCCCTAAAAATGATTATGGTGGCTTTCAGGAAAAGAAAACCAAGTCTCAGTATGATTCACAGTGAGATCCCAGAGGTGTATCCTCAATTACCTGAAGGAAATGAAGTCCCAGGAACAGTTCTGTATCAGCTAGAGAAGCAAAAGACTTCCCAATCCCTCATTATGCCCTATTTTCATCCATTTTCCAACCCCACTTTTTTTTTTTTCAGTAGTTCAAAGTTTTGGAAAAATGTGCATTACTCTGATCTTTGCTTCAGAGGACTCCAGGGATAACAATGACCATTCAGGAATAAAAAAGTCCAATGTTGTCTCCTGGATGGACAAACCCAGGGAATCAAACCAGCCAGCACTAACATGGCTTTCAGGATTTCACTCAAAGAGGAGCCAGAGAAGCCAAAAAGGGCAATTTCATTCTCAGTTCCTTTCTGGAAACCATGTCTGGCTTGTTTTTAGCATTTGCAGACTCTGAGGGGGTCACTGACTAACATTCCCTGGAAGCACTCACATGGCAGAAGATCATAGCCTGGGCGATGGTGATGGCGCCGTAGATGTTACAGAGAGCCCGGAACTTCTCATCTCTGTTGTTGCACAGAACATAATACTGCTTGATGGTGTCCAGGGTCTCCTCCTCACGCTTCAGTTTGATAATGTTCGGGTCAGGAACAACTTTTTGAGCAAACTTCCACACAGAATCCTCAAAAGTGGCTGAAAACAAGAGCATCTGGCAGTCCCTGGGGAGCATTCTGAAAGAGAGAGAGAAATAGGGAGGGTTCCCACACAACACTATCATCTCCTGATATCCTGATGGAATTCATGCTACAGGCAAAGAAAAACCATAACCCTGGAACCAGTTATTTCTGTGGCTGGAAAGACCAATCTTACCCACCCATGATCACTCCCTCATGGACCTATGGGCATCCATTATTAAAAGGGAATAAACCCTGCTCCAGGAACAGGATTTTTAATCTGTAAGGTAGCCAAGAAGGCCAACAGCATCCTGGCCTGTATCAGGAATAGTGTGGCCAGCAGGAGCAGGGAGGTCATTCTTCCCCAGTACTTGGCACAGGGCTGCAGCCCCTTGCAGCCCCTCACCCTTGGTGAGGCTGCACCCTGAGCACTGTGTCCAGTTCTGGCCCCTCAGTTTGGGAAGGACGTTGAGATGCTTGAGTGCATCCAAAGGAGGGCAACAAGGCTGGTGAGGGGCTTGGAACACAAGCCCTATGAGGAACTGCTGAGGGAGCTGGGGTTGTTTAGCCTGGAGAGAAAGAGACTCAGAGTGACCTCATCACTCTCTACAGCTCCCTGAAAGGTGGCTGTGGTCAGGTGGGGGTCAGTCTCCTTCTCCAGGCAGCACAGACAGAATGAGAGGACACAGTCTCAAGCTGCATCAAGGGAAATACAGGTTGGATATTAGGAAAAAGTTTTTTATGGAAAGAGTGATCAAGTACTGGAATTGGAGTCACTATCCCCAGATGTATTTAAAAAAAGACTGGATGTGGCACTGGGTTGCCATGGTTTAGTTGAGGTGTTAGGGCATGGGTTGGATTCGATGATCTTGTAGGTTTGTTCCAACCTGGTGATTCTGTAATTCTGTGTGATTCTGTGAAATGAAACTGCTTGTCATCCCCTGACACTGTGCCTCTGTGAACCCCTGGACTAAAGCTAATCTGTCATTTCAATCTTGTTGCTTCACTGGTGAGGACACCGGTCCCGACTGCAGCCCCACTGTCCCTGTGTCCCTCCATACCTCTGAATGCGGATGCTCTGGTCCTGGTGGCCCTGGGTGGCGATCATCACATCTGCCTCATCCAACACGAACACCTTGATCTTCTTGGGATCTATGAATTTCAGTTTGGAGCACCAGTCCAGCACGGTGCCAGGTGTGCCGATTACGATCTGCTCCGAGATCTTCTGCCCTCTCTCCACTGCCGAGACAGAAGGAAGGGCTGCTCTAGGGTGGCTGTGCAGACAGGGAAATGTTTCGGCCCCCTCTGACCAAGCTATTTCACCACCTGACTGCTCTGGTGCACCTGAGGAGCATCATTCCCTCATTCCTGTTTGTGGTGTTTCCCCTTACTCACGTTTGTTGCCTCGGACAGCATACGCAAGTTTCAGCTCCGGGTAAAAGTTTCCCATCTGCTCAATCACTTTTCCTGTTTGAAGTGCCAGCTCATATGTTGGGGAAAGGCACAAACACTGAGGAACAGAAGGATAACAAGTGAGGTGATTAACATCCAGGGCAACACTATCACACCTGCTTTTTAAAATCCTTGCTGAAGTTTTCTTCAAGACGAACATGCAAGTGGCTGAACAGTTTCTCAACAATCCCATGAGGAATTTTGATTTAAAAAGTCTCTCTCCAGGCATTGTCTGCTCTGTTGTCACAGTTACCTTCTCTTCCACCCCAAACCCACTTACCCAACCCCCTTCAGCCTGCACTATTTCTCTAAGTCCTCCCAGAAAGATTTAACTCCTCATATGTGGGAAATGGATTTGTAGAAAATTCTCAAAGCTTGATAGAAGGCTCACATAGTATACATTTGTATGTAAATTTTGCAATAAGAAATGTTGACTTACCCAACCCCCTTCAGCCTGCACTATTTCTCTAAGTCCTCCCAGAAAGATTTAACTCCTCATATGTGGGAAATGGATTTGTAGAAAATTCTCAAAGCTTGATAGAAGGTTCACATAGTATACATTTGTATGTGAATTTTGCAATAAGAAATGTTGACTTAAAAATGTTATAAAATAGGACAAACATTGTTGAGAGAGAAATGGAACTAGAAACAAGTTTTAAAAATGACTTTATAAATAATGCTAGATATTTTGGAGAAATAGAACTATGAAAGATATATTGTAGTAAGACTTATGAGGGGTAATTTTAGATTATTAGTTTTAAGGTATTTGTAGTATGGTGTGATAAAAGCTGATAAGCTAAGAAATGTTTACAATGTATTGTAATTAAGAAATAGTTAGCTTCTGATTGTGATAGCGTGAATTATAACATCTGTATTATCTCGCCCTTCACACACTCACAGAGCAATGGCATCATGTGTGCTGCACAGGAAGGACTGACAGGAACAAGCTTTGAGCAAAATCCAAATCTGTTGCACTGAAGGCATTTTGATAAATCCCCAAACCCCCATCCCCTTTAAGCAGTTTAAAGACATAACACCATGGCTCCATCAAGCCATGGATTTACATCTGAAGGCCTCCCAGCAGCTCAGGCTCTTCACTAGATGGCACTGCACGGCCAGGGTGAAACACACCCTGAAACAGCCACATCCCCCAGACTTTACCTGTGGATACTTGTTCCCAGGCTCAACCCTGCTGAGCATGGCCAGGACAAAGGCAGCGGTCTTGCCAGTACCGGACTGCGACTGCGCGATGAGGTTCTGCGGGCTGTGGGGGCATAGCAGGCACAGCTCAGAGGGTGAAGCACCATGGTGGCATCTGAATCCTGTCACATTTACCCCTGCTCTGGATCCATGGCCAACCTGACCAGCTCCGCTCCATGGGGCAGGAATTACTTCCTGCCCAACACTCTCCTTCAGCGTTTCTCAGTTATGGAGATTTGGGAGGGGAACTGTGGTTCTCTCTCAGTAATTTCCCATCTCACATGTCTTCCCCAGTGTCCCAGTACCTCACACGTTCCAGCTCAGGGTTGTGGAGAGGAAAATCAACACCTCAGCTACTCCTACCCACTCAGGATTTCAGAGCCATTTTGTGGGTATTCTCAGCTCAGTCAGAGAGAAAGAGAAAGGTTTTCTAACCAGGCAAGAGCCTGGGAAACAGTTGGGAAAGAATGTAAATAATTCTCTAATCTATCTTGTTATTCACATTGTTTATAGATATATTCTGCCACTGTGCGTCATTCACTGCACACCAATGGTGTGACATGTTTTTACTCTAAGACCAATGAAATTAGTCTTCTCGATGTTCTCTATATATAGAGCGGTACATTTGAAATAAAGAGAGAGCTCATTTTCTTAGCCTTCTGATCTGGAGTTCTCTGTTCCCGTCCTGCTCAACAGCATCACCATTTCATATTATTTCTTCTTTTCTTAATGAGGAAAATGGCAACAACCTCCCAAATCCCACAGCATTGCATGCTCAGTACCAGCCCTAGGAAAAGGACAAATCCAGGGCTGCTGTCACATAGTTAATAACCACAGAAACACAGTGACATAGGAACCCTTTCTCCACACCCTGAGAGTTTCTCCATCACCCTCCTCCCATCCAAAACTCAGGAGCAGCACACTGAACCTTTCAAATCCTTCTGTTCTGGTAGAGAGTAGGAAGAATGTGTACATACGGTTCAGCAAGCATCATGGGCAGGGCGTTCTCTTGGATCTTAGATGGTCTGTTGAAGCCCATGGCATAGACTCCTTGCAGGAGCTGTGGTTTTCTGAAAAGAAAAATTTTTTATCATGACCTATTTAAGTCCATTTAGTTTTCATTTGTGTAGAAGAAAGGTGAGAAAAACCCTTGAGAAGACATCCTAGAGCTGTGCCTGCTACAATCCCACCCGTGAAACAACTATGGTCAGCATCTGGAACCGTAAGTGACAGCAGGAAGTCTGGACAGGAAGCTTTGCAAAAACCCCTGGATTTAATAAGGCAGTCTGCCTGTTCCAGCTCGAGGGCAAAGCCTGTGTCTAAGGCCAGCACTGCTTATTCCAAAACAGCTTTTCAGACAATCCAGGAATCACAGAGCAGAAAGCATTAATCCTGTCCTTCAGGCCAGTCCCATTTCCTCAGCCATGCCTAATCTTGGTGCCAAAACGATCACTCCTCGATGACTCAAACGTGGGACAAAGTGTGAGGAACAGGATGAAGGGATCATGAGATCCTTGCAAGGATTTCAGAAGTCGTGTGGATTCTGTAATTCAGCTGAGCGGTGCTGGCTCAGGTAAATGACTGATAATTAGCTCAGTTTGCTGTGACTACACCTTGTGATCCATGGCTGCAAGCCAGCCCTCACACCCAGAACTGTGTGGTGACACTGCTGGCCAGCAAACTCTGATCTGCTGCTTTCTCTCGAGGGAGCTTTATACTCTCAGCAGACACTTGTGTAGACAAGGAGACCCCAGAACAACCTAAATCTGGGTTATGGTACTGGAAATTCTCAGCTGATGACCCCCAAGTGCTGCCTGGATGCTGCAAGTGCTCTCAGAAGGGCTCTCCTTTCAAAGCAGGTTACAGGTCTCCTGCCCACATTTCCCACTGCAGTAACTTCCCATTCAGCACAACATGCTTTTGCCAAAATCCTGTATTACTTTCCAACGGTGGCTGGAACAAAAGCTCTTTGAAAACGTAACCTTGTGGTGCTCCAAGCAAGGACAGACAAAGCCCAACTCTGCACCAGTTGCCAAGGATACCCCGAGTCATAACAAAATGAAGACTCAATTAGGCTGGCTGTCCCTGTCATTAACTCCCTGGGATTGTTTGCCTTTTGAAACACAGGAATGAATTAGTCTAACAAGCACTGCAGGACCTCAGCTTCTTTTTGTAGACATTCAACCACAAACACTAACAAAGCAAAAACATCCTGGCATTTCACAGGGAGAAGGCTCTTTAGCTCCCATTTTCCTGCAGAGCTTGTAGAGCAACAAACCTGACATCAATGCAAGCACAACAATCCCAACAGGACGCACTCTTCAGCATATTAATACATATATCCATCAACCATGCCTTAAACACAGTTATCAACCCTTGAAAGCTGCACTGGTAGAGGTTTTCAATGGGAAGGAAGTCAGAAAATACCAGTCTCTCCAGTACATAAATCCAGTATTGCTGGAAAAGATAAGCTGTTCCCTCTGTGTTGTTCACTGCTGTTGTTTCAGATGGAAACCCCCACCAGGCACCCAGATAAACCAACTCTCCTTGCATTTAAATAATACAAATGATACACTCACTTATTAATGACATGTTGGCAGTAACCTGAAACACAAACCCATTGTGCTTTTAAGGGGTATCTCCTATGCCAGCAGGGAATTTTTCAGGACATGAGGAGAAGTTCCAACTGCCTGATGGGCTCCAAATTCACATCTGCTCTGGCAGTTATAACAAAACTGCTCTCTCCCCCTGAGTTTAAAAATAAGGCTCCCCATGGCAAACTGAAAAATCCAGTTATAAGGGAGGCTGTTTAATATAGCTGATCCCAGGATTTAACAGCTCCATGCAGAGAAGGCTCTGGCTCATCCCAGCAGGTACTTACAGGCGCAGCTCCTCGAAAGACTTGACGGAGTAGAGGGGTGATGTGGGGTCCCTCTGCAGCACCTCCACCTGATTTGTGGTGTCAACCAGGTTACTGCGGATCAGCTTGTTCAGTAAGGACTGGGCAGCTCTGTCCTCTGGGAAAGGAGGAGGAAAACATAAATCCATCAGTCACAGCCTGTTCCAGGTCCTGCTCCCACTGAACTCATGAGCCACTTAAAAGAGACAAAATCGCTCCAAATACTGAAATTCTTCATTAGAGTGTCATGACTTGAAGAGCCCAGACCTCCTGGATGAGACATCGAGAGATCCCAGAGATTCCCCCATTTAATACCCAGGAAGACAAATCAAATGAGCACTGTTCTGAGGGGGATTTTAAGAGATCCAGATCTCTGTTTATTCAGATTATTTTACCTTGGCATCTACCTGGGACAGGGTGCGGCCTCTGACATGTGGGCAAACACCTCCCAGGGTTTTATTTTTAAGGAAGGTTTGAGGATAAATGGTACTTTTAAAGATTTCAGAGCTGAAACACAAGGGCTGAGGATAAGGGAGATCCAAATGAGGTTAAACTGCTGCACTTCGGGGTTTTGCTACTAAATCTGTTATCTAAAACCATGTTCTGAAAGAATGTGAGCCTTTACCCACCTCTGAGCAGCCACTGCATAAACGCAACTTGTTGCTTGCTACAGCAATCCCAGTTCCAGGTTATCCAACTGCTCCTGTATCCAGCCCTGCCTTGAGGATACTGCCATCCCCTTATTTCTCTCCACTCTAATCCAGGAGTCTCCCAAGTTATTACAGGATACAATGCCTTCAAAAGTGTTATGGAGGAAGGACATGTCTTACAATTAAGTCCTTGGGGCAGGATACAAGATCAGTGGTCCTGAGACATAAGGCAGACTTACTTTAAGTATACATTCAATCAATATAATTATAATTAAATGCAATTAATTTCCTTGCCAAAGCTTTTTTCAGGAAGGCACTTACCCTTCTCCTCATCCTCCGTCTTCTCCACATTGTCATCTGCCTTGACAACGGCACCTGAATTGGAACAGTTCAGGGGGGCACAAGTGAGCTCAGGCCTCAGGAGCAGCCCACACCCCCAGAGCTTTGGAATATCCTGGGAAAAGCTACAAACCAGCTCATTCTCCTCAGGAGAACTGCCCTGCTCCGCTGCTGTGCAGAGGAAACCCAAGCATCAGCTCCAAGTGCAGTTTAGCAACCACACCATCGGATTTTGCTCACACAGCTCCCTGAGACACCAAAATATTTAGTCTGTGCTGCTGCTTTATCTCAGCTCTTCTGGAATCTCATGAGTTATCAAGAATTTACTTTGGCAGCAGTGCTCTGAACCCCCACAGGGAAACATTCCCTTTCCAAGCCCATCTGAGCAGCTGGAACTCACCATTGGCATCTGGTTTGGTTTTTTCATCCTTCAGGTGTAAAGTGCTCAACTAGAAATGAGGAAAAACACAAAATCAGAGAAATTCAAATATAGCTCCCTATATTCTAATTCCAGCCAGGAAAACCCGAGCTTTGGATTTATCAAGTGTTGCACAAACCCTGCTCAACTGGAAGGGATGAAGATACAAGAGGAACTTGATTTCAAGAGTTTTAATACAACTATTTCTAAGCAGAAGTTTTAACAGAAACACAAGTTTTTTTAAGCTGTAATGACAACACAGAGAAGGGGCTGTTTTCTGTCTGTAGCTTCCACTCCCTAATAGCTCTGCTGATGGAAAATGGGAGAAAATCAGCATTCCCGGATGGAAACAGGATCCATGCACTGTCCTGGCTGGCACAAGCTGCCCCAGGATGAGTTTGTTTCACCACCTGAGATGTGCAGGGACAGCAGCTCCGAGTGTCTTCCCCACGTCCTCATTGAGTGGTCTGTGCTCAAGCACAGAAAAAATAGAAAACATTTTTTTTCTGAGCTACAAGATTACATCTTTTCATTTTAAAATATGAGAGAAAGAGGGATTTTTTTGGATGCTAGAAGGCAAAGCTGAGGTTGGGTGAGTGCCTGAAGCGGTGCAGTGTCTGGATGAAGGGTGAGGGGGACCGCAGGGTCATCTTTGCCCCTTGGATACGCAAAAAAAAATGGATGAAAGCGAAAAAAAAATTTAAAATGATGGCAAATAAGTAAACAAATAAAGAAATTAAAATTGGGGGTTTTGCTTATAAAGAGCCCAAGCCCAGGGACAATCGGATACCCTGGGCCCTCCCTGCCCCCATGGCAGAAAATGGGGCGAAAAAGGGTTTCTGCGATCGCTGTTTTCTGTGAGGAGGCAGCGGGGGCCGCGCGGCCTGGGGGACCCCGCGCCGCCGGGCCGGGCCGGGCCATCCCGAGCCCCCGTGAGCTCCGGCGCGCACTCACCGACTCGGCCGCCGCCTCCTGCTCGTCCACGGCCAGGGCCCACGAGTCGGTGGCCATGGCCGGCCCGGGGTGGCCGCAGCAGCCGCGATGGCGCCGGGCGGGAGCGGCGCCTGCGCGCCCGCGGCACCGCCCCGGCACCGCCCGGAGCCGCGAACCGCGGCCGCGCACGGGCGTTCCGGGGACAGCGCGTTCCGGGGGCGGCGGGGAGAGGGGACGGGGGATGAGGGGTGACATCGGGGTGTCTGAGGTGGGGAGAGGTGACACGGTGTGGGGTGAGGCTGTGAGCCCTGTGTGGGGTGAGGCTGTGAGCTCTGTGGGGCTGTGAGCCCTGTGAGCCCTGTGAGTGTGGGGCTGTGAGCCCTGTGTGGGGCTGTGAGCTCTGTGTAGGGTGTGGGGCCGTGAGCTCTGTGCAGTGTGGGGCTGTGAGCCCTGTGTGGGGCTGTGAGCTCTGTGCGGTGTGGGGCTGTGAGCCCTGTGCAGTGTGGTGCTGTGAGCTCTGTGGGGCTGTGAGCCCTGTGCAGTGTGGGGCTGTGAGCTCTGTGCGGTGTGGGGCTGTGAGCCCTGTGCAGTGTGGTGCTGTGAGCTCTGTGGGGCTGTGAGCCCTGTGCAGTGTGGTGCTGTGAGCTCTGTGGGGCTGTGAGCCCTGTGTGGGGCTGTGAGCCCTGTGTGGGGCTGTGAGCTCTGTGGTGCTGTGAGCTCTGTGCAGTGTGGGGCTGTGAGCTCTGTGTGGGGCTGTGAGCTCTGTGCGGTGTGGGGCTGTGAGCTCTGTGCAGTGTGGGGCTGTGAGCTCTGTGCAGTGTGGTGCTGTGAGCTCTGTGGTGCTGTGAGCCCTGTGCAGTGTGGTGCTGTGAGCTCTGTGGTGCTGTGAGCTCTGTGCAGTGTGGTGCTGTGAGCTCTGTGGGGCTGTGAGCCCTGTGCAGTGTGGGGCTGTGAGCCCTGTGCAGTGTGGTGCTGTGAGCTCTGTGCAGTGTGGGGCTGTGAGCCCTGTGCAGTGTGGTGCTGTGAGCTCTGTGCAGTGTGGGGCTGTGAGCCCTGTGCAGTGTGGTGCTGTGAGCTCTGTGCAGTGTGGGGCTGTGAGCCCTGTGCAGTGTGGTGCTGTGAGCTCTGTGGTGCTGTGAGCTCTGTGCAGTGTGGTGCTGTGAGCTCTGTGGTGCTGTGAGCTCTGTGGTGCTGTGAGCTCTGTGCGGTGTGGGGCTGTGAGCCCTGTGCAGTGTGGTGCTGTGAGCTCTGTGGTGCTGTGAGCCCTGTGTGGGGCTGTGAGCTCTGTGCAGTGTGGTGCTGTGAGCCCTGTGGTGCTGTGAGCCCTGTGTGGGGCTGTGAGCTCTGTGCAGTGTGGTGCTGTGAGCTCTGTGGTGCTGTGAGCTCTGTGGTGCTGTGAGCTCTGTGGTGCTGTGAGCTCTGTGCAGTGTGGGGCTGTGAGCTCTGTGCAGTGTGGTGCTGTGAGCTCTGTGCAGTGTGGTGCTGTGAGCCCTGTGTGGTGCTGTGAGCCCTGTGAGCCCTGTGCAGTGTGGTGCTGTGAGCTCTGTGGGGCTGTGAGCCCCATGTGGTGTGGGGCTGGGGGGTCAGGTCCCCTGCATGTTGAGGGGCACTGTGGTCAGGGGTGCCCTGAGTGCTGTGGGGCTGAGATCAGGACCCCGGTGTGATCTGGGGGTCAGCCTGTGTCTCACATGATGTGGGGCTCCATCCCCTGTGTGATGTGGCCATCCCTGGGGGCCAGGCCCTCCATGTGGGGTGGGGTGGGGCCGGGGCTGTGCCCTGTCTAGTTTGGGGCTGGGGGTCAGGCCCTGCTGTGCCATCTGGTGTGAGGCTGCAGCTTCTGTTTCCCATAGAACAGAGTCCCTTTGGGAGCCAGGGCTGGGGGAAAATCACGCAGACACTGTGACATTTGTGAGGGAACTGCAGCTCCATCTCTGGAACAGGGATGGAGGTGAAAACAAGGTAGAAGAATGAGTCATGGAGGTCTAGAAGTGACAGGAGCTGCAAGAATTTCCATCCTGTCTTCTGCTGTAGGGCAGGAGCCAGCTTAGACCTGGTATCAAACCTGTTCTTTAAAGGTCCTGGAATAAAGAGGAGTAAAAGGGAAAGTAGAAATGAAAGAAGTGTGGGAAGAGCCTGTGGGATCTCCTCGCTGCGCTGCTATTCCCTTCCTTGAGCCTTGTTTGACAGTGCAGCTCTCAAGGACTGTCTGAATTTGTGTTTTTATTCCATGCAGCAGAACCAGTAAAATGGCCAAGCCTGCAGGCATCAGCCACAGGTTCCCAAACCAAGGATTATTTCCCTGACTCAGTATTCCCCCTCCCCTCTAATGAAGACACTTCATTTGTTCCCACAGCCTAAAACTTCCAACTGAGCTGTTATTTCTTTCTGTGCTGAGAAATCTTATCCCAGGCAGGGCTGGACCCTTCACTATTGCTCTTCACACCAACCATGGTTGTTTTTTTCCTTAAAACTAAATCCTGTTATTATCAAATACTATCATCTGATGCTTTTCCATCTAATTCAGTTTCCTGCATGGAGGTGGTAGCCCCATGTCCCTCAATCTCTGGGGATCCCTCCCCAGCCCCACACATGAACTTTGGGGTCTGGAAGCTTTATTTGTGGAGGTGACATCATGGCGTTTTTTTCCATGGCAACAGGAGGATGCTGAACACTGGAGCTGAACGCGAGGAGATTTTCAATGGGAACAGAACAGGCAGCCAAAGGCAAGTCTGAGACATTAATTAGTTAATTAGGGTAAAAATAAAGATGAATGTGGGAAATCCCAGAGGCTGACAGGCTCATGCTTCCAATTAAATGTTTTCTTGCAGACACACCTTCCATAAGCACATTTAATTTGGATTAGTCCCATTTTAGAGAGGGGAAAACAGAGGTACTGAGAAGAAGACCACTGCAATCAGGCAACATTGGTTGGGGGCAGATCCTTCCAACACCTCCTTTCTGCTCCTTGACCTTGGCTGCAATCATTCCTTGGGATTTTCAGGTCTGTGCAGCGTGTCGGTGAGGTGTGACTGTGGTGGGTGTTTCTCTGTTCTGTCCATGAGGAAGGAGTTTTCTCCTCAGTCTGTGGAGCAAGGATGGGCTCCTGGAGGTATGGGTTTCCTGTGGGTTCCATGCAGGGTCCTTGATTTTGCTGGAGACTCTGCTGTCATATAATTACTTATTTATTAATTTAAACATGAGATAAATATTCATATTAGTTTAAATAAATGCTTAATTCTACTCACCAGCAGACTTTGGCCGTGCTGGAATGAGAGCTCTCACAATGGCGGAGGTTGGATGGTGGAATTTAATTGAAATGAACTCTGGCCCTTACACCCCAAACAGGTCAGAGTATTCCTTGCCCACACACAAATCTGCTGCAAGGAGGAAGAAGAGGAAGAAGAAGAGGACTAGGAGGAGGAGGAGGAGGCAGTCCCTGCCCAGCCCTGTGTCATCAATCGTTAATCATCACAGTCTCCCAACAGGGTGATTATTTGTTTCTTCAGAGCATTCCAGGCTGAGTAACATGGTATTTACATACAGAGCACACATGGAGATCATGGGAAGTGCTCATTGCTGTCCATCCAGCAGGAGAATTGGTTTAGTATTGGCTTTTTTCTGCTTTTTTTTCAGTTTTGCACCCGTCTGAATCTCCCAGCACAAGAGCGCCACACTTGCACACTTGAGTGAGCTGGATAATGAGTCTGGAAAGCCTGACCTGTGCTAGGCCAGTCCCAGAATCCACCCAGGCATGAACCAGGACTGGAAATATTCCTCTGTGGTGGTTAGAGATGCTGCTGTTGCCTGGCCCCAGGTGGGTAAAGACACAAGCTTCAAGATGGCACTTAGGTGACTTCAAATGCTACTTTTATCTTGTCCCCACCCCAGTTTTGCCTCATTTATACCCATTTATACACATCCCATCTCTCATTTATACCCATCCCATTCCCCACTGCTGCTCCCTGGGAGGGGCTGGCTCTCATCAATGGTGGGGTGTCCTGAGCAAAGCCAACTTGAAGAAGATGAGGAGGAACAAACACCAGCTGGAGGCCCCTGTGAGCTGTTCTGGGTGGCACTTTTGATCACCTCATTGATAACTGTGATGATGCAGCTTCAGCATCAGCACTAAATATTAATTCCCCCCAAAACAACTCCATGTGTGTCTTCCTGAAGTCTCACACTTGCCTCATCCACCATGTCAGATGCTGCTTTATCTTCTAAACAAATACCCTGCAGCTACCACATTTGTTGGTTTGAATCCCAGGATTTCTCCTGGCATATGTTATTTTCTTCCCAGAAGCCACAAGCTGTGGTAAACAAACATCTACAGGCACTGAGGACACGGGACCTGGGTTTTTCCATGGCTGACTTATTTGTCTGGCAAGAACCATAAATTCTGGAGGTTTAGGGCTGAAGTCAGCCCTGGGAGCTGGGCTTAGGAAAAAAATCTTGAACAGGCATTTGTTTGTGGAGTTTCTTGCCATTTCCTCTAAAACACATTGTTCTTGGGGAAGAGGATGGGTCATTAGGAGTGCCACATGTCTGGTCTTGCAGTGTGGATGTGTCCTTGGAGGCCAGGGGAGAAAGAGGATCTTTACACTCTGTATGCTCTGACCCAGGCTCAGTGTCCAGCTCTGCTTTGGGACAATGTCCAAGTCTGTGTCCCCCTCCAGCTGCCTCAGTTTCCCCTTTCTACAAGTTGTTTTTCCTGGGTTTAAGTGTAAGTTGCTCAGGGCAGGGACTGTATCCCACCAGGGACATCCCTCAGTGACAGGATTGCTCCTGTGGGGAGGGTCCTTCTAGATCCCCATGGGTGGGGGCTGTGGTTGAGGGGCTTTGGGTGTTCCTGGGGAGGAGAGGGGGCATGAGCTGAGATGGGAATGGGGGCAACAGCAAGGGTGGAAGAGAGATCCAGCTTAGGGCTGCAGGGGAGGCCAGTGAGCGGTGATGCATCCTGATTTTGGGGGGGCTTTAGGGTGCTTTCCTTCCTTTGAAAGAGAAGGGGGATGACAAAGGTGAATGCGGTGGGTTCTTCCCCTCCCGGCAGCTGCTGCAGAAAATCCCGGGGAGACAAATCGTGGGGATGGGTAAGGGGAGTTTGCAGCCTCTTTTTTCCACCAGCCTGCCCAGCTCGGGGGCATCTCATCCGCCCGGATGGGCTTCGCCCCTCGCCCGTTCCCTCCCCTGCAGCCCCCGGGCTCAGGAGGGGAGCGAGGGGAGGGGGAACCGCCGGGGTGTTCGAGGGGATTGTCATGGTTACCTCCCTGGCAAAACAAATGGCTCCACTGGGTGATGGTGATGGTCACCCAGACAGCTCCGGACACTTTGAATCAGCGGTGGGGGGCGAGAGACCCACCCTGGGGATCCAGAAGCCCCCATCCCAGGGGAGCCAGACACCGGGGCAGAGCCTCCCCTCCGGGGCACATGTTGCTGCAGCCGGTTCGGTAAGACCCTTCCTCGCCCCCCCGGGATCCCCCGGACTCCCCGGTTTCCCCCAGCCCCGCTGCTCGGTGGGGAGGGTCCGGGGGGTGAAGCCACCGGTTGCTGAGGTGGCTGGTGGTGCAGCGCTCCCCCACTCCAAGCCCCGGCGCTTCCTCCTCTCCCTCTCTCCCTCCCTTTCCCTCTCTCCTCATCTCCCTCTCTCCCCGTCTTCCAGAGACAGCGCTCCGCAGCCGTGCCTGTCGCCTTCGGGATTCCTCCTGCCCCTCCTGCCCTCCCCAGCCCAGCCGCAGAGGGGCTGGAAGAGTGGGTGAAGTTGCTCCAACCCCCCCATCCCCTTCTTCCTTCTCCTCCTCCTCTCTCCCAGGAAAGGTAAGAAAAGCAGTGGCTACTCTCCAGTTGCTCCTCACCTTTTTAGCTCCGCAGGGGTGGGTGTGAGGGGTGTGTGTGTGTGTGTCACTTCCCAAGGCTGTGCAGGATCCCAGCACAAAGCTGCTCACTGAAGAGATCCCTGTCATAATATTTGTGCAGGCACAAGCCCACACTTTGCAAGCTGCTGCTTCCCAGCCTTGCTTTTTCCCAGCTGGATGGTGAGTCCTGGAACATCCCATCCCTCCCCAAAAATTGTACAGACATTAGTAGTGACTGTGTCCGTCTCTGTGCAGGGATGGATGGGGGGATGATGCTGGGGGTGGTGGGCTGTTGCTGTCCTGGGCAGCCAAGTGGGATTACTCATCTGTGGACACACTGTTTGGGGCAGGAGGAGTGACCTTGGCAGGGTGAGGGGGGCTGATCCCCCCTGGTAGGGGTCAAAACACTGAGACCTGGCTGGAATCCACCACACTGGCTGGGCCAGGGCAGGACAGGGGTGGATGGAGAAGGGCTGTGCTGCTCCTGGGGGCCCTGTGTGTCTCCTTGGATTTGGATGCACCCCAAGCAGGAAGCAGACTGCCTGGTGGGTTTAGCCCAGCTGAGGGGTGTCTGGGCCAACACCCCTGCTCTGGCTCAGCCCAGGGATCTTCCCCCCAGCTGTGAGCCCAGCGACGTGGGGGTTAACTAACCCCTGTGTCAGAAATGTGTGATTAACAGCTCTAGGAAGGTGCTTGAGTCATGAATCCAGGTCTGTGAGACCCAACTCTGGGGCCAGGCTGGTGGTCCAAGACACTTGCCAGGGGTAAAGCTGACAGTCCCCAAAATCTGTCTCTGCCAGGGCTGTCAGTCATGTCCCAGCCTGGCACTATGTCACCTCGGAAAGGGAGACCTGGTTGCTTCCAGGGGGCTCTGGCAGGAGAAGTTGCTTCCCAACCTTTCCCCAGTTTCCATATCTGAGGCCTCAGGGTGTCCTTGGGGTCAGCAATCTTTGTCACTGCTGTGGCAGTGGGGGGCCCATGTGGTCACCCTTTGGGGGCCTGCAGTGGCTGTTTTCCTGGTTTTCCATTAAGTGGGATATTCTGCTTGCAGTTCGAGGCAAGGGGAGGCTGGAGATGGGAGAACAGTTCCTGTAGCTTTTGCTGAAAGTGTCTCACAGGTCTGCCATGGTGGATCCATGGCTCTTCCAGATAGGACAGTGCTACTGGTGCTCTTTCAAACCCCATTTCCTCAGTTTTTCTAGAGATATTTTGGGGGTTGATCCCAGTTGCCTGGCCAGGTTTGAGCCTTGTGCTTTGGGAGAAAGCAGCTGGAGGGCTCCTGCATGTCTTAGTCATGACCTGCAGTAATGTGGGTCAGGGTGAAGTCAGGGGTCCCTCAGCAGCTCCCTGAGCCTTGCTGCCCCTGAAAACCGGGGAGAATTCCCAAGGGTGACTCTACTTGAGAGCCCCGAAAGTTTGGGAAGTGCAAGGTTTCTCCTGTCTTGAATTTGCAAACAGGGTCGAGTTTGTTTCCCCGTGCAGATGGCCCAGGAATGCTGATGGGAGGCTGTGGTGCAACAGGCATCCTCGGCCAGCTCTGCCCACCTGTACATCTCCACAGGACGCTCCGGCTGTCGTCATCCCGGCGAGCCACTGGATGTCAGTGTTGATTGAGACAGACGACGTGGAAGGAATATTTTACCCAGCTGCAGAAAACCAGGCATCCTCTGAGCAGTGGGGATGTGCCCCAGGTCTAGTTCGGACCTGGAGGCAAGATCTCCAAGGGAACTCGTTTGTGGCCGGTCAGGGGTTACAGCAGGGCGAGGCAGTGATTCAGCTGCTCAAAAATGTGTCTGATGCAAGGTGTGACACCAGGGCTGGGCTTCACACAGGAGCCTTCCTGTCCTGGGGGGCAGAAGCAGCTGGACTGCCCCTGATTTCTACCCTTCAGGCAGCAGGGCTGGGTGGAGCTGTGTCGGGTTTTATCCCAGCTCCTGCTTTGACTCTCTGTACCCTGTTGTTGGCTGCGGATGCCACAGATCCTGTGATGCGGTACAGCTGGGACCCCAACCCACTCCTGGGTGTCGGGTCCTGCCAGAAGCCAGGCTGTGTGCTCACAGTTTTGCTCTATTTTCCTTTTCAGTGCATGAAAATACACCTCAGAGGAGCATTACTCTGCCCCTGTCTTTACTCCACGTGCTCAGACAGATTTTTTGAGGGCACATCAGCACTTAGAGACACAGATGGACACCCCGGAAGCTCCAAGCAGTGCTTCAGGCACCACCCCCATTTTCAGGCACATAAACACCTTTTCCCATCCCATAAAATCCAGCCCCAACCTCTCGGGAGTGCTGGGACAGACACCTGCAGCCCTGTGCAGGGCCTGGAGCCTGTGCTCTGGCTTGCAGCCCTGCGCTCCCTGTGTGTAACAGCAGGGATGTCGCAGCAGCATCAGCACCTTCCCTGTCAGTCAGGCACAGGATTTGGCCGAGGGTATTGCCTGGAGTGGGATGATCACATTTCCATGTCTCCCTCCCCTCTGTGGCCAGGAAGAGCAGTAGGTTGTCATGGAAAGGATGCTTACAAAGGAAGGGGGAAAAAAAGATCGATCCAGTAGCAGCCTGGTGTGCCAGGTCCAGAGCGCAGCTGGCCAAGGGACAATATCTGTCCCCAGCGTTGAGGTGCTCCCTAGTTTGATGGGATTATAGGTGTATTTTGAGGGCTGAGGTGTATTTTGAGGACTGATTAACCTTCAGTGTTTTCCCTTTTTCCTGAGATGCCAGGTGCAGTGTGAGGTCAAGAGGCACCTGGCCAGGTCTGTGGGATGGCCCCACACTTGCTGTGTGTGGGAGGCGGGACACATTTGGTGGCAGTGAGGGGACACGCTGAGCTCTGGGTGTGTCTAGGGGTACCCTGTGCAGCATTAAGCTGTTGGTAATTTTTTGGGGATGCAGGGTCCTGCCAGGTCCTGAGAGTCCAGGCCCTGTGGCCTGAATGGAGACTGAGTGCACATCCCAGAGCAGCAAAGGCGGGATGGGGAGCAGGAAAGGCGCCAGTGCTGAGTTCCTGCACAGGGGAGAGATTCCAGCCTTCCCACTGCTCTCCCTCACTCCAGCCTTTCCGCTGCTCTCCCTTTCCATGCTGCAGTCACTTGATGGCGTTGGTGACACAAGCTGCGTGGAGCAGCCCCATGGCTCTGCTGGCAGCATCCCCTTTCAAAGGGTTTTTGCCGGGAAGAGCCCTCTGAGCCCTCCCTGTCCTTGTGGGGCCGATTTTTTGGCTGGCACAGCAGTGTGGGCTGGTGCCAGGCTCCTCTGAGCCACCTCGGAGCTGCAGGAGAGGTGCAACTTTCCTGTCTGGATTAAACAGGACATGGCACAGGGCTCTGCATCTCAGCAAGGATCCCTTAGTGCTTGTCCTGGCCCAGGTGATGCAGAAATCCCTGCTGGCAGAGTGATTCCCATGGGAGCTACGTCCCTAATCTTCCATGGGTGCAGGAGATGTGAGGGGCTTGGATCTCACCCATGGGTCTGTACTAAGTCCCCAATTCCAAGCTGAAGTCACGGTCCTGGAGCCCAGATTCACCCCTCTGGCATTTCTGTAATGAATTCCTGTTGTGCCAAGCTGTTAGGTTTAAGGTAAAATCATTCTCCCTCCTTCCTCCCCCACCTGGCATTTAATCACTTCCCAATACCTTGATGGCCTCTGCCACATATTGAAGTGAGGGGAGCTTCATTATCTCTCCCTGTGGCAGGTGAACTCTTACCAGCTCCTGACTTCCCAGGCCCTGTTGGCACGGCTTGGAGCATCCCGGTGTGGGATGGCCTCCCCTGGCTCAGGTGGGACTCCCATTCATCTCCTGACTGTGGGAGCTGCATCCCCATGGATGCATCCCCCACCTCCCTGGGCAGCTCCTGGCATGAGCAGCATTTATGCTGGAAGAAGGGGTGGATTAAATCGGGAATTTGAGGTTTTTGGCCGGGATTCAGGGGCGTGCCTTGGGATTACTGCCCTCCATCATCATCTTCACTACTGTTTCCTGTGCTCAGTTTCCCTGGCTGCTCTCCCCCATTCTGGACAGCCCTATTTGCTCTCCCTGGCTCTCCCTTTTTCCTTTATGAACGTCGTTTCCCTGCCCGAGCACTCATCCGGCTCGTGGCCTTGATGTCTTCTGTGGCATTTGCATATAAAGGTGAGTTTTAATAACGCAGGAATGAGAAACTGATGTATTTCAGTGCTGCTGGCTTCTCCTGGGCCTCGTAAATCACTGCATAAAGCATTGCAGAGCCAGCCAGGGAGAACTGCTGCCTAGCAACTTCTCCCGGTTCCCCGAGGGATCGGGATGGGGCCCTAAAATCCACCTGAAAGGTCTTCTTTAAAACCCTGAGGCCTGGGGGAAAGGAGTTGAAATGGAGGAAAATCTGCTTAGGGAAAAGAGTTGGAATGTAATTGGCATAAGGAGTCACTTTGCATCTGAATGTGTCGGCTGAGCACAGAGAGGGATGAGTCAGCCTGTGCAGGAAGGATCTGGAGATGCAGGACAGCAGAGCAATGGCACCTCCCTGTAATCAGCAAGGATGAGGACGGGCAAGGGCATGGGAGGGCAGGAGCATGTATGGCTCTGCCTGCCTACTCTTCCTTTCCCAGGAGAAAGCAAAACTCTCATGATCATAGTCTTATCTTGGAGAAAGTTGTTGGTTTGAAGGATAATGAGGAGAAAGAGGGACAGAAAAAGACGTTAACCTGTTCTGCTCAGACTCCAGCAGTGTGGGAGGTGGGGACTATGGACCTCCAGGGCTGTCTGTCCCCAGCCAGGGAGGTTTCATCTGAACCTCCTCCCTTGTGCCAATGGAGATTTGGAGCAAGGGTTTGCTTTGTGTCTTCCCATCGGGGTCTTGCTCCATCCCCATCACTGCAGTCCCAGGTCTCATCCTGTCCCAGGTCACTCACCTTTCTGTCCTCAGGGCTTCAGAATGAGGTGGCAGAGCCATGCAAACATTTTGGTCACTCGGGGCTCCACATCCATTCTCACCTTTCTCTCTCCAGCTCCCCACTGTCACCCAGAGACCCCCAGGAAGATGCCAGGGCTGATTAACCGGGTGACCCTCTCCCGGCTGCCCCTCATTGCGTCCGAGGTGACATCCTGCGTCAGTGGCTATGCCTTTGGGATGACAGCCCTGCTCACCTACCACAACCCAGACCCCCAGGCTTTGGAAGGCAAGTTTTAAGGAGTGAAGCTTGGAATGGAAAATTTAATATGGCAGTGCTGGGTTTCTGTGCATGCCTTCAACCTTTAGATGCTGGTGGGAAGCACAACCAAATGTATTGTGTCCAAGTCTACAACTTTTTAGGTGTGAAAAATCCCACAAGTGGGATTTTTTTCCCACTTAGGAAGTGCCAAGAGGGACCTGGCTGGTGGGTCCAGGGAAGAGGTGGGCGTTGCTGACACCCTTCCTGGTTGGCAGGTCTCTTTGTGTACCCCTTGGATGAGGGCACGACTGTCGTGGGATTCGAGGCAGCTGTGGCCCGGCACACTGTGACAGTGCAGATCAAAGACAAAGCCAAGATGGATGACACCTACTTCAACAGCTGCAGCCTCCCTGCTGGAAGAGATGGTGATGGAAGTGGTGAGGGGGTTGAGGGTGTTTTAGGGAGAAAAAGAGGGTGAAGGGGAGTGGAGAGGTGACGGGGGTGGCTGGCTTGTGTGTGCTGTGGCACCAAGGGGGCTCCTTTTGGGAGGCTGAGGGGTTGTGGTGCTCATGCCAAAAATGTCAATCTTATCCGTCTTGGAAAGCACTGCTGCTTCTGGGCAGGCAAAAGAGTGATGCAGAAGCTGGGGCTCTTTAGAGAAAGCTGATGTGTGCAGTGGTGGCGGCTTTGGGTGTTTGATCCAGGGCTGGGGGTTGTGGGAGGCCTGGAAAGGAGCATTTTCCATAGTTGCAATACCTGGCATGGTCCAATCTCTGTGCAGGAAGGATTATGATGGATGAGGACCTGGAGAAGATTGTTTTTGTGGCCAACCTGGGCATAATTCCTCCCCTGGAAAGTGTCTCCATCTTCATCAGCACCTCCTCTGAGCTGCAGACACTACCCAGCGGGGTGGTGAGGGTCCTTCTGCCAGCTGTGTGTGCCCCCAGGGTCCCCCAGCCCAGCCTGGAGAATGCCAGCAGCTTCTCCAGCTACCAGCTCCAAACGTACGGAAAACCATGGGGTGGGCTCTGTCCGGGATTGATCCTGGGGAATGCAGGGCTGAATGAGCAGGAGCTGCAGGAGGTTGGAGAGTGGCTGCAGGCTTTACCTCTGGCACATCTGCAGTTCCTGGGAGGATAGAACATGTTGACAGGGTTTATTTGGATTTATCTCACCAGCAGGGACAAGCACCCCTGTGGACTGGGGAGCCCAGAGCAAGGGAGCAGGTTCTGCCTGACTCAGCTGCTGGACAGTGAGGCCACCAACCCCTTTGAGTATGAATTCAGCTTCCACCTGGAGATCCGAGGGCCATGTTTGCTGGCAGGTAGGAGCACTGGGGCTGTCCTGCTGCACAAGGCTGATTTATCACCTCCCCAAGGCAATGTCCACACTCCTCCTCCTCAATATAAATCTGTGTTAGCAACTTAACTGTGCTGGGGTGGATTTACCAGTACAGGGTTGATGCTAATGTGGATTCCTGTCCTCTACCACCTTGTCATCCCTTCTCCCTGGTGTCCCCCCATCCTCAATCCCTACTGGCACCTTGGTTTCCCCGGGCAGGAGTTGAGAGCCCCACACACGAGATCCGAGCAGACGCCGACCCCTCGGCTCGCTCTGCCAAGAGCATCGTGATCACACTGGCCAACAAACACACCTTTGACAGACCCGTGGAGATCCTGATCCATCCAAGTGGTAGGTGGGCTCTGCTTCCCCTCTGCTGGTCTGGCCCCTTTCTGGGATCCTCATCTGTAGCTCTGGAGACAGCTGGATTAGTGCTGGTTTTGCAAATATTGTCAAGGTTAGGCTTCCCAGGGGTAATCCTGGCCCCTCTCAGGATTTTCTGAGCTCTCCAAGCTCACAGATACTGCTGTTTTCCCAACCAAGGGTGCCTGCACCTCTGCCAGACCCAAAGTGTAACCACAGCTGTTCTTCACACAATTCTCTGCATTTACAGAGCCCCACATGCCCCACGTCTTAATGGAAGAGGGTGACATGACCCCTGCAGAGTATGAACGACACCTGAAGGGGAAGAACGATTTCATTAAAGGCACTAAGAAAGACCCCAGTGCCAAGAAAAAGGTGAGAAACACAAGCTGCAGGAGTTAGCTGAGGCTTTCCATGGACTGGAGCTGAACTAGAAGATGATTCCATGTTTTGAGCCTCAGATATTACACTGTCCCAATGAGACCTGCAGCATCCTCCCTCAGAGAGGGGCTTGTGTGGAAGAAGAGGGGAAAATTCAGCAGCACTGCTGATAAACTGAGAGGGGAAGGAGCTCTGAGATGGTTATTGTGTGTATAATTAGTGCTAGTCTAGCATAGCATAATTAGAGAGGTACATTGTGATAGTATTAAGGGTATTATAATTATTGCAGTGACATAGAATAAAATATTCTTTTAATTGCTCGGTAAATGTTTACTGTTTCTGGGTAGCTGTCAGAGAGAAAGAAGTGATTTTTCTGGGAATAATGAGCTGAACTGAAGACAAGGTAGGAGAGACTTCTCTTTGTTCTGCTGAGCAGCAAAGAGAAAAATATCTGTGCTGGGATTTGTGCCTCGTCTTTCAGCAGTTCTGAAGGAATGAGTGACAGCCCAACTCTTTGCTGTGTCTGGGATCAGCGGAGAGGAGCAGACAGCTCAGAGCCCTCTGGATTTCCAGGGTGGGTGTGTTCCCTTAAGGGACAGGTTGTGCTTGTGTGGCCACAGCTGGGGCTGACAGTGTCAGCTCCTGTTTCAAACAGCCAGGGCTCTCCTGTGTGCCCAGGGATGCTCATTTCCCCCTAAACTCCTTCTCCACGTGTCTGATCCTGGGTCCCTCTTGGCAGACATCCCGGACCTGCTGCAGGGGTGCCTCCCGGTGCTGCTAAGATTTCTCCTTTCACCAGAGACTTGTCAACCCTCCTCTCCTCCCTTCCCTTTGCCCTCCGCTCTCTCTGGCAGGGACTCCGCAGGCGTCTCCTCTAATTGTGTTCAGCATGTGGCAGGTGCAACGAGATGAAACTCCCACGCTACGCCTCGGATGGCTCCCTAATTATTTCTGCACATTTAGCATGTCAAATTATCTAAGGGGGGATCATTCTGGAGACATTTCCCTGCAGGAAAGCCACCTGTGCCCCAAGAGGACTGGGAAACTACTGCAGGGAGCAGAGAAAATGCCTGTAATACCTGGGGTAGATGATGGGCCAGAATTGCTGCTGCTCAGAGCAGGACACTGGCCACTTCTTGATATAAATTAAATTAGCCCAGAAGTTTCAGCAGTAAATGCTAAGTAATTCTCCTCCCTCTGTTATGTAAAAGGCTTGGATGCTGTCAGCTGCAGGTTGGTGGGAATGGATGCACAGTGGAATCAACTTTCCTCGACAAAATCTGATTAGTTTACTGTAGTTGGATAATGGGTGAAGGGGAATGGAAGGGAGGTGAGGAGATGTTTTCTTTTCTGACCTGTAGTGGGTCCTCTGATGCTGTTTACTGAAGATTTGCCTGTAAAATTCCCTCCAGTCAGTGAGAAATCCCAAAATATGGGCTCATCCTGATCACGCTGGAAATTTATGTCATGGATACCCAAGAGCATTCAAGGGAGTTCTGTGGATAAGTCCAGGACCACAATTCAGTATTTGTACAGAGGCAGCAAGGAACACTCTAGTCTGGAATGCAATAAACTGGAAAAGTTGTTAAAGAAAATAATGACATATGGCTGGTGGGAAATGGAAATGGAAAAAGCCCTTTGATTTCTCAGTAGCTGATTAATTTATACCCCATAGCATAGAAGGGAAAGGCAAGAGGATGAGTGGGAGCTTGGCTTATTCCTGTGAGTGCGACCTGTCTTTCCGCTGGGTCAGAGAAGCAGCACTCAGGCAGAGGAGCTGAAAGCAGAACTTGTATGTGTGTGTTGAGCCACAGGGAGTTAGTGAGTTTTAGAAAACAAAGGTTGGTCTCAGCTCACAGACTGAGGAATGTGACTCATGGCTGGAGAAAACAAGCCCAGTTATGTGGGGTCTGGTTTACTCCCTGTGAAACCAACGAGAAAAGCAGCCAGAAAGAGGAGAAAAGAGGCAAACAAAGCCCCTGAGGATCGAGCTGCTGTTGATGAGTTGTTTCCACACTCAGACCCAGGGATGAAAGGCTGTGGCTGGGCTGATGCGGGGTCCTGGAGCTCCCTCCAAAGCAGCTGAGGCCATGAACCCATTACTGCTTGATACACATGTAACAGCACATTATAAACCCATCACAAGAAGTTTTTACTGGTTTTATTTTATCCCATTTGTAATGAATACTTGAAATAGAAGGAGAGAAAATGCAGAGAGCCGTTGGAGCTGTGTGCAGTGCAGAGATCATGCAGGTTCCTATCGAGCCATGGCTGGAGCAGATGGTTCAGTTTTCCAAAGCCTTTCAGTCCCTACAAAGAAAAGTGATAAAAGAAATGGGCAGAAAAAGCAGCTAACCAGAGGTGGCAGGAATGAATTGGAGTGCTGAATGCATCAGATCAAGGGCTGCATCTCACACTTCATTATTGAGTGACCATGGAGAAAACCTCTGGTGTGCCTCGGTGGGATGCTAAGCTGTGCTAATGAACCAGGTTTTTGGTAAGGATCTAATGAAATGTTTGGAGAATCAGATTTGCAACGTGCTGAGTAGAGTGAGGTCTTTGATTTATTCTTCAGGCTTTTATCTGAGTGTGCAGTTGCTCCATATAATCCCAGAATGATTTGTTGGAGAGGACCTTAAAGATTATCTTGTCCCACGCCTCCCGTGGGCAGGGACACCTTTCACTATCCCAGCTTGCTCCCAGCCCTGTCCAGCCTGGCCTTGGGCACTTGCAGGGATGGTGAATACTGTGGGTATGGACAGAACAGGACACCTGGACATTGGCCCACCCTGGTGTTGTAACCTCTGAACAAGGAGATTGTGGCCCACAAAAGGCCATGCACTCGCATTTTGAGCCATGCTCTGATTCCCCTCGAATTGAAATGGGGTGGAGAAATCAACCTCTCAAAACCAACCTCTCGAGCTCTCTCCTGCTTTCTTTCAGATGGAAATCATCAGGAAGCGGCTGAACAAGGACATCCCCCACCACCCTGTCATCATGCTCAACTTCTGCCCTGACTTGAGGACTGTGCAGCCAGGCCTCCGGAAAGCCCAGGGAGAGTTCATCTTCCTGGTAGACCGCAGTAGGAGCATGAGTGGTGTGAACATCAGCCGTGTCAAGGTACCTGCAGGAGGGGAAACACCTGCCTGTCAACAGGGATGAATGAGAGCAGTGATGGTGCTGAAAGCATAAGTGTTCATTATCAGGGGATGGGGGGTAATTATAGGCTGTATTTTTGTCATCTCAACTATGGCACTCATTTGGTACTTGCAACAAAGGTGACTCTCCCCTGTTCTCTTCTGCTTCTTCCTGTCAGCACATAAAATGCAAAATTGTTTTCTTTCCCTCTCTTGCTGGCATGTTTTGTGCATCCCTTTTCCAGTTCTCCCTGTCTCCAGGAGGGTTTTGGGTGATGGCTGCCTAGGAGGAAACCTCCAGGGAGCTCCAAGGAGAGGTGCTGACTATGCATTAGGAGAGGTTTTGCTGATGGGCATCTCTGTGAACCCACAGAAATTATTTAAATATTAGTCATCCCTTTTACAAACACAAATGAACACCAGCAGCCTGGTGGATAGTTATGGGAGTTCTGTTGAGACCTCAGGATAAAAAATAGGTATTATAAAATATTATTATACAATACCCTACAGGGTATTCTGTAGGTCTGAGGTTCCCCTGTCAGATGTGCCTCTTACCCAGAGCCAGACTTGGTGCAGGACCCTGCACTTGGTCTGTTGAACCTCATGAGGTTCCCACAGACCCACTCCTGAACTTGTCCATCTTCAAGCACATCTCTTTTCCCATCTGTCTCTAGTTTCCATGGGAACTGCTGAGGAAGGACAGACACCTTCAGCAACAAGGACTGGGATGCTGGGGAGCCTGCAGATGGCTGCAGCACATCCCATGGAATAGGGAGGCTGTTCCCAAGGGGAACAGGATATCTCTGGGGTTGTACTCCCTTCCCCCGCATCTTTAGGAGTCTGGGAATATTGTCCCAGGGTAGGTTTTTGCTTTCCAACTCTCAGCATAGCTGGGTTTGGGCACAAGGCTCTGCAGCCTCTGTGGAGGCTGGATTGTCCCCTGGGGATGGAGACCTACAGGATCAGAGCCCTTCTCTGATTGGTCCTGAAATGGAAACCCCATCTCAGGAGGGCTGTAGAAACAGGAAGAAGGCTGTTCCCCTTCAGGAAAAAATATTTTGAGGGAGATTTTGGAGGAGATACCTGAAGGGAGAAACCCACTGTCCCTCTTTTGAGTGTCCCGTCCTTGTTTGTCACTCACAGACACCAAGGACCTCACTGCAGGAGCTGTTCTGAGAGGGTTCGGGTGGGTTTTGGTTGGTGGAACCTTCTGCATCATCCTTAGCTGGCTAGATGCATGGCATGACAGGTCTTGGAGCTGTGCAGCCTCAGGATGCACTCAGGAATGGGGTGGAAGGGCCCATGCGGAGCAGGAGGGCACCTGTCCAAAGCAGCTGGAGTGGAAAATTCAGGGATTTAAATTTCCTGCAGCCAGTTCCTTTCCCACCCTGATGCAGCCAGGGAGAAGAGCCAGGCTGTGATGGTGGTCGCTGGCAAAACTGCACTAATAACTGGGAATTGACTTTTCTAGAAGCAAACATCCCTCCTTATTGAGTTGCCATATAGCTATGGAGTGCAACAGGATCAAGATCAATATTTACCATAAGAAGCAATAAATCTTTCTACTTGCTGAAATAGCAAGCAGGCATCGCTTGCCCATTTTGGGAAGTGCTTTAAGAGAAATATTTGGAAATTTGTATTTTTTCCCTTGTAATGAGTTCCAAGATGGGATGTCAGCACTGAGATCTGGAAGAGCCAGCATCCCGGGAGCCATCTGGGAGCAGTGGTATAAATATATCCTTGTAGGTTTGAGATAACAGCTTGGATTCAAGTACTCCAGAGCCTGTTAAAGGGCAACACTGTTCTTGTACATTATTCCACTGATTTTCAGTGCTCCAGCTCTGTGTTTTTGCTGAGTATTACAGGCTTTAGGAGCTGGGTTGCCCTGGCACCACATCTGTGCTGGACCCAGGCAGCGAGTTTGCTACATCCCTCTGTGGTCTTTGCCACTGGTAGGACAACTCAGGGAGGCTATTCTTGCTCGTTTGACCTTGGCAGCACCTCCAGGGGCTGGCTAGAGGGTTTCTGCTGCCCTCGGCAGACTGGCAGGAGTCTGCCTTGATCAGCATTTAAATAGAACTGAGCTGCTCCTGAGCACTTTGCTTTACATTTTGCTTTAAATAAACACTTTGCTTGAAATGGGCCTCCTCTTCTGCCACATAATTGCTCCTACAAGTTCAAGAGCTCCTTAAACAGCTCTTGCCCAGTTGTTGTGATCACAAGCTCTGTCCTGGACTTGTCCACAATATCACTGTGACAATTCAAGTTGCTCTTGCCTTATGTAAAGCCCAGGAATAGGCATGTTAGATAACCACCTCTGGTAAAGAAAATAGCTTAAATCTGTTGTCTCTCAGTTATTTTAATTGAAGCCAGCTATGAATACAAGAGAATTGGGGATGGGGGAGGCTTTTCCTTTTGTGTAACTTTAAGCTGTTTGTTTATTTTCTGCAAGTTTAGGCATTGAGATGCATTGCGTGTCGCACTTCTCAATTTCACACTCTGCTTCTCACCCACCAGCTCTGTGCTGCAGCAGTGTGTTGCCAGCACAAATTGAATCCCTTAAAAACAAACAGAAAAAATTGTTCAGTTCTTTGTTGTCTCTTTTTTTCCAAAGACTCTCCATTTTCCTCACTGCTTCAGGTCCCAAATATCATCAAGGGACTTTGAAAAGAGTGGGGTCATATGGAGGCATGGGAAAGAAGCAGTTGGTTTGTTGTCAGGTGAAAGTGGGAATAAGATGGGATGGCTCTGGGCAGAGCTTTTACTGGTGAAGTTGGGGCAGCCAGGGAGGGTCCAAGTGTCCTGATGTCTGTTTGCTTTTCACCCCTCAGGATGCCCTGTTGGTCATTCTCAAGAGCCTGATGCCAGCATGTCTCTTCAATGTCATTGGCTTTGGATCCACCTTCAAGACCCTCTTTCCTGTCAGCCAGGCCTATTGTGAGGTGGGGGAACCCACAGTTCACAGAATCACAGACTGGTTTGTGTGGGGAGGGATCTTGCATGCCATGGGCAGGGACACCTTCCGCTATACCTGGGTGCTCCCAGCCCCATCCAACCTGGCCTTGGACACTTCCAGGGGTCCAGGGGCAGCCACAACTTCTCTGGGCAACTTGTGCCAGGGCCTCACCACCCTTATAGTAAATAATTAATACCAAGTCTAACCATGCCCTTTTTCAGCTTAAAGCTATTCCCCCTTGTCCTGTCACTCCAGGCCCTTGTCCAAAGTCCTTCTCCAGCTCTCTTGGAGCCCCTTTAGGCACTGGAAGGAGCTTTAAGGTCTCTCCAAACCCTTCCCTTCACCAGGATGAACAGCCTCAACTCCCTCAGCTCTCCTATGGCTCTCCTTGGTGCTCAGAGGGTGCTGGTGCTGACAATTCCACGTTCCTTTGGGCAGGAGAGCCTGCTCATCGCCTGCCAGAGCATCAGGAGGATCCAAGCTGATATGGGCAGCATCAACCTCTTATCCCCCCTGAAGTGGGTCATCCGCCAGCCCATGCACAGGGGCCACCCCCGGCTGCTCTTCCTGCTGACAGGCGGGGCCATCAGCAACACCGGGAAGGTTCTGGAGCTGCTGCGGGACCACTCCTGCTCCACCAGGTACGGACTCAACCCTGCAGGGCCAGAAAGCTGGCACAGGCTGGGATGTGCCTCCCCTTGAGCACAGCTCCATCTCACAGACGTCCCCACTTCAGAGACAGAGGCAGGAGGGATTGCTGCTATGAGCCTGGGAGAACCTCAAAGGGTTTGGAACGAATCCCAGAAGTTCAGATGCTTTTTAAACAATCAAAAGCAGGATAATTGAGCTGACAACTTCACAGCTCTCGGCTGATGCTTCCTGCTAGGAGAGATTGACACGCCAACAATCTTCCTTGCTTTTTTTTTTTTTTTTTTTTTTAAAGCACATCTGGGGCTGGCCCCAGCTGCTTCCAGGATGGGGCTGTGCAGAATTGAATATGCTGAAAGGGAGCAATGTAAAAAGCAGCTGATTTGTGCACAAACTCCCAGCCTGGCTCCCCAGCCCTGATCACAGGCTGTTCTGGTTTCTCCTCTGCCTCTTTAAGGGGCACAAAACATGAGAAAAATGTAAGAAATCCTGATTCCTCTTCCATTTCTCAGACTTCAGAATTATCAGGCAAGCTGCTCTCTGGGTTTGTAACTGCACAGAGGTCTGATTGCTTCCCAGTGTAGAGGGCATCCCACTATCCCACCCCTCGCTCTTGGAGAGCTGGAGGGGAGGGTTAAATGCAATCAGAGCTGGAGCGTGGTCTCTGATGACCCTGGAAGGAGAGTCCTGGGCATGGCCCATCTTAAAAGAAGATCAGAGCCTTATTTAGGAGGGGTGTGAGGCTGGCCTAAGATTAGCAGGCAGCTGAGGATTAAAACCCTCCATAGAAAAGCCCCTTGTGCAGATGCAGTTTGCTGCTGAAGGTGCTTTCTTTCTCAGCAATCCACTGCTCTGCCCAAATGCCATATCCCACCCATTCCCATCCTCCTGGCTTCCTGGCACATCCATCCCCACCTAGTACTGCCCTCCCTGCCTGGGCTCCAGCTCAACTTCCAGGCTTCAGCCCAAACCAAATCCTGTTTCACAGACCTGGGAGTCAAGGGGAGCAGCCTCACCTGGCTTGATCATCCTTCCCTGAGAAAATGTTTATTTTCATTGCAAGCAGAGATCATTACTGGATATTTAGTGCTATTGACCACAGCCAGCAGGGAAAAGAGTTGAACTGAGAGCAAAGCAGCTTGTTTGTGTTTGCAGAGGAGGGGAAGGCTTGAGGTCGTGCTGGGAACTCCTGAGTGTCACTGCTGAAGGCTGATATTTGGGGAAGGGGTTTGGGGTCTGCTGAGAGGAGGGGGCTGGCAGTTCAAAGAACCCCAGAATGGTTTGGATTGGAAGGGACCTTAAAGCCCATCTCATCCCACCCCACTGCCATGGGCAGGGATCCCTTCCACAGCCCAGAGTGCTCCAAACCCTGTCGAGCCTGCCCTTGGACACTTGCAGGGATCCAGGAGCAGCCACAGCTTTCCTGGGGAACCTGTGCTAGGGCCACCCTCGCAGGGAAGAATTTCTTCCCAATATCCAGTCTAGCCCTGCCCTTTTTCAGCTTAAAACCATTCTCCCTTGTCCTGTCACTCCATGACCATGTCCAAAGTCCTTCTCCAGCTTTCTTGGAGCTCCTTTAGGCACTGGGAGGTTCTCAACCTTCCTGCCACATACCTAAAAGAGGGCTGGTTTATTCTGCTGGACATAGCAGTGGGATAAAGCCAGAGGGAGTTTCTGCCTGAGGGAATGTGTGAGCTACATGGGGCTGGGGGGTGGCTTTTCCTTTGGATCCTGAGTCTCCCTGTCCCTTTGCAGGTGCTACAGCTTTGGCATCGGGCCAAATGCCTGCAGGAGGCTGGTTCGGGGTCTGGCTGCCGTGTCCAGGGGCGCCTCCGAGTTCCTGGCGGAGGGCGAGAGGCTGCAGCCCAAGGTACATCCCCACTCCCCGGGGCCCCCCCGTGGGGCTGTAAGGATGCTCTGGTTCAGCGAGGGGGAGGTCACGGCTCCCAGGGGGTTCATTCCCCATCCTGGCCCTGCCTTCCCAGCCCCACCCCCCTCAGCAGATGGGCGAGCGGGAGGGGATGAAAGAGCATCTCCACGTCCGGCCGCGTCGGAGGGAGCAGGAGGGTGGGTTCGCCTCCGCCTGGGGCTCGGGGGCCGCCATAGCCGCGGTGCTGCAGCTCTGCCTTTAAAGGCAGCTCTGCCTCACATACGGCGAGGGCAGTGGGACCGGCATCAAAGCAGCCAATTAGTTTTGAAGTCGGGCTCAGCCCTGGCGTTGCTCAGGCGAGGAGGACTCGGGGTTGGAGCGAGAGGAATGCGCTGCGATGGCTTTGCTTATTAAGCTGACTTTAAAGCCTCTCCATTTCCTCTCTCCCCATGAAGAGTAAAACCGTGTGCTCGAGATCTGGCGTAGGGATGGCTCTGTCCCCTGGTGAATGCAGAGTCCAGCCTGTCACCTGCTGCTTGACTAAACCCAGAGAGAATTGGGTCTTTAGCTCTTAAATATCTCCAAAAAGCCAGCTCCTACCTTCTTGATCTCTCGAGGAGTTCAGCAACTCCACCCTCTGCAGGAACCTGGAGCACGCAAAAACTTCTCTAAGACAGAATGGCATCAACATTTCTGATGTAAATTAAAAGCAAAGACAGTGAAGAGAGAGGTGTTTAATAAGAGCTATTAATAAGAGCTTTGCAGGCTGTTCAGCTTGGTGCCTTCAGCAGTCTGAGGCGTCAATTAATGGCCTTATAAAACACAGCCTGGTGTGTCTTCCCAAGCCTGTAAAAAAGCAGGGAACAATAGGGAATATTTGCACTTTTCTGTCTCTAAATCTGGTGTTCAGTTCCCTTGGCGTGCAGGGAAGCTCATGTAGATGGCTCCCTGGGAGATTTGTCCATGAGGTATTCATGAATATTGGTCTTCTCCACGTGTGTAACTGGCAGAGCATTGCTGATCTCTGGCAGTGGCTTGTGCCAGCAATGAGCTGTTCCAAAAATATCAGTGTGTGAGTGCTGGGCTCAGGACAAGGGCTGGGGCTGGGGCTCAGACCACTGAAGGCTGACAGCATTTCCTGGGTGCTAGAGGGGAGGGGAGCAAGGGATGCTGCCTCACATCAGAGAAAGATCCCTCAGGCCAATAGCTCCCACCTTGCTCTAGGCTGGCAGCGTGCGTGAGATCAGCCCTGTGCTTTGTCACTATCTGCTCATGGTAAAAAATCATGGAATCATGGAGTCATTTAGGTTGGAAAAGACCAAGCATTAACCCAGCTCTGTCAAGTATAACTGTGCCAAGGAGGTGAGGGTGCTGGGATGGATGTCAGAGTAGACTAAGAGGAAGCAGACTGTCAGGAGAGGGTAGGAATCAGCTGATGGGATTGTTTGAGGGAATGTTCCCCTTCCCTGCGGCACATGGCACGTGGCTCACACATGGCTCACACCATGTCCGACTGGACACCATATCCAGTGTTGAACCTCTTCCCCCTGCCCTTTGCAGATGATCAGGTCGCTGAAGAAGGCGATGGCACCGGTCCTGAGCGACGTGTCCGTGGAGTGGGTCTTTCCTGAGAGCACTGAGGTCTTGGTGTCCCCTGTCAGCAGCAGCTGCCTGTTCCCTGGTGACCGCCTGGTCAGCTACGGCGTCATCTGCGACACCTCCCCATACCTCTCCACCCCCAGATCTGTGAGTCTGTGGGGCTGTCCCAGGAGTGGGGGGTGTTGGGGTGTACGCAAGAGTCTTGGCTCTGTGCACGGTCAGGGGGTGTCTCCTGCTTCCCAGCTGTGCCCTTGAAGGAGATGATGGGCGGGACTTTGGGGGGCAGTAGTGGCTAAGGATGCTGGTGCAGCCTGTCTCAGCTGGGAGCCAGTGGACGGACACGGTGGTGGGACCTGTTCCCTCTCTGTGCTTCCCCCCAGGACAAGAGGCGGCAGTACAGCATGATGCATTCCCAGGAGTCGGGCAGCTCTGTTTTCTTTCACTCCCAGGAGGAGGGAGCAGGCTTGGAGAGCTGGAACCATTCCAGAGACTCAGAGGGGTCGTGCCCCGCCGAGCGCTCCCCCGAGCACCTGGGCGTGGGCAGAGATCCTGGGGGAGAGTCGGACACGGACACGGGTCAGATTTTCCTCTGTACATGCTGGGGGGTGATGTCCCTGTCTCTCTAATCAAGCTCCTGTCACTGCTCCCCCTTTTTTTTTTTTTTGCCTGATTTATACATATCTTCAGCTGCAAAGAGCTGGAGGAGTTTGCAGGAGAGATGACAGATCTCCTGAGGCTTGAGCAAGTCTGTTTGGTTTGGATGTTATATCCAAACCTGTCAGGAAATCAAGGGAAGCCCTGGTGAGCTGGGTTCCTTGGAGATTTTCAAAGCAGCTTTAGCTTTGGCCACATAATTATTTACAAGCTTCCCAAGCAGTGTGAGGAGGAGTGGAGTGAGCAAATGGGTATCTCTGCTAGACCATCCCTGTACCTGCAAAGCAGCTTCCCAGTCAGGAGAAGGGGAGAATGGATCCAAAGCCATCTCTGCAGGGTGTCACTCGTCCCCACCATGGCCTGGCTGGGTGTTTGTTTCAGTAGCATGTGGCATAAAGCAGCTGGTTGCACCCTGGAGCTGGGGAAACCTCTGTTACTCATGGGATGTTCTTCCCTTTTATTCCAAGAGGATCTGTACTGTGCATCCCCTCAAACTTGTCAAAAGCAATGAGAAATCATGTCTTTCCAAGGCAAATTTTAGTCTTGCTCTGACAGGAGCGTGTCTGCACTAATTAAATTTCATTAGTAAACCCTTTGTCTTCTCCAGGGAGGCTTGGGGAAATGCAGTCAGGCTTTTTTTGGCTGAAAACTCCTCAGACAAAACCTTCCCAACCTGCTCTCCTGACATACACAGGAATTTTGTGTTTCTATTTCCTTTTGAGGTTTTGTTGCTTTGCTTAAAACTTTGCAGGGCTGAGTGTGGCCCCCTGAGCTTTGGCAGGACCTTGGCGAGAGCTCCCTGCCTCCCACTGTGAGCCAGGGGGGTGGTGCTGGCTGATCCCACTCCAGAGTGGAGCTGATCCTCTCTCCCACCATGCAGGAATGGACGTGAAGGCTCTGTCCAGGAGACGGGCGTACAGCACCACCCAAATCTCCGACCACGAGCCTCGCAGGAAAGTGCCCACAGCCAGCGATCCTGGCACAGCCCTGGTGAAAAACCCCCTCCGGAAAACCCACCTGCAGGACCTGCAGCAGCTCAGCCCTGAGCCCTGGCAGGTGGATTTCCAGGTAGGTGATCCCCTGAGAGGCTTTGCCTGCAGGAAGCCAGCAAGGAGAAGGAGGAAAATATCAGGTGGATAAGAGCCTGAAGGAAAGGGCCTGACTCACGCTAGTCCTAAAATATTGATATAGATATAGGTAATAGATATAGGTCTGCAGCACATCACAAACACTGGGGAAACGAGCCAAGCAGGGAGCAGAGTGCCATCCTGATATCCCATAGCAGTCCCTCCCCATGGGAGCCTGCTTTTCCCCTGCTTCCCTTCCCCTTAACAGCCTGTGCTTCGCCTTGCTGCTCCTCTGGTCCTTCTTACCTCCCTACAATTCAGGATTCAAACCTCCCCATGGCTGTGGCACTTCTGTACCTGGCAGGGAAAAGGAATTCAGTGCCAAAGCAGATTCCCAGCTGGATCCATCGCCTTACACAGCATTGGGATGAGATGTGAACCTGTGTGATGATACATCTGCTGAACAGGGTTTTGTCCCCTATCTGCAGCAGGTGGTATTTGGGCAGATTTTTCAGCTGATCTTTGGGAAGGATGGGGATAGTTTTCTCTCATCCTTGGCATCGCCGGGATGCTCTGCTCTGCAATCAGCATCTGCAGGGCTGGGAGGACCAGCAGCACTTGCGTTCCCATGGAAACTCAGAGCGGGATGTCGGGGACTTTGATTTCCCCTCTGCTGTGGGTTAGAGATCACTGGGTGAGGAGTGGGAGGGGAGATGAAGGGGCAAAGGGGAAAGCAGGGCCAGGGCTCCAGAGGGAGGGATGAGACCCCTGCCCTCAGGCTACAGCAGGTGAGGGTGGTGAACAGCATCAGTGACCAAGAACAAGCAGGTTTTAGGGCTACTGGCAACATTCCCTGTATTGGGAAGGTCCCCAGAGCATCCTCCTGCCCTCGGTGTGTGGGCAGGGGTGGAACTGACTCCCTTCTGGAGGGCAGTAAATGGTTAACAGCATGCAGCCTGCTCTTAAATAAATGCAGCCTGGTTTTGCTATCCCTCCTGCTGCCAGGGCTCCCAGCAGCTCTCCCAGCTCCCAGTCCTGCTGCCAGGGCTTGACATTTTCAGGGGTGTGAAGCCAAGCCCTCAGCTTATCTCCATGCTTGCCATGCTGGGAAGGAAAGGTCAGCACCAGCCACGGGCAGCTTAAACCTCCAGCTCCATTCCCAGCTGGCTTCCTCTGGCTGGGAGGAGAGCTCGGGCAGGAGAAGGAGCAGGTTTGGAACAGAAAGGGTCTGGCAGGATGTGTCAATATTAGCTTGGTAGATCACGCCTGAAGCTGCCTGGCTCCCAGTTTTGCTGGTGGTGTCATAGAACAACAAAATTTAGGTGATGGTGGTGGAGGTCATATATGGCTGTCACTCAGAGAAAGTATCCTTCCATCCACCACATTCTACCACCTCCTTTCATTGCTGGTGATGTCTTAGGAGTATAGAGTCTGTCTGTTTTAGAGGGATCTTCCCACAGCCCTGGAGACAGGGATGAAACCCAGGCCTTGCAGAGGGGAGCATCTCTGTGGAATGTGGCACCAGAGGTGCTGGAGTGGGGGATTCATGTCTCCTGAAAGTGGAGAAACAGTCTCATAAAAAAAAAAAAAAAAAAAAAAAAAAGATAAAAAGATAAAAATTCCTTTCTCCCATCCCCTGCACCTCTCTCCTTTCGTTACTAAGCAACTGGTCCTTGATCTTTCTGTCTCTCTTCTTTTCTTTGGTTCCCAAGTGAAGTCATTAAAATGTCTGGAGGGATGAAACTCATATTTCACCTTCTGCGTGTCTGGGGAAGGAGCCCCTGGGGCCAGAGTCCCTTGGGGACACCCCAAGGTCTGGTGGAGGGCTTTGTCTAGGCACAGATCCCAGCCAGGAATGGGCAGAGGGAGGGACCTGTGTGATTGCATCCCTTGCAGAGGTCAGGCAGGGAGTAGAAGGGATCAGAGGGGACAGAGCAGGTCCATCATGGAGCAGACGGGATCAGAGGGGACAGAGCAGGTCTGTGTCATTGGCTGCAGCCAGATCCAGCCCTAACATCTGCTCTGCTCACAGCCCCTCCCAGCTGTCCCGCACAGCTCTGCCACCAGGATCCGTGGCACAGGCGCCCGGCGCCCGGCCCTGCTCCAGCACAGCTGTGTGTCCTTCTGCCACGACGCCACCCCCCCGGCACTGCCAGACGGGCTGCAGGAAGCCCCGGCAAGGGGCTTGGGAGCACTCGATGCCATCAGGAGCCTGTGCTCCTCATCAGACAGCCGGAGCGCTGGGGATCTGGGTAGGTGGGAGAGGGGGAGGCATGGCCAGCCTCACCTGTCCGTGCCGGGGTCTGGTGGCATTGCATTGCGCCCTGTGCCACCATGTGAAAATTGGGAAGGATTAATTATGGTTTTGTGGTGCCAGTGGGGAGTTCAGCTCCCAGGGAGGTGGTTAATGACCTGCCTCTCCCCTCTCTGCAGAGTCTGCCCAGCATCCATCCTTCACCTTTGAGACAGAGACCTCCTCTGACTGGGAGCCCCAGGACCTGGATATCGGCGCTGCCTGCAGCTCCCCGGGCTCCCCCAGGGCCCTCTGCAAGGCAGTGGTCAAGGGGCTGAGGAACAATGAGCCTGTGCAGTGGGAAGTCACGTTTGATATCCACCCTCTGTTCCGGGAGCGGGAGAGCCAGGAGGATGGTGACACAGACCTGTGGAGTGAGACCTTCCACCACCTGGCAGCCAAGTCACTCATCCAGGACTTGGAGCAGCTTGCCGAGAGGGAGTGTGAAATCGAGCATGGTAATGCACAGCTGTCTGCAGGCAGACCCTGCCTGACCTCGGCAAGGCTTTCCAGCAGTCTCAGCAGCCTCTGGAGTGAAAACAAAAGCTGCTGGTGGTGAAATATTAGAATGTCTCACACAACTCCCAAATAACAGCTCTCTTCAGCTCCCTTGTGCTCTTCTACTTCTGCAGCCTTGCCGCACGTGATTATTCCCGAGCTTATGTTCCTTTCCACTCCTCAGGAGAAGGGGTTGGGCAATGAGCAGGTTGATGATCCTTGAGGGTCCCTTCTGACTCAGTATGTTCCATGATTCTGTGATCCCTCTGCTTCATGCATGAGGTAACATGGTTATTTTTAAGGAGTTGGTCACTTGGAGCTGGGACGTGGCATCCAACTTCAGCAGCAGCCACACATCACTGCCCTAGGCCACACATGTCCCTGGACTGCATCAACCCTGTCCTCCATGAAGTGCATCTGGGCTTGTAAAGTAAGACCAGGGGTAGCAGTAGGCAGAGTTTAGAGAGGTAAAGGGATACAGCCCCTGCTGGGCATGGATCCCCCAGCATGGACCTGGATCTGGGAGCTGGGTGTGAGGGGTGGGGGAGCCCTTGGGGCCCGTGGACTCTGACCCCTCTGTCCCTCCCGTGGCAGGGTCTGGGCGACGGTTCCAGCTCAATGCTGTCCACACCAGCAAGGCCTGTAACATCATCAGCAAGTACACAGCCTTCGTGCCCGTGGACCTGAGCACCAGCTGCTACCTGCCCACCCTGGTCCAGTACACCCACACAGGTAACGTGGGGCTGGCACAGAGGTGGAACCTTGTCCTGGCAGGGAAGGTGTCCCTGGGAAACGTCTCTCAGGGCAATGAAGCCACAATGTGCTATGAAGCCACAGCACAATTTGGCACCAGACCCAAACCCAAGGCTGTGGCCAAGGTCTTGGTGGCACAAACCTCTTCCCGTGGCCGGGGAAAAGGTCTGCTCTGAAGTCTGCTCTGATTCTCTGGATGACCAGAGAATCACATAATGTTTTGGGTTGGAAGAGACCTTAAAGCTCATCCTATTCCACCCCCTGCCACCACCTCCACTATCCCAGGCTGCTCCAAGCTCTGTCCATCCTGGCCTTGGACACTTCAGGAAGGGAGCATCTCCAGCTTCTCTGGGCAACCTGTGCCAGGGCCTCACCATTCTCATATCAAATGTTTTCTCTCCAATAGCCCATCTAAACCTACTCTCTTCCAATTTGAAGCCATTCCCTCCTTGTCCTGTCACTCCAGTTCATGGCCAAGCTCATTCTGTGCTTTCATTGCCATTGTGTGTGTGCGCCAGTCCCTCTCTAACACTGGCCATTCTCTTCTCTCTTGTCAAGGAGCAACATCCAAGCAAGGCAACTGGAGGAAACAGAAGAGTTCAGGAAACAGAAGACATCGTGGCTGTTCCCCTGGGCGTCCTCAGTCAGCATGTGGCCAGAATGGAGACTATGGATTTAACAGCATGAGTACGGTTCCCTGGGTTTTTATCTCCTTCCTGGTGTTAGAGATCTCAGTGGTTTGGGACATCGTCTCTGGTCTTTTTAAATTCTGCCTTCCCCTTTGCATACAGTGCTCACCAGACAGGCTGGGGCTCATCTCCATGAATGGCGAGGAAGCTTCAATTTCTCCCAAACCCCTGAAATCGCGGGTTGTACTGCTGACAACGCTCGGAAGTTAATTGGCAGCCGTACCGCGGGTAACACGGAGGATGAAACGAGTGTAATTAGAGGCAGGGGGGATGTGAGACACTCACTTGTCACCAAATCCTTCACTAATGAGGACGACTTGGATTGGACCTTGTCTGGCACTGTCAGAGCTGGAGCTGAATTAACAGAGCCCCAAAGAGGCTCATTAACCCCATCGTGCCGTGGGAGGGAAGGTGCTGGTTTTGGCTGGGTGCTGTTGCTGATGTGGTTCCTCGGTTGCAGATGCTGAGGAGAGCAGCCCCTCACCCTCCAGCACCCTGTCCTCATCTGCCTGGGAGCACTGCCGTGTCCCTGAAGGTAGGGAAAGAACTGCTGGCACCTGGTGCAGCTCCATTGAGTCCGTGATTTGGGCTTTGGGGAATTTTATAAAAATGTATGACCTAAAACTAGGCTTGTGAGCACAGGGCCTGACTCCTTCTGAGGTGCAAAGAATGGAACCTGATGTGGCTTTTGGTATAAATCTCCCTCAGGTTAATTTTTAAGAGGTGTAGGAATTTTATTATCTGTATAGGAAAAATGAGGCAAGGGGAGAGGAAGAGTTTTGCCAAAGATTCAGCAGCCAAACAAGCCCATATCCCAGGATGTTGACTCTGCTCCCTTTTGCTCCCCTGTGGCACCTTGTAACCCCAGCACTGTGTTTCTCCCCAGGGCCTCTCCACAGCCTGTCTGCTTCCTCTGCACAAGCCCAAAAGTCCATCGAGAGGCTCTTTGCTGCTAGGTATGAGCCAGCTTGACCTTCCTCTGACCTCAGCAGGTGCCTTTCACTTGTGTGGGTCTGATGTGAACACAAGCCAGGGGGAGAGGAGGGACCCCCAAGGATAGCAGCTGGAGCTGGGACTAAGTGTGGTTGCCAGTGTCTGGGGAGCATGGGTGGTTTTGGAGGGGAGGGTGGGTGTCAGGATCAGCACAGAGGTCATGGACACCTTTTCATCCTTTCACAGGCTGACCCTCAATAAAACCATGCTGCTGGTTCGAGCTGCCAAAGGCTTCATGAGTAAATCCCCAAGCAAAGCCGGCTCTGAGGGTGACAATGAGAGCATGGACTACCTTCCCCTGGTGAGCAGCTCCTCCCTGGGTCTTGCTGGGGTTGTGTGGTCACTGCAGGGGAGCAGAGGAGGATCCCCCAAATCTTCCTCCTGCTGTCTCTGACAACTATGTCCAGTGACCTGCTCAGAGATGGCAAACTGTTTCATCCATACATGCCTTTTTCCTGAGCTAGCCACAAGTGGTTGCTGTGCCAGAGCTTCCCTTTGTGACCATCACCCCTTGCAGGTGTCCCTGCAGCTGGCCTGCGGTGCCTTCCTTCTGAATTCAGCCTTCTGCGACGCCGTCAACATCCCCATGGAGAAGCTGAAGTGGACATCACCCTTTGCCTGCCACCGCCTGTCCCTCAGCCCCTCTGGCTCCTACAGCACCAAGAGGAGCAGTCCCTCCTCGGAGCACAAAGTCCTGAACTGCACCCAGCAGCTGCTGGTCCCCAATGGGCAGGGGAAGGGCCCCACCACTGGAGACCTGGCTCGGGGAGCAGTGCTGGAGGACACCGGCCGCCTTCGGCACCTGTCGGGCAGCACGGCCGAGAGCATCTCCAGAGCCCTGAAAGCCGAGAAGGAGCTGTCCCCCCCGGCCATCACCATCCACAGCTTCTCCTCTCCCGCTGACAGCGGCCGGGGCTGGGACACCGACGGCTCTGAGCTCCAGGCTTTGCTCTTTGACGTGGAGCTGCAGCAGCAGACTGAGCCCGAGGGGATGCTGTGGGCCACGGCTGTGGCCCTGGCCTGGCTGGAGCACAGCTCAGCTTCCTACTTCATTGAGTGGGAGCTGGTGGCTGCCAAAGCCAGCCTGTGGCTGAGCGGGCAGGACTTCCCGGAGGGATCCAGCCTGGCCACGGTGAAAGCTGCAGCCCAGCAGCTCTTTGTGCTGCTCCGTCACTGGGATGAGAATCTGGAGTTCAACCTGCTGTGCTACAACCCAGGCAGTGTGTAAGAGGAGGAGGGGGGAGGCTTGGGCAGATCAGTGAGAGCACAGGAACAGGGATTTATCCTTAAGGAAATGCCTCCAAGGAGCTCAACTCCCCTGCTGCAGGGATGTATGTGTTTATTAGAGCAAACCCTGCAAACAGAGCAGCCTGGGCAAAATCCTGCACTCAGCAGTCAGGATTTTGCCCTGGAAGGGAACCTACCACTGCCTGAAGTAGATGCTTTTTATTTTCAACTAGATCAGTACTTCCAGCTACAGCAGTTCCCTCTGATCCTGGTTTCTTCTGGTCCAAGCCTGGTCTCCAGAGCAGATCTTGTGGTCTGCTCCACTTTCCCTGTCCTTACTTAGATGCCTCTTCCAGCTCTGAATCACTGCCAAACCCCTGCTGCAGCCCCTCAGCCCCAAATCCCTGCTTTCCTGAGGCTCCTGCCTGGCTCCTGCCATCTCAGGATGGCTTTCAGAGAAGGTAAAGGTCCGACAACATGCTCATCTCATGGATAAAAGGGAATCTGGGCTGGGAATGAGCATGTGAGAGCAGCCCCGCTGTCTCAGCCAGGAGGATGGAGCCCAGCCACACACAAGCAATCCAGGCCAGCTGGAGGCTGGGACCAAACCCCATCACATCCACACAGTGCTGGGCTCCCTCAGGCCCTCTGCAATCCCAGCAGGAGTTTGTGAGATCCCTTGCAGCCAATGTGTGCCTTTGGAGCTTCACAGGCAGAGCCAGGGTGCCCGGGATTGAAGTGCCTACAGAGGGAGTTGCGTGCCACTGTCTCCAGAGTGGCTGCAATGCCCCTGGAGCCTGTCTGGAACCCACTGCCTTTTGCTCCCTCCCTTGGCATGTAGCAGCCTTGCCTGGCCCAGCAGGCTTCTGTCTCGTGTCTGTTTGTGTAGGGGTGACACAGGAGGGAAACCAGTGCTAGGGACGATGAGCACCCTCCGATCTCTCTCTGGTGTCACCTCTCGAAGGTCCCCAGGACCATGCTCCTCCAGAGCATCCCTCTGGTCTCTTGCTCTCATTGTGGCCTCTCCGGGGTCCCCAGGATTATCCTTCTGGTCTCTGCTCTGGTTTCACCTCTCCCGGGTCTCCAGGAGCTTCCCTCTGGTCTCTGCTCTCAGTGTCAGCTCTCTGGGTTCCCCAGAACCCCGAGCACCTCTCCAGTGTCTGCTTTGATGTCACCTCTCTGAGGTCCCCAGTGTGGCAATGCTCAGTGGTGCTGCAGGTGCTGCAGGTTCACCGGCCGGGTGCCTCGGCACAGTCGTGTTCTCTGTTGTTGCAGAAGTGTTGTTGTCCCAGTAAATCACAGCCTGCTCTACTTCCCAGTGTGAGTCCTTTGTTTTGGGGTGGGTTCTTGGTGGGTTTCCCTGGGGCCACCCCAGCTGGCTGGAGCACTATGTAGCTGTTCAGTAAAATACCCCCCAAAAAAACCCGTGATGATTTAGTGTGTGAGTTTAGGTCTGGGTTTCAGAGGGGATAAGGAGCTTCCTTCTGGTTTTGGGGAGTTGTGTTTTGCAAACCCTGGATTGAACATTTGGTAAACTGATGCATCCAGGATTTAAAAAGCCTGGGGAGATTGGGCTTGATTATTCTCTGAGGCAGAGATGGAGCTGGAAAATCTGCTGTCTTTCTCTGCATAGTTTAACCTTTCACCTTGGTCAGTGCAAGGAAGTAGAAATCCTGCCTTCGTCCCACACCTTCCTTAATTAGTGTTGTAATTACAGGAATTGATAAAGCAGCCATTGTGTTTTCCAATCCAAAGGACATAGGATTCCTATGTCCAAGGACATAGGAGCTCTGCTATCCTTTGTTTTTCCCTTGGCAAGCAAGGACCCCCTCGGATGCCCTCCTGCTTTTGGTGACCTCTGTATCTATACATATATCACAAAAAAAAGGACACTTCTAGCCCCATTTCCTCCCTTTGGACTCCATCTCCGGAGATGGAGATCTCCCAAGAAGGAGGTTGGTGTCTCCAGCCCCAGCATCTCCAGAGGCCCCCTCAGATCACCCTCTTTGCATCCAAGGGGATTTTTCACCCCAGTAAATATTTTCCTTAAAGAAGGACGCTCCGGTGCTGTTGCCGGGGTGACCACAAGTGCCTTATTAAGAGAAATTAGTTTGAATACAGTTATCAACTGTGGCTTAATAACTAACCCCCTTGATGCTGTGTAAATAAATATTTGCATGCAGCGCCTGCACGGAGAGGAAGAGATCCTGGGCAGCCTCGTGCCAAGGGGCGTTTTGGGGAGAGAACTGGCCAAATTGGGGTTATGGCGAGACCCCGCGGAGACCCCTCCGTGTCCCCCCTGCCCCGTCACACCCGCGGTGGGGAGATTTTGCTGCCGAACTTCCCTCCTGCCGGGGCCGCGGCTCCTCCTCCGCAGGGGCTCATTAGCCGGGAACCGGAGGAGCCTTTTCGTGCTTTGAAGGGTTATGAAATCAGAGGGAGAGGGGGAGGACGGGAGAGCTTAAAAAAGAGCCCTCGTGTCCCCCCCCCGCCCCACAACCCAGCCGTCGCCTGCCGAAGGAAAAGGGCTGGCAGCCGTTCCAGCACAGATTGCGCCTCTGCCCCGTCCCCCCGCCAACCCGCCGCCGACGGGCGATGCCGCGGGGTGGAGAACTTCGCTAGAAAACGACATTTTTAACAGAATTTGCCATGTTTGGTGTGCGTGTGCCCCAGTGCTGTGAGGAGAATGGGGGGGCAGAGGCCACGCTGCAGCCGCAACCCCGCGGGAGAACCCGCTGCGATCCAGGGGCTGCTCCAGGTGCCTTTAGCTCCCGATCTCTCCAAATTGGTGCAACATCTACCTGCGATGCTGGGGAGGGGGTCTGAGCCCACCAAACCAAACCTTACCCCCGAAACCTGGACGGGGGAGCAGCGCGGGGCTGTCTTGTGTTAACTACAAAATAGTTTTGCTTCGGGCGTGTCTTTGGCTTTGATTTTCCCCATCCCAGGACCCCGGGCATGCCGGCGGGGGATGCAGCCAGTTGGTGCCGTGGGCTCCATCACTCCTGAAATAGAGCCCAGGGGCAGCTTTTGGGTGTCGGAGGCATCTGAGTGAAGTCATGTGGATGTTATGCAAGACTTGATGATAGGTTGTAAACAGCTATTAAAGTGATTGACAGGCCCAGGACGAAGTTTTGGGGGGGGGGGGGGGGGGAGAAGAAAGGGGAAAGATGAGTAATAATGATTAAAATAATTATCAAATCGAGACGTTCCTTGAATCAGGGGAAAGTTTTGTGAGGAGGGAGGAAGATGAAGAAATCACATTTGAGCGCTTCCCTGAGCTGGGGGTTGGGAGGATGGGGCAGATACCGAGCACATAAAGTTTGGAAAGGAGGGTTTTGCTTCTTCAAAACCAGCTAAAAAAGCAATTTCAGCAGAAATTTGGCAGATTTGGGTTCACTGAGTGCCACTGGGTGATGGCACCCCCAAAACCCAAGGGCTGAGCAACCCAAGGAGAGCAGCCCTGAGTTAATTAGGAGAAACAAGCAGATTATGGGGAAGACAGCTTCTATTTATATATAAATACTCCAGTAATCAGCAGTGAAGGGCAAGGGAAATCCAATAGAAATATGTGACTGTTTAAGAAGCTTTCTGAGCAAAACGTTACACAATCAGTTGCATTTGCCTGGGTCTCGCTCCAAGTCCCAAGAAATTAAGGGGAAAAAAGAGTGACCCTGAGCAGAAGGAAGGAGAGGGGATTTGTAGAAGCTTCTGCCCATCAGATAAGGGGGAGTCTTGGGAGCCTAAATGGGGATGTCAAGGGTGCTAGCAGCTTGCTTCGACCCCAAGCCCCCCAGCTTTGCCCCCAGAACCAGCAAGCTCCACACCTGACAGTGCTGGGGGTTAACAGGGAAGCACAGTTATGTACAGGTGAATTTCACTTGGAAAAAAGATGCCTGGAGCTTCGCTGTGTTCCCAGGGTGGTGCTGTCAGTGGGTGCTGACACGGAGCAGAAATAGCTGCCGGCCGCCCCACGATTTCACACATCGCCCTCGCTGCCTCCCGCAGCTCTGCTTCACCCCAGCACAACAGGGACTCCGGGGGGGCTTCGGGGGTGCCACTGCTGACAATCACCTTAACAATGGTTTTCAGTGGCAATCAGGTGGTTGGATGCTCACCTTGGGGCTTGGAGCTCCCTAAGCACCTGGGGTTTGTGTCCTTTTGTGTTGTTTCCCCGCCCAGGACAGCTGCACTGAGATTTTGGGATTTGTTATCCTGAAGGCAATATAAGGCCTGAGGCTGAGGTTTGGGGTGTCTCAGAGGGGGGATGGGTGCATAGCTGGGGTATCTGACCCTGCCAGTGAGCTGGTTGTCCCAGTGTTGTGCCTTTGGGGCAGCTGCTGTCCCCATAGAGTCATTCCCTATGTAAAGAAGGAAGATGGAAAATTTTCCCCTTGCCTGCAAGGAAGCAGCATCATTGCCCAAGGGTCACTGGTGAGTGTTTGCTTCAGCTCTGGGTGTGCCTGTGGCTTTGCAGTGTGGGTTTGTGGGGCTGTATTTAAATCAGGAGAATCAGCCCCTCTTGTGCAATAACCTTTTCTGGTTTTCTCTTTCTGTGCCACCGTAAAGTTACCTTTGCCATGGGAAGTTTGTGCTGGGCTGGGATGCACATGAGTCCTGCAGGTGCTTGTGCCCTCCATGTGCAGCCTCCTGGGGAGGTCCCCTTTAATTGTTGAAATAATTAAATCTCCTCAAGACACAGATATGATATTGCTTATACTTTAGAAGCAAAGCTAGAGGTCTGTGGGCATCTCTGCTCATTAAATTAGAGGATTTCTTAGCTTTTTGTTGTGGGTTTTAATCCTTTCTTTGCACTAGGCAGGAAAACAAGGAGCATGGGTAGTGAGAGCATGTGGGTTGTGGGATGGGGAGGAATTGAAGTCAAAACATCAGCCCCAGTGCAGCAGGCACTGCACCTAGGAATCCTGGAAAGGAAGCCTGTTAAGGGTGTAAATCCCCTGGGAAAGATGACTTGGTTGGCATTGCATGTTCTTAAATCCTCTCTGGCCACGTGCTCCTTGACAGCCATGGAGTTGAGCCAGATCCAAAGCACCACTGTTGGCAGAAATAACGTGGTTTTGGGGCATGAACAACGTGTTTTGGGGCATGAACAACGTGTTTTAGGGCATGAACAACATGTTTTGGGGCATGAAAAACGTGGTTTTGGGCATGAACAACATGTTTTACCGTGAGCTGCCCTGTGCCAAACTGCCGGGGGTTGGCCGAAGGCAGCCCTGGGTGCTGATGAGGTGCTGGTTTGAAGGCAGTGCTTGTTCCCCCCGAGAGCAGGACTGGGAGCCGAGGGCTGATGCTCACTTGTGGGTGTCCTGCTCCACAGAGGCTCCCTGGGAGCCCAAGCCCCTCAAGATGCTTCCCCAGCACCTGCTTGGTTAAAAGGCTTTAAAAAATGCTTTTCCCCTGGGACTAACCCCGTTTCCAGGCCTGGAAGTAGCAGCAGGCCAAGTATTGGATGCCACAGGGCTGGTGTGCAGGCTGCTCGCCAGCGTTGGGAGCTCTGGCAGCCCTTTCATGGCTGTTAAGGGTTGAATTCCTGCTGGTTTCAGTCTATCCACAAGGATGGTGGAGGGATGGGGTCAGTCTGCTGCAGGGAGTTGTGTCATCTCGTTTAGGAGTGGCTGCAGGATGCCCTGCTCCAGACCCACGGGACTCGCCTGTGGGATATCCTCAGACTCCGGCCATGGGATCCCATCCCAAGGCGTGGCTTCGGAGCCCTGGTTCCTGCTCACTTTTCCTCTCTCCTTGAGGCTGTACACGCTGCTGCTGCTTATGCAAGCGCTGGGAGCCTTGTGTAACAGTGCTGCGGGCAGGGCACGGCCGCGGGGGTGGGGGCGAGGGGGCCGTCGGCATCCGCACGCCTGGAGCATCCCTATCCAGGCCCTCCCTCCGGATCATTCCCCAGGTGTGCGTTTTCCCGGTGTTCAGGAGTGTCGCATGGATTCTCTGGGGTCTCGTGGCTGTTTGCTCCTGGCTAGAGCCAGGGAAGGGTGTAGCAGAGCTCCTGGCTTCCCAGCTGGGAATTAAACTGGGAATGCTGATAGCCCTGGAATGGGTTGGTTGACAGGGATCCGTGCCGAGCAGGGGCGGTGGGATGGGGGCAGCTCCCCAGTGTCCCTGAAATGGCTGTCCTGGAGGGTTTGTGCTGGGCCACAGCTCAGCCTCAGCCTCCCCTCACGTCTGAGGCACTGAGTTGCAAAGTGATTTTCTGTACCAAACCCTAATTTTGCTGCTCATGGGGTCCCCCCGAGCTCCCTCCTCATTCCTGCTTCCCAGCACCTGCTGCCGATCTGGGGCCGAACCTGTTGCTATGGAAACTGGTTATGGATGCTGAGGATGCTGCCAGGGTCTCATCCTGATGCTGCCTTTTGCCTTGCCTTACCCTGCGGCGCAGGGATGGTGCTCTAACCTGGGATCAGGCTGGGATCAACCCCACTCGGAGAATCCCAGCAGGTTAAACACTGTGGGGGGTTAAACCCAGCTGTAAATAACATAGGGGTGTTCCACCCCCGTGCATTTGTCCAGATCCAGTGGGAATAACCCAAGAGCAGCTTTCCTAAGGCACCTCCTCCAAAACCAGCCATCTCTTGCAGTTTTCCACCCCTCTGGGGATGTTGTAGGATGCTGTGGCTTAGGAAGGGCTGGGACTGGATTGCACCCAGGTGGGAACTGAGTCTCATCCCAGCTCCACCAGCACCCTCTGCCCTCCAGTGTGGTGTCACAGAATGAGGCTTCACCCCACCCTGGGCAGGCTCTGCTCTGTGTTGGCTTCCCTTGTCTGTGACCGATGGGAATTGGTGCTTCATGTTTAAAACGATGCTAAGCTGAGAAAATAGTAATTAATTAGAGCTAGTTGGAAAATCCCAAGTGCTTCCTTGATCTGGCATCAGCAAGAACCTCCTGTGTGTGTGTGTGTTTCCCCCTCCAAAAATCCATATTTTAAAAAACACTTAAAATACTTCAATGGTCCCCAGGCCTGGCTTTTGATGGATACTGGTGTGTCTAGCCCTTGTGGAACTACCAGGAATTAGGGGGGCTTGAAGGGGCTGCTGCAGGCTGAGCCCCACCACGTGTCTCTTAGTCACAGAGTATTTATTTCTATTTGAGCAGGTTTAGAGCAAAAATGGGAAACAGGAGTTGTGGGGGGGACACAAACAGGCTGCACCGGCTGCCCGGGCTGAGTCAGAGCTGGATCAGCCCCATCTCCACACCCGTGACTCACCGCCGGGTATTTCGGAGTGTTGTGTCACATGGCCTGTTTGGGGATTTATTTTTGTGGTTTGGTTATTTTCCTTTATTTTCTTTTATTCCCCCCACCCTGAGAAGGGGCTGATGCTTTGGGTTGTGCACACAAAGCTCCAGGGACTCTGAGATGTTCCCTCTTTGCTCCCCTTTGCCCTTGGGAAAGGGTGAGCAAGGTGGGATACCTGCAAAGGAAAGGGCTCGTGCGGGTGTCACATTTATCTCTGCAAAAATTATATATATACCATTGTATGTATTATATAATGCCATATATATTACATAATATTATATAGCATTATATAATGTAATACTATATATATTAATAATTGAGGTGGTGTAGCATGGAGGGGAGCCCAAATTCCTCTGGTTTTCTTCATATTCCTTCAGGTTCCTGGTGTTGCATTACCAACATGAATTTAACAGGGCAATTGCTATCACAGGCACATCCTGCTCAAACTCAGGGGAGGAATTGTCTTGGAAAAATCTGTGGCAGGGAATCTTCTTCCAAAGCCAGTGAGTCTGGGAACTGAGGCAGCCCTGAGAAGGCAGTGGCCATTCTCACCTGCTCACCGAGGGTCTGAAAATACCCAAATGTGAGGCAACACAGACATCCCAACCTCCCAAAAAATATGATCCCCTTCCCAAACACTGACTGTTTCTCTGGGAAGGCTTTGGTCAGGTTGCCAAGCCTGGTACTGTTCTCAGGTTTGGGTTTTATCTGAGCATCTGCTGCTGCATTTGGCTCCAGCTGGAAATTCTCTCATTTTTTGGGTGAGGTGTCTCCCACTTGTTATTGTCACGCAACAGTTTGACACCTGGAGCAGTGTGTAAATGAAGATGTCTGATGTTTCCCTCCTAAGTGGGAACGGCTATTTAGAATATCCTAGAAAATTTTAACTCCAGGCAAAATGAAAATGAGGAGCCTGGGGAGGCAGGCAGCTCCACTCCCAGGCTCCCCGAGGTGGCAGCAGCAGGGATCGAGGGATTTTCTTGCAGAATGTTCCCAAGGTAAGGAATGCCACATCATGGGAGCGTCTTCTTGACCCCTCCATAAAATTCCTGGTGAGCCCAGGAAGGCTGCTGCATGTGGGGCAGCATTTCCCTGTCCTCTGGAGATGTTTACCTTGGGGTAGGACACACAGAATTCCTGCCAGTGCTCAGTACAAGTCTGGGCAGCTCAGTGGTTTGACCAGATTTGGGAAAAGTGTCCCTGTTCCCTGTGGGGTCCTGGTGTGGGGATGCCCCTGGAGACATCAACAGAGCTCAGGGACAGCTCTTCCCTGCCCTGCCTTTCCCAGCTTTGCCGCCTCTGGTGACTTGCCCATTTTAGACTTTTGGGTGCCAATGTGTGTCCAGATGTCCTGCCTGAATAAATCACCGGGAGCACAGAGCCCCAGTGGCCTCTAGTGGCTGTGGGACAAAGATCTCAGGAAAGGGGGACCCACAGCCCCCCAAAGGCTTCCAAACAAGCAGCATTGGGGGTCCATCCCACCAGAAGCCACTCTTCCCATGGGGAGACCCAAAGACAAAGGTAAAGCCCCCAAAAAAGCTCCAAGGCCATGACTGATGGGGAAGCATCCAGCAGGATGGTGCTGCATCGCAAATCCCTCTTGGCCCCATTCCCTGGCAGGGATGGATGGAGAGATTTTGGTCAGCCATTGGGTTTTTCTCGTTCCTGTGTTAAAAAAGCAGGGAAAAAACCCTCCAAGTTTTTAAGGAAAGTAAAATTTCTTTCACATATTTTTCCATTTTTTCATTTTTCTAAAGCATATTTTCTGTCTAATGCCACAGTACAAAACATGAACCCCAGCGGTGAAAACAGTCAAGCCAACGGATCAAAAAGGGTTTGATTCCGTTAAAATGACTGGTTTTGTGTCTTCTCCACCAAAGGTCACTAAAGCTGCTTCCTTCTGAGTAATTGTGTTTTTTCAACAAGGGAAGAGGGAAGAACTGACCCATTTTATTCCCCAAACCCACAGCATTTGGGGGCAGGATGGAGCATCCCCTTCTGCAGCCCATGCTGTCCCTCCTCTCTCCCCCCCATGATAAATAAATTACTTTAGGAGTGCTGGCCTAGTTTAACATGCCCTAGTTTTGATGGAGGAGGGGAAAGAAAAAAAAAAAAAGAGAGAGAGACTATTTATTTTGGGCAGTTGCTTCATGGGCGTCCTTTTGGGAAGAGCTTCGGGGGACTCACCCGCTCCCCCTGCTCCGCTTTGCCCTGGCTGCAACACACTGCCCTCAATTTTGGTTTCTTTTTCTGAGTTACTGCTTAGGTGATGTGGAAATGAGTGGTGGAGACACTGATCCAGCCCCAAAATCGCTGTCCATTGCTCTGAGCCCCCCCAGGACTGGTGCCATGCCAGGGGGCTTCCAGGGGCTGATGCCTCGAAGCCTGCGGAACACGAGCAGCTTTAGAGGTGAAAGATACGCCCTGGTTCTGAGTGTAAGTGGTCAGGGTTGGCTTTGCTGAAGGAGCAACTGTGTCAGTACCTTCCCCCAACACCAAAACCCCTGGGAAAATGGGATTAAAGACTGTGTTTGGGCATGGCAGTGGGATTTCACAAGTGCTCTGGGTGTCGATGGGACCTTTGCACCTCGCTCGTCCCCCCTTCACCCTGCTCTTCCAAAGGTGCCAAGTTTCCTCCGATAAACAAACCTGCCAATGGCTCTTTTCTATACATTTTATTTTTTCCTCCCTTTTTTTTCCCACCCCTGCCAAAACAAGCAGCCCATATGGGCAGGGTTGGGTGGGGATTTTTGCAGTTTCCATGGGGATTTGGCTCTGGAGCTGCTGGGTGCTGGCTTCTGGGGTTTGGTTCAGCTTTTTTTTTCCCCTCTGATCCCTGTAACCGGAGCATGGTGATGGCACCAGGCTCCCTTCCCGGCTCCGGCATCTCCCAGCCAAGGTCACCGGGGAGACCGTAGGCAGCCGCCGCCTGCGTTGGGCCATCTGTTAAATAATGTATGCAATAAACTCCTGCCCCGGGGCCAGCTTAATCCTTAAATCCTCCTTCACAATACCATCTCCTGGCCGTGCGGGATGCCCGGCTCGGTCTCTTGGGCACATCTTTCCCCACCATTCCTCGTGAATCCCTCTCTCCTCGCCCCTCCATCCCGCATCCTCCCGTACGCGATCTCGCCGGGCTCTCCTGCTCCATTATTTATGTGCCGCGCATGAAAGATGCATATAAAAGAGCGGTTCATAATTTAGCAGAATCTCCTCTTCTTTCAGCCTCCCTTCCCCCTCTGGCTTCAGGCTTTCTCTGGATCATTACCGGCCTCTCCCGGGCATCCAGGTGGTTTTGGGGGGATCCCGGGGCTGTGCCTGTGCCCCATCCTCAGATCACCCATGGATGGGTCTGGGTTTCAGGGTGGTTTAAGTGCTCAGAGGTCTTTAGATGTATGGAATAAAGTGGTAAATTTGGTTTGGCAGACCCATAGATGAGGTTTTTACAAAAAAAAAAGGGGCTTTTTGGTGAACTTAATTACCCCAGTGCTGCATCCAGCCCATGGTTTTGTGTCTGACGAGCTCCCAGGCACTGTGTCCTTGGCACACGTGTGATGCTTGGCTCCTCTCTGGCTATGTCTGCTCTCCCAGAGCCCTGGGCTCACCCCCAGATGCTGACTGGGGCAAAACCCGTTAGTTTGGGAGAAAAAAACCTCCCTTCTGGGGGAGTTCTCGTGGTTTGGAGGTGCAGAAGGTTCCCCAGCATAGGAAATCCAGGGGCCAAAACTGTGTGTAATGTGTCCAACTCACACAGCCATGACCTCGCAGATGAACTTGCTGGGGAAAATTGGAAAATAATTCAGGATTTTTCAAGGGAGCAATTTAGCAAAGCTCCTCATCATATCCTGGATGTGGGAGAACCTGAGTGGATTAAAAATGGAGCAATAAGTAGCAAAGGTGGTGGGGATGAGAGCATTGTGCAACCTTCACACCCAGCTCCCTGTGCCACCCCAAATTAATCCATGTGCCCCCCAGGTCATCCTGTACAAATCCCAGCTCAGCAACATCCTGCTTTTATTGCAATATATGATTTTCTTTGCAATTAAATCCCAACCCAGGACCTGTTTCCCATCCGTGATTATATTGTTGCTCCCTGGGCACAAAGGTTGGCTCGTGCCCTCGGTGGCGTGGGCAGAAGGGATAATGGCCTTTTTTAACCCCAGGATTTGGGTTTTAGGGGGAAGGGAGGCAATACTCCCTTCCGCAAGGAAGGAAAACGCCCATTTTCCACAGCTTTTCCCATCAGAGAAGGGGAAGCCACCTTTAATTCCCCATTCCCAACAGCCACTCTCAGGACCCAATGTTAAATTTTTCCATTAAATTTGTGACCCTGAAGCATTTTCCCATCAAACAAAAAAAACCCACAAATAAATACTAATTACAATTAGTTATTCAGCATGAACAGGGGTCTGTGCTAGAGAGTGGGGAGGTTCTCCTTAGTTATTTTGGGATTTTTTGGGGGGACAGGGAGGGATGCTCATGCTGCTTGACCCTGGCAGCCCACGGGAAAACATGGCAGATCCGCATTTATTTTTTTTTTTCCGTTTTGTTTCATTTTCCTTTTTATTCGGACATTGCAGAAATAGCCCTGTGTAGTGGATAAAAGTGCAACATACACAATATTTAAGAAAAGGAGGAAAGAAAAACCTGCCTTGAGGTCTGTCAGTCAATTGCAAACAGAAACAAGAACCAAGCCCGGGCGCCAGAGGCGCTTTTTGTCCCCCCCACCCCCGCTTTTTTTTTTTCCCCTTTTGTTTTTATGCACGTCATGCAAAATAGTTAAAAAGAAAGATTAGAAAAGAGAAGTCAGAGAAAACCCCACGAGAGATCGACCGAGCCCTGGAAAGAGCAGAAAGCTCCGAGTGCTGCTCGTCTCGGGGAGGGAATCGCTGCCCTCCAGCATCTCCAAGTGTTTGGCACTCTTGTGATTACATTAAATAATTTCTTTTATATATATGTTTTAATACAGTCTATTAAATAGAGGAAACTGCCACAATATAAGGAAAAAAAAACCAAGATCACCCACACTACAGACTGCATGGTAGTTAGAAAAGCTGAGCATCCCCCCCACCCCCCCGTACATATAAAATCTGTCCCTTTGCTCACAGCAACCAAGAAGTACAAGCTTTAAAAAATAAACCAGCAATTCTTCCTTCTTGCCTTTCCTTTATAAAAGTTTTGGTTTTTCCCCTCAAGAACCTTAAAACGTGACTAAAATTAAATATATATATATATCTATTTTATATAATTTCCCAACATCCAAAGACATCAACATAAAAAAAAGAAACTCATACAGAAGGGGATAGCGTGGTACATCCAAGTGCACGGATTCATTTTTGCAAGATTAAATCATGTAAACAAGGTGCCCGCGGGGAACAACCCTGGCCGGAGGGAGCCTCCAGGGGCTGTTCCCCCCACTCCCCCCATCTCCCGCTGCCCCCTTTCCTCTTACCCCCCGATCTAGCGCGGCACAAGGTTCATCAGCCCGAGAAAAGCCATCCCGAGTAACTCAGAGCCGCGGCGTGACTCCTCCGTCCATCCCTCGGGGGTGGGGGGTTTGAAGCAGGTGACTCTTTTCCCGATTACATAGATATATTTTAATTTATGATCATTTTTGAATTCGTGGCTGGGCTCTGGCTCGCTCGCCGCCCTCCCCTCCGCGCGTCTCCGGAGGGCAGGACGAGCCGCGGTGCCGCGGGACCGCGGGCGGGCGCGGACGGCGCTCCCGGCGCTCGGCGGTCGCTGCGGTGTTGGGGGTTATTTTCTGCCGATCACCTGTGCCACTGTAAACCGACCCCACCCCGGGCCTCAGCCCAGCGTCCCCAGGGAGGCTTTAAACACCGGGAGGGGCCTTTTCGGAGAGGTTTTGCAGCACATCATCAATTCTATCATCTTCAATGACCACTAGAAAGCAGAAAGAAACAGAAGCACGATGAATTTTCTGCCGCCGTGCTCCCCCCGCCCAAGGTCACCCTGGGGGGGGTTGGAGGGTCCCACATTCCTGGAGCGGCTGCTGGCAAAGCTACACGGAGCCCGACACGCCGCAGGGTGCCTGGTGCACCGTGTCCCGTCCCCAGGGAGCGTCCCCAGTATCGCACGCCCCGGCACTGGTGCCTTGTCCCTGGAGACACACTTGGCAAAGGACACGTCCCCAGGGAAGGTCCCCTCACCTCTGTGCCCTGCAGATGATCTCCAGGGAATGTCCCCTGTCCCCGAGGAAGGTCCCTGCGGCCCTATACCCGGTGAAGTGCCCAGGGCACAATGTCCTGTCCCCAGGGAAGGTCCCGGCTACCCAACACCCCGCTGACAGTCCTTGGGACGTGATGCCTGACATCCTGCAGGGACTCTGGTGCATCGTGTCACGTCCCCGGGGACGCTTCCCGGTGCCCTGCATCCCCGAAAGGTGCTTGATGCCCCATCCCTGGGGAAGATCCACGGAACACGATGCCCAACATCCCTCAGGGAGCCCGGTGCACCATACCCTGTCCCTGAGGACGGTCCCCAGCGCCCTGCATCCCTGGAGAAGGTCCTCGGGACGCGATGCCTGACATCCTCAGGGAGCCCCGGTCATCATGCCCCGTCCCTGAGGATGGTCCCCGGTGTCCCGCATCCCCGGGGAAGGTCCCCGGTACGCGATGCCCAACACCCCGCGGGATACCCGCTGCATCCCGCCGCATCCCTGGGGCCGTGTCCCGCATCCCGGGCAGCTCCCGGTGTGCCCCGATCCCTCCGGCACCCACCTCTCTTGCTGCGGCCGATCTGTCCCAGCTTGGGCGGCCGCTTGCCCTGCCCGCCGGCCAGGAGCCCGTCGCCGCCGCGGAGGCGAACGGGGAAGGGCAGCTGCCCCACGGCCGCGTCCCCCGCCAGCTGCCCCTCGCCGTAGGGCGGCCCCTCCGACATGGGGGCGGCGGGGGGGGACCCGCCGCCGCCGCCGCCCCCCGACAGCCTCCCGGGGCGCGGGGCCCGCGGGCCCGGGGCAGCGGCGCAGCGGGCGCGGGGCAGCCGCCCCGTCACATCCCGGCCCGGCCGGCGCTGCTCGCGGCTCCGCGGCTGCGGCGGCGGCTCCGGCGGCGGCGGCGATAGAGGAGCGGGAGGCGGGACCGGGCGGGGCGGGGCGGGACCAGCTCGGCCCCCGGCACCGGCGGCGGCACCGCCCCGCGGGCTGATCCCGCACCCCGGGGATCCCCGGGACTGCCCCGCCGCTTGCCCCGCAGCGTCCCCGGGGAGCGCGGAACGTCCTCAAGGAGCCCGGGCCTGCCCCGCAGGCTCCCCGCGGAGCACGGAGCATCCTCAGGGTGTCCCACAGCATCCCCGGAGAACCCAGAGCTGCCTAGCAGACACCCTGCGGAGCCCGGAGCTGCCCCGCTTCATCCTCAGGATTCCCCAGCCTGCCCCTCAGCATCCCTGAAGAGTCTGGAGCTGCCCTGCAAGGATCCTCGGAGAGCTTAGGTGGCCCCACAGCACTTTTGGGGAGCCCAGAGCTGCCCCACAGCCACATCTGGGGAGCCTAGACTACCCCACAGACACATTTAGGGAGTTCAGAGTAGGCGCCCCTCAGCCACTCCTGGAACTAACCCCTCCACACCCCTGGGGAGCCCAGCACCAGGAACCCTGGGCACAGCCCCACGTGCCCCACAGAGCCCAGCAGAAATGAGACATCTGGGGGCCTCTGGCACTTTGTGAGGGGCTGCAGCGTGGGGGGACTGGGTGTGCTTGGCTGTGGGCCCCCACGAGCATTTCCTGGGGCACTGTAGGAGGACTTCTGAGTCACTGTGAGCTTTCCATGGGGTTTTCTATGCAGTCACTGCAACACCGTGGGTCATTGGGGTTACTGCCTGGCAAAGTGAGTGATGGGAAGGTTGGGGATAACATTTTGAGACAGACCACAGCTATGCTGGGGTGTTCAGGCTGTGAACACATCTGTGGTGCTTCTCCCACAAAGCGGAGCAGGAGGACAGTAGCAACAGCAGTAAAGAACCTGCAAGGCTGAGTTAGAGGATTTCCCTGGAATCCAGAGCCTGGCTCATTTTGGGGCCGAGCAGAAAGGAAGGACAGGGTGCCTGGTGGTACTAGGGCTGGGGTGCACTGTCCTGGGGCTGCTCCCATCTCCAAAGCCCTCGTTTGCTGAAATCCTCAGCCCCCAGAGCTGCACAAGCCCCTCTCCCCTGTACCCTGCCCGCCCCCGAGCTGTCAGCTCCTTACATAAGGTTGCGGCTACGCCCGAGATATCACAGGGAAAGCTTGGAAACAGGAGGCAAGGGGTAATGGGGAAGCACAGCCCCTCCAAGGTGTATTTTTAGGCTTTGCCTGATGCTCCATTCCTGGGCAAAACACCGATGCTAGAGGCCGTGTCCTGCACTGGTCTGAGGGGGATTGACCTCCCTGCTGTCCCCAGTGAGGGGGTGAGGCTTTTTGGGGTGGTCATTCCCCTGAAGAGGGGGGACACCTCTTCCAGCAGATGGGATTCTGTCGTTTCAATCTGTATGCTGGGTTTTGGGGCTGCAGTGTGGCTTCTTGAGCTGTGTTCAGCTGTTCCCTCTGGGATTGGTTTGCAGGCTGCCTCGCCCTGCAGGCAGCCACCGCCATCTACAGCTGGTGGGACGCGGCCCTTTCCTGGCACGGGAATAACCAGGGACCTGCTGCTCCTCAAAATCCAGCCGTGGATTTGTGCCTCACAGCCAGAATGGCCTTCGGACACTGCCCAGCTGCTCTGGTTAACGTTTAATGAGGAAACAACCCATCATTTTCACTGTGAATTCAGGGGTTTTTAAATGCCAGTCGACGGGAATGTTTCTTTTTAAATGTGCCTGGGGGATTTGGATGGCTCTGCCTGGAGTAGGGGTGCCCAGGGAATGCCTCAGTCCTGGGGTTTTCAGCTGCTCCTACTTGAGGCTCCCTCATCCCCCAGGAATGTTTATCTAATTGTCCTTCGAAGGAAATGTTAATTGCAGCAGCACTTTGGGTCCATTAACCCTCCTGGGTGCATATGGGATTTATGGCAAAATAGGAATGTCAGGGAAAGGAATTTTCCTTTTTTGTGTCAGTTTGGGGGTTTGGCACCACCTGTGTCATGAGGGGACAGCAGTGACTGTCATGTCCAGTGCATGGGGGGGACAGGTTCCCCCCCTCAGCCAACCTCCATCATGGCTTGGGATGGTCCAGGCTCACCATGTCCACCTCAGGGAGGACAAACCTCACCACTCTCATGGAAATAATCCAACAGACACACTTTTCATCCTATTTTATTACTTCACACCCCGTTTGCTATCCCAAGCCAAGCCAAGCCAAGCACAGCCATCAGCCACAGCATTCTCACATGCCCATCCTCACACCCTGGTGTGACAAAGCCATTTTGGGGGGATCACAGAATTACCTGTGTTCACACCCCCTGGTACGAGCTCTCTGACAGCCCCTCCTGCTTCATTAGGCCTTGCAGCTCTCTGGAAGCCTCACAGGAATTCTGCAGCCTCACAGAACCCTTAATACATTTTATTTCTGTTTTCCCCATGTTTTTATCAGCTGGGTAAGGGGCTGCAGGCTCTGTAACCATGACACAAACCCTGCGAGTCCAAACCTTAACAGAAGAGCTCCAAGCTGCATCTTCCCCCAAGCACCTCACCCTTTGCAAGGAATCAGCTCTCTCAAAAACATCTCCAGATTATGGTGTGAGCTCTGACCAGCTACAAAGTCACCTTTTCAGACTCAGCTCAGCCCTCCTGGTGAAGCACCCACTCCCTCAAGCTCCCTCCCCTTCCCCAAAACCCACCACCCAAGCAGCGAGGCGACCAAACCCCTTTGCCAGTGGCAGCTTTAAATCCAAAGTCTCCCCCCCGAGAACCACAAAACATTAACTGTTGTACAAGGGAACCATCCTGGTGATGCCCTGCCTGCAGATTGGGCATCTTTTGGGCTTGGGAAGAGCTTGGTAGCACTCGTGGCAGGAGCAGACGTGGCCACACTCCAGGAAAACGCAGGATTTGGTGCTGCTCAAGCAGACCACGCAGGCGTTTTTGAGGATCTCCCCCCCCTCGGTGTTCGTCAGGCGCTCCTGGGCCTGCCGGAACTCCTCCTGCATCTGCCGGAGGCGCTGCCGCTCCCGGTGGTGCCGGTACTGCTTCCGCAGGAGGAAGAACAGCACGGCACAGGTGGCAAAGCCGAAAACGACCGTCAGGAGTTTCCAAAACCGGACGCTGGACTCTTGTTTCTGCAGCAAGGACTCGAAATCCAGGGAGCTCAGGTAGTAGGGCATGCCCTGCTTTGGGGGCTGCAGCTTGATGGTGGCATTGTCCAGGACCAGCTCTCCCACCCCGGTCAGGGTCGTGCCCACCTTCAGCATCTGCTCCGTCTCCTGGATGCCCTTGGGACGCTCCCCGCTGATGTAGTGGCCGATGACGTCCGTGAAGGACTGCACAGAGGGGTGGAATTTCTCATACACCGTCTCCAGGCTGAGCTCGGCAGCGTCCAGAGGCTTCATCACCCGCACGGTGACGCCGGCGCCGTCCTCGGCAGGGACCAGGTCAAAGGGGGTGGTGTTGGTTCTCTGGTGGATGATCTTCTCGTAGTCGTTCCTGGGGAGGGAGGAGGGGGGGAAGAGAACTGACTGCCCCTGACGGGAAACACAGCCTGGGATGACCTGCTGGTTTTGGGGACTGCCAGATGGGACATGCCCTGAGTGGAGCTTCTTTGATGGGGGTTTCTGGAGAACACCTTTCCCCTTATAGCACTGTCCAGGTGTGCACGAGGCCACTCCACCCCCATCTCAGTGCTCCACAAGTAGTGGGGGCTTCCCCCATCCCTACCTACTTCCTCCTCACCTGCCTGTGGCATTCCCAGCTGTCACAAACCATACCGTGAGGGGAAGCACCATGTGTCACACACCCCAATTTGGTAAGTGTTATCAAATGCTTATCAAACAGCATCACTGGGCTCTGCTTCAGCAGCTCTGCGACCCCTGGGTGTGGGGATTGCCCAAATCCAATTAATTTCTGTTCTGCAAGTGGGTATTATTTGGAAACGCCATCCTCTGGTGGGGTAACAAGGTGGGGCTGATCACTGTTCAGCCTGTGTTGGGTTACTCGATGTGCTCTTCTCCTCCAGCCCCTCTGTGAAAGCCCTAAAATCAGCCAAACCCCCCGTTATGGCAGCTCTCACTGTGGGGGCTACTTTGGGACCCAGCTTTGAGGCACGTGGTCACTCTGGCCATGTCTGACGCCATTTCAGGGTGTCAGACCCCCCACGGGCACCACAGGTGTTTGAGGGTACCGGGCACATACCAGAGGTGGGTGGTTCTGTTCCACACCATCTTGTGCTCCTGCAGTGTCAGCCTCTGAACCACGCCCTTGCAGCTCTCCACAAACTGACTGCTCAGGGTGTCCTTCACCGACCGCACCACACCTGCAGCGGGAGCACAAGGGCCAGCTGAGGGCTCCTTAAAAAAACCCTGGCCACGGGCTGGGAGTGACAGGACCATGGGGAACGGCTTCAATGGGCTGCTAGGAAGAAATCCTTTGCTTCCTGGGAGGGTGAGGAAGCCCTGGCACAGGGTGCCCAGAGCAGCTGTGGCTGCCTCTGGATCCCTGAAAGTGTCCAAGGCCAGGCTGGATGGGGCTTGGAGCAACCTGGGACAGTGGAAGGTGTCCCTGCCCATGGCAGGGGGTAGGGCTGGATGAGCTTTGAGGTCTCTTTCAACCTTTAAGGCCTCTTTCATTCTAGAATTCTAAGATGGAGGCAAAAGGGCTGAGAGCCCATATTTTCTGCTGCCTGTGGCTGCTTGGCAGGGGGGGAAATGACCTGATGGGCACAGGAGGAGGAGCTGGGGATGAGATCCCCTGGTGAGGAGCAGCTGTGCGGCAGGATGTGCCCCCCACCCCCATTTTGGGTCCTGTTTGAAAGAAATGAGGGATTTGTCTTCACAAACAAACTGTGGGTCTGCTGGTAGATAAAGCTCGGTACTGAGAGATAAAGGAAACAATGGGAAGAACCATAAATGCCACAGGAATTCCACTGACTGACCCAAGGAAAAGGAAGGCGGGGGTGAGGTTATACATTAGAAGGGGGTGTCAGGTATCAGGCATTTCGGGAAGTCTGTACCTTTCAAGTGCCTCAGCCAATAGGGAAAGAGAGAGAGAAATGAGAATAAAAAGGAGGCTGCATCCTCTAGTAGTCTGAGAGACCCGATGGGAAATGCCCATGACCTCTCTCTTGATTCGAATAAAGTTACAGGACTCCACTGTCTCCTTTTTGGACATAAACCTCTGGTGTTTGTACACGACCCTACCTTCTATGACCGCATAGGGCACGCAGCGTCCGGGCGCCTCCAGCAGCAGGGCCCGCAGGTCCCCGTCCAGCCGGACCTTCCTGGCGCCCTGCGGGGAACAAACACAGGCCGCGGCTCAGCCGGCGCGACCAGGCCGCGGCTCGGGGCCCCGGGAATGCATTCCCCCGTCGCACCCCTCACACCCACCTCGAGGCCGCTGGCCACGCGAGCCTTCTGCCGGTAGATGGAGTAGAGCAGGGCGGTGATGGCGGTGCTGGCGGTCAAGAGCACGGCCTGTGCGGCCGAGGGCCGCCCGCCGCCCTCCATGGCCGCCAAGCCCGCCGTTACCACGGCAACCGCCCGCCGCGCCGGCGCGTGCGATGACGTCACGAGCGGCGCTCTGGCAGCCGCAGTGCCGCCATCGAGACGGGCGGGTCCGCCAAGGCCGGGGCTCCGCAGAGCCCTGCTGGGCTGCGGGGGTAACACAGGCTCTGTGGGTCACAGCCCAGCCCCACGGAGCCTTAGGGGGATAAATCCCATCCTTGGGAGTTTACGGGACAGGTCGCAGCCTCCCCACCCTTTTTAACCCCACCTCCACCCTGGGGTCTTGCAGGGGGACATCAAACTCCAGCCTCACCAGCTTCTGAGGGGGATTAGCCCAAATCCCAGCCATCCCTTAGGATCTTGGCAGCTGGCCCCAAATCCTAATGCCCCCGGTGCGTGGGGAGAGCATCCCCCGTACCCCCCCTACCACCTTGGGGATGGGGGGACAACCCAAATCTCGCTCTTCTGCTAAGTTTGCGGGGGCAGTCAGATCAAAGCCTGTCCCCCCGTGGCCGGGAGGGGATATCTCCCCGAATCCCAGCCCTACAGCCCCTTGGGGAAGGGGCTACAACCCCTCACTGGGCTGTGGGGCAGCAGCACCATGTGGCCCCCTCACTGCGAGGGCTCAGCCTCAAGACGCAGCCCCCAGCCCCACTTTGCAGAGTCCTTTTCCCACACCCCACAAAGGGCCATGGCAGGGTGGCGGGTCCCTGCTGGTGGGGACACAACCGCCCCCTCCCCCAACTCCCACCTCCCCCCCCAATTGCCTTACCATCGCTTATTCTGGGAAAGCAGCAAAAGGGGAAGAAAAAAAAATAGCAACTTTTTTGTAAATTATTGATCTTCAGGCCCTTGGTGCTAATTTGGAGTGGGGGGAGTGGTGCAGGCAAGTTCTGCTCTCCAGTGGGGTCCAAGGGGCCAAAAACCCATCACTGCTCCCCCGACGTGAGCGGCACAGCCGCCCCCCCCAGCTCTATATTTAAAAAATCAAGTTGCCATGACTACGCAGAGCCGCTCTCCCCCGCCCTTGGTGCTGCAGGAAAGCACTGTTTACCCCGCAGCCCCCCTCCTTGGCTTGCCTTTCGAGAGGCAAATGCAATACAAACCCCCCAAACTGCTTCAGAGCCGAGCTTAACTCTGTCGTCCGCCAAGGTCCGGGCAAGACACAGGCGCCATCACACCGCAGAAAACACACATTCATTTTATTATTATGGCCGCTGTAGAGGAGGCACGAGAGCAGGTTCATGTGCGGGGCCGGGCGGGGGTCCTTGGGGTCCAAGCCCACCCCCACCATGGGTCTTCCTGCAAACGGAGCCGCTGTCTTGTCCAGACTGATCCCCGAGGAGGGTCCAGCAGCGGCTCGGGGCGCAGGGAGGGCACCTCGTGCCCCGGGACCGCCAGCGCTCAGCACACGGCGGCCCGGGGCCCGCGCAGGCTGCATCCCCTCATGTCGCTGGCCAGCCGCAGCACGGCCGCTCGCTCGGGGTCCCCCAGGGGTGTCCCGGCGCCGAAGGCCTCCTCCTCCTCCTCCTCCAGGATGGAGCTGAGCCGAGGGGCGCAGCGGGCCCGCTCGGCCGGCGGGCGGTAGGGACACTTGGCGTTGAGCAGCCTGCGGAGGGGCATCAAGGGCACGATGGCGTCGCCCAGGAGCTGTTGCTGGACGTGGCGGAAATCGCTCTGTCTCTTGAGGCGCTTGAACTCGTTGAAGGCCGAGGCCGAGGTCTGGTAGAGGAGCAGGGCCATGGCGCGCGCCTTGTCGGCCTTGGAGACCAGCACGGCGTGGCAGCGCAGCACCACCGCCTTGTTCTTCACCTGGTGCCGGTACACCCAGGCGAACACCTTGGGGTGCCGGCGGTCGGCGGCGCAGTAGGTGATGCGGTGCAGCAGGTACGCGTGGCCCGGCCGGCGGGCCCCCTTCTCGCAGGGCGTCATGCGGATGCCATGAGGGCCCAGCGTCAGCGTCATCTTGGCCCCGCCGGCGCCTGCCTCGCTCTTGGCCCAGATCTTGCCCACCGCCTCCTCGGTGCAGCCCTCGCCCTTGGCGTGCAGGGTGACGGCGTTGCCCAGGTACCTCACCGTGTACGTCGGGTCCTCCTTGTTCAGCTCCACTTTCTGGCGCTTCCCGCGGAAGACGCTGCCCAGGCGCTCCAGCGGGCACTCGGGCAGCAGGTCCGGGCAGGAGCGGAGGAAGCCGGCCAGCAGCGCCGCGTAGCTCAGCCCCGGCCCCAGGCTCTTGCCTTTGCACTTACGTTCATTTTCCACCAGCACGAACTTGCTCCGGCGCCAGGGCAGCATCTCTGCTCCGCTCCGCTCCGCTAACGCCGGCCTCGCTCGCGAGCAGCGGGACCACCCCCCCAAGCCCCGAAGCCGGTTTGGGGGGTGTCCCCGCACCCCCCGCGCAGGGGGTGTCGTCCCCTACCCCGGCAGCGGGACGCGGCCCCGTACCCGATCCGGCTGCCCACGGAGGATGCGGAGCCGAGGAGCCGCCGCGTTCCGGGTGCCGCCTGCGCCTGATGCTGCGAGAGCGGCGGCGGCTGCGGGGACGCGGCTCTCCGTGGGCTGCTCCACCTCCCCGAGCACGCGGGGAGCCGCCGGTGAGCGACCCCCGCCGGTGAACGGCCCCCTCCGGTGAGCAAACCCGCCGGTGAGCGACCCCGCCGGTGAACGGCCCCGCCGATGAACGGCCCCACCGGTGAGCAACCCCACCTGTGAGCGGTCCCGCCGGTGAACGGCCCCGCCGGTGAACGGCCCCACCGGTGAGCGGCCCCGCCGGCTCCGTGCGCGCTCGCTCCGTGCCCCGGCAGGGATAGGAAGCCGGGGGGAAGAATCAAGCCCCCGTCCCCATGCAGAGCCAGACCCCCAGCGCCGACACCCACCGGCGTGAGGAGAAATTCCCTAATTTCCCACCCGGGTGGGGGGTTGATTTTGGGAGAGCCGGATGATGGCTTCTGACACTGGAACGACAAAAAGGTGGGGTTTTCCCCCCCCTCCAAATCAGTGCGTTGCATAAGGGTGTGTGCCAGGATTTGCAGATCCTGCAGGTTTGCTGGCATTTTTTCTTCCAAACCTCCCATTTGCTCCTGTTATTTCCAAGCCAGTCAGACCTCTTTGCTGCTCCTCTCCTTTTGGGCTGAGCTGGCTTTTAAACTGTTGCTTTTATCTCTGGCCAAGGCCCTAGGACAGCTGCTCTCCAGGAGAAATTGAATGTTATTTCCCCATAGCACAGCTCAGGGGGAATTTCTGGTTTCAGCCCTGCAGTGGCGTCTGAGGCTGCTCCAGGATTCAGTGCCTTTGGCTCAAACCCTGATTTCCATCTTTTTTTTTTTTCTTCTTACCATCTGGACACAAAGCAGGGAGACCCCCAGGTTTGGGGATGCTCTGTTTGCCTTGGGATTGAAAAATGGGGTGGAGAAAGGGGTAAAATAACACCACGTGCCCCCACTTTTAGTCTACGTGGGGAAGAAAATGAGAGTGGGGTGTTGCAGGGAACGGGAAGCCATTTCATAGCAGCTTCCCAGATTTTCTGCAGTTTGAGTGAAGCAAATACAACCCTAAAATAGCAATTTCACAGGCAGACAGCACCAGCCCCGCTCTCTCACTGACACGGCCTTGACAGCCTTGAAGGTTTTTTGCAGCCAAAATAATAAAAAATGCATGAATTTGTCTGTTTTTCAGCTTTTCTGATGCAAACATGGGCTGTGTGGTTTGCTCCCGGTGCAAGGATGGTTTTGGGGAGATGGCAATTAGGGAATTAGTGGTAATGAGGAAGATTTCTATCCATAATAGCCTCTGTCTTTCATAATTTCTGTTCTTGCCCTCGCTGACTCGAGATGAGGACTGTGTTTACTGGCTCGGTGTTCATATTGAGAGGGCAGGTGTGAACCCACCCTGAAAGCTTCTTTATTTACAGATCCCATATTATTTGGGTTGGAGGGGTGGGGGCTGTGGTGTCCCTCTACACTGGTTTGATCCCACAGTGCCACCCACAAGTTGCCCTAGGACTGGTTTTCCTTTTTTCTCCCAGATTTTGGGGGGCGAGGGAGACTCTGCACCACATTGTATATAGGGGGAAACAACCTGGATTTGCACTTGAAAGCTGTGAAAAAGGGTTGTGGGCTGGTTCAGGGCTGCCAGTCCCTCCTCTCACTCACTGCCCTGGCAAGTGAACTGTCATTGCTGGGTTCCAGAATGAACAAGCACCCTGGCAGTGTGTGGGAGATGGGTTTCCTGGTTATCCCTTGGACAATACCGATCTCAGCATCCTAGCTTTGGTTTCTTGGGATGCCTGTGGTGGTCTCATTGTCCCATACTCTATTTCAGCTCCTGGAGTTTCAGCCCCATCAGAAGCCACTCCCAATTTGGATGCTGCTTCCCAGCCCGTTGTGGCTCCTCAGCAGCGACCCAGCAGCAAGATTTTCTGGCAAAACCAGCAGGTAAGGTCAAAATCCTCCCAAAATCCAACAAACTGGACAAAAATCCCAGTGATAAATCCCTGGGGTCTGTGACAACCATCCTTGCAGCTAGAAAATGGAGCAGGAAGCTCCTTGGGCAAGGGGAAAAAAATAGAGAAATCTTTAATTAAAAAACAATTTGATGATCACCTGGGAGCCCTTTACCTTGTGTGGGCTGATTCCCATGGAAGCACCGGCCAAACTGAATTTGGGCTCCAGCATGAGGGCATCTGAAATTGGGCTTTTGACCACCTGTGTCTTCCGCCTGTTTCCCCTGTTGCCTGTAGTTAGAAGACCTGGGAAATATTAATTTTTATGATTAAAATATATTTATATGTATTTTTTATGCTTTCAATCATATTAATTTATTTCTCTTTATCTCACTGATCAGGAGCTGTTGTTCCTTCCCCCCAGGAATGATTTAAGGGCATTTTCCTGTGGAGCCACAAAACCAGTTTTGAACTGAGGAGGAAAAAAACCTCCGGGATGGTGGCGGAAAAATGTTCTGCTGGGACAGAGAAAGGAGGAAGTAAATAACGAAAACAAGAGAAATTGGAAAAAATGAGGCAGCAGGCAGGGAGAGGATGTGGGAATCCCTGAAGACGGTGCTTTGGGGGCCAGGGCTGTCCCTGAGGATGCTTCCCAGAGTTCAGCTGCGTGCCGGGGCGTTATCCCGGCGTCCCGGCCAGCCTATTTTCCAGGCGAGGAAATATTTAACCGCGGCGTCAGCGGGCAGGGCAGGCGGCTGCGGGAATGGAGGGAGGCGGGCAGCACCCGGTCCCTGTTGTCCCCCCGGGCCAGCCTCAGGGTGACCATCTCCAGCTCCTGCTGCGCCGCAGCCGGGAGGCCAAAAACTGCGCCTATTGCCCCTACAGCCAGTTCCCGGTGGGAGCTGCACTGCTTACCGCCGGCGGGGAGATCTTCTCGGGTAAGATGGGGATCTGAGCCCCCCCGGGGATTTTGGGGAGCCCCCAGCAGGCCTTGGCTCATGTATGAGGGTGCAGCGGGGTCATCCCGGGGTGCTGGTGTTGTGTGTCCTCCCCCACTGCCTCTTGGCAGCCGCCATCCTGGACTGAGCCAAAGATCACAGCGGATGGGAAAATAAATAGGGGAAGCAGGGAAAATGGCTTTTCTTTGTCAATTCCCTGAGAAGAAAGGAGCTGGTGGGGTTTGAGGTGGCTGATGCCGGGGTTGTCCCTGCAGGGTGCAACGTGGAGAACGCCTGCTACAGCCTGGGGATGTGCGCTGAGCGTGCTGCCATCCAAAAAGCCATCTCCGAGGGGCACACCAGCTTCAAGGCCATGGCCATCGCCAGGTAAGGGTGCTCCGAGAGCTGGAGTGGTGAGGGATGGGATGGGCAGCCAGCAGGAGAACCCCCGCTGCTCCTCAGGGACAGCTTCTTTTGCAGCAGCCCCATCTTTTGAGGAGGGAAATAAAGTTTTTGCATGCTGTTTTTGGAGGAACTTGGGGGCAAGTCTGTTATGGCTCTGTATTTTTCGGGGCATGAGGGTCTTCTGCAGGTGTTCTTCCCTCCTCTGACCTCAGGACTGAATGCTGTGCCCTTCTTCTTTGGCAGTGACATGGGAGACCACTTCATCACACCCTGTGGCGCCTGCAGACAAGTGATGAGAGAGGTGACAGCTCGTGTGGGGCTCCATGGCTCATTCCCTGATCCCAGACACCATCCCCTGAGCCGAGGCATCTCCCCCTAAAACACCTGGAGGTACCAAGGAGGGTGCAACGCCCCATCCTCAGCCCCAGGGCTGGCTCCAGCCTCCTCAAAGTTCATTATCTCCTGGGAGAGGGATATTCCAGCCCTGGGTGGGTGTTCATTAGCTCGCCTTCCAGGTGCAGGGTTTTGCCCTTGAGTCCTTGCTCTGGCAAGCCTGAAAATGGGGGTTTTCCTGCAAAAACTGAGTTTCCCACAGATCCTTTCCGGCTCTCATCTCCCTCCTCCACAGGAACCCCAGCACTCACAGCCCATTTTTGGGTTGTTAATATTTTTGTCTCGCAGAGCTCTGCTCGAGGGTCAGATTCAGCAGGTTCAGAGGCACTGGGGCTCATGCTGGTAGGGTAAAAACACAGAATCTGAGCCCAGAATATCCTCTGGGGGAGGTAATGCTGATAAGCCAATCCAAAATACATGCAATAGAGGGGGATGCTCCCTGTGAACCTGAAAAAAAGGGGTATATGAGTAATTTGGGGAAGAAATGCTGGTTCTTCTCTCCTTCTTCTCCCTCATCAGGCTCTTCTTTCTTTTCCTCCAGTTTGGCACAGACTGGGATGTCTACCTGACCAAAGCAGATGGCACCTACATCGTCAAGAGGCTGGAGGAGCTGCTGCCACTCTCCTTTGGCCCTGAGGACCTGAAGAAGGTCTGAGCAGCGTGGCCATCACCAGCCTTTGCCCTTAGGCACAGGGGACAATGGTTTTCCCCGATTCTCTCAGCCTGTAAGCAACTTTTTGGGAACAACAGAGTGGAAAATGTGCTTATACTGTTAAGTTGCCTGTCCCTCTGGCTCATCTTCTAATTCAGTGTTGATTCGCAGACTCCAGCTCCACCTTGCCCCGAGGAAATGGCAAAATCAAATCATAGAAATTCCCTGTTATTAGTAAAAAAAGTGTCCAGACATCCCTGTAGGCAAGGGAGGGCATGGGTTTGATGCAGAACTCAAACAGGCTTTGGTACAGAAACCACTCCTGAATAATGCAAAATCATTGCTTGGGAAAATGCTGGATTCTTCAGCTCTAAAAAGAAGTGAAAGCAAGAAGGAAATGGTCCATCAGCCCCAGAAGTAATTAGTGACCAATCCAGATTAGGTGGATTGCTGGAACAGGATGGTTATTGCACTGACCGTGTCCTTTGCTCCTTTCTCCCCAGCTTTTTTTCCTTGCTTTTATTCTGTTTGGGGTGAAGAAGAGGACGAGGAGTTTTTGGGGACTTCTGGAGGGTTTTGTGTCTCCAGGGAAATGCCATTTGTTGATCGTATATTGATTTATAATACAATGATAAATGAATTAATTACATTTCCCAGCCAGCGCTGGGTTGAGCATTTCTACCATGCCCAAGTGAAATAAAAGCAGTTCTGGTTTATGTCCTGCAGTTGTAGCAAGTGATGAAACACAGGGAGTGGGGTCCTGGGACTGTCCTGCAGCCCAGGCAGGGCTGGGGGGTGCTGGATGTGCCCTGAGAGCCTCACGAGGTTCAACAAAGCCGAGCACAGGGTGCTGGTCAGGGCAACCCCTCAGTACCTGTACTGGCTGGAGGATGGAGACCACTCCTGCTGGGAAGGACTTGGAGATGCTGGTGGATGAGAGGCTGGATGTGCCTCGGCTGTGGGGCTGATCCCATAGCATGGGCAGCAGGGGAGGGAGGGATTCTGGCACAGGGTGCTCAGAGAAGCTGTGGCTGCCCCATCTCTGGAAACCAGGTTTGGATGGAGCTTGGAGCAAGCTGGGATAGTGGAAGGTGTCCCTGTCCATGGCAGGGGTGGAACAAGGTGGGCTTTGAGGTCCCCTCCAGCCCAAACCAGTCTGATTCTGTGATTTGATGATTCCACACACTGGGCTGTGCCCTGGCTGTTCCCAGGGCAGTGCCATGCTCCATGCCAAGGCACTCCCAGCTGTGGCATCCATGCCCTCCATTGCACAAGGCTTTACCTTGGCTAAACCCCGCTCTGTGCCCCACTCCATGACTCATTCCATGCCCTGCTTGATGCCCGACTCCATGTCCCCTCCCATGCCCTGCTCAGTACCACACTCCACACCTGCTCCATTGCTCTGTGCCCCATTCCCTGTCCCACTCCCATGCCCCGCACCCTGCCCGTCTCCATGCTCATTTCCACGCTGCACTCCCTGCCCCACTCCATGCCCTATTCCTTGCCCCGTTCCATGCCCATTTCCATGCTGCACTCTCTGCCCCATTCCCTGCTCCTCTCCCTCCCCATTCCCTCCCCATTCCCTGTCCCATTCCCTGTCCCTCTCCCTCTCCATTCCCGGCTCCTCTCCCTCCCATTCCCTCCCCATTCCCTGCTCCTCTCCCTCCCCATTCCCTGCCCCATTCCCTGTCCCTCTCCCTCCCCATTCCCGCCCCATTCCCTGCCCCATTCCCTGCCCCTCTCCCTCCCCATTCTCTCCCGTCCCCGTCCCGTCCCGGTGGGCGTGGCTCCGCGTTGCCGTGGGCGTGTTTCCGGGCGCGGCCTCTCGCCATTGGCCCGCTGTGGGCCCCGCCCCTCGCGGTGACGCGCTGGCCATGGCGGTGCGGCTGTTGCTGGCCCGGGCCCTGCGGCTCCTCCCGCGGTGCCGCCCGCCCTGCGCGCCCCGCGCCCCCCGCCCCGACCCCGGCCTCGGCCCCGCGCCCGCCGCGCCGCCCGCCCCATGGCGGCCCTGGCTGGCCTGGCTGCCGGCCGCCCGCCGCCTCTTCCTGCGCGGCCCGGCGGGCGGGCTGGCGGCCGTTGCGCGGCGGGGCCGCGGCGGCGTCTGCCTGGCGCTGGCCATGGCGCTGGGCCTGGTGGAGCCGCGCCTGGAGGAGCAGCGCCGGGCTGAGGCGGCGTGTCGCCACATCCAGGTGGGAAGCGGCCCGGGGATCCCGCTGGGCAGCGCCTGGGGCGCTCTCCGTGAGGGGGAGGGGGGAACCTTGTTGGGAGGGAGGCCTTCAGTCACCTCCCAAGGAGGGCACAGGAGGTCGGAGCCCTCCAGACATCCTTCATGAAAGAGAGAGTGGTCCTTGATGTGTGGAGCCCCTTGAACACCCCAATGAACGTCGCAGAGTGTCAGTGCTGTGGGGAGACAGACACGCGCCGCCTGTGAAGGGCAGGGGAGTCCTTGCTTTGGGGAGTCCCTGAGACACCCCCACTGAGGGTAGTGGGGGGGTCATTGCCCTTGGACATCATCCATAAAGGGGAGGGGGATTCTTGTGAGGAGCCCCTCAGATGCCCCCTTTCAATGGGAGGGGCGTTACTGCTGTGGGGAGCCCCCCAGACACCCCTGGAGAGGAGGAGAGCTTTGTTTTATGTAGCCCCGCAGACATCCCTCGTGAAGGGAAGGGGGATCACTACTGTGGGGAGCCCCCTGACAGTCCCTGTGAAGGGCACACTGGGGAGCCCCCCCAGACGCCTTCCCAAGGAAGGTGGGGGGTGCTGCAATGAGCAGCCCTCAGGCACCTCTTTCTCCCCAGAAATAGGGTCCTGCCTCTCACTCAGCAGCGCTTCATCACCCTAAAGCAGGGTGATTCAGCCACCACTTTCAAAAGCAAGGGACCCTCACTCCCTGTCCCTCCACAGAGGGAGGGGGTCAGGGCCCTGGTGATGGGGGTCTCATGTCCCAGGGCACTGATGTTGATCCCCGTGGGGATTCTGTGGTGCTGGGCCAGGCTGTGCTGGCAGGGCACGGGGGACGGATGGTACTGAACTTACTTCCTGGGTAAAAATAGACCTCTGGTGCTCAGAGCCAGCTGTCACCTGCTCCACCAACCAGCAGACATGTTCCCTGAAGTTTCTCCTGAAGAAGATCCTTGCTCTCCTCTGTCCTTGCTGGGTTGTTCCATTTGCTGTCCCTGGTCTGTGTCCAATGACACATCCCTAGGGTGTCACCGGTGCTTTGTGGCTGCAGCTCACAGAGAAGGCCACTTGTCTGTATCAGTTCAGGTGACAGCTGGGGCAGTACCAGACCTGTAGGATCATGAACTGTGGTGAAACTCCAGAACAGCCTCCTGTGTGTTGTTTATCCACATCTCTTGATTTCCTCCCCCAGCTCCCTCCCATCATAGATTCACTCTCCCTCAAACCAGCCCTCACAGTCGACTGCCACAAAAAGGCCATTGTTTTTCCTGTTGCTGCTTTTAATTGGATTTTCTTTTAAATGCTGTTTTCCTGATTTGTTTATGGAAAGGGAGAAAAGTGTAATAATGCATCTGTTTTCAGAAGTGTTCAGTTAAACTTTTCTGTACACAACCACGGAATCATGGAATGGTTTAGGCTGGAAGGGACTTCAAGGCCCATCTCTTTCCACCCCTGCCATGGGCAGGGACACCTTCCACTATCCCAGGGTGCTCCAAGCCCTGTCCAGCCTGGCCTTGGACACTTCCAGGGATGGAGCAGCCACGGCTTCTCTGGGCAAAATATATTTATATTCTAGATTGGCAAATGACTCCCCCTCCTGGTTTCTCTTCTTCCCTCGAAAAGGGCACCTTTGGAAAAGACTGGTTTAGGGGTAAATTGTATCACACAAAAATATATGGATTGCAGATGATCTTTCACGTGGTTACAGTGATTTGAGCCCAGTGGTTAGAGTCTGATTGAGACTTTCAGGTTGGACCATTCCACCAGGACGTGTAATACCACTGAAACACTAAGTTCTCCTTCGCTGGGAAGTCTGGGATAACTGAGCGGGTTTTTCTGTTCATGTTCCTTTCAGACCGTGTTTGTTGGGAAGAACAAGCCACAGAAAGATCCCCTGAGCTCCTTCCGCTGGCAGGGCTTCAAACTGGAGGAGTATCTCATTGGCCAGCCCATCGGGAAGGGCTGCAGCGCCGCTGTGTACGAAGCAGCTATTCCCTTCTGTCCCACTCCTCGGGATCCTGTGGAGAGCAGCCCTCTCCCAGCCCTGCAGCAGGACTGTGCCTCAGCTTCCCAGGGAGCTGAAGAGGAGCCTGTAGTGAAGCACCAACCAAAAGGGGCTTTCCCCTTAGCTATCAAAATGATGTGGAACATTTCGGTAAGGAGTCGGCGCTGAATCCCCAGTGTCTGTTGCTGGGGAATTCTGGCTGGAATGTTTAATACTGAAGTGTTGAAAGTGCTAATTATGGAGTGCAGGATGAGTGTGTCACGACAAAGCTGTTGGTAGGTGACACTGGAGACACTGAGTGTTAGTGAAGAGTCCCAGAGCGAGGTAATTAACATTCATCATCCTCTGGAATTGGCACTGAAAGCTGCTGCTGCTGTTGCATATGGAGGTGATGTTTTAGGAAGAAAAGGTTTTCTGAGCCTGGCTCTATTGGAAAGGTCTAAGAAGGGGAAAGCCATTGCTGCCAGTGATTTAGGAATTGGTGTCCTGTCAGTGTCAGGACAGAGGTGGGTTTTCTTCCTGAAGAGTCAGTGGTCTCAGGGTGCACAGTAACCTGCCTGCTGTGTCCCTTTGCTGTGAGGTGACTGTCCCAGATCTGCTCCAGTGTTTCCCAGCCTGGGTGACTGGTGATCCAGTTCCTCAATGTGGCTCTTCCATGTTTAAAAAAATCCATGTGGCTTTCCCCATTGATGCAACAAGTAAATATTTCAAGACAATATTTCAAAATGCCAACATCTGCCATCCCTTGGGCTCCAGAAGTACCCTGGCATTTAGCTGTGGGCTCTTCCACTTGGGTTTGGAAGTTGAAAGTGCGTTCTGAGGTGTAGTTTGGATTGCTGATGGTCAAGGATGCATTTGAAGTGACAAATAGATTTCTTTCTGCAAATAAAGGCCTTGTGGCCTCCCTTAGTGAACTCTTTAAGTAGTCAGTTGCCTTCCTTGATTTTCAAGGGAGGGAGGTCCTGGAATCTGGTCTCAGTCATTCCAGCTCCAGACGCAGTGCCAGCATCAGGACTATCTGTTTTCAGCTTGCACTGGGGCCGGTTGATTTCGGAGCTGAAACCAACCTGGGTTGTGATTGTTGTTGTAGGCTGGTTCCTCGAGTGAAGCCATCCTTGATGCCATGGGCCGAGAGCTCGTCCCAGCCACAGGCGTTGCCTTGTCCGGGGAATATGGAGCTGTCTCTGGCCGCAGGTATGGAGGTGGCAAGGTGCTGATTTTATCCCTTGATTTGTTTTGCAGTAATTTGTACTGTTAAAAAGGTGCACAGGGCTTTCTAGAATAGCTGCTGAAAGCAGTTAAACCTGGGGATTGTTAAGTTTGTTGGCATGCAGGGAATTGCAGTGCTAAACTGTGTGGTCCAGAGGGGATTGGAAGGTGCACCAAGAATTTGGGAGCATTTGGGGTCTCACCAGGGTCTAGTGGGTGGCTGTGGCTGTGTCTTAGCTTCCCTGTGTTGACCTGTGTTGGCGTTTGCCGAGGTAAAGGCTGGAGGAGCCACTGGTTAAACACCATTTAAATTTGTATTGTGATGCTTTTTAATTGCACTGCTGCAGTCGGTAACAGTTTGAGTGTATTAAACATCAAATGATTTCACTGTAATACAATTTGACTGTGAGGTTTGAGAACTGGTTTGGTGTAAAATGGGTGCTGGACAAGGAGGTTCAAACTGTTTTAGTGCAGGAAGACTGGTGAGAAGGAAAATGGAAATGACTCAGTTTGTACTCTTTGACCCGAATGGGAAGTGAGCAAACAGCATGAAGGGAGGAAATCTCATGGAAACTTCTAAATTACCTCAAGTTAGCTATCTTTTTGTTCAGAAATGCATCTTTTTTAATCTTTTTTTTCCATTTGAAACAATGGAGTCCACAGCCCAGATTGTCTGATTTAAATTTCAAATCCATCCCAGCTGCCAATACAAATGAATAATGAATGCTGTGCCCGTGGCTGGCTGGGAATGCAGTAGAGCAGCCAAAGGGATATTTGACATTCAGGGGATGAGAGATCTGTGTTGCAGACAAATAGGTAACCTGCTTTTCAGGGCAGGGAGAGCTTCCTGCCTGTGCCATAAAATAGAGGGTCTAAATTGATACTCCCAGTGTGAAGCTGACCTTTATTACATCTAACAAAGTAATTGTGTTTGGGTGTTATTCTCTAGAGCTACTGTAGCTCTTTTTGAGTGGAGAAGCAGCCTGTGCCTGGCTCTGCCTTTGTTAGCAGCATGGAAGGGTTAGTGGGGCTCGAGTAAAATGAAAGCTGCCTGTTATGTGTGAGGTTTTTATCAAAGCTCTGTTTGTAGTGCAGGTAAACACCTTATTTCCTGTTTGGCCATTGTGAATAGGGAAATCCTGTTACAGAAGAGCCCCTGTGACACCTTGGTTAGCTCAGTTTGCTGTGGGCGGCACCGAGGTGGATTCTGAGCTCTGGAGAAGGTGCTGGAAGATGCCCGTTGCTGCAGCGGGTCCGTACGGGCTGTGGGTGTTCTGCATCTACCTGGGAAACGCTGGGCTGAGGTGCTGGTTGGGAAATGGGCCATGAAACTGCTGCCCATGCTCTTGCTCAGTGAATGGATTCCAGGATATGTCTGACTGTTTGCTTAATATGCAGTCCTGTAATCCACCCTGTGCAGCTTTAATCTCCCTCTGCTGAGGCTTCCAGTGCAGAAAAAACGTGTTTGCTCACTGCTGGGGAACCCTTTGGTGTGGAGAACAGGCCATAATAATGAAAAGTAGTTTCAGCAAGAGCAGCAATGTGCCTGGGATCCATCAGAACCAACTGAGAATGGTGCAATCTGCGGTGTCTTTCCTCTGCACAGAAAACCTGTCCTTGGGAGGAAGAAGCTGCAACCTCATCCGAATATAATCCAGGTGATCAGAGCGTTCACATCCTCTGTCCCTTTGCTGCCTGGAGCCTTTGCTGACTATCCTGACGTCCTTCCATTGAGCCTGAACCCCAGAGGGATCGGTCACAGCCGCACACTCTTCTTGGTGATGAAGAAGTAGGTGGAGAGAAGCTGGTTAATATGACTTGGGCACTCTGTCCCTGCAAAGCTTGGGTCTGGGCTGCTGCCAAAGAGCAGAGTATGCTCTTGGAAATGCCTCCCAGGACCTGTTCCAAGTCCTTGAGGTTCTGACTGTGCTTCCACAATGAAGACAAACCGTTCTTTTTAATAATTACCCCAAATTAAAGTGAGAAATGTGGAGTTTGTCCCCATTTGTCTCCCCTTCTAAGCCTGAACTTCACCCCTAGTCTGAGCACACTGCTAGAGATGGAGTAGAATAAGTAATGAGGTTGCCAGTGATAAGCCTCCAGGATGCTAATTCCCATTTATTTTCCCTTGTTCTGCCTAGCTACCCCTTCACGCTGCGCCAGTATCTGCAGGAGAACACTCCGGATGTTCGCCTGTCCACAGTGATGATTCTACAGCTCTTGGAAGGCGTGGACCACCTTGTTCGACATGGAATAGCACACAGAGACCTCAAGTCTGACAACATCCTGGTTGAATTTGATTCTGGTACATAGATCCTTGAGGATAAATGCCAGATAATTCACAGAAGTGATTCGGTCACATTGGCATTCGGGGAAGTCTCACCCGGCTGCGTGTTTGGGGAAAGAAGCATCAAACCTTTTGAATAATCTCAGGTTTAGTTTTTAGCTTAGTATTTGCTATGACTGCAGCAAGTCATCGATCCTGTCTGTGCCTGAGGTTTTGCATCATTAACATGGACAGAGTGTATTGCTGAGATGATGGATTACATGAGCACAGCCAGCATAGACTGGAGCATCCAGGAACACCACATTGGGATGCTGCAGGAGCTTTTGCTTCAGGCTCTTGGCTCTGTCTTCTTTCCCAAGTCAAAGAATACAGGGAGCCTCTTAAAATCCCACCCCATGGCCAGGTTAATAGTGCTGCACCCTGGAATGATGAAAGATGGGTTGGGAGGGAAGGCATGCAGCATTTTCACCAATGTGTTCTCCTGTCAGCCTCTAACAGCAGTTTTAATTACCTGAGCTCTTTTTTGGTGTGATTGAGATTCAAATCAGCAGGAGCAATAGGAGGCAGGCACGTCTGTGTGATTAGGAGTGAAAGAATTTGGTTGAAGTGTATCAGGGAGAGAGACAGAGAGATCACTGGAATCTACTGGAATCTACCCTGCCTTCCTGGAGACTGGCCCAAGAGGTGACAGCCTCTGTTCCCCAGTGCTCAGGATTTAGAATCATAAAATCATGTAATGGCCTGGGCTGGAAGGGATCTTAAAGCTCTTCTCATTCCACCCCCCTGCCATGGACAGGGACACCTCCCACTAGATGAGGTTACTCTACTGAATGTCTTCACCCACAATGTTGATGGGGGGATTGAATGCCCCCTCAGTCAGTTTGCAGAGGACACCAAGTTGGGTGTTGATGTGATGTGGTGTTTGGTGCTGCCAGGTCCTCCCAAACGGAACCCTAACTCTGGCAGCTCTGTGTTGTTCACAGCTGGCTGCCCCTGGCTGGTCATCACTGACTTCGGCTGCTGTTTGGCAGATGAAAACATCGGCCTGAGGCTGCCCTTCACCAGCTCCTACGTGGATCGGGGTGGCAATGGCTGCCTTATGGCACCTGAGGTAAATCCCTCTGTAGCAGTGCTTTGTGGTGCTGGTTTTCTGCTTGTCCTGCACTTGGGGCTAAAAGTTTTGGTGGCATAGAAGGTTTGTGCCCTACCTTGAGTTAGGCTTGGTGAACATCTGTGCTGAACTATGTCAAATAGACACCTTGAGCTCTAACAGGTGAAACATAATCAGTTGGTGTTAACGGCAGAATCAGCTTTTCCCTCCCCCCTCCTCTAAATTTACTCTTTAGTCTTTATTCATGTCCCTTTCCATGTAACTATTAAGAATTTTATGCAACAGTCCTTGTGTTGCAACAGTAGCTTTTGGCTGAAGTTCAAGGTGGTTGCAAAATTATTTACAGTTCCTTTTTATTTCTTTGATGATAAGAAATAATAAAAGCCTAGACACCCTTAACTGTCTGCTGGAGCACCTTGCCGTGGTGTTGGTTGTTCATCTGCAGGTCTCCTGTCTCCATAATTCCAACAGGAGATAGCCCTTGGAACTCTGGGAATACTGGTCAGGGGCAACAGCTAGAGCCTCCGTGCAATGTTCAGACTCCTCTCAGCATCCCAGTGGGCTGAGCAGTGCCAGAGGCTTAGAGCATACCAGTCGGGAATATTTACAGCATAGATTCAGATGCAACCCAACTTTGGGTTCAGTGTCTAAGTTTATTACATGGAAAATGCATGTTTGAGCATTAAAAATGGAATTTCAGCACAGAGGCTGCACTCGAGCTGTTCATTTGAGTAGCCCCCTCTCTGTGGCAGGTGATCACAGCATCACCTGGTCCAGGCACGGTGATCAACTACAGTAAAGCTGATGCTTGGGCAGTTGGAGCGATTGCCTATGAAATCCTGGGCCTGGCCAATCCTTTCTATGGCCACGGGGACTCCACTCTGGAAAGCCGAAGTTACCGGGAGGACCAGCTGCCAAGTCTGCCCAACCACGTGCCCCTTGAGGTGAAGCAGGTGATAAAGATGCTGCTTCAGAGAGATCCCAACAAGGTAAGAAGCTGTTGCCTTCAAGATATCCTCTTTGGGAGTATCCCTGGTGGATCATTTTGCCTTGGAGGGCTGTGGGTGCCGGGGTTAGTCCAGATCTCACTGCAGGATCAAAGGACAACGTAAGGATCAAAGCCAAAAAGGTCTTTGCTGAGTGGTGATGAATCATTTCAGGAGATGTTTGTGTCAGGACCAGACCTCTCATTGGAGGGTTACACACAACATTATATATATACAGTAATAGTCTCAAAGAGCTTTCTAATTCACAGGCTGTTGCCTTAGGCGGGGCCCCAGGGAGTTTGGGAGGTGCCAATGCTCGTGCTGGTGAGGTGGCTGAGTGCAGCAGGATCAGCTTATCTCCCCTCCCCTTCCTCTTGCAGAGGTTGTCTGCGAGAATGGCTGCAAACGTGCTGCACCTGAGCCTCTGGGGTGACAGTGTTGTAGCATCCAGGACCCTGAAACCTGACCAGATGATTGCCTGGCTGCTCTGCCAGTCTGCAGCCACCCTGCTCACCAACAGGCTGGCGGAGAAGAGCCAGGTAGAAACCAAAATGAAGATGTGCTTCTTGGCAAACCTCGAGTTTGAAGACCTCTGGGCAGCAATATTCCTGTTGCTGGCCTGGAGAAGCCAATCTGGGTGAAGGAACCACCTGGAACACGGGCATCCCACATAAATGGCACTTTCTAAAGGCACATAGGAACCTGTCCTTTCTGTCTGTCTGCAGTCCTGTAGTGTTTTAGGGAACAAGCTGCAGGCCTGTGCTTAGGAGCTTGAGTTTCTCTCTAGCAAGTGTTAACCACACTGCTTTTCTGTCCCTGCTAGAGGAGATGCCCTTGCTTCCTTACCCTCTGGAGGGGAGGGAGTGTGGACCTTGCAGGTGTCCAGAGGTAACATGGTTGGTTTTGCTCCCATTTGGGAATTAATTGACTTGTAAGTTGTGTGTTGAGTGAAGCAGATTCCTTTCAGAGGGATGACTGGGAAGAGGCACCGTCTGGCTGCATTTTACAGAGAAACATCACAATTTAAGCAACACACAGAAATCCAAGCTGACAAAGGGACCTGCAGTCTCTGTTCTTGAGGTAACCAGGGTGGTTTGAAACTCATTTTCTTCTGAGCTGTGAAATGACAGCCTGAAAACTTCCTGATGAGGTGCTGCCTGGTAACATGAACGTCAGCAGCACTAAAAACCTCGCAGCTGTACACAGGATAGTGGAAGCACATAATCCTCAAATCGCGCTTATCGTTAACTGTTGTAGCTCTGTGGCAGTGGCTGCCCCAGGGTCCAAGGCTGAGTCAGACTCTCCAGTTAGGGATAATGCTCCAAACAAAGTGAGGTTGGGCAGCAGCTCTGCTTAAAGAGCTTAGTGTGATGCTCTGCTCTGTTACCTGCGTTTCCTTCAATGAAATAATCTTTTTTGGTGGGGAGGACGGAAACATCAATCTTTAAATAACAACAGCCGTGTTTATGAAACAGCATTCAATTTCATGGCTATAATTGTGTTTAGAGGAACTTGGAGAAAGTTATTTATGCTTGTTGCACAATAAATTAAAGATTTAATGTGGCTGTGGCTGTGTGGGTTCTCTCAATCCAATTTGGGCTGTGGAGCGTTGGTTCTGGGGTGTCTTAAACGCGAATTCAGCTCTTTCCAGTGCTAACTGTGGAACATGGTGTTCTACTCCAAGGGAAATTTCCCAAAGAGGGACAGACCTTGCTGTGGGGATGTGTTTCGTACTCCTCCTGCGTGATAAATCACTGTCTGCTCCTGCAGTTTCCAGTTGGATGACAGTGGCTGATACCCCTAATCATCACAGGGTAACCTGCACTCAGGGTTTTGCACAGTGTTCCAGTGCAGCAAAGAGCACAGAGCCTGAGGAATCAGGGGAAAAGAGCTCTTGGGGGAGAAAGCTGCAAAAAAAGACCTTTGTAACATTGATCTGACCTAACCAAAGTGTGTGCTGCTGTTTCTTACATTACTGAGCTCTTGCAGTATGTTTCTGCTGCCTTTGCTTTGTGTGTGCCTAGGTCTGGCATGGATACTCTGGACACTCTGTGGAGCCGTTTGAGGAGTAAATGCTGTTGCTGTGTGGTGGATCTCTAAGCCCTCTTTCTGCCATGAACATCATTCCTGTGCCTTCCCTCTCTCTCCCAGGTCCAGTCTCTATGCAAGTAGGGAGCAGAATTAGGGGCTGGAGCCATCCAGTATCAAGTGTGTTAGTATTTGCCCAACCAGGGTTTTATCTGCACTAATGAACTCCACTCATTGGAAACTTGCTTTCCCTGGAAACTGTTTCAGTTCTGTCCTCAAAAATGGTCTAAAATGCTTGTCCTGCAGATTGTCCCTCTGGTCCTTAAATCCCTGTTAATGCTTCCCCTCTTGCTTGCATTTTGTCCCCCTGTGGTCCTGCTGTGGTCAAACTTCCCTTTTGTTTTCTTTCCCTTCTGCCTTCCGCTAATGAGACATTTTTATGATTTTTCAGCATTCTGGGTGCTTTTGTGCAGGTTAAAAGTACAGGCTGTTAATGCAACAAACGCTGCCGTGCTGTCTGTCTGCAAATGCCCAAGGGGAGCAAACTGGGACATATCCCAGCATGTCCCTCTCACCCTGTCCCACTAATCCCTGCACAGGCTCTTGCCCCTCACTGCTGTGTTTGTTCCCAGTGTTTGCCAGGACTTTGCCATTGGGAAAGGGGGTGGCTGGGAGGGTGAATGTGGAGGCTGGGCTGGATTTCTGCCCTTCCCCGGGCAGTGGAGTGTCCAGTGCACTTTGATCCTGGGAGGGAGGCTTGGCAGAGACAGCTGGTGCTCTGCCCAAGCTGGGAACGGGCTCCACAGCATGCCTTGCTGCATTCCCAGTGGGAGAGAGGGTGGGAGTGTGTGGGTCAGGATGAGGCCTCTGCTCTGGGCTGCCTGCAGCCAGCTGCTGCCCCGGGTAGCTGGGCTCTGTGCCCCCAAGCCAGCCGTGACCACTGTGGTAACTGCATCACACCACAGCCTGCAGCCTCTGACCCTTCTGGCCGCCTCCAGCTCCCCAGCCAGTGTGTCTGCAGGGTTCCTCCAGCCCCTGGTCCCAGGGAGCAGAGCCCCCAGCTGCTGGAGCTCGCAGTTCAACGCGCCCCCCAGTGCCCTGCTCGTGGCCCGGCCTGTGGGGGTCTGCTCCATGATGAGGCTTCCAATGCAGGCGTCTGCGGAGGGACTGGATGTGGCGTTTGTCGGTGTCCCGCTGGACACAGGCACATCCAACCGGCCGGGAGCCAGGTAAGGGCCAGCCTGGGGAAGCTCATGCTTCCCTCTGGCCATCAGGCACAGCTCTCCTGTGGTGAGAGGGGTGCTGGGAACAATGCCTGGTGGCGTTTCCCAGCCACGTCATCGCCCAGGTTTGGCCCGCGTCAGATCCGTGCCGAGTCGGCGATGGTGAGGAGGTACAACGGCAGCACCGGGGCGGCGCCGTTCGACTCCCTGCGGGTGGCCGACATCGGGGACGTGAACGTGAACCTCTACAACCTGCCCGACAGCTGCCGCCTCATCCGGGAGTCCTACCAGGAGATCGTGGCCTCCAGCTGTGTGCCCCTCACCTTGGGTAAGGAGCATGTGTCTCCCTGTGCTGCCGCTGTGTCCTGGGTCCATCAAAATCCCTCTACTCCTCCCGTCATTCAATCCAGGCTTGGCTGGAGGCGAGCGATGGATCCGTCTCCTGCCTGGGCTGTTGTGGCGTATCGTGGGTAAATTCACAGGCTCTCTGCTGAACAGAATGTTCTGTGATGCCTCTTCCTTTGGGTCAAAAATGAGGAGGATGAGTCAGTCTGTAAATAAAACCAGTGACGTGTTTTTGGTGTCCTGTTGAGCAGCACCCAAAGCAAGAGCAGGTTTTGTCCCTTGTGTCCCTCCAGCTGAGCGAGCACCAGGCTTTGCGTGACGCCTGATTTGGGTGCGTGTTCAAGTTTGCAGCTGTTACTGCTTGGCATCGCTGAAGGCAGTGAATGTGTGGAGTAACGAGGGGCAAGTCACCAGTTAGATTGTCCTCAGAAGCTGATCAAATGTCTTATTTATAAGCCCAATCAAGGGTCCTGCTCCACAGGCTGTCCCTGCTGGCAGTCCTGCATATCTGGTCCTTCCTAGAAGGAAGACCAAGAGAAGAAAGGACCCAGGAGAGGAAGCAACCTGCACATGGGAGTGTTAGTTTTCCTTTGGCAATGAAGCCCTGCATAAATAAGTACAGGATAAATGCAAAGAGGGAAAAAATTACTTGGGAACAAAAGTAATGAGCACGGAGCAGCTTCTGTAGTGTATTCCCCCTCTTCCCTGTGTCCTCTTGCAGGTGGAGATCACACCATAACATACCCAATCCTGCAGGCCCTGGTAGCAAAGTAAGTTTCTAATCTAGACATGGAGAGAAAGGACCTGGGAAAGAGCCTCAGCAAGGCTCCTGGTTTGTTGTCCCTGCTGTTGGCAGAGCTGCCATGCACGGGACAGGACTAGCGCGGCCACCCTGTCTCGACCAGGCACGGTCCCATGGGACTGGTGCACGTGGATGCTCACACTGACACCGGGGACACGGCTCTGGGGGAGAAGATCTACCACGGGAGCCCGTTCCGGCGTTGTGTGGAGGAAGGGCTGCTGGACTGCGGCCGCGTGGTACAGATCGGCATCCGAGGCTCCTCCTATGACCCCGATCCCCACAAGTACTGCCGGGAACAGGTAAACTGATCCGCTGTGTGCTCCCCCTGCCATAAATACCACGTCAGTAATATTTACTTGGCTTCAGCAGGGAAATAAATGCATGTTTTGCCTCTTGTTCCATGCCAGCAACTTGTCTGCAGGACAAGCACTCCCGGCTCACTGAGTGTCAGCTGAGTGGAGAGTTAGAAAGTGTGTGTGGGGAGTGGAAGGTGTTTCTAGGTGCACTTCTGCAGCTTCGCCCTGGAATGAGGATTGTTCCTGGTAGATATTCCCCAGCAGGGCAGGGGATGCTCCTCACCTCCCCCCTTTCCCTAAGCAGGTGCCTGTGTGTCTGTGCTCCCACAGGGTTTCCGTGTGGTCCCAGCTGAGGAGTGCTGGATGAAGTCCCTGGAGCCGCTGATGAGGGAGGTGAGGGCGCAGATGGGGGACAAGCCAATGTACATCAGCTTCGATATCGATGGGCTGGACCCTGCCTACGCCCCGGGCACCGGCACCCCGGAGATAGCCGGGCTCACACCTGCGCAGGTGAGGGGACACGCTGCCCTGCCCAGGGGGAAAGGGCTCTTTTGCTCCCTTTAAAGGAGGTCATTTCACCAGCACAGCAAAGTGGAAATTTAGGGAGGTGTTTCCTCATAGTGATAAGGATGGGGAAAGCAGAGCCTGGACCGGTCTGCTAAGTCAAATGTGTTTCTTGATCCCAAATCCATTTTTTCCCTAGGCTTTGGAGATTTTATTCGTGGCTGCAAAGGTCTGAACATAGTGGGGTGTGACCTTGTGGAAGTCGCACCAATGTACGATGTCTCTGGTGAGTCTGAAGATGCCTGAGGGCAAGACAAGTGCCTGGCACAGGTGGTTGTGGGTGAAAGCTGTTGGATATACACAGATTTCCTTTTTTTTGTCTTGTTATTTTAGGCAATACAGCCCTCCTGGGGGCAAACCTGCTGTTTGAGATGCTGTGTGTCCTCCCAGGAGTAAAGACATTGTGAGGGCAGTTCTCACCTGCCCTGGGACAAACACTACTCCATGTCCTCAGCCAGGCTTTCCATGTCCCCTTCCCTTCAGCCAGCTGCAGCCAGCATGGGCTTTGCAGCATGAAATAAATGCCATTTACCACTAGAAAAGGTACTTTTTAGCTGGGAAACTGTAGAGAACGGGCTAGACACTCTGTTTAACTGGGGTCTGGAGCTTTGGAGCTGCCCTGGGAAAGGGATAGATGAGGCTAATGCCATTTTGCCTCTGGAATGATTCACCCAGCTCACAGGGCTCCTGGAAAAACTGTCATTGGTAAAAGGTTTGTCCCATTAGGATGTTGCAGGAAGACAATGAATGTAGAAGAAGGGAGGATATGAAGGGGGCCTGAGCCTCCTGCTGAGAGTAGGGAGATATTTGACTAGAATGCCTGCTAGTGGAATAACCAGGAGTTTCCTATGGCAGGAGCAGTTTAACTCACCTGAAATTTCTGAGAGGACATGGAGGTGAGGTTAGTTTGTACATGGAGACACAGAGCCACCTCATCACACATTAAAATAGTTTATTTTGGTTGCGAAACTGTAATTGTCTTAAAACAAAATGACATCAGTGCCTGTTCACAAATACAAAAACAAAACAAAACCCCCCAAAAATAAAAAAGACAGCTTTGCCAAATAAGTTAATTTCCCCCCCTCCCAGTATCAAAAGTGCAAAATAGGTACCTAGTTCTCAGTCCTACTTGTCAGTCTGCGCTCGTGTCCTGGCTCCTGGTTGCTGTGGGTGAAGGGCAGGGACAGGGACAGGGAGGAGTTTGGGAACAATCTCCACTCTGGGGCCTGTATCCCTTTGCCTCAGCTCTGAGCACTGTGCCATCGCTCAGATCTCACTAGGAAAGTGCACTAGGACCCAATCTCCTCAATCTTTGGATTACGAATCACCGCATGTGGAACAGAATCACAGGTGTTTAGAAAATGATGGGGTGATGGCTCATGGCTGCTGGGAGAGGGCAGATCCCAGGATAAGCAGCTCTGACAGTGGTCTCAAGACAGCAAACACCCAGAGTGCTGTGCTGGCACTGCAGCCAACTAAACCAGGGGCAGAGCAGCTTGGCTTTTGCTTCAACTCAGGCAAAATTTCCATAAAAATCCAGCAGCTGTGCTCCTGTCCAGCTGCAGCCAGCACAAGTGGACTGATGCAAGCACTCCCTCAGCTGAGCCCTGGCTGAAAGGGGAAGTTAGCTGTAGTAAAAAGAAAATAAATCCAAGGATTCTGGCAGCGTGCAACACACACAATGGATGTGAAGGCCATAAAGCCTTCTCCCCTTCCTCAGGGTTGGGCTGAATTCCCTTGCTGCAGCATACTAGGCACTTTTTTTCATGAGTTGAGGGTTTTCTCCGTGTTTCTGATCAGCTTAAGAAACAGCAGAGATCCAGAGAGCGTTCTTCTGCTACTGCAAATGTTTAAGACATTATGTAGAGCCTTCTGCTGGGCTAAAAACTATTCCAGCCCATGGCAAGCTGTGGGAAAAGTGCAGGAGTGCTGCGGTGATTGCTCCAGCCAGGTGGAAACGAAGTCCAGAAGCATCAGGTGGCTCCCTCTCTGCTCTCTGTCAGCACTGCCTGTGTGCCTTCACAGGAGCTCCTGGGCAGGGAGAAGACCTCACCTTCCTTCCCTCTTCTTTAGTGCCTCATTCCGTGGCCCAGGGTGCACTGGGCTGGAATTAACTAACCTCATATAGGGATCGTTTGTAGCATCACAGCCTTTATTTGAAGCACGTTTTACAGGGGATCTGAGGTACCTGGGGGGGTCAGAGCATGCCAGTCTGCTCCCAGGATGGGGAGATGCAATGAGGCAAGGCTTTGGGAGCAATTAGGGTATGTAAGGAGTGCAATGACTAGAGCATTCCCAGCTTCTGTACAGGATCAGCAGCTGGGTTGGCAGTTATTCCTACTGACTGGCTGCTCTGCTAAGATGGTAACTAAGGTGGCAAGGGCTGAGTCTGGAATTAACACCATGTGTTCACTGAGTGCTCTGTGTTCCAAGCCCTGTGGCAAAGGCCACTGGCCCCCATCCCTGTGCTTTGGCAATGCTGGAGCCTGATGGTGCCACAGGGCTCCAGATCCACGGAAGGAGGAGGCCTGTGTGCCACTGTGAGCCCCAGAGCAGTGTAAAGGAAGAACAAACCTCACAGGATTTCAGTCCTTGCCACAAAGAGAAGCCCTGCTGCCTTGCTTGGTCACTCGAGGAGTGTTAAGCAGCCACGAGACTGCTGCTGTCCTCCCTCTACCCAGGGGCAGCCTTTCCTTGTGGTGTTGGAAGTGGCTGTTGGGGCACTGCTACAGCAAAGCAATGTCCAAACCCAGGGCTGTGCAGCTGCTCTAACCTCACACACCCCCAACGCTTCCAAAAGATGAAAGAAATACCCAAGCAAACAAACACAAAGCCACGGGAGCAGCCTGAGTGCGCAGAAATGGAGGTTTGGGGTAAGAAGGAAATGGGTGAGAGGCTGAAACCCAACATCTCAACCTCTGACTAAACCAAAGGAGCTTCACACGCACGCAACAGTCTGATGATACAGCACTTCTGGGGCAACGTTTCAAGAATACAATCGTTGAAGGATGAGGTTCCTTGATACAAAGGAAGGTTGGTTTGTACTACAGCTGGAAAGCTGTTTGCAAGGAGCCTGGGGACTCCCTGGCAGCTACGTAGAGTTTTTTTACACATCTACTGGCTCATAGCAGCTCACGCCTACAATTTGAGGACGCAGGTAAAGTTATGGCTCTAGGATACATCGTCTAAAATCGACAGAAGCAGAAAAGGCATCTGAAAAATCAACGTGACATTTAAATGACTCAACACTTTGACAGTATTTTACGGCCATGCCCTTTCCCTCCCTGTTATGGTTCAGCCAGTGAAGCTGCAGGTGGAACCATGACACGAGGAGCATGAAACATGCAGATCGCCCACGAGCCCACACCACGGGGGGTCCCAGCTAAGGTTTGCTACAAGGGAGATGCTCCTGACCAGATTCTGCATCACTTACCATGGGGAAAGCCAAGAGAGAATGACTGCCTGGTGGGAGGAGGCGTTTTGGAAGGGCAGGGCCTGGAGGGTCTGCAGAGTTACACCATGCACCATGGGCTAAGCACACGGGGATGGGGAGGGAGTACCGTGACCCGGCCTGCATCACCGGCCGCAGCTGGTCCGGACCCAGGGAACTCACGGATTTCTTCAACCAAGGTAAAACAAGAGGTGGGATGGGGGGGACTCAGGAAGCAGACGTGGCAGGACGAGAGGGGCAGAATAGACTTCTTGGCTCTTCGGTTGTACAGCGTCCAAACGCACGGCAGGGCGGTGGATGCGCTTGGCTGCGCTCCCGGGCTCCGGATGCAGGAGGTGTGTTTTAGTTGCCGGCCCCAGGAGTTTGTCTAAAACCTAAGGTCCATTCATCACGCTTGTTTGAGTTTTCCTGGAAAGAGCTGTCCCTTGTCATCTTCATAAAAAGTTTGTCCCCTTAGAATCTCTGTAAAATTCCTCAGTCTAGTGCAGGCCATGAGGGGATATAGAACCTCTGTAAGGAACCTTCTAGAAGGCGTTCCATCCAAAAGGACAATTTGTGTAATTTGTTTTTAATGGATCTAGATCCTGGGCTGCAGGAGGATTTCCCTCTGGCTTCTGCATGTTGTAAAGCATCGTAATCCTCGCACGATCCCAGGGTTCCCCCCTCGTCCCCTGATCTGTGAGGCTTAAAGAGGCAGAAGTATTTCTTGTGGCCATTCAGAGCCAGGACGTAGCCCGTGTAGTCACGCTCGAGGAAATGCTTGTCATACTGGTTTGGGATGGGGGCTGCATCCTGTGCAAACTCCAGCAGATACTCCAGCCACTCTCGGTGTTTGTCCAGGCTAAGGAAGGAGAAGTGAAGAGAGCTGCTCCTGGGGGAAGAGCAGAGAAGATCCTGGGATTAGCATGTGTCCTGGGTCTGGCTGGACTCCTACTGGACAGGTAAGGAATTGTCAACAAGGACAGGGCAGTGCTATGTTGCCACAGCTCCTTTTTCAGCTCAGTGTATAGAGCACTGTTGTCCTTTCTATTTGTCAAAACATGGGTACAGCCAAAGTGCCACCACAACCAACGCCTTTGGCCACCATCACCAAGTCTGGCTAGGAACAGCCTCTTGCTGTTTGGTGGCTCATTGCCACCGATAAGGGCAGAGGCCGCTTCGCTCGCCAGAAGCGTTCACTCCTCACAACGGAGCCAACCACGCTCCTCACATGTCACCAGAGCAGCATCACACAAGTGGTTAATACAGAACAGAAGCCCGGGAGAGGGCCCAGCCTACCCTGTGAACATGTAGACTTCTAGGGCGAACTTCTGGAGCAGGGGGGTTTTGGTGGAGTTGGACAGGATCAAGACGACGTTCATGTGCCCTGGCCTCAGGCGCACCAAGTTACTGGTGTAGTTGATGTCTGTTAGCTCAGTAACCTCAACAAAGCTCTTTTTGGGAATCCTGCTGCAACAAAAAGAAGACCGAGTGAAAGGGGAGCAAAGGACTGGGAGCAGCTGAGGATGGAGAAACTGTGAGTGCATTTGCCAGCCTGTTACGCTGAGCCATCCCTGTGCCTTGTAGCAAAAGCCAATGTAACTGGTGCAATAGCTTGGTTTGCACCTCCCTCAAGAGTGGGTCAGACCTTTACCTGTCCCCTGAGGATGCTGTCTTGGGCAAACCTGGTGGGAATCGTTTAATAAGCAGATTAGTGTCCCCCTGTCCTTGCTGGCTGGGTCCTGGCTGCGCACTAGTCCTCCTTCCTTGCTGTGCCTGCACTGCCCTGCACAACAACTGCACTATGTGCAACTTCAGCACTTCTCTGCTCTTCACTAGCCCTCCCTGCACAGGTGCTCCCTGAGCAATGCTTCTGCAAAAAACATTCTGGAGAAGTTAGAGAAGGAACCTGTTACTCTCTTTGCTGAAGCTCGCGTCGTTCTTCTCCGTCTTTGCGGCCGTTTCTTCTTTCCCCGAGGGTGGAGCGTCCCTTGTGTCACTTGAATCACTGCAGAGGAAGGTGATTTTGTGTGTGTTTAAGATCTTGAGGTCGGACTGAAGCACTATTCCTGAGGGCATTTTGGTGCACACTCACCTGAAAGCCTGAACAATAACGGTGCCAAAGAGAATGAAGAGCGCGGAGAAGAGCAAGGACAGGAGTGGCATCATTTCTCGCCTGAGGGAAGATGTGCAAGCAGCAGTCAGGTCTGTGAGTTCACATTTTATGCCTCAATTTCAGTTCCTGCCTATGTCAGATAACACTGTGTGCCTTCCCCACAAACTCAGCTTGTTTCTTGGGTCTTAAAGGCCATCATGTTTTTGAGTGCTGTCCTGCTCCCACCCAGAAGGATGTTAAAATTGGATCTGTTTTAAAATAAGGTGACAAGGAAGCAGTGAATACCAACAATGGATGCCCAATCCGTACCAGTTACTGTGAAACAAACTGTCCCACCAGTCTGAAATGTAGTCCACTGTGGAGTAGAACCATCGGATAAGGAACATCTGTTCGAAAAGAATGAAAAGCAAAAACCGAAATTAAAAAAACGAAAATTGTTATAAAGACTCCCAACAAGTTTGAGAATGCCATGAGATTCCTTCTGTAAGCAAGAAATCTTCTAAGAGTTTTGCCTTGTTATTTTAAAATATAAATAATGCCTCTGAACACCGATAATGGGATTGTCCACAAAGGTAACACACCTTTGTGGGTGTGGCATCTGGAAAGGCTGTGCACTTACAGGAGCGAGCTCATCATTCAGGTCTGCCACAACGGTCTCTGATGACAGAAGGCCGGGGTCTGTCCTCAGCTGGTCCAGGAGATCCAGGAGGATAAAGTTGTCCTCTTTGCTGCCTTGCCAGGCCTCCTCCAAGGCTTTATAGGCGATCTTCCCTGCATTATTGCGTCTCTCCAGAATGACCACCTGGATGAGCCAAGAGCACGGCACATGTCAGAGAGGAAGGGGCTTTTGTTTTCTTTTAGACAGATAATTCACTTCAAACCACTGCTCAGAATCAGGTGTCAGATCAAGGTACAGCATCAATTAAATGACAGGCTAAGAGAAGAAGGAATTAATAAAATAAAAGGAAACCCTCACCACTGATCTTCCATGATACTTCTCCTCATCCATCAGCAAGGCGTCTGCAAATTCTGGCTGCCGATCACTGTAGATGTGCACAAACCTCAGCGTGTCTTTTGTGTTGGCCACAGCAAAAGTCAAAAAAGCCTCATAAGCCTCAGCAAACTTCTCTCCTTCCTCAGTAAGCAAGACCACACAGTGCCTGGGTGACACAACAAGATGCAGGATTAAGAGCCAGTCTGGAGGTGAGAGGGAATGACCAACTCCTTTCCTCTTGCCAGAACAATCCTGATGAGCTCCAAACCTCTCTGACAGTGTGGATATTGAGCATGATCCAATGCAGTCATTGCTCTTTTCCCACAGAATCAAACCAGAAGTGACTCTAGGAGCAGCCGCAGAGCCTTGGGAAACAAAACAGGGACACCTCACTTACTTCCGCTGACGGTGAGACTTCTTCACAGGACACAGCTCCTGGAACAGCCTCTGGCTGGTAAGTCTGGCCACCATGAGGAACTTATTCTGGGAAAGGAAGTCATCAATGAGCTGCTTCTTCATTTCTCGTGCCTGGCAAGGACCAAGAAAGCAGAAGTCAGAAATGAACAGGAAAGAGGAGGGGAAAGCTGTTGGATGTTCCTAAAGAAGGCTGCCAGTCCTTGTGGTCATCACTGCAATCACCCAAGATGTTTTGAGGCCCCAAGACTGAAAAGTTACCTGCGTCCCCACTCCCCAGCAGGTTGGAGTGCCCCAAGCTTCCCTTGTCCTAACACTCTCTCTCCTCCTCCAAAGCCTGAGTTTAAGCTGAGAACAAACACTCTTCCTCCAAACTGCACCACTGATCACCCCCCTCATCACCAGCTTGGTCAGAAAAGCTCCGTGCCTGGTTTCCCTGAGCTCTTGGAGAGGGCTCTGAGTGATACCTGCATGACGTCAGCAGGCCGGTCGATGTGCTCCTTGAAGATCATCATGGTGGGAGTGTAGACATTGATGTTGTACTGGCTGGACAACTCCTCAGTGCCTCGGAGTCCGACGTACACGTACCCAAAGGACAGGTAATCTCGGTAGGCAAACGCCGTCAGCTGGGTGGGAGGGAATCCCCAGCACGTGTTTATGTTACAGAGTAAGCATTTTCTCCCACAAGTGCCTGTGGTGACTTTGCTCCAAGAACACATCCCGCTGTTTGAATGCCATCAGATGTGCTGTGAGAGGCAGATACCCTTCCTCTCCCTCACTGAACCAAATTGTGCATCCTCTTAGTCATTGTGCTGGGAGCCTCCACGAATCCACAGGTTTATTTACAACCTGACATGTTGTAGGGTGGCACGGGCTTCTTAGGAAATGTGATTTTCAGCAACCCAAATTAGATATGCCACAAACATTTCTCATTCCCAACAAAGGTTGTGCACCTGTGTCGCTGCTACCTCTGAAACACACCTGCTCCTTCACACCCGTGAAGGGTAACTGCATCAGGACAAAGAAACAGACTCCTTACAAAGCTGGCCATCTGGCCACATCATTTACAACCCACACAAATCACCTTGCTCTCCTCAAACCAGTCAGTGGTGTCTGGAGGCATTAGTCAGTCCACCTCTGCTCATGGCAGTAGTATTTTAATTTGGAACATCTGGATTTATAAGTAAGTCAACAAGGCAGTGAGAGAAATGACATTACCTTGTATAACAAGGGCACAACTGGCATGTGATCAAAGAGCAGCACGTGGGGCTTGTTGTCCTTCCTCCAGTGGGACAGAAAGTGGATGTAGTTTTTATCTGTAATCTTTAGACAGAAGCCGAATGTCAGTTTAACCTCTGAGCTGTCAGACACCAGCAATGCTCTGCATCCAGGTGTCTGAATGAGGGCTGAGCCTGAAAAGGCTCTCCAGGTGTTGCAGGAAGCAGACTGTGGGTTGGTCTTTCCAACATATATTCCTGATTAATGAGTGAATTAAAACCATCACTCTTGATCTCCCTCAGCCATATTAGTTATTGCAACATCTGCTGATGCCATTCCAAGTCAATGCCAACATCACTGTTCTCCTGCTTGTTGAGACCATATTCTTTATATATACATAAAAATGGGAAGCCAAGGGTTAAAAAGCACCTGAGAGCTCCACTAAATCTGCTCTGTTTCGGGTGTGATACCTATCAAAAAGGACATAAATGGCTGCAGTTACTGTAGAAGGGGAAATTATCCCTATTTTTGGGGCAAGGAGTCCAATAACTCCAATACCCAGAAGACAAGTGAAGAGTCCACTGGGGAAGGTGACCTCTGGTAAAGATCCTAAGGGAAAATGAGGTGAGGTGAACAAGGCCACAAGCAGAGGCCAGGCAGGTGAGAGTGCTGTGGGGGCTGACCCAGGCACATCATGGGGCGGTGGGCATTTTAGGACTCTGTCAAAAATCACCAGAAGGCTGAAACACAGGAATATTTTATCAGTTAGGAGATTTTACTTATGACTTTGAAAGGGCTCATGCTGCCAGCTTGTTTCAAAGGTCTGAAGGAAAACTGAACAAAACAAATGGGACTCTGTGTCAGTGAGTTTTAGCAGACATGACCTATGAGGTAGTGAGTGGCCCCTGATTTGCTGGATGAAATGCCAAGAAAGCAGGAGAAAAGTGAAATCCAGCAGGTTCCTGTCCTAGGGATAGCCTGGGTAGAGCCCTGGCAGCTAAGGGGTGTCACAGCTGGGGTCAGGTGCCACTGGAGTCACTGGTGTGACCATGTAGTAGCAGAATCCTCTTTTCAAGGACTAGTGTTACAGAGCTGCGGGGTGGGAAGGCTTCTGACAGCACCAGGGTCTGGAGCTTTGTGCCACAGATCAGCTTGGAGCCTGAATTAAACAGATTAACCACCGAAACAGCCAAGGAGAGAGGGATCTCCAGGCAGAGAAGAGCAGCAGCATCTGACAGCCCTGCTAGAACCTACCTTTTCAACAAGATTCCCTGGCAGAAGGTTCTCCACGAATTGCCGCAGGTTCTCCCGAACGACAGCGTTGTGGAAGAAGGTTATTTTCCCATTAATGAGCCCCAGCAGGGTCGGAGTGCTGTGGGCACCCAGATGATGGGCGAGGCGCCGTTCGTACCCCGCGTGAACGACACCGATTCCTGCTCCTGGAAAAGGAGAGCACCGGGTTCACCTGTAAGATCCCCCACAACCCAAATGCCCAGTGGAAAATTGATGACCTGCTCCTTTGCCCAGCACCCTGCTTTGGAGTAAGGAATGTTTGGGAGAGCATTAGGATAAAACCCTGAGGAAATCCACAGGGTCTAAACTGGGTCACACAAACCTGAAGGCAAACCACGGCAGCCTTACGGGGCGAGGGACACACACCCAACCCCAACAACCTCATCCTTACCCAGAGCTTCCAATTCCTGAGCAACTTCCTTCCACACGGGCTCGATGTGGATGCAGCTGAAGCACCAGTCTGAGGTGATTTTAATGAGGTAAGGTTTCTTGAAACTATCTGGCACGATTTCATTGATGTAGTGGGAAAAGTGAAGCAAATATTTCTCGTCAGAGGTGTCACGCCTCTCGGAATTGAAAGGGAAATGGAAGAAGGACTCGTCAAAATAGAAGCCATCGTGGAAGCGGTGGAACTGGCGATGCTGCTGCTGAGAGAAGCCCTGGCTTTCCCCAGCATCTCCGTAGCGATCAAAGTTTGCTCTTTTTTCCTCGTTGGAGAGAATCTGGAAAGCAAATGATGGAAAAATGACTGCCTGAAACCATGAGGGGGAACTGCCCCGACTGTAATCCCTCAGTAATTAACATAAGGAATTTGCAGTCTTTGCTGCAAATCAGACAGATAAATATTTTGGATAAAGGAAGCATCACATCCTTCTCAGCTCACTGTGGTAAATAAGGGTAAAAAACCCACAAAGCCCAAAGAAAAGGAGGCCCTAAATCCAGACTGCTGTAGGCACTTCTGTCACCAACAGCTCCTTGGGTCTGAACATCCTGTGTTCTGAGCACAAACACTCTTTTCTGGAGCAGGTTTTGCTGGTGTCTGTTTGAATCTGGAGGGTTCAGAAAGTGCCAAAAGTTTCATTGAGCAGCCAGAAGCCTTGCAGAGAAACTGCATTTTTTAGCAGGGAAATAAGGATTTATCTTGATTTTCATGGGCTTGGCTGCCACAAACTGGAGTGAACAATTTCCAGAACATGCAAATAACAACTGCTAAGAATAATTTGAGGTGACTAAATGCCTGTGATGATGAACGTTGCGTACATGACCCCAAAATGCTTTTATGTAGGTGTGACACAGTCAAGACGCTGCCCAGCCAGGCAGGGCTTGGGGAATACCCACTCCTTTCTTCTTTGAGGCTTTTTAGGCAGAGCAAATTTCTGGGTCGATAATGTCCACCTCCACAGAGTCAAGAACCTTTCCCACACAGAAATACACTGGAAAAACACAAAGCCATGTATGGAAAACTAAGGGCACTTAATGTTAACGATAGCAGGAGTTCACAAGAAACATGTGTTACCTCATAGGCCTTACTAATCTGAATGAATTTGTCCTCTGCTCCTGGGTCCTTGTTTTTGTCAGGGTGCCTGTGGGGCAGAACCAGAGGAAAAGGGGTCAGTGGGAGCTGTTGGCCTCTGTTTGGAACTGAGGACGACATGGGCAGTGAGGGTGTGCACTGACATCCCTGAGGCTGAGATCAGATTTATACCCAGCACGTGCTGTCCCTGCCCAAACCCCATCCCAAAATGCAGCAGTGGGATGTGTGCCCTGTGCCTGTGGACCTGTCCCTCTGTCTGCTCCATCCCAAGCAGCCCGAGCCCAGGACATGGAGTGTGTCTCCTTCCTAGCAATGCCTCCCTTGGCTGCTGCCCTACATAACTACCGGGCTCTCCCTTCAATCACCTCCTGCCACGGCCTCAGGGGTGTCTCACACAGAACAACATGGGCTCTAAAAGCTGCAGGTAAGCCTGCTGTATTCATTTGATTTCTATGCCGTGAGCCTGCCCTTCACCACACACCACCTGCATGAGGGGCGTGACGTTTGCGCATCCAACACATTTCCCTTCCACAGCCCTTGGACATCCAGGTATGAAGCTGAGACTTCAACCCTCATAAATCACAAGTTCCCAGGGAGAAATTTTTCTCCCCACAGCCAGTCTCCAAGAGAACTTTTTCCCCCATTGCTTGACTCTGGGAGAACTTTTCCCCCCACAGCCAGACTCTGGGAGAACTTTTCTCTCTGTAGCCTGATTCTGGGAGAACTTTTTCCCTTTGTAACCAGACTCTGGAAGAACTTTTTTCCTGTAGCCAGACTCTGCGACAATTTTCCCCCCACAGCCACACTCCAGGAGAACTTTTCCCTCCGTAGCCAGATTCCAGGAGAACTTTCCCCCATGTAGCCTGATTCAGGGAGAACATCTTCCCCTCCTAAGCAGACTCTGAGCGAACTTCTCCCCCCGCAGCCAGACTCCAGAGGGTTTTACAGCACGTATCGCTGGCATGGAGCATCTATATATGTCAGGCTGCCCGCCGGCCTGCGAGGACGCCGGGGCGCACAGCCGGGCGAGGCGGCTCACGCCACCACGGGCCGCGGGGCCTGGCGCTGTCACCGAACCGAGGCCGGGATCCGCTCCCGGGGCCGGGCTGAGGGGGTGCAAGGGCAGCACGTACCATTCCCGGGCGAGCCGCTTGTAGGCCTTCTTGATGTCGGCCTGGCTGGAGCTCCGGCCGACCCCCAGCACGCGGTACGGGTCGAATTCGCCCGGCACGGCCGCTCCCAGCGCCGGCAGCAGCAGGAGGAGCAGGAGCCAGCCGGCCCGTCCCGGCTCCATGGTCCGGCGGGGCCGCGGGCGGAGGGAGCGGACGTGCCGCCCTCCCGCACCGAGCGCCGCCGCTTCCGGCGCGCCCGCCCGCCGTCCCCATGGAGACCCAGCGCTTCCGGGAACGCGGGGCTGCCGCCGGCGGGCTCGGGGCTGCGGCCCTGCCGAGGGGCCGGGGCGGCTCGGCAGCTGTGGCAGTGCCGTGCGGTGGGTTCGGAACGGGGATGGTGGCAGCCGGGAGCGCCAGCCGTGTCCTGGGGGGCATCGGGCCGGGGAGGGGATTGTCCCGCTCTGCTCTGCGCTGGGGCGGCCTCAGCCGCGATATTGAGGGCAGGTGTGGGCACCGCAAAATAGCAAAGATTTTAAGGTGTTGGAAAGCGCCCAGAGGAGGGCAGTGAAGTTGGTGAAGGGCCTTGAGGGGAGGAAGAGCGGCTGAAGGCACTTGGTCTGTTCAGCCTGGAGGAGACTGAGGGGAGATTCATCCCAGTTACAACTTCCTCTGAGGGGAAGAGGAGAGACAGACACTGATCTCTGCTCTGGTGACAGTGATAGGACCGAGGGAATGGCTGGAGCTGTGTCGGGCCAGGGTTAGGTTGGATGTTAGGAAAAGGTTCTTCCCCCAGAGGGTAGTCAAGCACTGAACAGGCTCCCCAGGGA